>NC_081846.1:70929606-71567106 GCF_963259705.1 Myotis daubentonii | reverse complement strand
TAGCTCTAGAATTTTTGGAGAAAAAATAAAAGTGTAAATAAAATAGCCACTGAAAATGGATGATGTTATGGTAGGTGTGGCAAAGCTAAGAATGCTGCAGAGTTAGGAATTGATGCTTTGAAGGAAAAGGGAATAATTCATTGGTGGAATTATTGCCAAATGGCATTATGCTATATGATCTTTAAGTCAAGAGAACGAGAGATTTTTTTCTTCATTTTAACAAACTTTGAGCATGTTTTCATTTTCTGAACTATTAAATAGTGAGAAATGAATGATTATTTAATAAAATAGAGGCCCAGTACACGAAATTCGTGTATGGGTAGGGTCCCTAGTCCTGGCCAGCAATCAGGGTCAATGAGGCCTTCCAGCTGCCAGCCAGGGCCTTCCTTCATTCTGTGCTGCCCCCTGGTGGTCATCTCACATCATAGCGAGCAATAGAACTCGCAGTCTCCTGGTTAAACTCCCACAGGGACACATTGCATATTAGCCTTTTATAGATAGATAGATAGATTGATTGATTGATAGTATTGGGCCTGCAACTTAAGTACATGCCCTTGACCTGAAGGAATCACAGCGACCCTTCAGTCTGTAGGCTGAGGCTCTATCCACTTAGCCAAACTGGCCAGGGCTTGTTTTCGTTAATTCTCACCCAAGGATGTTTTTATTGATTTTAGAGATAAACACTGATTGGTGGCCTCCCATCCACACCGTAACTGGGGATCAAACCTGCAATCTAGGCATCTGACCTGACTGGGAAGCGAACCCACAACCTCCTTTTGGTGTACAGAATGATGCATCCAACCAACTGGAAAACCCCGCCAGGTCTCAAAAAGTTTTAATTACTTAGTATGTGAGTATAAAAATCTGATTCAGCATGTAGTCAGAAAAAGGCCTCAATTAAAAAAAAATTAAAAATATTTAAATATCACAGAATGTGACTAAATAGAAGTTACACATCCGAGAAGATACTGGTTGTAATTTTATTTTACCCGTCTTCTGGACAGCATATTGATGGTCATCTTGTTGTCACATACATTTAGCAATATTTTATAATAAAATAATTTCCCCTTAAATGTTGTAAGTCAAACAGTTGATGTAAAATTTATTTTTCTGTTTTTTTCATGTTTGCATGTGTGTGTGTGTGTGTGTGTGTTAATTGTTTTCCTTTATGGCTCCAAAGCACATGAAGATTCAGAATATGTGTAATCTTGTAAACCTAGATACAGTGTTTTAAATGTTTATCGTTAGTACATGACCAGTGGCAGATGGTAGCATGCCATTTTAGAGCCACCCAGAGGCACAAAAATTGTCCCATGTTTTTCATTTTGGCAGACGAACATGCCACTTTGGCAAACTTTAGAAAATAGCTAAAAGACTCACACCTTCAAAACAGATTGTATTTATAGAGGGATGTGTGCAATTCAGACAGGGCGGTGCTATGGAAGGATTTCAGAATCAATACAATCAAATATATAGTACAGTTGGCATGAAACTTCAGATATGAAATTAATTCAACTGCTTTACTGTGTATTTGCTCCACTTATAGCATTTTAACGAATCCTAAGTTGTTATTTTTAGAGCAATATCCGAATAAACTTTACCAGATTTATGTATTCCAAATACCTTATTTTAAATATAAGTTAAATGTCAAATTTCATACAGAACTCAATTCTCAGTGCTGGCACTATTTTTCAAGCTCTTGTGTTTTAATTTGGTATATTGATAATTAGAGATTCTAATAACCACTCAGTTTTAAGTCTGAATGTGAATAAAATTTTAAAAAGTCAATTAGAGTCATCAGATTTTCACATAACTTTATAAATTTATACTTTTCTGTTATATATTTTCAAAAACAATGTAATTATACCAGTTTTTGGATCTTTTTTAGTTCCCATACTTACTGGAGTAAGAGAATGTAAATATTTACCTAAGAGCAACATTTCTAGACTTTTGGACCTGGGTTGACCTTTAAAGTGCTGTAAGAGGAGGACAACGAAGCTATATTTGGTTTAAAAATATTATATAATATGTGAAAAAAATCCAGAATGCCTAGACAAGAGAAGTGCAAACTTCTTCTATAAAAGGTCAGATAGTAAATATTTTAGGGTCTGGGGCCATACAGTCTCTATGGCAACTGCTCAACTCTGTCATCACTGTAGCACAAAAGTAACAACAGATAATAAATATGTCACTGGGCAACCCTATGGCCCAACAAAACCTTATTTATTATAAACAAAACACACACACACACACACACACACATACACACACACACACACATGCGCACACACACACACACACAAGGGGGGGGGGCATAATTGGGCCTGTGGGCTATAATGTATAGACACCTAGTCCGGATTCTCTGAGGAGTTCACTGCTTTGAGAGATACACTGAAAAGTTTAAACATAGTAAATGTGTGAGTGTGTGAATTTGGAGTCAAAAAAGATTTTTTTTTTTTTTTTTTTGGTGGGGAAGGAGAGTTAGCATGGTAAAAAAAAAAAAGGGGGGGGAAGAGTCTGAGAAGCAGATTTCTAAAATGATAAAATTCAAACTCAGGATGATGATGAGGCGTGTATGAGGAGGAGGCTATCCGAAAAAACCGGCCCATTCAGCATGTATTGAGTACTTACCACTGGCATTCAGGAGCCTCTGGAAATGAAGGATAATCCTAAAGCATTGGCGGGGAGGTGTAAAATAGCTAAGTTTATATGTTAAAACTGACATAGCATCAAAAATGCATGCTTCTCTTTCCCCTTTGTGTTTCTGCTCTATGTAGCACAGGCATACATATTACCTTACTCATTATTAGCCCAGCCTGTGATTTCTTTGGTTGAGCCTGTCCCTCCCAACCAGACCCTGAGCTTTTAGGGCAGGACCTCTCCCTTCTTTATCTTGGTATCCCTGGGGTTTATGACACTGTTCTTCCTAGTCAGTAGTCACTAAATAATCAAGTTATGCAATGGATTTATATTTAATTATATACTGTCATGAGTCTAATAGCAGCGCTGGGGTTGGGGAGGGATATATGTTGATACACATCAGTTTTACTCACATCCTATTTCCACCTGAGCCCCAGGAAAACCAGTGATTCCTCATTCGCTTCTTGCCTCCTGGATCCATAAAGGCTTGGCTTCCAGCCCTCCCCGCAGTGTGGCGTTCCCAGGGAAGCACCAGGTTTTCCTGACCCCTGATTACAACTCACCACTCCTCTGATTTCTCCCTTTGGGGCTTGTTAGGTGCCTAATTGACTAAAATGCTAAGTTTAGATGAGAAAGGAAGAGAAGAAAAACATTAAAAAACTGTAACTTGAATTGTAATCACTCTCTATTTCAAAAGTAACAAAATGTACTGCAGCAAATCTGAAATTATGGAAACATGTAAATGGGAACATCAAAATCTTCCAGAATAACTACTTTTAATATTTATAAAATATTTGCAAAATAAAATCTCAAATTTGATACCATAGCACATGCTATTTATACCTACTTCATTCACCTGTCATTACATGGTCTTCTTATGTTGTTAAGTATTCATTTACAACCTCACAAAATGTTTACATATCTGTGCCTATATTGAATAATTAAATCTATTGGCTGCTTTACTAAGGGACAATCCCTATTCTGGGAGGATATAGCAAAAAATATGTAAGATCCTTTCTCTCACAGATCCTACATTGCAATAGGGAAGATAGCAAAGAGAAAAACAAAAAAGATAAACTTGGCTTATAAAAGTGCTATGCCCATAGAAAAATTGGCTAATGTGATTATGACTAAAACATATGATGGGTTTGTATTATTCTACCTTCAATCTCTTAGAATTAAAAAAAAAAGTGCTATGTAAAGTACAAAAATACCCAATTACATCAATATATGTTAAGTTTCTAATTATATCCTCCAAGTAAACTCCTCATAATGGAATGGCTGGTTGAAAGCATATGTATATTTTTAAAGACAATATTTCCAAATATCAACTAAAACACTTTTAACAATATGTAGACTTCCGCCATTAGATTACAAGTCGTCACAATTATTACCTGCCAAAGTGCTTTCAAACACAATATGATGTAAATTTCAACAATACATTGAGGTTGGTATTATTGTCTCCATTTTATCAATGAAGAGCATGAGGTTAGAGAGGTTGAGCCACAGTTCAAAGCAATGAAGCTTTTATAGAAGCCCAGGAGTGCAATAGTCTGAGTGCACCCCCGTCATGTGCTGTGTGTTCATATTTCTAGAGAACAGCAGAGTAGTATGGAGGCCTCACTAAACCGAAGGGAGTGTTAGCGCCAGTAGAGCAATATACTGTTTCTACACTGCTCAATGTTGAGCCTGAACAACCAGAAAAGCAAATAAGAAACGTCTTTACAATATGAGTAACTCTTATTAAGATAATGAGTTACAGGAAGACAGGCTAAAATGTAAAACCTAGAAAAAGAGATAAAAATTATATTTTATTTTGGGAAAAGATCAAATTCAATTCATTACAATTTACTCTGTTCCATCGGGTGTGGTCCCCAAGGGGCCTAAAACCAGGGCGATAACCCTATTCCTTGCACGGAGTAACAGTTCAGGACCTCCTTGATTGAATCAGGGAGAGGTCCGGGCCCGAGTTCCATCTCTGCAGGAGAAACACTTCCTCTCTGTGTCGCAGTGTGGTCCCCGGAGCTGATGGCAGCCATGTGTGCCCTCTGGTGGCACCACACTTCCTCTCTGTGTCGCAGTGTGGTCCCCAAAGCTGATGGCAGCCATGTGTGCCCTCCGGTGGCACCATGCTTAGGATGACACTACGCCACCACAGTGCTCAGGAGGAAAAAAATACAGTAACAACTAAATCTTTACAACAACCTGTTAGCTGCCAGAGCAACCCCAAACTTGGGCTTTCCGATAAACACCCTACAAGGATCTCTAACTGGTAGATCCCCTGTGTGCACAGCAATGGCACATATATTAGAGCCACTGAAGTTGTTTATAAAAATCGAATTAATTCTTCTCACAATCAGTGACGGGCTGAATGCTACTGAGAGGATTCACTCTGATGTGAGGCTTTGAATTTTCATGAGACCTTTCCCAGCTAGAGGTTAGTATATTTCTCCCACTAATTTTACTTATGTAAAAATCAAGAAATAAAGAGAAGTTGCTATTTTTTAAGAGTATTATTTCTTTGCTAAGACTGCATTATATATATCCTTTTGAAACCATATTTTGCTTCAGTTGTCTTCTAAGGCGGGATGCCACTTTTCTTCTCTAGCCAGCCGTACTTGGAAAAGAGGTGCAGCTGAAAGTGAGAGGAGGCATTAGTCTCAGCGAAGGCACCGCCAAATCGACAGCCGTGAAGATCACTCACTCTGCTGCGGGATGTTGGTGTCACATCCATGGGTGGGACTCTTCCGTGTCTTTTACAATCAAAGTGAAAACGACTCAGAGATGGAGTTTGTAACTACTAGTGACCTCAGCTGCTTCCTTGTAATGTGCACACACGGAAACACTCGTTTTTCATTATTACTAACATGTTAAAAACTTTGCAAGGTTGTACTGCTTTATAATTGCCCCAGAAGATACCCACTGGGACTGCATTGCACTATGAATAAGAAGTGATGTGACTAAAATTATAATCAAATACTTCATTACGTGTCCATACACTTACGCATTATATCTTGGGGTCACTGAGAAATAAAATACTTTGAGTTTTCTGTAAAATTTTAATCATAAATATACCTCTTGTAGATAATCTAATAGATCTAAATGTTACTTTTTATGTTATTAAAAAAAGAAAGGAGGAGACTTTCGGTGTCATTTATGTCAGGATCCACATCACACACCAAAATATGCAAAAGCACTAATAAATATTATGTGTTAAGAAATTTTGCTTAAGGATTTTTTTTCAAACACTGATAAAATTAAAACCTCAAAAAATGTCCCAATAGATTAAGTCAAAAGAGTTAAATGTCAACAATTTGCTAAAATTTTCCACACGCGTGTGTGCGTGTGCACACACACACACACACACTATCTGTATTTACATAAAACTAGAAATTGCTAAATTCTTGACTCAAAAACAATATTAAAAAATGTTTTAGTGATGAAACTGTACTTATTTGCCATGTTTACTATTCATAAGAATAGCTTGGTTAGTTTAGAGACATATGCTACCTTAGATATGATCACAAGGGTGACCTGATACGGATTTAATCTAGTCTCTATTTAACCTCTTCTCTAATAATTTCCAAGCAAGTCATTCCATTTTAGGAAAACTCTAGTTCTAATTCTTCCCTGAAACCATCTTTCTTGAAATTAAACACAATCATATCAATAACATGCTGTCTTTAACTGCGATAAAACCAGCAAAGGTGGCCTCTGTGTATTGGCCCCTAAATTGTTTATTTCTTCACAGCAGGCTGACTCATTAACTCAAAAGCCCGTGTGTAGCAAACTAATTTTTTTTTTTACAGAATCAATTGTTTTAAAGCCCAAATAAGCAGATTTTTAGACACTTAGAGTGTGACTGTGAAATTACACCCAACATCTGCTAGCCACAGATAAGATAAGCCAGGCACTATAAAGTCTCTAAGCTGATGCTGTTCTCTGGAGCTCTGTGACCCAGAGACTCCCTACTTGCTGCTGCAAAACTTCACTCAGATACACAAGCGCCCTCTCTTACTCTGATCCTGCTTCTCCTGGGAATTCCCTTTTCCCCTCCTCATGGGTGGTAACCCCCAGGCCTTAAGCCTCGGGCCAGTCTTCTGCTGGGAGGGACCTGCCTGCCTTGCACACCTGTCAAAGCTCCTGTGTGCTACTGCCACCTCATGGTCTTTTCTGTTGTTGTTCAGCCCCCAAATCTCTCGAAACCCCCTCAGGTATGCTCCATGAACATGCATGTGTTTAACAACTATTTTTATTTTAATGGCTATTCCTGTTATTCTGATGTTACCATGAAATGTTTTTCCTTCTTATGTGATGGGCCTTTATATAGTTCAGAACACATATATCTTATTTCCTCTGAGTTATATTTCCACAGCAAACGTAATAATTACTTCAACTTTTCTGTAGCAGGGCCTCAAATGACATCATTTCATTATAATAGTGATAAGAAAAATAATTATGCCAGGAGAGAGCCACCCACTGTCATGTGGAGTTTGTGGGTTCTTGTCTTGTTTGCATGGGTTTTCTCCGGGACTCAGGTTACCTCCCGAAGCTCAAGGTGTGCACATGAGGTGGATCAGTGTCTCCACTGCTCCAGTCTGAATGAGTGTGGGGTGTGAGTGGACCTGTTATGGAAGCATGTCCTCCACCCACGTGACCCTGAACTGCAATAAGTTGGTTGGAAAAGTATTATCTTACTTGTGTTTATTAATCTTTCTTAAATATAGGTATAAGGTCACAGTTATTTTATCGTTTAATATTAGAAGTTTTGGGGGATCTTATTTAAAGTTTGGTGATGATTTTGTAACCAGAAATATGCCAGAGGAATTTGTCTTGTTTATATCAACTAGCCTGTGACAAAATTGCTTTCCTTTTGTTTTACTAAAAATATATTTTATTGATTTTTTACAGAGAGGAAGGGAGAGGGATAGAGAGTTAGAAACATCAATGAGAGAGAAATGTCAATGAGCTGACTCCTGCACACTCCCTACTGGGGTTGTGCCCACAACCAAGGTACATGCCCTTGACTGGAATCGAACCTGGGACTCTTCAGTCTGCAGGCCGACGCTCTATCCACTGAGCCAAACCAGTTAGGGCAAAATTGCTTTCCTTTTACCTGGTTTCAGTTAAAACCAGTTTCTAAGAACCTAGCCACGATGTTACGTGAGGACTTACAGCACGTATTTGTCAGAGTTTTATGCATTTTATCATTCCGATTGCCATCTCTGCATAAATCTCCCCTTGCCAAAATTCCTTTCAGCGTGATGCCAAGGACTGAGTACTCACCCGCAGCGTTGGCTTCCAAGTATGATGGAGACTGGAACCTCTTATGCACACAGTGGTCCTTGAACAACTCGGGATTAGGAGCACTGACCATTGGACAGTAGAAAGTCCTCTTATAAAGTCCACTCCCTGCATCTGCTTATTCCCAGGGGAGGATTTCTACCCATGTTTGCTTGAATCCGTGCATAAAAATCCATGACCCAAAACCCTCAATTGGAAACTCCAGGGATATGGAGTGCCAACTGTGCGCTGCTGAGGAAAATCCAGGTGTAGGTGGACCAGCCCAGTTTCAGACATGCTGCTCCAGGGTGGATTGTAATTGCACCATCATTATGCATTACGCCAACACTAACCTAGGCACTAATGCTAAGAAATTAACCACGCCTAGCAAATGTGCCATTTGTACATTTGGTCAGTATCATTTGTTAGTGGTTAGAAAATTTAGAGTTCAGTTGCTCAATAAAGATCAACAGCGTCACAGTGAAAAGGGGAGGCTTCTGGTTGAAATGACAACTCAGGTTGTGGATTAATCACCTAACAAACCACGGGTCGATGGGAAGGATGATAGAGCGAAGAAACGCCTATAGAAGCTGGAAGGAACTCCCAGAAGGCTACTAGATCTGGTTGAATTTGGGGGAGACAGCAAAATGCAGATAAACACAGAAACATCTATGTATATGGAAAAGGCATGGGCTAATAGAAATGAATGAGTGAATGTACATATTTTCTTCTCTCAATCGAAAAAAAATTGTGGGTGGATCCTTGCCTGTCCCATGACATTGTGAGGCTATAAAATAGCCGACTGGTCAGCACTGTCAGCTGAGTAAAATTATGGGGATTCCCAAATACCCTCTGATAGAGAACAGGTGACAATTGGTTCAGAAATGGCCCCTGGGATTCCCCCCTACCTCACCCCAGCAGAAGCCAAACTTTTGTTAGCTACAACCAGAGAAGACCCCGCTTGTGAAAAGAAAAGGCAGGGATTGAGGTAGAGAAAGTTCCCAGTAAGGACAGGGTTACCCATTGAGAACAAAGTAAGTGGTTACAAAGCCAAATGTATATTACTTAGAGCCAAGAACCCTTTCCTCCTAGACTTACCAATAAGGTCACAAGCCTAGGCTTTTGTCCACTGTCTCAGATCCACATTAAATTCCCAGGAATATGAGGCTATAAAGTAATATTTGAATAGGGCAGTGTTTACAAAAAAAAAGATAAAGAAACAGAGCAAGTAGAACATGCAAATCTAAATGGACCAAAGGTAAAATAGTAATAAATAAGCATAATGTATATCTTCAAAAAGATAAAAGAAGGTGTTAACAACAAAATGTTGTGTTATACATAAAAAAGTTGTAGTTATAAAGAAAATCCCATTAGAAATACTGAATATGAAAATTGAATAGCTAAATAATCAAATACGCTAGATAAACGAATACCACAGATACAGCAAAAGAATGAATTGTAGAGAGTAGTGTCAGATTAAAAAATATCAGAAAAGAATAAAGATGTGAAAAATTCGCCCTAACTGGTTTGGCTCAATGTATAGAGTGTCGGCCTGCGGACTGAAGGGTCCCAGGTTCGATTCCAGTCAAGGGCATGTACCTTCGTTGCGGGCACATCCCCAGTGGGGGGTGTGCAGGAGGAAGCTGATCAATGTTTCTCTCTCATCAATGTTTCTAACTCCCTATCTCTCTCCTTTCCTCTCTGTAAAAAAAAATCAATTAAAAAAGATGTGGAAAATTGATATATTTCTGACTAAAGTTAATATATTTAAATGAAAAGTTAATACTTCTAATATACACATTTATTACAAATAGTAATGTGCATATTATACTGAAATGTAACTTGCACAATGTAATATTCACACCTAACTTTATGATAAAGACAGATGAAGGAAAATGAGAAATGGGGTTGTAAGAGAAAAATTAACAGAAAAATCTTGAATTAAAGAATGATAAAAATATTCCATAAACTGAAGATCTTGATGAACTCAAGTTCTTTGCACCAGGGTCAAAATAGTGTAAAAGTGATGAAATTCAGCTGTTAGAAGCCATCATACATTATCTTCTTTCTAAATCCAAGAAGTCCTATTGAAAACTAGGAAATTTCCTGAAGTACAGATGCAGTGTATTTTCAGCAAACCACAAGTAACCTCTGCTTTTGCTTTGTTGATATGCAGACTCACAATTAGTTGTAAAGAAAATTTTACATTCTCGAACAAAATGTGGAGGTTAATTTTTCTGGAACATCATTGTAAAACTCTTCAGGAACTGGCCCAAGATGAAGCATAACACCTCCCCTTTATAGATACTAAGTCTTTACTTCTAGTTAAAGACTTCTGTTAGTTCTACAGAATTCTTCTCCTTAGCAATGATCACAACAGACAGCAATGTAGTGAGAAACCCAATTAAAAAGACGCTGGTGCCTATTTGCAGTATATTAACCACTATCTACCTCTACAGCTCTCAGAGTCTGAAATGTTTCCAGTTACCAAATTTACTCTGCTCTCTACTGTCACCATTACATAATTCATTTGCTAAGCAAATCTCTTTTTTTTACAGTGTTCAGGTAAAATTTAGCACAACTAGCATCTTAAATCCCAGAACACAATTTAGTGCACCTGAAAGTATGTGTCTTTAGTAGAAAAATGATGCAACATTGTTTGAAGTAGCGAGAAAGCAATAAATAACCAATATGTCTATTGATAGGTGAGTAGTAAAAGAAAAGAATAAATTCTACCTAAATATTAGAAATAATAAACATTATGCATTATGCATGAATTAATATGAAAATATGTCCATGTCATTTTATTTAATGAAAGAAGGAAAGCATATAGAGTATGGTTCCATTGTTATTTTTTAAAACAATAAAGGAAAAAGAAAACCCTATATTTCTGTATTTACGTTTAAGACCGAAGTAAAATATATGGTAAAATCTATATATATGGTAAAATCTATACATATAAAAGCCTAAGCGACAATTACAACCGAATGACCAGAACCATCAGAATGGCTGGTTGACCAGTTGCTATGATGCACACTGACCACCAGGGGGCAGACACTCTAAGCAGGAGCTCCCCCTGGTGGTCAGTGCTCTCCCATAGTGGGAGTGCTGCTCAGCCCGAAGCCAGGCTCACAGCTGGTGAGCACAACTGTGGCAGCAGGAGCCTCTCCCGACTTTGTGGCAGTGCTACTGATCTGCTGTGGCAGGCGCAGAGGGCTGGGATGAGTGTGGGCGGCTGCACGGGCTCCTCCCTGGACCCCTGCCACTTGGCACACTGATACATCCTCCAAGGGGTCCTGGATTGTGAGAGGCTGCAGGCCAGGCTGAGGGACAATCGCTCCCACCCCCATGCACGAATCCATGCACCAGGCCTCTAGTGGACAAGAAAATATTATTGGAAACTTTCAGGAAGAGAGAATAAATTATTATTATTTCCTTATACACTTCTGTATTACTTGATATGTTACAATGAACATGTGTTGCTTAAAAAAAACTTTATGTCAAAATATATGTTTAGTTTTATGGTATATAAAAACAACCCAACTGTTCAAATATATAACAAACTAGTTGCTCAGTGCACAAAATTCATGCGGGGGGGGGGGGGGGGGGAGGGTGGTGTCCTTCAGCCCGGCCTGCACCCTCTCCAAACTGGGACCCCTCAGGGGATGTCTAAGGATCGGGTATATCCTTAGGAACGGGCCTAAACTAGCAGTCAGACATCCTTCACACAATCCAGGACTGTTGGCTCCTAACCGCTCACCTGCCTGCCTGCCTGATCACCCCTAACCACTCTGCATGCTGGCCTTCTCACCCCCAACTGCTCCCCCTTGCTGGTCTGATCACCCCCAACTGCCCCCCGCTACTTGCCCCCCCCCCACTGGCCTGATCCCTCTAACTGCTCTCCCCTGCCAGCCTGATCCCCCTAACTGCTCTCTCCTGCCAGCCTGATCCCCCTAACTGCTCTCTCCTGCTAGCCCAGTGGTTCTCAAATTTGTGGCCCTTTAAATACAGTTCCTCATGTTGTGACCCAACCATAAAATTATTTTCGTTGCTACTTCATAACTGTAATATTGCTACTGTTATGAATCGTAATGTAAATATCTGATATGCAGGATGGTCTTAGGTGACCCCTGTGAAAGGGTCATTTGACCGCAAAAAAGGGTTGCGACCCACAGGTTGAGAACTGCTGTGCTAGCCTGATTGTTCTAACTGCTCTTCCTTGCTGGCCTGATCATCCCAACTGCCTCTGCCTTGGCGTCGCCACCATGGCTTTGTCCGGAAGGATGTCTGGTCTAATTAGCATATTATCCTTTTATTAGTATAGATAGAGGCCAGGTGCACGGGTGGGAGCCAGCTGGTCTGCCCTGAAGGGGGTCCCGGATCAGGGTGTGAGTCCCTTTGGGGGGGAGGGTGGCCTGGGCCGGGGGCAGGACAGCCTAGGCAAGGGCCTGGGGGTTGTTTTCAGGCCGGCCAAGCCCCTGGTTTTGTCCGGAAGGACGTCCAGAAGGTCTCCGAAAGGACTCCTGGTCTAATTATCATATTACTCTTTTATTAGTATAGATATTGAGAAAAGAAAAGCTATTGCCATCCTGATCTTTTTTTGTATATGCATTCAGTACTGAGTGATATTTTTGGTTGTTTTGAAAGGCAGAGGCAGGGAAAAGAGAGAAAAAAAGAAGCTAGATAACCTTCAAATATTTGGGAGCTACTATGAGGGCATATTCTTTTAAAAATTCACTCTTTGTGAAATTTAATAACATCCATTTCACAAACCACAGAATTTTCTTATCTCACAAATCAATTTTATTCTATTACACTGGTGAATTTGTTTCTTTTTGTGAATTGGTTGTTCCACTTTAACTGTTGGCCTTTTAATAAAAGGGAAAAACAGGTATTAGAAGTATAGAAAATAGTCAACATAATAGCCCTTATCACCTAACCTCTTCTTTTCAGATTCCCCCATGCCTCAGTGACCACAAGCCATCACCACTGAATTAGCCCTGACAAGCCTATCCACCACCCCTGTTCTTTCAAGGAGTAAATTGCTGAAGATATAATAATGAATAGTTCTAATAAGATTGTCACCCATTTGCCTGCAATCTCATGCAGAGACTTTGAAATCCAAATCAGACATCACAACTCGTTATATTTAAGACACGGGGCAATTGATTCTGATGAGCCATTTAAAAATTTTTTCCCCTCTTGAAAAATGGTAATCATAATCAAGCTTTAAAAAGATAAATACAAGTGTTTAAATAAATGTCCTCTATGAATATTTGTGTACTTATATAAGTAAATCAATAAAAATAAATCTGTTAGTATATTGCAGTGATTATACATATGTATATGTATGTATATATGTATATATATATATATATATATATATATATATATATATATATTAGTGTACATGCATATGGAGTTTGGCTTTTCTTAGAATTAAGTGAGATCATACAGTATTTAAAATTTTAAAATTCTTTGACTTATTTCACTTAGCATAACACCCTCATGATGAATTCATGTTGTCCTAAATGACAGGATGTCCTTTGTTTTTTATGGCCATAATACCACATCATCCATCAATGGACACTTAGGTTGTTTCCATGTCCTAGCTATTGTGGTTCATGCTTCAATGAAAATGAGACTGCAGATATCTCCTCAAGATAGTGATTTCATTTCCTTTGGAAATATACCCAGATGTGGGACTGACTGATCATATGGTAGTTCTATTGTTTTCCAGAGTTGTTGTGCAATTTACATTTCCATCAACAGTGTGCAAGAGTATCCTTTTCTTTATATCCTCACCAATGCTTATCTCTTCTCTTTTTAGAAATAGCCATTTTAACAGATTTAAGGAGATACCTTATTGTGGTTTTGATTTTCACTACCCTAATGATTAGGTATGTGAATATAATTTCAGGTACTTGTTGGACATTTGTATATCTTGAGAAAATGTTTATTCACTTCCTCCTTCTGCCCATTTTAAAATCAAATTATGTGTGGGTTTGTTTTTGTTATTGGATATTAGATCCTTATCTTTGTTTTCTTGTTGTTAATCCTCACCTGAGGGTATTTTTCCATAAGGGGAGTGGAAGAGAGAGAGAGAGAGAAACATTGATGTGAGAGAAACACATGGATTGGTTGCCTCCTGCACTAGCCCGGACGAGGGCTCAGGCTGGGAGGAGCTGGCATCCAAGGTACATGGCCTTGACCAGAATTGAACCCAGGACCCTTTGGTCCACAGGCCAACACTCTATTCACTGAGCCAAACCTAGTCCCTTATCTGACATAGGGTTTGCAATGATTGCTCCCACTCCATACGTTACCTCTTTATTCTGTTGATTGTTTCTATTGTTGTAATGAAGTTTTTCAGTTTGATGTAGTCCCACTTTTTTATTATTTGAGCTTTTTATTTATTTCTAAAAATAACTTCCAAGAAAAATGTCAAGGAGCTTTTTTCCTTTGTTTTCTTCTAGGACTTTTAACATTTCAGGACTTATATTTAAAGTTTTATTTTGAGTTGATTTTTATTAGTAGTGTAAGATAGTGGTTCAGTTTCCGTGTGTTACATGTTAATATCCAGTTTTCACAACACCATTTATTAAAAATATTGTATTTTTTCCTATTGTGTATTCTTGGCTACCTTTTGAAATATTAGTTGACTGTATACGTGTGAGTTTGTTTCTGGACTCTCAGTTATATTCCATTAGTCTATGTTTCTGTTTCTATGCTAATACCATACTGGTTTATTGATATCGCTTTGTAGTATAGTTTGAAATCTGGAAGTGGGAAGCCACCAACTTTGCCTTCTTTAACAGAATTGCTTTGACTGTTCAGGATCCTTTGTAGATCCACACAAATTTTAGAATCTTTTTTTTTCCTGCTTCTGTAAAAATGCCATTGGGATTTTGGTAGGGATTGCATTAAATCCATAGATGGTTTGGTAGTATGAACATTTTAACACTATTAATTCTCCCAGTTCATGAAAGGGGTTATATTTCTATTTATTTGTGTCTTCTTCAATTTCTTTTATAAATGCCCTATAGTTTTCAATGCTCAGATCTTTCACCTCCTTCTTTAAAGTTAGTATTTTATTGCTTTTGAAGCTATTGTAGATCAATTATTTTATTTATTTCACTTACAAATATTTCTCATTGTTAGTGTATAGATATGCAATTGATATTTATGTTGATATTGTATCCTTTATATTATAGAATTTGTTCATTAGTTCTGAAGATTGTTGGTGGAGTTTTGGAATTTTCTCTATGTAAGATCATGTCATCTGCAAACAGAGACAGTTTTACTTTTTACTTTCCAGGCTTTTATTTCTTTTCTTGCATAATTGCTCTATTATAACTTTGATTACTATGTTGAATAGGAGTGTTGAGGGTGGGCAACCTTGACTTGTTCCTAATTTTGGAGAAAAAAGCTGTTAGCTCTTCACCATTGAGTATGATGTTAGCTGTAAGTTTCTCATGTATGGCCTTTATTATGTTGAAGTATATTTCTTCTACACGCAATTTGTTGAAAGCTTTTATCATGAAAGGATATTGAATTTCATCAAATGTTTTTTTCTGCAACTATTTAGAGGATCAGTTATTTTTATCCTTTTATTCTTTTAATGTGGTGTATTACATTTATTGATTTGTATGTGTTGAATCATCCTTGCATCTCAGAGATAAATCCCACTTAATCATTCTGTATAATCCACTTAATGTGCTACTTATTTTAGATTACTAGAATGTTGTAGAGGATTTTTGCATATATAATGATCAGGGATATTGGCCTGTAGCTTTTTTATCCTTATAATGTCCTTATATGGCTTTGGTATTAGGGTAATGAGTAAACTTAATGAATTTGGTAGTGTGCCTTCTTCAATTTTTTGGAAGATTTTGAGGAGTGATATTAATTCTTCTTTAAGTATTGATATTATCTGCTAGTGAAGCCATCTGGTCCTGGGCATTCTTTGTTGGGAGGGTTTTGATTATGACTTCATTCTCCTTAGTAATTATTAGTCTGTTCAGGTTTTCCATTTCTTTATGATTAAGTCTCCTTGTCTTCTAGGTTATCCAGTTCGTTGATATTATTCATAGAAGCTTCTTATGAACCTTTGTATTTCTGTGATATTAGCTGCAATGCCTCCTCTTTCATTTACAACTTTAATTCAACCTTCTCTTTTTCATGGTTAGTCTAGCTATAAGTTTTTCAGTTTCATTGATTTATTTTCCTGTTGTCTTCTAGTCTCTACGTCACTTATTTCAACTCCAATCTATATTACTTCCTTTTCTCTGCTAACTATGAATTTAGTTTTTATTCTTTTTCTAATTTCTTGAGGTATAAAGTTAGGTTGTTTATATGGCCTTGCATAAGTTGTATTGTGTTTTGCATTTGTTTTTAAATAACTTACATCTGAATATCATTTGACAGTTTATAGAAATGCTTTTAATTTTAACTCATTTTGTTAGGATATGTAAGTATCTAGTGATTTATTTATTCTATGTGAATTTTGATTATGAAATAAATCACAGGAATCTTTAATAATTATTTCACAGATGAGAATTTTGATAGAGAAATAAACAGTCCCAAATTTTTTGTCTTTATCTTCTTCTTTTTCAACCTTTGTACTCATCTCTACCTAATTAATCTGTTTGTGTTTAGAAATAAGTTCTATAAGAAACTTAGGTAACTTTCCTCTTGGAAAATATATCTTGTTAAAGGTTTCAAATTGTACTTAATGTCAATTTTTGCTTCTGTGAGTACCTTAAGTGATTTCTTAGCATCATGATCTTTCCAATGCTCTTCCTCATTCTATTATTATTTTTATTTTAAATTTTTTACCAAACCCTCTCCACTGTGTATCATTTGGGTCAAATATTGCCATAAGTGTGATTTTTGTTTCAAGCTCTCTCTCTCTCTCCTCTCTCTCTCTCTCTCTCTCTCTCTCTCTCTCTCTCTCTCTCTCTCCCCTCTTTTTTTAAACTTCAATAATAGTCATTGTTAATGTCAACCATTTGGCCATTTAATCATATATAACTTGATGGAATGGAAACAATCATGGAAGTTAGACTCAGAGTAGAAGTTCCAAACATTGTTAGTGGCAATGAATAAGAAATAGGGGATGACAATGAGAAATAGTAGGGATATAGACTTGTCAGAACTCAGAGGTGAATTTAGTGTGCAAGGAGAAAAAAATAAGTTGAAGTTTTTGTCACTGGCAATTGGTTAATGATGTTATCATCTAAGAAGACCAGGATGAATGAACAAATGTAAAGTTTTACATGTGATCATTTCTATAACCTATTAGATCATACGTGTGTGAATGTATTTTATATTCTTAGTCTTAAATGGCTATGTATACATCACAGATATTCCATAAATTCTGGTTTCATTAATATACAAATACCAAAAATAAACAGAGAGATTGGTCATTAACATTTTGTCAGTCCTATACCTAGAACATTATGGATTCATGTTTACAAATGTGAAAATTTATAACGGTCACATAAACTTCCACTTGTCTTTTAAACATTTTTAATTAGTTCTATCCTTTCTAATGATGCAATTTTACTCCTAATGTTGACATTATCAAGATTTATAAATTGAGAACGTATGTGAGAACTCATCTATGTTGACAGAATCCTGTGATCCTGTCTTTCATCCAATCCCTAAGAGCCCAAGCAAATATTCAAACTTCAACATCTAGTGTGTAAGCGCATAAAACATTATTTCAGGAAGCTATATTCTTTCAATAGCAAATCACTTCCCTTAGAAGCTGCAAAGTCATTTCCAGATTTAACATGCCTTTATAATTTCTGATTCTTGTAAGGTAGTCTTACTTTACATGTTAAAATGAAAGGAACTACATTTTAATGGCATTCTTTATGTGTACATATAAAAATTTTTAGTAATCACACTTGTCTTGAGTTCTTTAAAAAATGAGATTCTATGCTTAAAAGATACATGTTTTATTTTAAAAATAAGCTTTCTTATAGAAAATTTATATGTGTAGATTATAAAATATTCTTTTAAATCTGAAGATTCTAATACTTAAAAAAATGTTTGAATTAAAGGTTTATATATGTCTGTGAATAAAATGTATATGTTTGTGTGTTCACATACTGAAGAATATAGTCTCAAAGAAGTGATATCTTTTGCAACACTGTATTGATTTATGTTTTATTTTTCTTTCTATTTTTTCAATTTATATATCTTATCATTACAAATATATGTATATAGTCACTACTATATCTTAGAAATATACTTTGCACTTTTAAACATCCACTTACCAACAGCCTCTCACCAAGTATAAATTAAATAATTTAAATTATGTTGATTTATCTATTAAAATAAATGTTCCTGCTTTTAAAAATATCATCTAATTCAACATCAAGCAAATATCATGTCCAAAAATTGTATGGTACTTGTGTTCCTTTGGCTGGCTTATTTCATTTAGTATAATACCTCCTACATCTATCTATGCTGTTGCAAATGGTAAGATTTCATCCCTTTTTATGACCAAGTAATATTCCATTGTATATATGTACCACAACTTTTTTATCCACTCATCTATTGATGAACACTTGGGTTACTTAAATATCTTGGCTATTGTAAACAATACTGCAGTGAACATAAGGGTGCATACATTCTTTCAAATCTGTGTTTTGTTTTTTTCCCAGTACATAACCCGAAGTGGAGTTGCTGGGTCATAAGGCAGTTCCATTTTTAATTTTACAAGGAGCCTCCATACTGTTTTCTATAGTTGCTGCACCAATCTACATTCCCACAAACAGTGCACAACGGGTTCCTTTTCTCCACATCTTCACTAACACTTATCACTTGTGGATTTGATGGTAGCCATCCTGACAGGTGTGAGGTGATATCTCATTATAGTTTTAATTTGCATTTCTCTGATAATTAGTGAACTAAAGAAAAATAGGAGATATAAATTAATGGAAGTGACTACAAATTTCTAAGAGAATTGTTGCTTTGTTACTACATACAAATGTATATATGTAAAATGTATGCACATATGCACATAAAAATATGCATATATTAATTTCAGATTTTTCTGCCAAAGCAAAAATTTAGTTGCCCCTTATTGGAATTCAGACCTCAAATGATAGTGATGTAGGAGCAGACATTTTATAAAGAGTAATTATATATACTCTTTTTATTTATATTTTTAATTTTACTTATTTATTGGCGTTAGAGAGAGAGAAAGGGAAGAGAAACATCAATCTGCTGTTCCACTTATTAAAACATCCATAGCTTGCTTCTTGTATGTGCCCTGACCAGGAGCTTAACCCACAACCTTGGTGTATCAGGGTGATGCTATAACTAACTGAGCTATCCACCCAGGGCTATCTAACATTTTTTTTCAAAATAATATTTTTAATGATCTTTAATCATGGATTAAGATCTACTTGATTAAAAATAAAAAGAAAGCTCCAGAAATGTGGTTAGCTATTTGCTCAAGAAAAGCAAAACCACCTTTTAGGCATTTTGGTGTTTAAAAAGCCATTTCTTTCCATGCACTTAAACTCTAGCATTGGTAACATAACCAATTTGAGAAAAGGACTGTTTCATCTGTGAAGTGTCAACTAAGTAAAGTAAATTTGGGCATGGTTTTTAAAAATGTTTTAGTTTTCAAAATAGTTTGTGATTAGCTATTATAAGGAAAAAGTCCTCTGTGAGAATTCCATGACAACTTATGTTAAGGAGGCTTATTTAATGGTAAGAAGCAGAATTACAGGGTTTAATGTACAGCTCTAAGTGATGGGTGGAAGGGGAGCAGGGGAATAGATAAATGACTTTGAAATGAGATTGAGTTTTCCCTTTTTATTCAAAGAACAAAGATATAGTTATACTAATTGATTGGTGTCTATTTTATAGCCTTTAAAATAGAGGATAATTCATCTTGATTCTGTAATTACCAGTTATATAAACAGCAGATGACAAGTCTGACAAGCAGGCTTTTTCAACAATGACTAGATATTACATTGGAAAATGTGTTCAATTAATACATGAAGGTTATGCCACTTGATAAACTATTTCCTTTTTAATAGGACATATCATCTAAATTCATATGCTAATTTGAAAATGTCTCTATTGTTTTTCTCACTAAACTTGACTGATCAATAAAAAATATTTGCCAAAACATTCTAAAGGAGACAACTGAATGTTTCCTTCTGGATAAGAACTGACTTGTTTCTTGGAATAGAAGATTGTGTTCTTGATTGTAAGATTATATAATTATAAAATAAGAGGTTCATGAATCACATGAAGACAGTGCTACTGACTTAATGACAATACTGCTCTGGACTGAGTGTTGAGTTAAAATCAACCCATCTGATTTACATAAAACACGGAGTTACAGGAAAGAAATCCATAAACCCATTTTTGCCTTACCCAGAGATCAAAGAAGATTACTCTAATCTTGCATCTGATTCTCACTGTCTAGACTACACAATGTCCTGGAAATGGCCCCGTTGAAACCAGCAGGAGACTGTTTAACTTTCTTTCTTTTTATACTTTAGCCTAGGGTCAGGAAGATCTGAGCTGCTCAATATTCCTATCACATTAATGGCACAATTATCACATAGGGATCAACTTCACGCAGCTAATACAAACATGTTTCTGGAAGCAATTTCTGGCTCTGCTGGGCAAAGCAATCTATTAGGTCATTTGTAATCTCTGCAAACCTAGTGGAAAAAGTGTAGACTTTAGACTTCTTGAGTATAAATTTTGGCTCCCTATTTGTTTGTAAAGTAACCTTGGAAAATTACTTAATATCTTTGAGTCTCTCGATCGGGGGATAATAGCTTCTATCTGATAGTAAAATAGTAAAGATTTATGAAAAAAAAAAAAACATGGAAACAAACTATTAGAGTGATTCCTACATGGTAGGCATTAAGTAAGTAGAAATTATTATCAAGAATAATATTTCACTCATTCTTTTTTATATACAAAGCTAGAGGCTCAGTGCATAGATTTGTGCACTGGTAGGGTCTCTCAGCCTGGCCTGCACCCTCTCACAATGTGGGGCCCCTCGGGGGATGTCAGACTTCCAGGGATGGGCCAAAAACTGGCAGTCGGACATCCCCCGAAGAATGTAGTAGTGCCTGAAGTGGCAGGCTGCCGGGGACAAGCCCGAGCCCAGGCACCACTCTGCTCCCTCTCATCCCGGTTCCGCTGCACCTGCTGCTGCCACAGCTCAGTAGCACTGCCATGGAGGTGGGAAAAGCTTGTGCCGCAGCAGCTGCAGCAGCTGCACTCACCAGCAGTGAGCCGAGCATCTGGCACCCGTCGGTCAGTTGAGCTATGCTTCCTCTGTGGGAGTGCACTGACCACTAGGGGGGCAGCTCCTGAATTAAGCGTCTGCCCCCTGGTGGTCAGTGAACATTACAGCGACCAGTCAAACAATTGACCGGTCGACCGGTCAAATGGTCAAACGATCATTTAAGGTTTTATATACATAGATAGTCAACATCTAAATAATTTCTTTACTCTGTCACATTGAATGTTGCCTCAAAAAACATTTAACAACTAAATATATAAAAAGTGTTAAAATGTGAGTCATTCTTAAAATTATCAGAAATGCTACTGACTCTTGTGATGAGAAACCAGATAGCTACAGTGTCCAAGTGATAGAAGTACGTGAAGAAGTTACTGTTGCTTGTTTGTTTGTTTGTTTTCTGTTCATATTTACAAATGTCTCCACAGCTTTTGGTTTTGTGACTTGCTAAGTGCATGTATTGATGTATTGGTCATTATATTCTGTTCCCTGAGGGTGAAGGTATAACTCCTTTTTCCTCTATTGTATCCATGGTCACAGTTCTTAAAACTGTACAAGATTCCATACCTGCAAACTCTGAAGAAACCAAATAAGTCAAATAATAACAAAAATCCAAAATCGGTTTCACCTCTTAACTATCACGAATCCCCACCTATTAGTCTACACACCCAACTTTCTACACAGTTCATACAATCTTTAGCAAATATCTTAAGGCTTAATTTGATAACCCACATTGGTATTCTACTTTGAAGCAGGATTTAAATATTTTTCTTTATTTTATTGACAATTTGAGAATATATGAGTGATGGTGAGACCTGCTTTGGAATTAACATGTATTTCTGTTGAACATATAATTTCATTTACTTCTAGTAAATATTTTCTGAGTAGTGAGTTATATCATCAATAACCTTGTTCAATACAAAGAATGTTCTAAGTCCATATAGTGATGTAACTAACAACATGAACTAATTTTTTTCTCAAAATTCCTTACGGTGAAGGTAATAAAATAGAAGTATACATGATGCATATCGGGTTCAGAGAAATGGTCACATTTTTCAAGATTTAGAGAGCAGATTATTTTGTTGTTGTTTATTATTACTTTCATTGTTATTTACTAATTTAGGATGACAACCTTTGCCTCTTTGACTAATTCATAAGCTCCTTAGAGGTAGGGGCTTTAAGTATGCTATATATTCAATAAATGGTTGTTGATTGATTACTAATAACCTGTAGAGCAAAATATATTTAGAAGGAAAGGTATGACTCTTTTCTATCATATATCAAATCATGTATTAACTTGATAGCAAATTATTATAAACAGTTATTATCACATGGGTAAACATCCTGACTTTTGTGAATAAGAATCTATTGAAACAACCATCTTCAGGACCATTTCATGTATCTCTCAGTCTAAATTTCATAAGACAAAAGTTTTGAATTTTTAGAAAGGTAACCACATTTCAACAAAAGTTTGTCTCCACACACTTATCTCCATTTTTTAAATGAGTCTTTAATTTTTTAGAGCGAAACTTATCCAGATTTTGCTCATTAATAAATACATTCTTATTGTGTGGTAGACATTTATTGATTTTGCTACTCGTGAGTGGTAGGTGTCCAGTAGAGGTATCGTAATCAGCGACATGCTTCCCTAGGTTCCTTTGTAATCTACTTTTTCAAACTTACAATTAATTTTCTGAGCTATCCTTCCAACAAATTCCTTTTCTGCTTTAATTAACTGGAGTAGTTTTCAATTGTTGCAAGCACGAACTCTGAAAAATACATATGGCGGTCTGATCATGCTATTGAGCCTTTTCTAAATTTGCCTGAAAGGGCTGATGGTAAAATCATAAATCTTTCTTGAGTTCTGCTTGCTACCAATATTTGAGGCATCTGCATTTCCTCATCCTTCTTTCCATGCTATGACCTGACAAAAGCTATCTTGTCTTTAACACCACTAGTCAAACTGAAATTCCAGCTTCGTTTTATAAAAAACAAACAACCAAAAAACACACAACACTGCTACATTCTAGTTATTGATTTGCTACAGTACATCTTTTAGGTAATTTTCTCTCCTCTTCCTGTTTGCAGCTACCTAAGTTCAGCTCACTACAGAGCCGCCATGCTATCATCCATTCTCCTCAAAGGCTGCAGTGGAGCAATTCTGTATGACACAAAAAAGTAAGTGACTTACAGTTCAGGAGCCCAGATACACTCTGACTTGCCACGAGGTGATATTTTCTCCATCATACAATTTAAGAAAAAAAATAGCATTCGAATCATTTTTAGACTCTACCAGTTTCAAAGTTTTTAATATACACTTAGACTTAATAAGTCCTCTTCTCATTTAGAAATAAGGTTCTTAATATAGAGGTTTCATTTTATTTTATTCTTTAGTGATGGAATCTCTGTATTGTAAGTTTTGTGTATAGAGGGTGTATGCAAGTATTTTAAAATAATATTATAGCTTTGGAACACATAGACGCACACCTTTAGAAATGATTTGGGCTTGTGGGAGTTGATGAAAATCAACTAGTCTTTGAAGCAACAGATGTTATTGGCTGAACATGTGTATTTTACAGTTTTTAGTGCTTATATTACTCTTTCATAAATTATTTTGAAAATAATGTACAGGCATAATGTATGGTTTCCACGCTGTGCATATCTAAAAACAGAGTTTCTGAATAAACATATTGATATCTGATGGCACAATCATATAACTCAGAGCTTATATCTGTTTCTAGATATGGCTTTAACACAATGTCTCAGAACTTGGCATTTTGGAAACATGATATTTTCATGAAATCTTACAGTCTAAGATGGCTGAATTTATGTCTTGAATGGAAACAAAATTAAGATATACAAATTGAAGAAGAGGTATGAGAAGATCACTGTGATAAGTAAATCCACTATTTTGGGCCTCAGAGATTCTTGATCCAGAACCAAAATATGTCAGGACTGACTGTGGTTTAACTTTATTATCGGCCTATAATAGCTTGGACTGGTATAGCCCTGAAATCTCCTTTATCCCATATTGTTAACCTTATCTTCATAAGAGAGCATATTCCAGGGACTGTTGAAAAATAGAAAGCTGTCTTAGAGTGTTTATAGTTTGGTTAATTTTTGCCTAACCTAGATTTCTGTTAAGCCACATGTTGAAATTCTCCAAAATTACCCAGTATTTGAAAATACATATTTAGGAAGAGGTTTGGAGGTAAAGACTTATTCTTTAACAAATGTTTACTCACATACCAACAAATAGTGTCAAGTTTAAGACTTAATTAGGGCTCATTTACAATGCCAAAAAATAGACACATCTTCATTTTGGTGTACTATCACTAAGAAAATAACAACTTCAATAATACAAACACACAACACATGCACACAAAAAATCTCATCAATGCGTCTCATTGGCAACCATACCTTTCAAAGTTTATATTATTAAATTTCATTTGATGTCACAGTGGAGAAATCAATCACATCTAATATATATATGGCTAAGGTACCAGTCATATGTCCATCCGACTGTCCGACCGACCAACCAGCCGGTACATATGAAAATGTATCAATTTAAAAATACTAGTACACGTTGACTTGCGCATGCGCAATACATATAAAGCTCTCTCTGGCACCAATCTCACGTGTGTGTTTTGTTCTGTCATTGTCAATCATAAATGCGGTTGTTTGTGTTGACATTCAACATGAACTACATCGTGATTTAGTCATCGACTGTCCAACCAACTGACCAGCCAGTACATATGACGCGCACTGGCAATTTAAAAATAAATGTTGACTCCCGCATGCATAATACATATAAAGCTCTTGCTGGTGCCAATCACATGCGTGTTTTAATTTTATAATATTATCTTCTATATATATAAAAGCCAAGTGACCGGAATGATGGAACAGCCTGAATGACCAGAACGACCAGTTGCTATGACATGCACTACAGTGACCAACTGGCCCGATCGGAGCCCTGATTGCCCCCCTGCAACCTCCTGTCCCCTCTCCCCCATCGGCCCAGCCTAATAGCTCCCATTGGGGCAGGCTGGCCAGACCCCACCCATGTATGAATTTGTGCACAGGGCCTCTAGTCTATATATATAAAAGCCTAAGTGACCATTTGACTGGTTGACCATTCGATCAGTCGCTATGAAGCACACTGACCACAGGGGGCAGATACTCAATGCAGGAGCTAACCCCTGGTGGTTAGTGCGCTCCCACAGCGGGAGCACCACTCAACTGATCAACGGGCACCAGACACTGGGTTCACGGCTGGCAAGTGCCGCTGCAACAGTGTGAGCCTCTCCTGCGGACTCTCCCCTTCAGTGCCTCTCATCCATCCATACCAGGACTGGCATCAGGACTGACTGGGGGCGAGCCCACAGCAGCTTCTCGGTCATTGGCGCACCAGTATCACCCTAGGACGGGCGTGCGGAGACTGTGGTGGAGTGGCAGTGAGCCTATCAAGCAGCGGCAGCAGGTGCAGTGGAGCTGGGATAAGCAGGAGTGGCAGGCAGGAGAGGCTGGCAGCATTGGAATGCAGGTTTCGGCTCGATCCCTGCAGGCCATGCCGAGGGACCCCAATGGTCCACGAATCTGTGCACCGAACCTCTAGTATTAAATATACTATTTTGACATGTAATTTTTTGCAATGACATAATTATTGCACTAATATTCCTTCTAATTAATTTCCTTTCAATGTGCATGAATCCATGCACCTGACCACTATTATGCATATAAAGCTATATTTAGAACTCTTTGGACCATTTTTTAAAGATATAACCACAATATTCCAGGTATGGATTTTTTTAATCACCCTTACATATGTGATCCACATGTTTGCTGTTTCATGGGAAAACAGTTGCTTCAATTCCCACAAACTCTTAGATTTTTAGAGAATTTTAATTTTAAGTTTTCCTTATTTTTCTTATGTTGTAAGTAAATATAAAAAAAATTCCTATATCTCAGGTATGCTTTGGTGTCTTTAAATTGATCTTTTTTTGAAATTAAAGTAGGCAGGCACTAACAGTATAGTACAAAGATGTGGAAAGGCATTCACTTCAATTATTACACAAATAGTGATTTTACATAAACTGAGCACAGGGTTAGCGTCTGGATTTCAGAGAAGAGTAAAACACAGTTTCTATCTTTTTTTAAAATCCTCACCTGAGTATATTTTTTCCATTGATTTTTATAGAGAAAGAGTGGAAGGGAGGGAGGAAGGAGAGAGAGTGAGAAAGAGAGAGAGAGAGAGAGAGAGAGAGAGAGAGAGAGAGAGAGAGAGAAAGAGAGAGAGAGAGGACCGGGGATTGAACCTGCAACTGAGATATGTGCCCTTGACCTGGAATCCAACCCACGACCCTTTGGTCCATAGGCTGACACTCTAACTACTGAG
The DNA here is from genome assembly GCF_963259705.1 of Myotis daubentonii. NCBI lineage: Eukaryota > Metazoa > Chordata > Mammalia > Chiroptera > Vespertilionidae > Myotis > Myotis daubentonii. Next base: position 71,540,494 of record NC_081846.1, on the reverse strand, counting down.
AAAAACTGGCCAGAGCTGATCTCTATCCTTTAGAAGCTCATAAAGTCAAGCCAAAGTGATCCAAATTTGAAAAAACTAACTATTGATACAGTATAAACAACCCAGGTTGACTTTTAAAATATTATGAGGAATCAAAAATCATAAAAGTAGTGACTATGAAAAGTGAAAGCTTAACTGTTTCATCTAATCAGTGCCTAAAAGAGCAATTCAAAATGTCCGTATCATCTCTAGGAAAATATGACACATTTAAACAACCACATATTAGATTTTAAAATCTCCAGGAATGTAAAACACTGAAACTCTGGCCTATGCTAATGTCTTGGGACTTTTAAATATTAATCTAAGTAATAGTTACAAACAGTTCCTCCATAAAAGATATTAATGATTTTAAGTACTAGAGCTGCATCATTATAATGACCATATTCCCCTTCGTTTAATTTTAACATTTGTAAAAACAAAATTTGACATTTTAAGTCAGCAAAGGAGACTCATTGCAGCTCAGCATACATCTATCTGTCCTAAATGCCATAATTATTGGACAAGAGTCTGCCAAGTAAGTTACTCCTTGGGGACTTTGGAGGTACATCTCCTTCCAAGACACGTGGGAACTATTAGTGAACTGCTTGACGGATTTATGCAGTAGAATGCCCAGTAATGATAGCACAAATATCAGTCATTTGAGAAAATGAGCAATCCTTCAAAATGCACACCAGTCAATGTGGTGAGTGAGCAGAAGGGATGCATGGTTAATTTGGTCTGTGATTAACTCAGGCTGGCTGTTGGTCTGGGATTTAGAGGAATTTGGCTACTCTTCATAGTATTTTATAAGCAGAAGAACTTGAAAAATTTTAAAAGCTAAATCCTCATTTTATAGATAAAGAAATTGATCTGCCAAATGTTACCACACTCATTAAGATATGGTCTCTATTCACTTTCCCTAATATTTTGATATTTGGGATTTTTAAGCTTCTCTCATGAAATGCAGCTGCCCATTAGTAAAACCATTACTTTCAGTTTCCTAGAGGCCACAAGCTCTTCCACATCTATGATTTTGACTTCAATGAGATGTTAAGCATGCTGTTATTTTCCTCTCAGAGTTTACAGAACCAATACACACAAACACACCTGAACAAATATGTGCTATTGTATGAGGAGGGAAAAATACATACAGACTCTTTGGTTGTTGTTTTTTAATCAAAAGTCTAGAAAACTCTGGTAATTGTTATGGCTAATGTAAAGTATATTTTCCTATGCACCACGCAGAAAATATTCCTATAGGCCGCACAATGAGCACTTGGATTGATATTAAGACAACTGGGAAGATACATGTCTTAAGATATATAAGTCTACAATCTAATAGTGTGCATGTGGAGAGGGATAAAGGAATTAAAAAAATTACAAAGAGCTAGGAAAAAGCACAAAGTGCTTTTATATTTCAAAATGTGCTGGTGGAGAAATCAACCCAAATGGAAGGAGCTAGGAAAGAAGGAAATATTTTCTTTTGATGTTTGAGATTAATCTTAAAGAGTAGATAGAATTTTACTCGGGAAATGGAAGTAGAACCCTGTCAAGATTGCCATATCAATTCTATTTGGTCCTAAAGGACATTTAAGTAAGAAATTATCTAAAGGTTTATCTTTTGATTTTTAAACTTACTTCAAATTTTAATGGCTAAAAACATTTTTATATTGATCCTTTATAAAAACAAAGGTTTTTAAAAATTATTTCAAAAAATTATTTCATTCATTAAATACACATTTATGTGGCTGGATTCTTTCATTAAAAAGTTGTAATATGGTTAACTTTAAGAATGAATAAAAATGCATTTTTTAGAGAAAAGGCATTCTGGGAAAAACAATAACACACACAGAGAGAAAAACAAACAAACAAACAAACAAAAAACAAAACAAAACAAAAAAAAAACAAACAAAACAAAAAAACAACCACACACACTGATTTCAAAATGAATGGGATTTGGACAAAGATCTTTGAGAAGATTAGTAAGGCAACAGCACTTGGTCCCTAGTGATGGACAGTGATGTAAACAAAGCAAAACCAAAAATAGAAAAATAAAAAAATTGGAGGTATAAGTTGTATCATTTCTTATTCTAGACCATTTAACAGTTATTTGAAAAGAAAAGGGACGGTATCAGCTTTGTCCTTAGGAAGGTAACTGGCAGCAAACAGGAAGTAGATAGACTGAATTGGAAACCATCTAGTTAGAAGTAAAGAGAAAAATCCATATAATTTTTTAAATCTTAAAGTGACCAAAAAGATAGCCTTGGTTTTTATTTCAAGTGAATTTTTTTTAAAATTAAGATGTACATATTTCTCTGGTACTACATATTTCATGAGTTTATCACATCATCAACTCAACTCCCTAATTCTATCTAAGAAAACAATAGCTGGGTTTTAAACATTAAATGTATTGAATAAAGTATTTTAGCCTTAAAGATAAGACATGTTAAGAAATGACAAAGTGTATTGTTCATCACTTTGCAATGTAAAGCACTGTAATACATCCAAAGAATATTCTTTTATTAACCTGAAAAGCAAAGTGATGACTTAGGGCCTCTGAACATTTGAGTCATCCTCCTTAATCCATGAAAGTCCTCAACTTTGCATTTTCCATCAGACCTACAAAATATACTCAGACTCATACATAAAGCATTTCTTAGAAATGCCATGTCATGCTTGTGTAAGGATACTTCGTAAGAAAAGAAATTTCAAACTACATTCTAAGAATTGGTTATTGCAAACTATTAACTACAAATTTCAAAAGTGATATAAATTCAGGTAAAACTTGATACAAATTTTCAACTCATGACCATCTTGGAATAGTTATATGGCTCAAATAACTCTGTCAATAATTTTTAGCTAACTTTGGTCACTCTCTTGAATTATATTTAAAAAATCTTACTATTACTACCAAATATATGAATTAATATTGGTTATGTGGCAAATCTATATAAAATGATAGGTACTTTTTCATTTCTTATTTACCATAGCCACAAATTACTTATTAATAATGCAGTTTCTTTGTGTTGACTTATACTATAAGCTTGCAAACTTGACTTTTTATTTTCTACTTATTTTAGTAACTGCTAATTCACTATTATTTTTACATTTATCAAATGCCAGTAGAATTATAGAATGACTCTAAGTATAAGAAACATTCTATAAGAATATTTTAATGTGAATATATTTTATCATTATATATTTTCAAAATCAAAGTAAACTCTGTCTACATCACATTTACTATCTATAATAACTTTGTGGGGAATTCCTAGGTAATGATTTTATTATCTTATTAGCTATATTCAAATACCTATACTTTAGTTTTAAGATAAAATTAAAGAGAGAAATTGGATTTTGAAATAAATTTAAAGTGCCCAAATTTAAAATACCTAAATTGTTAGGTATAATTTTCTTTGGAAAATGAAACTTTTTAAAAAAAATTTAGTACAGCCCTGACTGGTTTGGCTCAGTGGATAGGGCGTCGGCCTGCAGACTGAAGGGTCCCAGGTTTGATTCCAATCAAGGGCATATACCTTGGTTGCGGGCACATCCCCAGTAGGAGGTGTGCAGGAGGCAGCTGATTGATGTTTCTCTCTCATCAATGTTTCTAACTCTCTATCCTTCTCCCTTCCTCTCTGTAAAAAATCAATAAGATATATTTTTTTAAAAATTTGGTACAAGTTTAGCACTGAAACTTAAAAAAAAAATCAAAGAGAAACTTACCTTAAAAAATCATCTTCCTGGAAATATTATAAATTAGAGCTGGTATGATATTAAGGAATACTCTGATGTCAAAGAATTAGAAAATTAAAGGGAACATTAGGTCAGGGATAGGTATTGTAAATATTTGCTAAATATGGGAAGCTGACTTTTGTTTTAAAGGTCTTCTGGAAATAAAGGTCAAGAGCTAAAACCAGAGGCCTATATAAGAAGACCATTTTATTCCCCTGATACAATAACATGCAGGGCTATAGAATGAGTGTGAAATATAAACTAAAATCACATCTCAACTGCGAGGACACTGAGAAGAAAATTGCTGGTGAAAATTCATAACCACTATCTTGCCCGGACATGGGTTTTTAGTCTGTATATACTAACAACCATTAAAATATTCATAAAACAAAACAAACAACAAAAAAACCCAAGCTAAGAACTTGGTGCATTTCTAAGTTATAATAACCTTGATAGAAGGTTTTGAAAATCTCTGGACTAATCTATTCAGCCCAGGCTTCAAAGAATTCCCATAGTTAAAAAATAAATGAATGAATACCTAAACTCACAATACAATGTCACCATTCTACCTCCTCTCCTCTCTCTCTCTCTCTCTCTCTCTCTCTCTCTCTCTCTCTCTCATCAATAAGTAAAATAAAATAAGCCACCAGCTGTAGGAAATAAGAAATAGGGTAATCAGAGATATAAAGATAGACTTAAGAGTGCAATTATCTGATACAAAAGTAAAAATAATACTTCATATGCTGAAACAAATAAAATAATTAAATAAAAATAGTAAAAAGCAATGGACTATAAAATAACCGCATTTTTGAAAAAATATAGAGAGTTTTTAGAAGTGGAAAAATGTATTGTTGCTATGTAAAAACTAATGGCAGATTACTGTTGATAAGAAAATTAGTGAACTAGAAAATAAATCTATACGAGTAATATCAAATATAGCAAAGAAAGAGAAAGAAATGGAAAATATAAAATTGTGTTAAGAGCAATGAAGGCAAGTGTAATGATGGAAAAGCTAACTGAATTACCAGAAGAAGAAAGAGAGAATGGGTCAGCGTATTATTACAAAAGATAATGACTGAAAATTTTTCCATACCTGATAAAATACATGAATCCATAGTCAGGAAGCCCAAGCAAATGGACATTATAAATATAAAAATATTTGCCCTTGGGCATATTATATTGAAACTATAGAACCAACCAAATAAAAAGATATCCAAAAATTCCTTTGAAATTTTTAGGAAAAAATCAGATTAACTAGGTAAAAAGATCACAGAATTTATAGTCTGAACCAGAAATTTTCAGGGTGAAAGAGAGTATCAATTATTACTTCATATCAATTGGAATAAACTGGGACTATTCTAGGAAAACTGATAATCCCACGTATAAGGAAATGACAAGATAACTAGATAATTTTTTACAATGTAAAGAAAAACAAAAAGTATAAAAGATAAAATAGTTGAAGGTAGGTAGTATTTTAATTCTTTATTACTTAGAAAGAAATTAAGAATATATTTTAAATTTTTGCATTGGTAAGTATTTTAAAATTTTGAAGATCACTATTAAAGTTAAAGAAATTAGTTGTATGATTGTCAATCTAATACAAATAAGTAGATTGAGAAAATATATAAAATGGTATAATATATCATATATAAAATGTTAAATTACAATATGCCTAAAATAAGAAAGAAGACTAAATCTAGACTTCTTAATACTTACATAAATGCAAGTGGAAAAAATAATCAAGTTAGATGATCAGAATGAATTTTTAAAAATCTACCTAAACACTAAGAAGAGATATGTCTAAACCATCAGCATAAAACAAAAATTAAGTAAAATGATGAAAAAAGACATACCAGCCAAATAATAAGAGTGAAAGTATTTCTACATTAATCCTAGACCAAATGGACATTAAGTCCCCAAAAGCCTTATTATTAAACCTAGATGATAACTACATATTACTGAAAGTTCACCGGAAATGTCAAAGTTTGCATGCATCAATATAATAGTCTTTATATGTAATATAAAGTAGTGAAATAAGAAAAATGTAAAAATCTACCATTTTATTGGTATACATTAACATAGCTTTTACAATAATTAATAAATAAAGCAGACCAAAAAAATCTGTCAAGTTATCAATGATTAAATATCACAATATTAAATTTGATATAATATGAATCTATTAAGCATTTGACTCAACAAACTGAGAAATACACATTATTTTGAAGGAAAGGGGTTTTAGAATGACTTCAATCATGTATAATGATGCAAAAATTTTAAATAAATTATTATCTGACCAAATTAATCAAAGCATAGAATTTGGGCCATGTGGTTATATCCCAGGAATGCAAGAATTGCTTGGCAATAAAAATTAAATTTTAAAAAATTAACATGTTTTACTACATTAATGCATCAAAGTGTGGTAGTCATGATCAGTTCAAGTGAAAGGGTAAACAATGGGTACCATTCAATATCTATGTTTGATTTTAACAAAACAAAGAAAAAATAGGATGACATTTCTCTTTAAATGTAATTACCATTAAGCAGCTATAGTAATCATAATATTTAATGAAAAAAAAACTAAAAGTTTTCTCTATAACATCAGAAACTGGATCTCTCCTACTAAATCCATATAAGTTTTATTTTAAAAAAACCTTACTTATCACAATAAGGCAATAAATCTATTTAAGAATATATGAATGGAAAGGAAGAAATAAGCCAGTGATTATTTGCCAATGATATTATTAGGCAGGAAATCTGAAATCATAGATGAGTGATCTGAACTTACTAAGACAGTTTACCAGTTTAAAAATGTGCATCCAGAAACCCAAGGCGCGAACAGGGACCAAGGCCAAGGAGGCCAGAACGCTCACAGGGCCTCAGAGAAATGGAGAATCACGTGAGGAATGCCCAAGTGCTGGGAGCTGAAATTAGTTCTACAATTGTCCAGATAGCTGTGCAGTGAAGTGAAACAAGAGAATCTGAACTTCACCTGTATTCCCACTTCCTTCCAGTGGTGTTTTGAGATCCTCATTATGAAGATCCCAGAATCAGCAAAAGGGCAAAAATGCCTGGAGATTCCAGACTGGAAAAAACGATTCCAGGCAGGAATCTTAACAGATGACACGAGAAGGAGCAAATCCATGTGGCTGCTGAAAAGCTGCCATTGTCCTTAGAGGAAGAGGAGAAGACACGTGGAAGCACAGAGAGGACGCCATATGACACAGAGAAAGAGGAAGTCCATCTACAAGGTGAGGAGAGACCCGTCAGGAGGAACCTGCCCGCATCTCTATCTTAGCCTCCGGAGTTGAGAGAAATTAAATGTCTACTGTTTACACAAAAATAAGTAAATAAATAAAAATGTGCAAACAAAAAGTTAATGTCTATTGACGAGGAACCAAGATGTCCTCAGAATAAGAATTTCTTAAACAAGATACAAAAAATACAGATCTTTGATAAATTCAATTCCATTGCAGTTAAGGATTGCTCACCCATAGCACAATGACAGTGAAAAGGCAAGTCACAGAATGAGAGAAAATACAAAAATCTGTGCAAACATAGGATAAGATGGAAGATGGAATAGGTAAAGGTCCCAAAGGTGTCTTATTTTCCAAAATATTTTGAATACTTAGAATTCAGCTATTTGTGGAACCTGCCGCTGTACAAAGGTATGATTCGTTAAAGGACTCCAAATATTTTCATGGGTCTATTCTCGCACTAACTTATGAATAAAAGTGCTTAAACCCAAAGGCTTCATAAACATCCACTGTTGAGTGGCATCAAATGTGCTAAATGTTGATAACTATGCATGTGACTCATAATGTACTCTTCACATATTAGAGAGGAGTTGCTATGGCTTCCTAATGAAATGTTCCCAGGTTTTAAAATTTGAAACCAGACAGTTGGGAAAGGGAGTTATGGGTAAATGCTGAGTACACTTATCCTGCTATCTTTCATAATTTGACTAAATTTGCTTGCCTCAGAGGAGGATTTGAAAGAAGAAAAAAAATATATTTTCCCTAAATTCTTTTACTCTAGTGTAATAAAATACAAGTGTGTATGCAGATTCATTTCATCACTGGGAATTGAAAATCTCCCGTTTGCAAAGAGAGTAGGATGTGAAATGGCAGCAGTTTTCAAAGTTAAAATTCCTTAGAGAGAAACTAAGAGAAGCAGGATTTAAGAACTGAAAAAGACCTTTGGGGATAATCTCTTCCAATCCCTCCTGCTACAGCTGTAGAAATCTCATCTGCAAAGATGAGTTACTTACCCAAGGTCACCCAGCTAGCCAGTGACAAAGTAATAGTGTTTGTTTTTTTTATATGAATCAATGGATTTCGATGTTAGAGTTAGAAAGAAATAACTTGATGTTGAAATCTGATTTCCTGATGCATTTCTTACACCGTGGATTTCTGTAAACTAGTTTTCTGAATGCTGTTATGGCTCCAGTTAAAAACAGATACTAGCAGTGCCTGACAGAGTAGAGCTTCCATTCCAGTTAAGCCAGATAAATGGATTCACCTTTTATATAAACAGAATTAAGTTTTTCTTCTGCTGTAAAGTACTATGTCTGAAGAATTTCCCCATAAAATAGGAATTAAAAATTTTAAAAAGCACTACTAACCTTAGTAGTAACTAGAATAACGTTTGTTATGTGTGCTTATGGGACACTCTTGCCTGCTGGTGGGTTTGCTAATTTAAATACAGACCTAGTCATGGGCCTCAGGGAGCTCAGTAGGCTGTGGGGGCAACCGTCAATCAGCTTTCCTAGATGCTTACAGCAGAGCCCCTTATGGCTGGGAAAACTTGAGCCTAATGTCTTTGACCTATTCCCTGACTTCCTGGAGAGAGAGAGGATAAAATGAGTTCAAAAAAGAGTATGCATCAGCTATGTTGGCTGCTGTTGGAAGAAAGCTCGTGTATCAGGAGGTGAGTGTGGCTAGAGCTCATGGGCCCCGCGAGAGCATGGGATAGTATGAAGTTGGTACAAAAAGGTATGAGATGAACCATGAAGAGTCTTGAGAATTTTGGTTTTATCTTAAAAACAAGAGGGAACCATTACTGTTGTAAATAGTGAGGTTCTATGCCACATGTGCATTTAAAAATAATCACTCATGCCTGGCCGGCGTGGCTCAGTGGTTGAGAGTCAACTTATGACCTAGGTCTTCACGGTTTGATTCCTGGTCACAGCACATGCCTGGGTTCCAGCCTCGATCCCCAGTGTGAGATGTGCAGGAGGCAGCCAATCAACGATTCTCTCTCCCATCATTGATGTTTCTATCTCTCTCTCTCTCCTCTTTCTTCCTCTCTGAAATATATATTTAAAAAACAAGAAGAATCACTGTCAGAGACAGCAGGAGCATTGCTCAGTACTGCTGCTCTGAGTGGCTGTGAGTCCATATATTCTTCTCAGTTCCTCCCGACTTCGTCAGGGTTTCTTTTTGAACCCTGCCCACCATGCTAACAGATGGGAACTTAGTCCAAGTTCCTCCTTTATTGTCTGCTTACTAGTTACAGGTTTTGGGTCTGAGCCCTCCTGCCTGGGGCTGGGACCTCCTTGGATGCCAGGTCGTAGAAGGAGAAGCCATGAGAAGTTGAGTCTTTATTGCAGAAGCCAGTGGCATGACAGTCCAATACAAGCAAAACAGTCCTTCATAACAAAGTCTATACAGGCAGGCAGCCTGACACCGGCTGGTTAAAATGTACATCTTTCCCACAAAAGCGGCATTAGCCTCTGTGCCCACAGCTCTTATCTGAGCAGCCTCATGCTGCCTCTAGACTCACCACCTCACATCATAGTGGTACCTAAGCTCTCTAATGCAGCAGCTTCGCCTGCCTCCCCAGCCCAGCACACTGGCTGGTTAACGTGGTAGCTATACCTGAGCTCTCTATGCCTTACATCGTAGCAGTATCAGCTCTCAGCTCTGAGCTTTCCTCTCACCTGCACACATAGGAGCTACATTCTCTGTGCCTACCTCTCTGCTCCTCTGAGCTCTCTAGCCTCTGCTCACCTGCTCTCTAGCAGACTCCCGGTCAGTAACCTATATATTACTCCAGAGACAAAGAAGGCTAGTTGCCAACAGTGACATCCATCATTTGGGTTAAAGAAGAGCACAGTGAACCATGTGTCCTTGCACCCGCTCATGGTATCTTGGCCTTGGGCAACCCTGATTAGGCTCATGCTCAGAGCTGCCTTGGCCATTCTGGTGTATTGACAACGAGGCCTCTGTGCTCCTATTGGCCTTGACTATCTGGGGATCCTGGTGTGGTTCCCACAACTACTCATAATCTCTGCAGACTTGAATTAGTTAACTTGTGTCTATTTCCTTATAAGTAATATGGTGACTGTAGGTAGGATTCATGGTATATAATCTATAATAATAAAAGCATAATATGCTAATTAGACCAGAGGTCCTTCTGGATGACCTTTGGGATGAAGCCAGAGCTGTGAGGGAAGTCTGGTTCCCTGGTGTTGGAGGGAAGCCAGTGCCAGCAGCCAAGGGAAGGAAGGCCTACTCTTACACGAATTTCATGCATCAGTCCTCTAGTATCATATAATGCTTAATACCTTTAAGTGTTAATACCTTTCTGGGATATTCTACAATTTTCACTTCTGAACACAAATTATAACCATAATTAAAGCATGCTATTTAATCCTCTGCTCATTTCTACCTATCACCTGGCCCCAGCACTTCTCACAGCAGCTCCTGGTAAACACTCCAAGGATGTTGCTAATTGACTCTTAGACAAAACAACCAGTTCATCTGGGTTAAAATTCTTCAATCAAAATACACAGACAGGCGTGTTTCTGGTGTGCTGCCTTGCCCTTTCACACACCTTTTTTTTGTTTGTTATCATTCTTAGAGAGGACTGACAGGTTCTTTAGGCAATGTTCTGTTCAATTAAGTAAATAGTTACATGGGCAATTCTTTGAAATGCGTATGAAGGAAAGTGGCAGCTTAAAGCCAACGTTTTTGTTCGTAAACTGTGCCTTTACTAGATCTCTCTAAAACTTCCTGATTGCCAGCAGTTTTACGCGCCCTGTAGTACTTTGGTACAGACTCAATTTCCCTGAAAACACTGCTCTTCCAATAAGAAAAGGCAATTTTAAAACTGGTGCATGTGTTTCTTGTCCCCTGCTGCCTGGAAAAGACACCTGAAGCTACAATTCGATCACCTCCAATGCACTCAAGAGATACATTTATTAATAAACAGTCTATTCAGGATTTCAAATCCCAACATCTTCTGAAATGATCCAGTGCAGCAATTTCTAACACAGTGCCCTTGCTTATGGTCTTTACTAAGCACCAGCTCTTAGGAGACAATTTGACTGTAGACAACGTTGTCTTTACTGGAGACTGGGAGCTGTGAACACAATAGCATATGCCTATTCCAGGGCACTGCCTTGGTCATGGCCCCTGCATATAACAGGCACACCTTTCACGGGACTACATGCAAGGGTTTGGGGACTTGCTACAGTTCTGCTGAAGGATATTTTAGAATTACATTCTTAATCAAGAATACATTTCTCTTATTTGAATTTAGCAATCTAATGTTCCCCCAAAGGTATCAGAATTAGATCCAGAAACCAATGACATGTAATAAACCTAGATGTGGTGTAATTTTGCATAAACATTAGGTTTTAAACGTGGAAAGTTTTGTAGATTTGTAATAAAAATAAGTAGCTAAGAGAGTTCAGAAGTTTATATGTTACATTAAATTTGAATCCAATCTATTATCTTTACTTGTTTTGGAGGCAATCGTTTTAAAAATAGACTTTTTAAAAAGATATGTAACCTCTAATTAACCTATATTTGTATTATGTGGATTCCAAGTACTTAGGTTTCCAAAATCTGTATATCCCAAAGTGTTATAACAATGGGTCTGGGGCTTCAATTTCATAAAATGGTTGTAATTTGCATCTCACTTTCAGAAAGCTTTTTAATGTTAAGTTTCTCCTTTCAACCCCCTGCTAAGTAAAATAAATGGATGCACATTGGGGTTCTGACCTGTTTAAGAGTCTGCTTTCTGAAGTACTATTCCTGACATGGGTAATAACAGTTTTATATTTAAATTACCAAATAGTGACTATGATTTGCCATTAACCGGATGACACTCTGTGAATTTCTTAGATGCTCCAACCTGCACCGACTCCTCCAGATATGGCTCATTAAAACTCCATAGCATTGAAAATCACTAGGGCAAACCCATCTATTACAAAGTTTTTTGATCTATTTTTTATTTACTATAACCACAGGCACAACTCTGTCACAACTGAATTATTATTAGAGTTCTCTACGTAGACTAGAAAGCTGTCAATGGACCATCTCTGCCTCCCCGCCCCAGCATCATAACAGTATTCTGTTCAACTCCAGGTAAGGCCACTAAAAGTGGCAATGACATACCAAGGAGGTTAGAGGTTAGGAGAGTCTACGTTAGCAGGGAGGAGTATTTACCACTAGTATTGTTTAGAGTTTCTCATTGATGGTAATGATAGAAAATAGAGCAACTTTCCACAGAGTTTTATTATTAGAATTTAATACTCTAGAGAAAATGTTCTTGCTTTGCATGCTTACTGAAAAGGATTTATATTGGTTTATTAAACTCTAACATGTTACACTGCTAGTTGTCGATACTATGTACACTATCTTCCTCCTCTTTGGAGGGGTGTTGCTTACTGAAGTGGGTATCTATTGCATTTAGTGTGTGGGCTTTGTCTGGAAAAGTTTTGCCTCCCCAGAAGCAAGCCACAGATGGCTGAGAAGTGCTGTGAGTACCTGCGTTCCTGGCTATGTTTAGACAGCCACAGTGACTTACATTTGACCCAAACTTGGCCAATCAATACTTCCCACTCAGACTTTGGAACTGGTATAGAGAAGCAACCAATCAGAGGAAGTATACACTTCAAGGCCGTGCAGTTGCCATCTCCCACTCACAATGTGAACAGATGGCAAAACGCAATGACCTGGACTGCAAAGTGAGAAAATAATAAATGAGATGTTTGAAAAGAAGTTGAAATGACAGGCAGAGGATTAGTGACATCTTTGTGTGTTTTTGAATTCTGAGAAATCTACCATGAACGTTTTTCCGCTTCTAGTACACGCAGACAGACAGACAGACACACACACACACACACACACACACACACACACACACACACACACCATGAATGCATGCTTATACTATGCGCCCTTATTTAAATTCTCGTTACTTGCTTTAACTGGTTTCTATCATTTGCCAAATAGTAAGTGTAAATCTTTGGCCTTGGCTGGGTAGCTCAGTGGATTAGAGTGTCACCAAGGTTGGGGGGTTGATTCCTATACAAATCAATGTTTTTCTCTCTCTCTACCTCTCTCTCTAAAATAAAATCAATAAGTCAAAAATTTAAAAACATCTGTGAGCCCTGATGGTGTATCTAAGTGGATAGAGCAACAGTCTGTGCACCAAAGGGTCACAGGTTATATTACTGGTCAAGGGCATGAACTTGGGTTGCAGGTTTAATCCCGTGTGGGGTAGATAACCAATCGATGTGTCTCACATCAATGTTTCCCTTTCTTTCTCTCTTTTTTCTCTCCCCCTCTCCTCCTCCCACTCTTTCTAAAAAAGCAGTGGAAAAAAATATCCTCAGGTAAGGATTAACAACAAAAAAATCTTTGAAAAATATTTTTTTTATTATTTCTTAAAGACATGCAACTAATTTCTGTTGGATTTTATGAGGCAGATCCCTTATATCCAGTCTTTGCTTTTCATGTATTCATAATTTTGTTGTCTTTAATTCCAAATTTTGTGTGTCATTAGATTAAGACATCTATCTCTCCTTTTGAGTAGGCAACAATTTCTCTGTATTTTAGCCCCTTATTTTCCTTCTTAGTTACCTCTGTCTTTATGCCTTATTTTATGTCTTAAAGCCTGCATCTTTATTTTCATAATTCTCATCATATTTTAATGAGCAAGATACAGTTTTCATGGATAATGCACTATGGTTTGTCCCAAAAAATCTTAGAGGTCTCAGGATATGTTGTTCCCCTGAAAACATATTTAATAATAGAGAATGTTTTATTAACCACCAAAATCTTAGAGGTAACCATTAAAAGTCTCATTCTAGCTTTCCTAGGATAAATTATTATTTTCTATAAATAATTAAATTTAATTATTATTTATAAAGAATCATCATTATCATTGAAGCTGACATTCCCTAGTTCAGTTTATGATATTATCAATAACAATAAGTGTAATATGCTAATTAGACTGGACATCCTTCCAGATGACCTTCCAGACGAAGCCGGGGCTGCAGCCACAGGATCCAGGCAGCTGCCACGGCTGCGAAGACTTACTCTTGCATGAATTTTGTGCATCAGGCCTCTAGTGTATCCATAATTGGCCTAAATAATTGAAATTTATTAAAATAAAAACATATAAAACCCAATTTAAAATGTTGTCTCTATAGTTAATTTTAAATATCCTATATAATAAAAGCCTAATATGCTAAATATCTGATCCTTCAATCAGTCGCTATGATGTGCACTGACCATCAGAGAGCAGACACTCTGACTGGTAGGTTAGCTTGCTGCTGGGGTCCGGCCAATTGGGACTGGGCGAGATGGGGTGGACATGCCCTGGAGCCCTCCCATGGTGCACTGGTGAGGTCCCTCAACCTGGCCTACACCATCTCACAATCCAGGACCCCTCAGGGTATGTTGGAGAGCCGGTTTCGGCCCAATCCCCACATGCCAAGGGACCCCACTGGTGCACAAATCCGTACACCAAGCCTCTAGTTCTTAATAATAATGGCTACCTAATTTTACTCACTACTAAAAAAAAAATAAATAAATTTAAACTCAATTATTAGGCATTTTCCCCATTCCCTGCCTCTTCCATTCAGAGTTGTACAGAAACGAATGAACTTCAACTGTATCATAAATCTTACTAATAGTAGATCAGTAGATCAAAGGTCTTGGTCTAGAGTTGAGCCATAAACCATATTTTAGAAGTGAATAAATTCCAAAATGTTGTTTCAGTCTGTTTTCTTCCATTCACAGCCAATTTGAATCACTGCTAAAGGAAAATGTGGTGATGGGAAACCAGCCAATTTTTCAACAAGCATAAAGTATCCACCATTGTCTTTAAGCAACAGAGGAGACATTCCCCAGGCAATTTTCCATTCAATGAATAAGTGCATATGGGCTATCTACGTGCTGGCTGAGATCTTAACATTACACTGCAGTCTAATGCTCTGCCTATCCAACCTTCCTTACTCACCTTCCCCTTCACTGCTGTTAAGCCTGCTCAGTGATCTGAAGGCTCTATCTGTCTGCTCCTGCTCCATCCCCTTCATTCGTCTAGGAGTCTCCCCGACTACAACTCTTTTGTATGTCTAATGCCCTCTCATTTGCTACCACAAACTCCAACGTGACCCATTTAAAAAATACTTTAAAATACAACAATTTAGAGAAAACTTAAATGACAAAAGATGCGGTACATTCAAAATGAAATGCTCTTGTGGTGTGGAGTAATCAGAGAACCTTTCAAAGTGTGCTGGGTCCTGGGGTAAAGCATTAAAATGAATGACATTTGGTAGATGAAAGAGGAAAGAATGTGGAAGAAAGTAGAAGGAAGAAATTCTAGGTAATAGTATTAACAGGGGGGAAAAAGTGAAAAATAATAAGAAAGACAAGACATTTCTGGTGCCAAAGATACTGACCACCAGAAGAAACAAACTGTAAAACTGGATAGACAAGGTGCACACCAGAATAAAAGGCTGATAAATTAGAGAAATGTGGACTTCATGTAGGTGGCAGCATTAATAATTGTGGGGCTTGTAATACACATGACTCTCAAAAGTAAACATTAAGCTGTAGTTTATTATTTAAGTGGTATATGACAAATCATCTTTTACCAATGATAATGTATTTATTTTAATCTGCATTTCAAAGATAGTATATCTTAACATTACACTTTACTAGAGTTTAGAAAAGTTAATCAACTAAGGGAAACATACCAGTAGCCTGGTAAAAATTATAAAAGTGGGAGGTACAGTAATCAAGATTGGGAAACATCTCAAAGAACAACGAGAAACAAAAGTTGTTTCTTACCCTAAAATGTAATATAGTAAAACTGAAATTTAAAGCTACGAGCTTTTTTCCCAGATTTGTAAAGCAGGTTTGTGGTGTGAGTGACACAGGATAAGAGGAAGTTGAAGGTCTGGACAAAGGTAGTGGGGATTAATAGAAAACGGGTAAAAAAAAACAACAACAATATAAGAACAAATTACAAAAAAAAGGTAAAGGGGAATGAGCTGTGCTCAAACCATCCATTTATAGTCCAGTAGGCATAGCAGTAAGTGTCACCGAGAGAATAACATACTAAAGAAGCAGAGACCATTTGGGAGGGAGAAAGTGAATTCACTTTAGCATATATTTGTGCCCACGATGCTACTTGCTACTGAATCCAACAAACATACTTATTTATTTCCCTAAACTTATTAGAGACCTTTCACATCCAGGCGAAAATTCAATAAAAATAAAGCAACATGTAGAAATAATCTAATAAGATGTTTACTAATTAAAATATGTTTTATATACATATATTATTTTAAAAAATACTACAAAAACATAGGTAGGCCAAAAAAAAAAAGTCAGATAAAAAATACAAGCTTTAACAGGATGAGTTCATTGTTCCTTCCTCAAAGATGGTAAAACTTATGTCTACTGAGTTGTGAATTTATTTTTGTCAAGACATCTGACCTCTCTAAGTGTCAGTTTTCTCATCTATATAAAATGGTAATAATAATAATAATAATCCCAGATGGCATGGCTCAGTGGTTGAGCGTCAACCTATGAACCAGGATGACATGGTTCAATTTCCGGTTAGGGCACCTGCCTGAGTTGCAGGCTCAAACCCCAGTGGGAGGCAGCCGGTCAATGATTCTCTCTCATCATTGATGTTTCTATCTCTCTTTCCCTCTCCCTTCCTCTCTGAAATCAATAAAAATATATTTTAAAAAAAGTTTTAACCCAAAAACATTATATTTAGACCCAGATGCTTTTCATATCAGTAAATAATGTTCTGAGTTTCAAGAGCTTGTAGAGCATGCCTTTCATTTATACTTCTTGAAAAACAGTGTACGAAGAAATAGTTTACCTAGCTAAGAGAATAGTTACATTTAAGAGTAAGTACAACAATGGAAACTCATGTACTGGAAGAACTGGTTATAAGCATTAAAGCCAGTTAATCATAATGCTAAGTATAAACTAGTAGTTATAAATGGGTTGCCAAGTGAAATTTATTATGTCAAAATCATTCCTAAAAGACAAGAGACAATATAAAAATAATAAAAAAGCAGGGTCTAAAAACACAGATTATATTTTAAAATATTGGTAAAGGATGGTTAAGATAAAAAATATTATACATTTTTTCATATAATATGGAGAAAATTTAAAAGATTCAATTTAATCTTTGATAATGATAATTGGAGAAGTAAAAGTATAAATTACACACATGCAAACACATATATACACATGTAATTAAATGAAAGGTAATTAAATACTCAAAATGTTAGACATTTTCAAGGAAAACTATAGATATTCTGAAGGGAAATACTCATTTTTTCACCATTCCCACTCATAGTCTACTACTTTTGCCAAATTATTTGTTGCCCATTGCAAGCAAGACCTACAAAAAAAACTTTCCTTAAGCAAATAAGTGCTAGAGTCTTAAGTACCTGTCACAATATTGAGGAAAGTCACAGACCTGGTTCCAAGTATGTAAGGCAGAGCCCTTCTAGTTCTTCTTTCTACATATCTGCATACCCCCAAATTCCTGATGGTATTAGTTACTCAGAAATTTACTCTAAATCTAAATATAAAACCATTATACAGGCAATGTTTAAAATTTACTCAGAATATCAGCTATTAAAATGTATTGCTGTTAAAAATTACATAAAACCGTTCCTCTATCTAACCAACATGAATCTGCTAAAAAAAAAAAAAAATGGCATGTCCTATAATTCTGAAAAGCTAATTGTGCCAGGATTTATGATGAGAGAGTAAAAATAGAGTGGATCTCTTGATATTCCACACCTTTCTTCTGTTCTCTCTTTCATAACCCATAATAAGGATATGCCTTTAACTTCATTTTCGTGGAGAATGAGAGGCTTATTTTTAAACCCCATATAAAAGAGAGAACGTAATTCTTCTTCCTATAAATCAAACACTATATTCAATAAGCATGGTACTTGGAAAATTCAAGGTCTTTAAGCAAAATGAAGGGACTTGATTATTAAAAGAAGGGCAAACAGCCTCTGTTAAGGACCTATCGGGTTAAAGTGCATATTTCCATGTTTAATCTCGACATCCATTTTAGCTGTAAGATTGGGTAATGACTAGCTATTGTTATAATCTTTCAATTTGTCTGGGTTTTTACTTGCTTACATTTCCTTAAGATCAATACATTTTCTAGGTAGGCTTTCATGTTAAATAATTTATCTTATTTTCCAAATAAACTTCTAAAATATTTCAGAATATCATTCCATTTCCATAGGCTGTTTAAAAAAATAAATCTATCTAATTTTTAAGCTGACATTTTTTGTACCAACAAGTAGAGAGTGATATTAAAGAGCATCTTTCACTTACTACAGTACACCTAGAATTTTTAAAAATAAATGCTTTTCAGATAAAAATATATTCCATGGAATCTGAATGAAGTGAGTGTTTTATGTTCATTAAGGAATGTATGGATTATTTCTTTTGAAATGAAGAAAAATTTTAAACATATCTTCAATTATATAAGTTAGAGGTTTTGAAAAGGAAATCATATTATGGTCATTTTAATAAAAACTTCAAGGGAAGATCAAATAAGCAATGATAATGTCTCTTTGATGAACATTCATAGCACTCAGTATAATTTTGGATAATAAAATAAATATTAAGTATATTTTCCTTAGAAACTTTATCCTTCTGTTTGAACAACTATATCATCTCATTTCTTTTATTTCCCTTTTGCATTTAAAATACCATGCCAAATACTTAACTTTTGAAAACCAGTATTTTTAAGAGAAGAAAACAAAAATCTTAAAGACGTAATTGCAGTTAACTAATATTTGAAGTTTGATTATGTAGAGACTAGAGACCCAGTGCATGAAATTCATGCATGGGGGGGGAAGGGGGCCGGTGCTTCAGCCAGGCCTTCACCCTCTCCAATCCAGGACCCCTCAGGGGATGTCCCTCTTGCAATCCGGGACTGCTGACTCCTAACCACTCACCTGCCTGCCTGCCTGATCACCCCTAACAGCCCTCCCCTGCCAGCCTGATCGCCCCTAACCACCTCTACCTTGGCCCCTGCCATCATGGTTTTGTCTGGAAGAAGGACCGTAAGACCAGAAGATATCTGGTCGACCTGGTCTAATTAGCATATTACCCTTTTATTAAGTATAGATGTACTGAATGTCTGATTCTTTGACAAGCAATGGAACAAGTTGGTGTCCTCCCCAAGTCCATAAATTTTTCTACTTACAGCATGCAAGGTTGAGTTGAACAGGGCCAAATGCGAGATGAGGTGAAAGAAGTCAAATATAGAGTAGGCAAAAGTATGTGTACAGTTATTCATAGGAAAAAGTGATATAGGTTATGATTCTTACAATAGCTTTATTAACCCTGTGCTCTGCATACTCATATCTGTAAACCTATTTTTTCCCATCCCTATATATAAAACCCAGACCTCCTTGCTGCATAAAAAAAGTCTGAACTATAAATATTTCTAAGATAGCAAGTCATCACTTCTGGAAATTTGGTTGTCCTTTAGTGACAATCTCTGAATATGGCAATATATTTGTATTTTCACTTAACTTCTCTCCTCTGATTATTCTTTTATATCACTTAGCTCACTAACTTGAGGACCAATATTAATTTTGCTGTCACATTATTGCCATAAAAATTTAAAACCTTAAATGATGCATTTGACTCTGCTTTTATAAAAAAGTGAAGCATAGCATTTAAGAATGGAGCAAAATGAAGATTCCAACCCCCATTTGAAAATAATTGCTAAATAATTCATATAGCTATTATTGTAGCTCAAGGTATACAAACAGAAATGAAAACAAGAAACGTGTTAACTAAATTAGTATCAGTTCACTGATACTACAGACAATTGGATAATTGTTAAGTTTGTATTAGCCAGAAAGTTAAAGTATCTCTAAAACACAGGGTAAGTATACTAACCTAGATAATAGATGAGTTTTCACTAAAAAGAACTAATGTATTGTACAGAAAAAAAAAAACATGTCTATTAAACAAATATGGTAGATGTTCCGATAGAGATATCTTGAGATAAACTTACAGATTAATTCATAGGTTTGCTAAAGTACAGAGTGGCACGTGGGCTTTTTTTGTTTTTATCACTTTTAATTTTAAATATAGAAACTGCTTCTGAAAACAGTGGTGTGGGAATGATCTGGGACTAAAGGCCTCAGTTTCAAGATTGGGGCATTAGGATAACTTGAAGTGACAGATGATGGAGGAAAGTTCTGGATATGGAATCCTGAAATATATTTCCTAAGACCAGTAGGAATGGCACCTAAAAAGCACTTAAAAAGCACTACCAGTAAAACGTTTATTCTCTTACTCATCTGTACATAGATATATAGCTAAGGCCTCTTTACCTCACTTGGAAATATTTAAATGATAATTCATTAACTCTGAAGGTGGACAATTTCATGGAAGGAATTTAATTTTTTAATGTACTGGGTGAACTCAGTAGAGACTTTCGGTGGTATCATTTTTGTTTTAGACTCTGTTGAGGCTTGACTGCAAGTGTGTGTCTGTGTACATATCATTACGTGGTTCTTCACAAATAACCTTTTCAAATGTGCGAGACACTTAAAAGAGAGTCAGGTTTGGTAACACTATAGATAGAAATATGTGCCATAAGTCATTTTAAAACATGTACTTCACCAGAATGCTGTCCTAGAATGAACACACAAATGATCATTTCTTTTCCCTCCCTAGTCACATAATTACCACTTTTTTGAGTGGGTTCGCATTCAGCACATTGATCTGAAATGAATACCAATTGCCAATAGGTCCGAATGTATGTAAAACAACTAAAGTAAGGCTGCTAAACTGGGGGTGGGGAGGAATGAAAGACATCTACCCTTCTACTGCAGGACAATTAAAATAGATAAATACCACTGCTAGAGATAACTATCAGACTTCAGAGACCTCCCTTTTAATCGTCTGCTCTGTATGGGAGTTGTACTTTGTGGACCCTCAAGTGCATACTCCTTTAAAAACTCATAATGATAATATCACAAGGAACCTCAGGAACTATTTCATTTACAAATCATAGAGAGAATGCTAACAAAGCAAGACAGTGGCAGACCCTGGAAGTCTGAACCTCTTTTAGAGTTCCTATATCAGAACATCTTTCAAACTCAGAAGTAACATGTCTTAATCATTAGTGTGGATTATATATACCATTCATTCACTTACTCATGCAAGACACAATTATTGATTACCTGTCACATGTAATATTGAGCGCTGTCATATGTAAAACTCTCTGGTAAATGTTGGGGCAAGACAACAATAAATTGAAAGAACAGTGAATTAAGCCACACTGATCCAAATGTATGGTAATAACCTGTCAACTGAAATTCATATTACTTTGCTATTAATCTTCTCAAAGTATAGTTCTACTCAATTCATTTCCCTGTTCAAAAACGTCCAATGGTCACCTCTATAACCCCTGGCACAGGCAATTACTAAGAGAAAAATGTCTGAGTTTTACTTTGTGATTTGATGCCCAGCATCTATTTCAGGAATATATTTTCTATTATTCCTCTTCACCTTACCATTGATATTGCCTACATTAAAAAGCGTCCTTGGTTGACTGGCTTTGGACTTCAGTAGGACTGGTTTAAAATACAATTCTGCTGTTTTGTAGTCAGTGGTTCTTCGGCAAGTTACTTTGCTTCAGCTTGTAAAGTTGGATGGTACCCAACTCATAAGATTGGTGTAAGAATCAAATAAGGAAACTCCTACAGCACCTAGAGAAGGATGGCTAGCCCAGGAGGGATGCACTCCATATCTGACTGCCAGATGCAGTATTTATTATGGGTGCGTGCGCAGTTAGCTACAACTGTGTATTGAGCCCTCACGAATGGGGTTAAAAACTTTCCCTCTGCCACTTACTAGAT
This sequence comes from Myotis daubentonii, assembly GCF_963259705.1. Taxonomy (NCBI): domain Eukaryota; kingdom Metazoa; phylum Chordata; class Mammalia; order Chiroptera; family Vespertilionidae; genus Myotis; species Myotis daubentonii. The sequence continues at coordinate 71,518,560 of NC_081846.1, read as the reverse complement.
ATATGGACTTGCATTAGTTGCCTAACATCTTCAAAGTTAATTTTTAAAGTGGGAAAATTATAGTTCTTATCTCAAAGGGTTTTTGAGAGTATTAAGTGAAACAGAAAAAAAGCTAAAATGTTGTTTGGCACATAGCCTTCAAGAAATGCTCTTTAAAACAACATGCATATTGTGCATTATTTTAGTAATGATTATTGTAATTGCTGTTTTCATTATCTCCTTTGCCTTTATGTCTTCATGCTTTTCATAGCGCTGGGACCCCTCCACTGGATATGCGTTATCTCTTCTAACCTCCTAAAGTACTTTATCCAGAGGACCTTTCTTATGACATGCTTCAGTTCTTATTTTGTTGCACAGATATTTTCAATATTACTTATGGAATAATTTCCACATACAGAAAGCTATAAAGAATAGCAAAATGAATACCTGTGCTCCCATTGCCCAAATAAGAAATATAACTTTTGCTAATCAAGAGATTATAACAACAGAGAACATTGGAAAAGACTAAAAGAAGGTATCTGCACATCACATAGTCATCTGAAGCTGCTACATAGCCCTTCCTGGCCAAGGCTGCCATGTAAAATACAGGATACATGGTTACACAGGAATTGTAGATAAACAGCTCATATTTTTTAGAGTAAGTATGTACCAAGGACGGCATCCCTCTCCATTCCTTTGAGGTAACCTTTCATAAATATGTCATTCAACATTTCCCTGAATTTCTCTATAATTTTATTATGTCTACTCTACCTACCACATAATATCTTTACATGTTTTACATGATCAATGGTAACATACTCCATGTGTTTCTGTATCTTTATATTTTTTCTTAAAACATTTTGTGAGAATTTAATGAATGAGGTCCTAAATCCAGAAATCACAAGGTCAACAGAAATTAGGATGGTTCCAGGACAAGCGTGTGAAGTTCCCCAACTCGTTCTCATGTGCAGCCACGTCAAGGAGCAGCTTTCTTCCTACGGTTGAAATACTTGTCTAGTCAAGAGATCAAAGTCACAGCTAAGAGACACTAACCAGCCTGACAAGTGAAAACTATCCTCAGCTAAGTTTTTTGTCTTCCTCCAACTTGACAAGTTCCATCTTCTCTTCCTATGATTCCAATGCTATTTATCCCTAGGACATCAAGAATGAAAGCCTCGCCCCAGCTCTCCTGGCTCAGTGTTTGAACATTGACCTATGAGCCAGGATGTCACTATTCCTGCCAGGGCTGGGGGCTTGATCCCAGTGTGGGGTGTGGAGGAGGCAGCCAGTCACTGATTCTCTCTCATCATTGATGTTTCTATATCTCTATTATTCTCCCTTCCTCTCCGAAATCAATAAAAACATATTGAATTTTTAAAAAAAGAATGAAAACCTCCAGCTCTTTGCCCTTCACAGATTACCTGGTTCTCACTTTTAACTTTGGGATTAATTAATGATGTGGCTTTGATTCACAGGAGGTGGATATTCCAGTGAGAGTATTTTGAAGAAAGCACTTGTGAAACGGTGATAGGATAAAAGATAAACAATTAGGATTCTGTCAACAGAGACAATCCTCCATACATGACCACAAAATAACCATGATTATAACTTCATTTTATCAAGCTTTCCTTGAGGCAAAACATCTTTTTAAAAGATTAATTACAGTAGCCTGATGATGCTAGCCTATGACCTCTGCCATCTCGCATAGGAAGCATTCTCCCTCCACCAATATTTCGATCTCAAGTCTGACTCATTGAACAGCTTGAAAATGTTTCACTCATGAGGTGCAGGGTTAGGGCTCTTTCAGAGAGGTAAGTCATTTATTTTACACTTTAGGGGTGAATTAACAATTGAGCTAAGTAGCCTTTTAACTGTGGGCAGAATTTCTTCTTTTACATTAACCGGATCAACAAAACCACTCGCACAGTCTAACATTGTCATGCTGACTTTGTTCAGGAGGCAGTGCTGGTGCATTAGAGAAGGCAGCTGGGTGGCACAGCAAATGTGTCATTTGCTATTTAACATCTCTGTGACCTGGGTTTAAATTTGCCATGGCACAAAATGCAACCTCAGTTCTCTCAGAAGGCTATTAAGTCATTCCCAGTAAGCCTTGTGGAGAATTTAAAACACTAAAAGATTCCTTGTGTCCCACCCCCAACTCTTATTTGAAAAGATAGCAAAGTAGTTTATTTTTCTTAAAGGGAAAAATGGTAGATTATTTTGTTTAAAGGAAAAAATGATGGGCTTGACAATCCAACAGATATACTAATACATCTTGTTTATTTCATTTTTTTTTAAATCTATCTATTGTGCCTCAGCCAGCATCTTAGGGGAAATATAACTGTCCTGTGTGTGGTTTTTAATCGAGCTACTATTCAGGAATGTAAGTTCTTTTCCTTGTTTGTTTGTTTTAGGGTAGAAAAAGAATGAAGAGCTTTAAAATAGGTGTGTTTCCTCCCTTAAAAGCCTCACTAACTACATTATGCTGTATAATATTCTGATTTCTCCAACATCTGAATGTCAGAATGAACTGAAGTGTAACTTTATAAATTCAGACTAGTGTAAAGTCTATTTTTCATTTAATTAATTCTAAATGTATTTTTGCTTTAATATTCCATTTTGTTACTCCCTGCATACATTGACATAATGCATTCTTAATTCTAAATTTCCTGTATACTTTCTCCTTATCCCCTGCTCTTTCAACAATCCATTCAAATTCAATTTTTCTCAATAATGGATCAATGTGTAAATTAATCAGGCTTACTTACCACCTAACTTTAACAGCCAAGTCCTCAAGCACAATTTTTTTTTTAGCTCTGTCTTCCTCTGATTGGTCTTTTCCTAGGATACCAGCCTCTCTTTTGAAGCTGGCAAGAAAAATTTTCTGAAAACAGAAGTCCTGTTTACTATAGCAAACAAGGTGCTAATTGTTTCCAATGACCTCAAATAATCTTTGTTATTCATTATATATGCCATTCAGAATGGTGACAACCTTTTCTTTTTGCCTTACTGGTACCTAAAGTCAGAACTGCAAAATGTAAGGACCTTCATTCATTGATAGAATTCACTTACAGAATAATATTATCAAACTAGTGAGATGATGAGCAATACCACTGCCACCATCACTTGTTGACTGTCTACTATGTATACTTAATGTGCCAACCTGGCAATTTTCAAATGTTTGTATATATTGGATTCACCTGAGAATCTTGTTAAAAATTGTGGATTGGTGTAATGCACAGTATTTTACTGAATCGAAAATGTATTAACCAGTGCTGTCCAAAAGAAATATAAGGTGGAACATGTAGGTAATTTTAAAGATTTTAAAGTCACATTAAAAAATTAAAAAGAAACAGGTGAAATGAATTTTCAAAATATTGTATTTAACCTAAGAAATTCAAAATATTATCATTGCAACACACAATCAACATGGAAATGTCATTAAATGAAAGATTTTACAAATTTTGCACCGAGTTTTGTGCATTTTATGACTATAGAGTATTTCAGTTAGGACTAAGCATATGTCAAGTGCTCAATAAATACTCGTGGCTAGTATCTACTGCACTGCACAGCACAGTACTAGAGAGCTAATCTCTGGAATCTGCATTTTAAGTAAGTAACCAAGTTGTTTTTAAAGCACGTAGTTATCGAGAACCAAGATGGCGGCGATATAGGCAGACGTGTCCCAGGTCGTGTCCCGGAGCAAATGGAAGCTGAAGCTAGTAACACTCACACCGAATTGGCGAAATTGCTCAGCTGGTGAGAGGGTTTGCAGCCTGGAAGAGCAGAACTCCCCTGGTAAGAAAAAAAAAAAAAAAAACCAGGGATTTGGGCAGGAAAGTTTGCCAGACCTCTGAGCCCAGAGAGTCGGAGGGAGACCGCGTGGCAGACAGCCGCGTCCCTTGGGACAGGCACAGCCCCTGACGGGGGAAAGGAGAACTGCGGGATTCCTGGCGCCGCCAGGGAAATTGAGAGCTGGGTTCTGTGATCACGGAGGACTGAGCCTAAAGGGGGCAGCCTGAAGAGCTGACCTGACCATGCAGTCCCGGTAAGAGAAGAAGCTTACAGAAACCAAGCCTTCCCCGTTTCCGCGGCCAGCATTTGTTTGTTTGTTTACACTGAATCCTGTTCATGGGACATTTCGGATACAGACACTCACCTGTGCTGAAGAGAGGGAGAGTGTGCTGAGGAGTGGAATCTGGGGAGAGACTGGGGAAAGAGGGGGAGCCGGGAGAGGTGGTAGTGAATTGAGTGCTGAGACACCCCTGAGGCCAGGACTGGGGCAGCCACCCGCTCCTGAGAGGGAGTCTCCTCCCCCCAGCCCCCAGGCAAGGAGCACAGCCACACCCAGATTCCACCCTGAACGAGATCAAGGATTAAGATAACCTGATCAGTCCCTGGGAGTTAACAGGGTCTGGCCTATAGGGGGATTTTCAATCCCAGCAACAACATAGCGCCGGTAACTAACTACTACGCAGTCAGCTCTGGGCAGTGAACTTCCACTCGACAGAGAGGCCCTATAGCCTCAGAGGCCAACCCCAGAACACTGCCACCCAGAGGCTGACCCACAAACTGACTCTTTGCTAAACACAAAATAAGGCAGTCTGGGAAATAAATGCGGCATGCTTTAAAATAAGGACTGTGGTTTACAACACAGAGGAACAGTATATCGCAGGGAATCTCAACACTCTCCTGAATACCTGGAAGGTCTAAGGCGAGCCACACTGAAGAATAGAAGAAACGAAGGACATTCACTACTGCAATTTTTTTTTCTTTTTTCACTTTTTAACTAAGAAACCAATTTTTTTTTTATTTTTTTTCTGTTCTTTTTTTTTTTTTTTTTTCTTCTTTTTCCATCACCTGATTTTACCCTTTTAATTACTACCTTCTTATTTTTAACCAGTATTATTACTGCTACCATTTTACCATTTTTTAAAGTGCCATTTTATTTTTTCTTTATTTTATTTTGGGATTAGTGTTCACCATTCTATTTTCATCGTTATATTATTGGTTGTTTCTAGTTTGTATTCATATCCAGGGAGCTGTTGCTGGAATTTGTTGGGATTAATGGCTGTTCTATAGGAGTATTCTCCTCATATAAAAAGTCTCTTCCCCTCTTCCACTTCATTCTCTCTTTTCGCTCTTTTTCTTTTCTTTTCTTTTCTCGCTTTTATTTTCCCCCTTCCTTTTTCCCAATTTCATTTTTGCACTCCCTTTTTTTGGTCCCTACTTTTCTTTTCCTTTCTCTCTTTTATCTTTTTCTCTTCCTTCTTCCTTATCCCCTAATTCTCTTAATTCAGGTGGTCACCTTTACTTGGGGTTATTAATATCGTAAATATATTTGTGTATAGTGCCTGGTACGTGGTGCCTTGTTGTGTTGTATTTTGTGCCTTTAAATCAACGCAGCAGATCCAAGCAACAGCAACCTCCTGAGCACCACATCCTCTGCTGAGGAACAGCAGCTGTACGTGAAACCTCGCCCCACCAGCCAGAAGAGCCACCACAGCTGTGAACAGCACCCACCAGAGGAGCTGCTGACAACTGAAGAGCAGCTGCTACCGCAACCGCCCGAAGAGCAACCACAGACCAAGGAGTCACTGCCACCAAGGGAGCAACCACTGAACAACTCAACGTCTAGATATGTCATTGAGATCAAACATGGGTAGACAAAGAAACCCCCAAAGGAAAGAGAAGGAGGACTCTCCAGAAAAGCAGCTAAGTAATACAGAGGCATGCAACATGACAGATAAAGAATTCAGAATAAGGATCCTAGAGTGCATAAACCGGATGGAGGAAAAAATCGACAACCTCTTCAAGAAGCAAGAAGAAACAGATGAAAAAATCGATAACATATGGAAGAAGCTAGAAGAAACAGATGAAAAAATCAACAACCTAAGTAAGACCCAAGAGGAAATGAAGAGTGATATAGCTGCAATGAAAAACTCCATTGAAAGTATCAACAGTAGACTAGGAGAAGCAGAAGACCGAATAAGTGAATTAGAAGACAAGGAAGCGAAACACACCCAAAATGTACTGCAATTGGAGAAAAAAATTAAAAGACAGGAGGAGAGCCTAAGGGAGCTTTGGGACAACATGAAACGAAACAACATACGAATAATAGGAGTACCAGAACAACAGAAGGATGAACAAGGATTAGAAAACCTACTCGAAGAAATAATATTAGAAAACTTTCCTGAGGTGGGGAAGAAAAAAGTCACACAAGCCCAGAGAGTCCCAAACAAGGTGAACCCGAAAAGACCCACACCAAGACACATCATAATCACCATGGCAAATGTTCAGGACAAAGAGAGAATCTTACAGGCTGCAAGAGAGAGACGGAAAGTTACATACAAGGGATCTCCCATTAGATTGTCAAATGACTTCTCAACAGAAACACATCAGGCAAGAAAAGAATGGACTGAAATTTACAAAGTGATGCAAAGCAAAGGACTGAATCCAAGAATACTCTATCCAGCAAGGCTATCATTCAAACTTGAAGGGGAAATAAGAAGCTTCACAGACAAAAAAAGGCTAAGGGAGTTTGTCACCACCAAGCCAGCATTGCAAGGAATGCTAAAGGGACTGATATAAAAATAAGAAATAAAAAGCTCAGAAAGAAAACAGCCACACAAAAAAAGAAATGGCTACAAACAAGTACCTTTCAATAATAACTTTAAACGTAAACGGACTAAATGCTCCAACCAAAAGACATCGAGTGGCTGAATGGATAAAAAAACATGACCCATACATCTGCTGTCTACAAGAAACCCACCTCATTAGAAGGGACTCACACAGACTGAAAGTGAAAGGATGGAAAAATATCTTTCAGGCAAATGGAAAGGAAAAGAAAGCTGGGGTAGCAATACTTATATCGGACAAAATAGACCTCAAAGTGAAGGCCTTAACAAGAGATAAGGAAGGCCACTTCATAATACTAAAGGGATCAATACAACAAGAAGATATAACCCTGGTAAACATATATGCACCCAATGTAGGAGCACCCAAATTCATAAAAAAACTCCTGGAAAATATCAAAGGAGAGATCGACAACAATACAATCATAGTAGGGGACTTTAATACACCATTGACAGCACTGGATAAGTCCTATAGACAAACAACCAGCAAAGATATAGCAATCCTAAATGATTCACTAGATCAGATGGACTTAATAGACATCTTCAGAACACTTCACCCCAAAGCCAGAGAATATACGTTCTTCTCAGGTGCTCATGGGACATATTCAAAAATAGACCACATACTGGGTCACAAGCAAAGTATCCCCAAATTCAAGAAGATTGAAATCATAAAAAGCGTCTTCGCAGACCACGATGGCATAATATTAGAAATAAACTACAATAAAAACAACCCAAAATACTCAAACACCTGGAAGCTGAATAGCATGCTATTAAATATTGATTGGGTTACCAATGAGATCAAAGAAGAAATTAAAAACATCCTGGAAACTAATGACAATGAAAACACAACAATCCAAAACCTTTGGGACACATTGAAAGCAGTCCTGAGAGGGAAGTTTATAGCTCTACAGGCCTATCTCAAAAAACAAGAAAAAATGGTAGTAAATCATCTAACTCTACAACTCAAAGAATTAGAAAGAGAGCAACAAGAAAACCCCAGAGTGAGCAGAAGGAAGGAGATAATAAAGATTAGAGCAGAAATAAATGACATAGAGACCAAAAAAACAATACAGAAAATCAATGAAACCAAGAGCTGGTTCTTTGAAAGGATAAACAAGATTGATAAACCTCTAGCCAGACTCACCAAGAAGCAGAGAGAGAGGACCCAAATAAATAAAATCAGAAACGATAGAGGCGAAATAACAACAGACCCCACAGAAATACAAATGATTGTTAAAAAATACTATGGACAGCTTTACTCCAACAAACTAGACAACCTGGAGGAAATGGACAAATTCCTAGAAAAATACAACATTCCAAAACTCAATCAGGAAGAATCTAAAAATCTCAACAGGCCAATAACTATGGAAGAAATTGAAGCAGTCATCAAAAAGCTTCCATCAAACAAAAGCCCAGGACCAGATGGCTTCACAGGGGAGTTTTACCAAACATTCAAGGAAGAACTAAAACCTATCCTCCTCAGACTACTACAAAAAATTCAAGAGGAAGGAACACTTCCAAGCTCATTCTATGAAGCCAGCATCACCCTAATACCAAAACCAGGTAAAGACAACACAATGAAAGAGAATTACAGGCCAATATCCCTCATGAACATAGATGCCAAAATCCTCAACAAAATCTTAGCAAATCGGATCCAGCAGTACATCAGAAAGATCATACACCATGACCAAGTAGGATTTATCCCAGGGATGCAAGGATGGTACAATATCCGCAAATCAATAAACGTGATACATCACATAAACAAATTGAAAGAAAAAAACCACATGGTCATATCAATTGATGCAGAAAAAGCATTTGACAAAATTCAACACCCATTTTTGATAAAAACTCTCAGCAAGGTGGGAGTAGAAGGATCATACCTCAACATAATAAAAGCCATATATGACAGGCCCACAGCCAACATCATACTCAATGGACAAAAACTAACACCATTTCCCCTAAGAACAGGAACAAGACAGGGATGCCCCCTCTCACCACTCCTGTTCAACATAGTACTGGAAGTGTTAGCCATTGCAATTCGGCAAGAAGAAGAAATAAAAGGCATCCAAATTGGAAAAGAGGAAGTAAAACTGTCCTTATTTGCAGACGACATGATATTATACATACAAAACCCTAGAGATTCCATCAAAAAGCTACTAGACTTAATACATGAATTTGGCAATGTAGCAGGATACAAAATTAACCCCAAGAAATCTGAGGCATTTCTATATACCAATAGTGAACTTTCAGAAAGAGAGATTATAAAAACAATCCCGTTTACCATTGCACCAAAAAAATTAAGCTACCTAGGAATAAACTTAACTAAAGAGGTAAAAGACCTCTACTCAGAAAACTACAGGACGTTGAAAAAAGACATAGAGGAAGACATAAACAGATGGAAGAACATACCGTGTTCATGGATTGGTAGAATCAACATCATTAAAATGTCCATACTACCCAAAGCAATCTATAAATTCAACGCACTTCCCATTAAAATACCAACAGCATACTTCAGAGATCTAGAACGAACTTTCCAAAAATTCATCTGGAATAAAAAAAGACCCCGAATAGCTGCAGCAATCCTGAAAAAGAACAAAGTAGGTGGGATCTCAATACCAGATATCAAGTTGTATTACAAAGCCACTGTTCTCAAAACTGCCTGGTACTGGCACAAGAATAGGCATATAGATCAATGGAATAGAATAGAGAGCCCAGAAATCGGCCCGAACCAATATGCTCAATTAATATTTGACAAAGGAGGCAAGAACATACAATGGAGCCAAGATAGTCTCTTCAATAAATGGTGTTGGGAAAATTGGACAGATATATGCAAGAAAATGAAACTAGACCACCAACTTACACCATACACAAAAATAAACTCAAAATGGATAAAGGACTTAAATGTACGACAGGATACCATAAAAATTCTAGAAGAATCCAAAGGCAAGAAAATCTCAGACATATGCCGAAGCAATTTCTTCACTGATACAGCTCCTAGGGCACTTGAAACTAAAGAAAAAATGAACAAATGGGACTACATCAAAATAAAAAGCTTCTGCACAGCAAAAGAAACCATCAACAAAACAACGAGAAAACCCACTGTGTGGGAAAACATATTTGCCAATGACATATCTGATAAGGGCCTAATCTCCAAAATTTATAGGGAACTCATACAACTTAACAAAAGAAAGATAAACAATCCAATCAAAAAATGGGCAAAGGACCTAAATAGACACCTTTCAAAAGAGGACATCCAGAAAGCCAAGAGACATATGAAAACATGCTCAAAGTCACTAATCATCCGAGAGATGCAAATCAAAACAGCAATGAGGTACCATCTCACACCTGTCAGACTGGCTATCATCAACAAATCAACAAACGACAAGTGCTGGAGAGGATGTGGAGAAAAAGGAACACTTGTGCACTGCTGGTGGGAATGCAGACTGGTGCAGCCACTATGGAAGACAGTATGGAGTTTCCTTAAAAAACTGAAAATGGAACTCCCATTTGACCCTGTGATCCCACTTCTAGGAATATATCCCAAGAAACCAGAAACACCAATCAGAAAGGATATATGCACCCCTATGTTCATAGCAGCACAATTCACCATAGCTAAGATCTGGAAACAGCCTAAGTGCCCATCAGTAGATGAATGGATTAGAAAACTGTGGTACATCTACACGATGGAATACTATGCTGCTGTAAAAAGGAAGGAACTCTTACCATTTGCAACGTCATGGATGGAACTGGAGAGCATTATGCTAAGTGAAATAAGCCAGTCAATAAAGGAAAAATACCACATGATCTCACTCATTCGTGGACAATAGAGACCATTATAAACTTTTGAACAACTATAGATACAGAGGCAGAGCTGCCTCAAACAGATTGTCGAGCTGCAGCGGGAAGGCCGGGGAGGGTTGGGGGGCAGGAGGTAGGGGGGTAAGAGATCAACTAAAGGACTTGTATGCATGCATATAAGCATAACCAATGGACATAAGACACTGGGTGATAGGGGAGGCTAGGGGACTGTCTAGGGCGGGGGGATAAAATAAAAAGAAAAAAAAAAAAATAAAAATAAAGGAAAAAAAAAAAAAAAAAAAAAAAAAAAAAGCACGTAGTTATCGCCTACTCCCAGGAAATCGTCCTATATATTTTACAGAGCAATAAAGGTGTGTAGAAATGAAGCTTTCTTCCAAAAAGTTTATTTTCTAGTGGACTCATGTGTATATAGACACATGCTAAAATAAGTATAAGAGAAGCTAAACACAACAAATACAATGAGCAACATAGAAACATGTGTCCTGGAATTTCACAAGAGAGAGAGAAAGTTTATCTGTGGGAATTAAAAAAAAAAATGCTTAGTGGAGAAGACAGAATGTAATTTGAATATAATAAAGATGGTGAGATTCAAAGATGGTAACTGACTTTTCTAAAATCCTGCAGCTAACTGGTAGCAACTCTAAGAGTCTATTCCGGGTCTGAAGCTTCCTGAGTCCCCCAAGCTAAAGGCCTAATGACAATCGAATTCCATGACAGGACACAGGCGCTTATTCCATTTTACTTCTTCTTTGTTGTTCCTACATGCTGCATTTCCCAATTCAAATGCATTTAATTCTCAAGATTACCATCCTCAAGATAATATATATATATATATATATATATATATATATATATATATATATATATATATATCTCCTATCTAATAATAGACAAACATGGTAATTAACCATACCTCCACTACGCTTCCCATTGGCTAATCAGGGTGATATGCAAATCAATTGCCAACCAAGATGGCGGCTGGCAGCCATGCAGCTGAAGCGAATATGAGGCTTCGTTGCCCTGGTGATGGAGGCTTTGGATGCAACAATGTTGCAATTATAAAAGCTAAACAAACCCCAGATACCTGCTTTCAGCCAGCAGGCCTCGGAGCTGGAGCTGCAACAAAGTTTCAATTACAGAAGGTAAATATATCCCAGAATAAAAAAAGAAAAAAGGAGAAACTGGGAGCTTCAGTTGCAGGCTTGGCCTGGCAGAAAACAGCCCTCAGCGCCTCATCCAGGCTGGCCAGGCACCCCAGTGGGGACCCTCACCTTGAAGGGGGTCGGGCAGCCTGAAAACAGCCATCAGCCGCTCATCCAGGCTGGCCAGGCACCCCAGTGGGGACCCCCACCCTGAAGGGGGTGTGGGAAGCCTGAAAACAGCCATCAGCCGCTCATCCAGGCTGGCCAGGCACCTGAGTGGGGACCCCCACCATGAAAGGGGTGGAGGCAGCCTGAAAACAGCCATCAGCCCCTCATACAGGCTGGCCAGGCACCCCAGTGGGAACCCCCACCCTGAAGGGGGTGCGGGCAGCCTGAAAACAGCCATCAGCTCCTTATCCAGGCTGGCCAGGCACCCCAGTGGGGACCCCCACCCTGAAGGGGGTGCGGGCAGCCTGAAAACAGCCATCAGCTCCTTATCCAGGCTGGCCAGGCACCCAAGCGGGACCCCCACCCTGATCAGGGACACCATTCAGGGCAAACCAGCCGGCCCCCACCCATGCACCAGGCCTCTATCCTATATAGTAAAAGGGTAATATGCAAACTGACCCTAACAGCAGAAAGACTGAGAATGACTGGTCACTATGACACACACTGTCCACCAGGGGGAGGCGCTCAATGCAGGAGCTGCCCTCTGGTGGTCAGTGCGCTCCCACAGGAGGGAGCTCTGCTCAGCCACAAGCCAGGCTGATGGCTGCCGGTATAGTGGTGGTGGTGGGAGCCTCTCCTGTCTCCTCAGCAGCGCTAAGGATGTTCGACTGCAGCTTAGGCCTGCTCCCTGCTGGCAAGTGGCCATCCCCCGAGGGTTGGAGGGCTGCCAGAGGGATGTCTGACTGCCAGATTAGGCCCAATCCGCTGGGATAGCAGGCCTCAGTCAGCAGATGGTCATCCCCCGAGGGGTCTCAGACTGTGAAAGGGCACAGGCCGGACTGAGAGACCCCCCTCCGATTGCACAAATTTTTGTGCACTGGGCCTCTAGTATATATATAAGACCCTAATATGCAAATAGACTGAACGGCAGAACAACCAAACAATTGGTCACTATGATGTACACTGACTATCAGGGGGCACGCGCATAAAATGGTGGGCATCAGCAGCAAGCGGTAGAGCGCAGAACATGGTGTGCATCAGCTATGGCAGGATGGTGGAACAGGTGAGCAGAGGTACCAGACCAAAGCAGGGCGCCGATCGCTGTCATTGGGGTGAGTCTCTGGTGGTTACTGAAAATTCTTTGCTCCCACATGCCATGGTCCTTCCAGGTGCTTGCATCTGCTGCTGGCGTCAGAGCTGCCAGCACCCGGTGCCGGCCCCATTCACTCAGTACCATCAGATGTGAGCAGCAGCTGCTGGCCCTGATTGCCCCTCAGGGCTTCTCCACCTCCCCCTGCTCCTGAGGGGCAATCGGGGTCAGCAGTTGCTTATCATACCCACAGCCAGTGACAGCCCTGCTGGCACCCCCAGCTGGTGCTGGAGCCACTGTTCGCACCTGCTGCCAGCTCCAGTCACCGGTCCTGATAGCTCAGCAACTTCAGTGGGTGTGAGAGAGACTGGCGCTGTCAGGCGCAGGGAGTGGAGTTGCAGGCAGACAGGGGACCAGGGGCTGCGGTGGGAGGGGCTGAGTGGGGGTGCGGAGGATGGGCTAAGACCCACCCCTGTGCCCACCACAGCCTCGCAGCCCACAGTTCCTTTCACAGTGCACCAATTCATGCACTGGGCCCCTAGTAAATTTGTAGATTGTAATTTTTGGTGCTCCACAGTATTTCTGAACATAGAGGTTTTCTTCTTCAAAGTTTCTCTTTTCCAAAATGCCCATCACTCGTTTCTCCTGAAATGCTCACAGCATGCCCAGCATAGTTCAGTAGTTGAGCATTTACCTATGAAGTAGGAGGTCACAGTTCGATTCCCGGTCAGGAGTCATGTGGGAGTTGCAGGCTGGATCCTCAGTGGGGGGTGTGCAGGAGACAGCCAACTGATGATTCTCTCTCATCATTGGTGTTTCTATCTCTCTCTCCTTCTCCATTCCTCTCTAATATTAATAGAAATATATTTTAAATGCTCTCAAATACTTCTTAAATTCTAAGATACCAGAAATATTTAATTCCCAATCTCTATTTTTTGGGGGGTAAATTTATAACACTATTTGGTGGAATTATAATATCATTATAATATTATAATTATCGGCTTTAATTTAAAACTTGTGGTACTGGAATCTTTCCAATAATCTAAAGACCATAGATAGACCACACAAAACATATTAGGGCTTAAAACCATTTAAGGGAACTATTTAAAGATTATATTGTTTTGTTTAATTAATAGTTAAATTGAAGAGATCTTTCAACAATCAGCTCAGCTTTTTACTATTAAATTTAAGCTCAAATTCCCAATTAAAAACTGTTCATGAAGTGAAAATGTGATTAATTATAAATTCTAAGGCAGCATAATTTAAATTCTTAACTTAGTTACTTCATGATGTATAGCAAAATGCAGCATTTGAAATAATTATTTATAAAAATTATTTGAAAATAATTATGAACCGACCAAGAGGTAATGTGGTCAAATTAAATTTAACTTAATTTCCTAAACTTGTAATCATTTTTTCAATGAGTCATTAGAACATAGTATTTCTTTGAAAACTAGAACTCTTGGCTCATTGTGTTGGATCACTGCCCTTTGACACTTTATGATTTTAATGCAGAGAAAATAATCTACACAGTCTTTCATTTTCTTTTACTTCTTTTTTCATTTTGACTTTTGCAAAACAGAGGACAGGACAAAAGTTGTCTAGTGGGTTTAAAACCTAAGTATACATAATAGTCTTTTCTCCTGTTTTTTTGTTTAAGCAATCTTATCCTTAGTATGTCACAGGACTTACAGGTTTACAGACTTTCAATGTCTTTAACTGGTATGGGTCAATAGCTTAACAGAATATATTTAAAACTAAAACACATAACAGCTTTCCACAACAGAAAACAACATGAGATACACAGTAAACTTTTTTTCCTACGTTTTACATTAACCTGAAAGTGACATCCTCTATCCATTGTACGACAAACAATAATTGAAAATTACAGAGAGAAAAGTAGGAAAAACTAGAAATTCTACTCAGTTTATGTTCAATACTGAGGTCTGAAATGGTGTGATTTCCAAAAATACCAAAGTTCTGGGGGTAAATGGAATATATATTCTTAAAAATCTCAATATTTGATGCTTAGCCTTATCTGCCTCTCTCTCTCTCTCTCTCTCTCTCTCTCTCTCTCTCTCTCTCTCTCTGTATATATATATATATATATATACTAGAGGCCCGGTGCACAAAAATTTGTGCACTCGGCGGGGAGCGGGGGTCCCTCAGCCTGGCCTGTGCCCTCTCGCAGTCTGGGACCCCTCGGGAGATAACGACCTGCTGGCTTAGGCCTGCTCCCGGGTGGCAGAGGGCAGGCCCAATCCCTAGGTGCAGCCCCTGGTTGGGCTCAGAGCAGGGCCGATTGGGGGGTTGGGGCGCCGTCCCCTGTCACACTCAAGGCAGGGTCGATGGGGAGGTTGTGGAGCAACCCCCTGTCACACACAGAGCAGGGCCCATCAGGGGGTTGGGGTGCTGCCCTCTATCACCCACAGAGCAGGGCGGATCAGGGGGTTGGGGCGCCGCCACTCTCACACTCAGGGCAGGGCTGATGGGGAGGTCATGGCTCTACCCCGTCACACACAGAGCAGGGCCCGTGGGGGGGGGAGCTCCCCCCTATCAGGCACAGAGCAGGGTGGATAGGGAGGTTGGGGCGCTGCACCCTGTCACACACAGAGCAGGGTGGATAGGGAGGTTGTGGCCCCGCCCCCTGTCACACACAGAGCCGCAGGGCGATCAGGGGGTTTGGGTGCTGCCCCCTGTCATGCTGATTCCAGTGCCGGGAGGCCTCACGGCTCCGCTGATCCCGGTGCTGGGAGGCATATTACCCTTTTACTATATAGGGTAGAGGCCTGGTGCACAGGTGGGGCCGGCTGGTTTGCCCTGAAGGGTGTCCTGGATCAGGGTGGGGGTCACCCCTGGGGTGCCTGGCCAGTCTGGGTGAGGGGCTGAGGGCTGTTTTCAGGCTGGGGGTGACTGAACTCCCAAACGCTCCTTTTTTCCTTTTTTTTTTTTTCTTTTTTTATTCTGGGCCAGCTTTAGCTTGAGGCTTGGCTCCAGCTCTTAGGCCTCCGGCTGAAAGTAGGTTTCTGGCCTTTGCTTACAATGTTGCGAATCTGCTGGCTGAAGTTGGGCGTATTTGTTACAGAGTTTCTTAAACTGCCCGCTCAGAGGCAGCGGCAGGCGGGGAACGTTGGTTTCCTCCGTCACTGAGGCAACCAAGCCTCATGTTAGTTTCAAGCTGCCTGGCTGCCGGCCGCCATCTTGGCTGACAGTTAATTTGCATATCTCACTGATTAGCCAATGAAAAGGGTATCGGTCGTACGCCAATTACCATGTTTCTCTTTTATTAGATAGGATATATATATATATATATATATATATATATATATATATATATATACACACAGATGATATCATCTATTATTTAACAGATAATATTGATAACAGATGATATAATCAATGATCCCAGGTGAATTAATTAATTTGGCGAAAGTCATCACATTTTATTTCTTTTAATTTATCTTTACAATTATTCCAAGTGTGTATACATTTGGGGGGAACACCCTATATTTCTAAGCTCAGAATTATCATTTTATAAATGAAAAACTTGAAGTTAATGTGTGGTATATCTCCAGATGCCTTAAATTAGATTTTCTAACAGAGATTATTCATAATGACTTCAATATTTTGACCACCTTTATACAAGAACTTTTAACCTATGAAAAATGACAATTTTATATGGTGCAGTCTAATAGTTTTCTGTGTAAAAAAGCAGAGCTCATTTGTTGAGCATAGTTCACAGTTCACTCTGAAGTAATAAGGATATCCATCTTCTTTCTATAGTCATCAATCCTTCTCATAGATGGTAACAATATTAATAGTCATAGGGACAAAATATTTTTGATAAGCACATGTGGGGTGGTAAATTAAAGTTTCATTTCAACATAAGTATCTTTCATTTGGAATCTAAAAGATATCAACACACTTCCCCTTAATGGTTAAGAAAACTTTGTTTTTGGTAACCCAGTGTCATAATTCACTAGAAAATACTTGATATTGGTCAAATAGATATGCACACATTGCATTAAAAATGTTTCAGGATTTGATTGCACAAATATTCATCGTTAGCCAACAATGGTGACACCGCCACTGCAGAGTTGCTAAGAGTGAATACTGGTGCCTATAAGGAGATAGAAGGAAGCTAAGATGGCTAGCAGTCAGGAACCACAGGGTGGGGAGGGGTAGGCATTGCAGATGTGAACAGGATACAGCTTGCTGACCGCACCACAGAGACAAACAAAAGGACCTAGAACTGAACCCAGCTAGGCAAGTTGCTAAGGTAACCTCGCTGGGTAGGGACTAGACCCAGCTGGGTTGGGGAAGAAGACTCATGGGAGACATGAGCTTTAAAATGTATGGATGTCGCCAAGACAAGCAGCTTGGACATAACTCATTCCAAGGCACGATTCTTTGAAATAACCAATCAGCACACTCCCCTCTTCTCTTTCTGGCCCACTGGGTTCCTGGCAGGGGATGTGCTCCCCTCTGCCGACGAGGCTTAGGGCCATGTGTGACTCCACACCTGAATTAATGGAGTTTAATTAGCTCGGATGATGAACTACACCTGGCTGTAACATGGAACGGACACTCTGGACACTGGCCTGCTTTTGGAACCCCAGCTATACCTTTTCCAGGAATGGCTTCTCTCAATAAACTTTGCTTCTGCTCACCATTTATATCAGCGAGTTCATTTGTCAATATTGTGAGACAACAAACTCAGACCTGACCACTGCATTTTGTTTTCACTTATGCTGTGTTTTGTCTGAGACATATAAAGAAAAAAGTACTCAAAGTGTAACTAAAAAGCCTAACACATATGTTCTCCATGAAAAATACTGTGTTTTAAGAGACTCAATTACACTAAAAAAAAAAAAGCTGAGTAAAGGTTATCTATAAAAATACCTAATAACCATTATAGATTATTGAACTATAAGCTAAAAATATAGATCAAGATGATTGTTTTATAAAATATTTGAGCATGAGAATGGCATAGCCTTATTTAATTCTGTCACCAATCCCTCCCTCCTTTTTGTGCAATGATTGTAGGAGAGAATATGATGTTTTTCCTCACAATTTTTTAGGGGCCATATTTATTCATTTTTTTATAATCTCTTCAGAAACTAGAATAGCATCCTATAATTAGTGGTTTCCAACAAGTCATTGTGGAATAAGCACAAAGATAAATGGTGGTGTGAAACACACAATACAATATATAGATGTAACCTATATACTTTTATTAACCAATGTAACCCCAATAAATTCAATAAAAATATAAAATGCAAGTAAAATATTAATATATTTTTTCAATCTAAAATGTTTTTACAATCATTAGAATTTATGTTAAGCTAAAGTGACCTTCTTATTTACAGGAATTGTTTTTGTATTTAAAAATAGATTAGAAACTAGAAACTGGAAATATTTATTTATATATTTACTATAGAACTGTTGAATAATTTTCAAACATTAGGCATGTAAAATATAATTTTAAATATAATACTTTTTCCTCTATTTGAAGTCTATATCTTACCATAGATAATAAAAATGTAGTCAATAGTGATGTAGGCAATATATTTTATTGTTTCTACTTCTTTATGGAGGTATGATACTGAATACATAAATTTCAATTGTATGTTTTAATATTGCCTGAGAATAATCAATTGATACTCTGTTGCTGCTATTTTGACCTACCTAGTAAGACGAGATGTTGGATTAAGAAAATTTATATATATCTGGTATATATATATTTTTGCTAACCTGCTAAAGATATTATTTCAATTACTGAGAAAACCTTCATGTTACATACTAATTTGGTGGCTATGATGATGCTAAAGCTACTGAGTAGAGAGGAATGAATACATTGCCTAAACACTTTGGCTAATTCTACCAAGTAGCATCTTACTCACCCAAAGCTGGTTTTAAATCAACACTTATACACAAAGCTCTTACCATCGAGTCTTACTATTTTTCAAATTCATATACCTAATATATTTTGTTAAATATATATTAAGAAGAAAGGAAATGTAAGTGAAGCCTATTTAATTTAGAGAATATTTTAGTACTATAGTATAGGACAGTAAATAAATCAGGACAAAAATCTTTTTGTTTTCATTAAACTTACAACCTAGTAGAGGAAAATAGTAAGTAAAACACTGCATAGTATGACCAGAAGTTTTAAATGCTGTGAAGAACAATAAAGCAGGGGGAGTAATTGGGAGGGGCTACCTCTATTTTAGATAGAGTTATCATCTTCTTGATTAACGACATTTGAACAGTCACCTAATGAAGGGCTAGAGTGACCGGAACAAAGAGCTAGAGGGGGAGTTACAGGTGATGAGGTCAAGCATGAAGCAGGGCCAGTCCATACAGCATCTAGCAGACCAGGTCCAGACTTTAAAATGAAGAGGTGAAGTAAAAGTGATCAGCATAAAACTTTAGTTTTCTTTTACTAATGACACATTTCATCGTGAGCGTGTCTCTACAAGGAACATCTACTCATCCATCTATAAGCTTTCCTATCTATTCTGACCTTGGGTGAAGTAGGAATCGCTCCAGGAGGCTGCCGGTACCCTTGTTCTACCAGCAAGATTCTGAAATAGTCTTTTACAGAGACAGCCAAAGGCCCTGGAGAATTTCTGACCCACCCATACTTCCGAAACACTGTCAGTGATCTTCCAGGGGAAGGGCCAGCCTAATGCATTTCTTTCCATGTCTCTGGAACGCATTCACTTGCTATGGCCTCAGGTCTCCAGTATGCAGGAGGCAGGGGAAGGAATCCTTTGTACTCCATCCGGAGGACAGAAAGATGTCAGCCTCCATATTCTTGCTAAGTTAGTTTCCCCAGTGCAGACTGAGGCTACTTTTCTCTGTAATGTCCCGGGCACAACTGTTCCAACGCTACCTGTTACTTTGTAGATGACTGCCTCATTTCCAGTGCCCATCGCCTTTATTCTTTAAACTGCCTGAAATCGGCCCCAAGTTATTACATGCGGATTTCATTTTTTCTCATTATCTATATTGGAACTCTTGCCTCTTCCCTTACTGCCTATTTCCTCTATGCTCCAAGTACTCAGAATAGACTCCTGAACAGAAAAATGTAAGGTTTAACTCTTGTCTGACAGTTAAGCAATTCCTCAAGGTCAAGCTGTTCGATATAATTAGTCAATTCAGTAAATATTACGTGTTTTGTCAAAAATGACAATTTCTTCTAATGTCCTAATGACATGAATTAATGGAAGGAGGTATCAGAAATAAAATTATCAGTGGTTATGTGGAATTTCATCTCTTGTTCATTTTACTTATTCAGATAGAAAGATATAGGCATTTCCATATTTATTTTTGAGAAATATAATTTAGAAGTTTATAAGGAAGATAATAATAGAACTCAACTTTTTCCATGTAGGTTGGGAGGAAGGGAAATTTAAATAATTGGTAGGACAGTAAAATCCATAAAATAACCTAAATATTGGATTTGTCCTAATATAAAAGTACAGTGTCAGCTAGCTTTTTATGATGACTTATAACACATTTTGCTATAAGAGAAGATCTTTACGTATTAGTCATTTTTAAAAATATGAACTGACTTGCTACAAACAAAAGTGGTGTTCATTATAAGCCTTGCTAATCTACACAATCAAATTTACATCCCTTCAGTTATGATTGTTTGACAATAAGAATCAAGAATAAATTTCACTGGGTTTCATATCCAATATTTTAAGTCTTAAAGATAACATTAATTTTATCATAGTATGTATTTTTTTAACTTTAACCTCAAAATGGAAAAGTACTGAAATGAAAGAACAAAAAAATGTATTTTAAGAAATCTAGTACCCTCTTAGTCTATGAATTATAATGCCTCAGGCATAAATCAGTGAGAAACTACTCAAACTTGCACCTTGTAATCAGAGCTACAAATTTTGGCAGCAGCCTACATAATCCAGTGCTAAATGTGCAGCACTATTTTATTCCAGTAACATATTAGCAAAATGTACAACTGTTTTGACTTGGTGGATGATCTAACAACAACCCAGCAAAAAGCCTTCGTCCATTTTTTACACAAATGTCCTTTCTTTGATGATAAATGTATTTTGTAATTTTCATGATGAATCATTGGGAGAAATTAACTGTGCCCTTCTAGTGCATTGTAATTTTTAATTTCACTGCTTTGGAAATTCAGGCTCCAATTCAAAATGAAATGAGATCTTTGCGTATTTGTTCCTGGATTTCTTTATTACTTTTGCTTGTTATTCCTAATCCTGTGTAATTTGCACAGGCTTGCTGGCACATGAAATTGTGTAAATTAAGGTATTTCCTACAACATGATTTTATGACTTCTTTAGATGGCTCATTTATCCTCACATGTATTTATATTGTAGGTGCAGAGTATACATGAATAAAAAGTGAGTTCCTAAAATATAAAAATATTCTAAGTGAGAGTAAATGATACACTCACATAGAATTGAGATTACATAACACAAAACTATACTTGGAAGTAAATTTACTTTTCCATTTTCTGTATAGGTTTAGCTTTGGGTTGGTGTTATATTACACAAATTCACCCTTAATTCCTCACGATATTATTTTAAAACCACTACTTGAACATCTTGCAGAATTGCTTAGTCTCTACTGAATTATTAATAGGCTCTCAAAAAGAGGACCTCAATGTTTTAATCAATCCTTATATCCCACTCTTCTGGAATTATCACTGCCACTTTTTTTTTCTTCTGGTTTTCTCTGTGTCCTACAGGTATGCCAGCTTCATTCCTTCATCCCACCCTGTCCAAAGTGTGTCTAAATTATAATCTACAGTCACTATTTCTACTTAGCAACCTGAAAATTAATCATATATCTCTGTAGTTGGTTTTTACCTATCACAACTCTAATTTGGTCTTCTTTCAGTTCCCAAGTGACGTTGAAGTATTTTTTTTATTTTATTTTAATGAGGTAGTTTGTGTGTGTGTGTTTTTTAATTTTTTTTTTTATTGAAACACAATCCTTTTTTATTTTCATGACAACCTGACTGGTCAAAATTAAGCTTCTTATCATTTCAGTAAATCAGATTCTTCTTGACTCCTGGACCTTTGAAAATGGCTTTAAAACTGACCCAAACCAAGTCCTATATCTATGTAATGATAGCCAGCTCCGCCTTATCTGATACTATCCATGGCAAGTCACCATTTTTTATTTTTTTTTTGCAATGGCTCTTGCACTTCTGCCCTCTTATCTATTACAACCACCACTCCCTAATTCATATCCAGACAATTACACCAGTAAGGAGTCTGCCAACTTCCTGCATCATCTCTCCTGTAATCCGGGCTTCTCTCCTCCACCATAGTGTCTCTGGACTTTTAAATTCCAGTCATGCTGGGCTGTTGTTATTCCTTGTCCCAATCACTGTGATAATCTTCTAGTACGCATTTGTTTCCCTTCTCTCACTAAGTTCCTTCCGCCTAGGATAATTCTCCCTATTTCTGTCTTTAGAGCTCTTACTCATTCAAGTCACTTCATTCTTGAAGTACTCAGCTCAATTTTTTAACACTGATTTTTATATTTTTTGCTATCCCTCACACATTAAAATAATGTCTTCCTTAAAGCCCTTCTCCCAGCTATCTATCACATTCTATACTTCCTTTGTATGGCTGTTCTCCAGAGATTGTAAACTCATTAAGGAGAGGGATGACAACTCATTCATATTTTTAGCCTTCACAGATGTGGTAGAATAGTTGAAATATATGCTTGACAACGGTTGGTTCAGCTCAACCACAGATATTTTGTGCATATTTCCTTTATGAAATATGACCTTTTTCCCCCTGTGTTGATTCCAATATTAGCTATGGCAATAGTTAATTCCAGTCTCATCCCACCTTTCTGTGGTCCTTCCAGCAATCATTGATCTTCCAATTTTAATTTGTTTGGTACATTCTATGTGTATAATTCAATTTATAACTCATTGTGTTGTGTGATCCTCTATTTCGTGAGTTTCAGTTTCATGACCCAAGATTATTAAATGCTTAAGGCAGAAAACACAGCCTCATACTTCAGAATTACAGAGTAAAACTTGATTTCTCAAGTTGATTCTAATGGTAATATTTTATACACCAATATACGAGAAAATATAAAATATACTTTGTTTTACTAATATACCTATCATTTCATTATTGACAATGTATTGAGTAACCTAGGGATGTCAATGGGTACATTTTGAGAAGCAAAGCCCAGGGATATAATGATTGAGGATGTAGGCCATCCACACACTCAGCTCCAGTAGACAACATTGCATGTGTTGTGCCAGAGCCCTATCGTGATCCTTCTGTTCTGGAGATACTTCACAATTCCTCGTAATGGAAAAAATACATTTAATGAGTGAAAAATAAAGTTTGGCGCTAGAGACTTGCAGATTAATAATAAGAAAGTTATTTATTCTAAACAAATTTCACCAATAAATGCATTCATACCTATAAGCACATCATAGATTACAAAATCAAAACTGTAAATTGACTGATCTGATTTGACAAAAATACCACAAATACTATTCCCATTCTACATTTGCAAGGTCCTCTCCGTTTTGCTTATCACCTCTAGCTTTTTCTTTGCAATTTTTTCTGCAGTACAGTTCATATCTCCAAAGAATAAAGTTGGAAGAGAAAGTGCAACTAAATCAAAGAGCTTTCTACCAATAGAACAGTTAGCCCCCTATAGCAATTGCAGATTATCTATTTATCTGGGGATCACAGCCTTCCCCTGCTCTTGAAGATCTAGCTCCACATTTAAATGATGTTTAAAGATGAAAAACAATAAGGAAAATCACAATATCTAATTAGTCAATCACATTACAACTACTTCAGTCTATGAAAACCCATGCTATGCAAAAATATCTAATCTGCATTTGTGCCTGAATTATAGCGAAGCTCAAAGAAGAGCCAAAGTTTCTGAGAACCTGAACTCAAACCCCAGAGCTACCAATTATTGAAAGATAAAATAACATTTTTTAAAAAAAGAAAACAATTCTTCTCTGTGATTTAGTTGTCTGAATTGTTGAAACCGGTGTCTGTGTATGCAATGAATTATAAATATCAGGGGAGACTGGCTATAGATTGCTGCAGATAATCAGAGATTTTAAAGTGCCAAAATCCTTTTGGCCATGGACTAAGCTGAAGCAAAGGTCTAGGAATCTGCACAGCTGTCCAATAATGAAGGCATGATACCACAGCCCGAATAGCAACTTTGTTGCTCCACTAATACTTCACACATGTAATGTTGAGATGAACTAGAAAAATATGCTCACTAGTGAATTTAAAATTAATAAAATATCCTTGAAGATAGTATCCCTTAAGGTTACACAGATGAAAAGTTTCTTATATTATGGAAGCTCCCTCTCTCCTCAGTAAAAACACTTTGTCCTAAGGCTATCCTTGTCTTCATACACCCTTTTGGTTTTAAGCCATCTGTTCCTAGTTTGATAATAGCTTAGCTTGTTCAATACCGGGGCCTTTCCTAATGTCTAGGTGAAATGCTTCTATTTAATTTTGAATTTAGTTTCTCTTCATTTTATGATCATACTCCATTTTGGTAATTACCTACAGAGACCCAGAGGGACTTTGTCGATGGTAATATTAAAAATTAATAAGTGAATTAATATGATGATTTATATTACAAAGAGAGCCCATAAGGCAGCAGTGAAATATGTTAGGACCTAGCATCAGGTTACCAGTAAAAATAGTATAACACAAAACCACAGTTATTATCTTAAATATAAAATTTTACTTTTTTCCATATTCTTTCTCTAGCCTCAACTTCCTCTTTCCCTCCCAAAACTCAGTCTTCTATTTACTGAACACCACACAGTTCTATTGGAACTGACAGTCTGTCAATGCCATTCATTTTCCTGGCAAGAAATTTGTAGGGATCTATTACTCTTCATCACTTTATACCTCACCTAACACTAAGCTCTTCTTCCTTCCTTCAAAATTCATCTCTTCTTTTTTCTTTTCATTTACACCATCATCATAATTGGACCACATTTATTAAATTGATTAAAATTAAGCTGATAGAAATATTTTCCTCATGTTTTAATGCCTGAACATAATCATTTAGTATGTATGGCCTAATATATGCAATTATGTAAACAAATGAAAGTTTATCATTTTCCAAATGCAAATCATTCTTAAACAGTGATATAGTTTAGTTTACTTACAATGCATGCGAAAATCATCAAGATTTTCCCAAGATGTTTTATAAATTCAGATGTTTAAAGATTTTTTTTGCAAAGTAATATTCACTTATTCAAATTGAGGCAGCAAATTTTTACCCGTTACTTCTCATATAATTGTTATCCTATATAATAAAAGGCTAATATGAAAATCAACCGAGCAGCTGAACAACCAGTCACTATGGAGTGCACTGACCACCAGGGGGCAAATGCTCAACCCAGGAGCTGCCCCCTGGTGGTCAGTGCGCTCCCACAGGAGCCAGGTTGGCAAATGCAGAGGCAGTGGTGGGAGCCTCTCCAGCCTCCACGGTAGCACTAAGGATGTCTGACTGACCGCTTAGGCCTGCTTCCCCTGGGGAGCAAGCCTAAGCCATCAGTTGGACATCCCCCAAGGGCTCCCGGACTGCGACTGCGAGAGGGCACAGGCCAAGCTGAGGGACAACCACCTCGAGTGCATAAATTTCATGCACCAGGCCTCCAGTATCTAAATAAGGTATCAACAGTCAGCTCTGATAAAATTATACTTTTTATAATTTTAATAAGCTCTATTTTTCTATCACCAGGTAGATTAATTCTCATAGACTAATAATTTAATTTTTAATCAAAGCATATTTAAATTATTCTATAATTGACACATTTCAGAATATCATTCTGCTAAAGATATTGCTCATCTCAAATTATTGATATTACTTTCTACTTCATATTCTATGTACTATGTAATGTTCTATCAATATGTTTCATTGACTTACAAATCCCTGAAATACTCAACAAATTAATTTCTAACTATAATGGGAATTTACATATGAAAAGAACAATTGTTGACAGAATCTAATAGTATGCTCATTTAATATATTTTCCTTTTAAATTCTACAAGCTAGTCTAATAAAGTGTGTTTTAATAATTCTCTATTGATTAAAATCCACATCATTGTGAAATAAAAATAAAGAAATTAAACCTCAAGAAACTGTGTTTTGCCACTTCTTATTGATTTACAATTAAAAGTAATATGAATTCAGTAGCAGTACTTTTGAGAATAACATCTATATATTATGTGTGTGTATATATGTACGTAAAACAAATAAGAGTAAAACATTCTCACATACCAGGTTAAAAATAAAATTAAAGCAGTTTAAATATTCATTTTTCCATAGTTACCTTTATTTTGCATGTGCTCACATTTAACCTGTGGTAATTAATACTCTATAACATTCCAGGCACTGTGATAGCCACTGGGTATACAGAGATAATAAAGGCATTGATGCTCCTTTCATGAAGCTGATATCCTAGCTTGACACTAGTTATAAAAATTTACAAAGTAGTCGAATATCCTATCTAGTAAAAGAGAACCATGGTAATTAGCCGTACGTCCGCTACCCTTCCCATTGGCTAATCAGGGCAATATGCAAATTAACTGCCAGCCAAGATGGCGGCCGGCAGCCAGGCAGCTTGAAGCTAATATGAGGCTTGCTTGCTTCAGTGACAGAGGAATCCAACGTTCCCCACCTGCCTTGCCGGCCTCTGAGCTTGCAGTTTGAAACATTGTTACAAATATAGAAGTTAAACAAAACCCCAGAAACCTGCTTTCAGCCAGCTGGGATCTCAGAGCTGGAGTTGAAACAGTGTTTCGATTTATAGAACCCAAACAAACCAGACACCTACTTTCAGCAGCAAAGGCCTCAGAGCTGGAGCCAGAGCTAAAGCTGGCCCAGAATAAAAAAAAAAAAAAGAAAAGAAAAAAAGGAGCAGTTGGGAGCTTCCGTAACCCGCCAGCCTGAAAACAGCCCTCAGCCTCTCATCCAGACTGGCCAGGCACCCCAGTGGGGACCCCCACCCTGAAGGGTGTGTGACCAGCTGCAAACAGCCATCATCCCCTCATCCAGGCTGGCCAGGAACCCAAGCGGGACTGCCACCCTGATCCAGGACACCCTTCAGGGCAAACCAGCCGGCCCTCACCTGTGCACCAGGCCTCTATCCTATATAGTAAAAGGGTAATATGCCTCCCAGCACTGGGATCAGCGGAGCCACGAGGCCTTCCAGCACCAGGATCAGTGGAGCTTCGAGGCCTCCTGGCTCCTGGAGCTGCGTGACAGGGGGCAGCGCCCAAACCCCCTGATGACCCTGCGGCTCTGTGTGTGACAGGGGGCGGGGCCACAACCTCCCTATCCGCCCTGCTCTGTTCCTGACAGGGGAAGGTGCCCCAACCCCCTGATCAGCCCTGCTCTGTGCCTGATAGGGGGGAGCTCCCCAACCACCCCCCCCCCATATGGGCCCAGGTCTGTGTGTGATGGGGTAGAGCCATAACGTCCCCATCGGCCCTGCCCATAGTGTGACAGTGGCTGTGCCCCAACCCCCAGATTGGCCCTGCTCTGTGGGTGATAGAGGGTGGCTCCCCAGCCCCCTGATCCGCCCTGCTGTGTGTGTAACAGGGGGTGGTGCCCCAACTCCCCTATGGGCCCTACTCTGTGGGTGACAGGGGGGAGCTCCTCAACCCCCTGATGGGCCCTGCTCTGTGCGTGAGAGGGGGAGCTCCCCAACCCCCTGATGGGCCCAGCTCTGTGAGTGACAGGGGGCAGCGCCCCAACCCCCTGATGGGCCCTGCTCTGTGCCTGACAGGGGTGGCGCCACAACCTCCCCATAGACCCTTCCTTGAGTGTGACAGGGGGCGGTGCCCCAACCCCCCAATCGGCCCTACCCTGAGTGTGACTGAGGGTGGCATTGCAACCTCCCAATCCGCCCTGCTCTGTGCATGACAGGAGGCGGTGCCCCAACTCCCCAAAGGGCCCTGCTCTGAGCCCGAACAGGGGCTGCACCTAGGGATTGGGCCTGCCCTCTGCCACCCGGGAGCAGGCTTAAGCCAGCAGGTCATTATCTCCCGAGGAGTCCCAGACTGCGAGAGGGCACAGGCCGGGCTGAGGGACCCCTCTCCCCGTGAGTGCACAAATTTTTGTGCACCGGGCCTCTAGTATATTATATAAGGATTTTTGCAAAGTGGTGTAAAATCCCAGATAAGGGAGAAAATAACGCTTTTATAAAGTTTTTAGATACCGGTTCCAATTATTAAAAAACTATAAATTATAGAAGAATACTTTATCATTCAATGATACTTTTATTCTAAGCATATACGTAGCTCCTATTTATATTTTAAGATTATCTGATTTTCCATTAGAAAATTTTAATTGCATGTCAGTCTTTTGTGCAGAAGCCATCAATGACTCTCTAAAGTCAAATGGATAAAATAAAAACTCACCTTGTCATTTTATCTCTCAAATATGTGATGTGATTTGTCTTTCCATACCTTCTCTAGCATGTACTGAATGTGCCTTGATAGATAAACTCTAATTAAGAGACATGAATTGATTATGCCCAAGTTACTGCTTATAAGAGGCTGCCCAATAGACAGCAACTGAGCAAAGTCATGAAACAAGCTACTCTACCCTTTCTGTTCAGGAAATTTCCTCTGAACTTAAAAAGATCTGATTGAGGAACTCTACAACTAGAATAGGTAAATGCTATGCTACTTTCTTGGCTGCGATTATGAGACCACTTGTCATGCTGCAGATCTGAGACCCTCTACTAATTGGTTACACAGAATTCCATAACAGGCTGTAGTGAGAATGACAAGGACACAGAGAACATGAATTGTTAATTCCTCTCACTGTGCTCATATCGTCTTCAACTAGCGTAGGCAATCATGAACAGTCTAAGAATTTGATTTATGAGAATTTAGTGTTTCTAGTAAATAATTTCCAATTCAATGTGCATAATAGGCCTCTAACCTTTCGAGCTTTCAAAGAGACCATCATAAGTTAAACACTACAGCTTCTGATTGCTGAGAACATAAGTGCTATAGTAAGAGGGGGAAACTAGGCTGAGACCTGGGAATGAATGACAACACATTATTAAGATAGTATATGTAATTGTATGCATATGTGATCTGGGAATTTCAATTTTAAATTATTCTACTTAAAAAACTAGTTTTCTGCATTATTTGGTGATTTTGTGAAAAAATAACCCAAACCAATATCAATAATTTTCAAATAAAAAATTAGCCCAACAACTAGTTTTTCAGTTTCTAACAAATGCAATTTTAAGTGGCAGCAATATTAAGCCCTGACAGTTAATATTGGCAGCTCTGCTTAATGTTATTAGAATAACTATCTGATCTGTAAATAAATTCAAATAACTTACTTTCACAGTTTGCCCAGACTTCTCATAATCTGTTTTCACCCCTCTATGGATATTTAGGCTCAAAAGTTATATTGCATATCCATTTTTTCATTTATTTTAATGTGATCTATTATATTTTGTCATATATCATTATAATGTGATTCAAGCTAATGTATTCTGACACTGTATCATGTGCTCTGCATGCACACAGGTGCTGTGCTCCTCCACCTATCAGAATTAAATTAGAGAAGTTTGGCATATACCTAGTCATGTCTTAAATTACTGACTGAATTTGACTAATAAAATAGCTGTTATGTCTGATATTGGTCACTTGCTGTGAAATTTCAGCTTGAAGTGACATTTTATGTTGATATTAACATCTAATAAAATTTAATTTGCTTTCTAAATAAAACAGTTCTGTTTCAGTGTGCGTCCTTTCTTTTTTGTTTTTTTACATGGATTCAGTTGAGAGTTCTAAAGGTTCCTTTCTGCTCGATGGCAAAGTAACACCAGCCTACTTCACCATGCAAAGAGAAAGGCAATCATTACCTTTTAAAGCTCTGCTACTGGTCTCAATTTTCATCAGGTCCTAACCCAGACAAAGCAACAGAACAGACCATCTAAATGTATGGAGGGAAGAAAGAGCATAGGGTAGCATGCTCTAATTCTTTTTATTCCTTTCTCTCCTTTTAGTGTCTTAGGGATACTGCAGCTGTAACACATTAACACAGTGCAGTGACCCACTTTCAAAGATGTTGAGGAGGTAACAATTTTGTTGTGTGGTGTTTTGTTTTTTTTTTTTTTCTATCTACACCAGCTGTCACTGATGTCTGAGAGTGACCAGGCATTAAACTGTGGTAAGTCAGGATTATCATGAGCATATTCAGCAATGAGAGAAATGAAGCCATATCTATTAGGCCTCCTGAAGGCATTAGACAATCACTGAAGCATTCAACTGTTAAAACCTCAGTGGAGGAAAACTGTAAAATTTCTGTAGGGCAATATTTTTGCACAATTTTTATTCCCTTTTCATGAGTCAGGATATAATGCAATCAATGGGCCATATAAAATCTACTTATTGTTCTGTGTTATTTATGTGCAGTTTTTTTAAATGATGAAATACTATATTAATTTTTGAGGCCTGCTAGAATCTAAGATAGTGGCCTAAAAATGTTAAAGCATATTTTATAAATTTTAATTCATTCCTATTATTTTTATTCTCTAGAATGTCTTGTTTAATAAATTAGATATAAAATATCACATTATTATTTTGCTCAGTAATTTTTGTTTCTCCTATATCTGCATTGATTCAGATGAATTAAAAAGATTGAATGAACTATATGTAGAGATATGTTTTGATTGTCAATTTAACACCTAAGACAACTTTTGAAAAGCTTTGTAAAAAATTGTGTAAAAGCGGCAAAAATCTACACTAACTTTTTGCAAGATGTTAAGAAGTGCTTGGAAAAATAGTTAAAGGTTTGGTTTTAAAAGTTTGGAAAATGCTTTTGCAGCAGAATGGCTAGTTGGTTGGAGTAGTCTTCCCTTCCACCAAAAAGAATGCTGGTTCAATTCCCTGTCAGGGCACATACCTAGACTGGGGTTCCGTCCCTGGTGCAACCTATCTATGTTTCTCTTTCACACTGATCTCTCTCTCTCTCTCTCTCTCTCTCTCTCTCTCTCTCTCTCTCTCTCTCTCTCTCCCTTTTTCTTTCACATCCCTATTTCCCTCCCTTTTACTCTCTTTAAAAATCAATGAAGAAAAAAATATCCTCAGATAATGATTTATTTTTTTTAATTAAAAAACTCAAGAACCTCTGGGGACTAGTGTATTGAAAATGTCTTAGTGAGTTCATAAAGTAAGAAGATAAAGATATTGCGACAAACATTCTCTTTTGAAAATAGAGAAAATGAGGAGAGACAGTTTAAACAAGGCAAGCTGTGAATGAAATCCCCTATGATACTATTTTTCAAAAGAGTTTTGAATGTTGAAATAGTTTGAATTAATTATTTTATGTGGCACAATGCTTAGATGGGGCCACCAAGTGGCTTGGTGATAAAGTAACACAAAGTTTCTAAGAGTTTTATTATTTCATTAGTATTAACTAATTTAATATATTAAAATAAATAAACTTTAAGAATCTTTTCTTGGAGAGGAAATAACTACATCTGAAAATGTAAAATCACATTCCTATCATAATAAGTAATCCAGCAAGCTGTGCTGTACCTATAAACTCTATAATCTATATTGCTAAGCCATTATATTGAAATGAACTCCCATCTTATTTTTTAAAATTACTGCTATTCTATATATCTTCTGATAGTTTGGTGTTGACTGTTTTGAACATTGTTTAAATAATCAATATCAAATATAATTTTGGGTTTAATATTCAAATAGGTTTCAAATTAATGACTAGAAGTTAACTGTACAAGAAGAACAAAAAGATCAACATACCATAGTTCATATAACTTTTTATACTCTGAAGTGAAGAATGTTTTTTCAACCTCAGTGCCATACCAAGATGAATTGTTTCTATTCTGTCGATGGTTCAAAACAGACCTAATTTAAAGTATTCATTATGTCATATACTTTTTGCAACATCAATCATAAACTACATTATGGAAGAGAATTACAGATACACTCTGTATTATCCATATTGTAAAATTGGTAAAAAACAAACAAACAAACAAACAAACAAACAAAACCAATACATCCTATATAATAAAAGGCTAATATGCAAATAGACTGAGTGGCGGAACAACTACCAGTGGGCACGCACAGAATGTAGCAGGCATCAGCAGCAGGTGGGAGAGTGCAGAACATGGCGGGCATCGGCTCCGGTGGGATGGTGGAGCAGGTGAGCGGGGGTGCCAGTCAAAGACAGGGTTCCGGTCGCTGTCATCGGGGAGAGCCTCTAGTGGTTACTGAAAATTCTTTGCTCCCGCATGCCGCAGTCCTGCCGGTGCTTGCACCTGCTGCCGGCACCAGCCCTGCTCAAACCTGCTGCCAGCACCAGAGCTGCCACTTGCACCTGCTGCTGGCTCCCAGCGCGGATCCCAATCGCGCAGCACCATCATCGGGTACAAGCTGTGGCTGCCAGCTCCAATCGCCCCTGAGGGCTTCTCCACCTCCCCCTGCTCCTGAGGGGCGATTGAGGCAGTAGCCACCGCTCACACCTGCTGGCACTGGCCCCAATCGCCCTGCGTTAGCGTGTGGGAGCGGCGGTAGCAAGAGGGGGACTGCCGGCAGACAGGAGACTGGGGACCGTGGTGGGAGGGGCCTGGCGGGGCACGGAGGATGGCCTGAGACCCGCCCCTCTGCCCAGAGCAACCTTGTGGCCCACAGTTCCTTTCAAGGTGCATGAATTCGTGCACTGGGCCCCTTGTATAATTATAAACGTTAATTAATTCTATGAAGTAGTTATTTTTTTCATCTATTCAGTATGAGATAATAAGGATAGATTACACCTCAATGAATAAAATGAGAAACCAATAATCAACTCCAAGTAGGTATTTATATAGCTTTAAATATTTCCCTAATTTGCTCCACAATTACTGATTAATCATAGTATCTCACAGTTAGAAGAAAGCATAACGTAGTAGATTTTTCTAAGAGAAAAGCATATCCCAAAAAATGAATACTTCAAAGTTTCCTGATATATGGGAATTTATTTCTGCTTGAACAAAAACAGAATTTAAAAATACATTTAGTAGAAAGATTATATTGCCAATCATTTCATACTTAGATTAATGTAGAATCTACCTTCATGGAATTTTCACCCATTTGTCACATTTTGATGTTTGAAATTACAGATTAAGTAGAATCACTTTTTCTTGATAGACTCACAAACATGTTAAAAACCTTATTATGCCCCTCCTCAGGTTTCTCTTATCCAGGACAAGTACCCTGTTCCTCTACTTGTCTTCATATTCATATTCTATCTCCTTATCAGTTGTCACCATCTTGGATATTTCCTCTGAAATTAGTTAACATTCTCCTCTTTAGTTATACATTGGATGCACAATATTCATTTGTATTTGAGTGGCAAAGTAGGGAATATTCCACATGAATTATTTTTACATGCTTGGGCAAAGTTTAGCTATTGGGATAATGACACTACAGTTCAGAGACTGCTTCAAAACAGCTTACCAAATTGGATCAGAAAAAAAAAGTGCAAGCCACGCAAATCCAAGCTTAGAAAATGACAGTGGTCATCATGCCCATCATCAGAAGTATATTAATTTTGACATGATTTTCCAGTCTTGGTAGTTGGTCTTTACTCTGTCATCTATATTCTCCCTTGTGACCTCATTAATACAGCTTTGACAACAACAATAATAAACAGAACCTTCTTTGTTTTTGAGGTCACCTTGCATAATTGAAACAATTGTCCAAATAACTGAATATATGAAATTATTTCTTCTCTAATATAAGTGAGACAAACAGGAGCATCACTATTTATGGAGCCTAAGAGAGAGAAGCTGGGCTGCTTATTCCTGAGTTACTAGCAAGTGCCCTTGAGAGGTCAGGAGTGATATTCATTACCTTAGAAGCAGGTAATAAACTGGTAAATGTGTCCCTGGCATCCCGCAACTAGAACAAAGATAAAAAGGAATAATAGCATGAAGAATTTCTTTTCACTCACAGTGGACTATCTTATTGTGCAGCTCTCCAATGTCACAATATAATGTCCTGGAAAGGTTTGTACAATCATGTGAGGTTGTGTTACTACAGTCTTATTTTATATAATAGTGTGAAAAAAGTCACAAAATATCATTAAATATAAATAAAAACAAATACAAATCATGAACACCATATTTCACAGAGATTCTCAGTGGACTACAATTATGCCCCTCAACTGCTATGTTGAAAGCCAGCCTCTGACATTGAGTAGAGAATATGGAAAGGTGGCTGTAAGAATAAATTAGGAAGAAAAAAGGAATTATGGAATTCAGAACCACGAATAACTAACCAGAGGAGAGCAATGTCAAATAGAACTTTCTGTATGAGTCAAATGTTCTGTGAACTGTTCTGAAATTGTTAATTTTATTTTATTTAAGTTTAAATTGGCCTTCTATAGCCAGAAACTACTACATTGGATAGTATGTTCATGTGTGCATTTTACTTGTTTCTCAAATGTGGTATTTATTTAAATGCCACATACACCTATTATCTGTAAACAAGTAGCAGGTTTCCTTCTTTCTGAAAAGGAAATGCAAATTCAGTAAGATAAATATGTTTGAAATGACAGATTAAGTAGAATCATAAAGATATTTTACATGTCCCGAGTTAAATAGAATCATAAAATATCTTATATCTCCCAAGTTATTTTAAAAAGAACAATTTTGAGTCCAGCCTGCATGACTCAGTGGTTGAGTGTTGACCTATAAACCAGGAGGTCCCAGTTTGATTCCTGGTCACATGCCCGGGTTGCGGGCTCACATACCTGGGTTGTGGGCTCGATCCCCAGTGTAAGGTGTGCCCAAGGCATATGATCAATGATTCTCTCTCATCATTGATGTTTCTATCTCTCTCTCCCTCTCCCTTCCTCTCTGAAATCAATTTTAAAAATATTTTTAAAAGATAAATTTTGACAATATTAAATGGCTTCTGGGTCTTAGCTCTGCCTTTAACAACTATGAGATGTCAGTAGTGATTTGAGTCTTAGTTTCCTCATCATAAAATGAGAGGTCAGAATAATTCATCTAAGGCTCAAAACAGTTATAAAATATCCTATATAATAAAAAGCCTAAATGCTAAGTGTCCAGTCTTCCATTCAACCAATCAAAGTGTAATATGCTAATGATATGCTAAGGCTGCTCAACTGCTTGCTCTGATGTGCACTGACCACCAGGGGACAGATAGTTGACCAGTTGACCAGTTGCCATGACATGCACTTACCACTAGGGGGCAGATGCTCCAACTGGTAGTTTAGTTTGCTGCTGGGGTCTGGCTGATCAGGAATGAGCGAGGTGAGCCAGACATGCCCTGAACCCCTCCCATGGGTCCTCCCCTGACTGGCCAACCTCCCAGTGCCCACCCCAGCCCCAATCATGTACCAGTGGGGTCCCTCGACCTGGCCTGTGCCCTTTCGCAATCCAGGACCCCTTGGGGGATGTCAGAGAGCCAGTTTCAATCCGATCCCACAGGCCAGGCCGAGGGACCCCACTGGTGTACAAATTCGTACATCGGGCCTCTAGTAATTGTTATAAAATACCATGTATCATAGGACTGATGAGTTAAGGAAGAAAATCTAACAAGGTCATGGTAGAGAGTGACAGGTTGTAAGGTTGTTCCTTTAGCAAGGATGAACAGGATGGACCTCTTTGAGGAGAGGTCACTGGAGCTGAACCTGAAATGGAGGTCTAATTTGTGAAGATCTAGAGGAAGAGCAGTTAAGACAGAAGTCACAGGAAGTGAAAAATTTCAGAGATAGACATAGATCAGAAAGAAGTTAAGTGTAACTAAAATATAGGGAACAAGTGAGAAAAGGATAGGATATCAGAGAAGAGAGTTAAGAAGGGCCCGATAATCATTCCCTGATGGTCCTGATTAGGAGTTTGCATTTTATTCAATGAGACCAATGAGAATTGCAAGCAAGGGATTTAAGTAAACTGTTTATAGCTGTTATAAAATTAAAGTTGAAATGTGGTATTGGAGGAGAGCTCTAAGTATACCTGTATCACAAGAAAGACAGACAATAGGTCCTAGAAGAAATTAAACCTGAAACATCACTTGACTCAGATGACTAAAGAAAAGCTGTCCTACTTCAGGCAGATCATGAGAAGGAATGTTTCTTTGGGAAAGACAATAATGCTGGGAAAATTACAAGACAGAAGGAAAAGAGGAAGACCAAATATGAGATGGATTGACTCTAAGATACAAGTCATAGGCATGAGTCTACAGCAGCTGTTCTCAACCTGTGGGTGCGACCCTTTTGGGGGTCGAATGACCCTTTCACAGGGGTCACCTAAGACCATCGGAAAACACATATATAATTACATATTGTTTTTGTGATTAATCACTATGCTTTAATTATGTTCAATTTGTAACAGTGAAAATACATCCTGCATATCAAATATTTACATTATGATTCATAACAGTAGCAAAATTACAGTTATGAAGTAGCAACGAAAATAATTTTATGGTTGGGGGTCACCACAACATGAGGAACTGTATTAAAGGGTTACGGCATTAGGAAGGTTGAGAACCACTGGTATACAGGCTCTGAGCAGGGCTGTTGAGGATAAGACATCAGGTACATCACTCACTCATAGTGTAGCCAAGAGTCTGCGCCCACTCAACAGCCTGGCATGAAACACACTTAACACATTTTCGAATAACACTTTACTTGCTATGTAGCGAATGGACAGTAGGAAGAACACATATGGGAGCACAGAGATTTCATAGCAGGCAGCTGCAACATTCAATGCTGTCTGTATATATTATCTACTTGGCTATTTAGTACTGCTAATATTGTGGTTTTCCAAAGGGATTGTATAGATTTATTCAAATAAGGAATTATGGCAGAAGTGGCTAACTGTCCATCAAAGATATTTACTCCTTTTCCAGGATGCAGAGATAATGCTGGGAAGTATCTACTCAAACAAAGACCACATTTCCAAATGTCCTTTGCATCTATGTACAGCCTTTGAAGTAGTTCTCCTTAAGAGATTATGAGCAGAAGTGATTCCAGTCTCTTCCGGGTCAAGGGGATTAAGAAGTAGATATGCTTTCACCCTCTTTTCTCCTTTCCCTTGTCTACTGAATGTCTTCCCACTCCTCCATGAAAATACTCAAAATCTTATCTTTGAAAATGGCAGAACACTCATTCTCTTAGATCCCTGATTGACTACATGAAGCAGTCCCCTTCCATAGCTCCAGCATCTAGAGATACTCATGTTACCTGGCCAAGAAACTTTCTTTTAGGCTGAACTGGGCTAGTGGCTGACTGAAATCTAATCCATGGTCCAAATTCTTACTTGATCTAGTTTAGAAGAAGAGATCAAAGATCACTTTTTTTAGTTGTCGAAAAGTAGAGTTTGAAAAATTCAGATTTCTCTGAAGCTACTAAAAATGCACAGAGCTCGTTGGCTTAATGATAAAAACCAAAGCATTAGAAATAAGACTTTGCCTTTGTTTATTGTTTTCTTTGAGGAAGAAGTATTTAGGTAATATTTCAGGTAACTTCAGACAATGTAAACTCTACCAGTGCCACAGCACTGGACACTTGAAATATTTTCATTCTTAATGATATTTGAACACTAAAATCACTGGTATTTTTATTTATTTATTTATTTATCTACATGAACAACTCCCTCATTATAATCTTCTTATAGAAAAAAATGCAATAGGAAATATTTAAGTACAATATTACTTATTTGTAATCTGAGGAAACAAATACTTGTAGTCTTAAATTTCTGTAAAATTGCGTGAATAATCATCAGAACTTGCACTCTCTCACCCTCTCACCTTAGTCACATAAAATAATTCTGTTTGCCTGAAAATTAAGTCAGGTAATTGTACAGGTAAGACAGCATGACTTCAAAACTTAGTTTGAACAGATTTATGAACAATAGGTTTATATTTAGAAGAGCACAGTATTTGAAAAGAAGTGTCATTTTCTTTTCCGCTAAACAAGCTTTACATTTCAT
Organism: Myotis daubentonii; assembly: GCF_963259705.1. Lineage (NCBI taxonomy): Eukaryota > Metazoa > Chordata > Mammalia > Chiroptera > Vespertilionidae > Myotis > Myotis daubentonii. The sequence goes on along the minus strand of NC_081846.1, from coordinate 71,480,700 downwards.
TTGCATTTTTGCCACATTTCAGTAAGATTATATGTTCAGAGAGCTGATGTTATGACTAATTTCATTCACATTTAAGAATAAATGTAGCTGGTTTGAAAGGAAAAATTGAAAACATTCAGTGGTGTTCTAGAATAGGAAATAGAAAAGACAATGATTTCCAGCAATCTACTAGTAATGAAGAAGCTTTTGTCAATCATAGGACAACCATGGGAGGCATTTTCGGTTGACATAGTACTTGAGGCATGCAGCCCAAAGAACAAATACAGGTTGAAAAACATAGGATACCAGAATTGAGAAAGAACTAGTTTTCTTTTAGGTAATTTGATATTTTCCTTACCCCTTTCTCTGGTACACACATACACGCACACACACCCCTCATGCTATTTCTTGGATGCCCAGGATCCTTCATTGGGTTTCACTCTTTCTCTCAACGATTCCAATTCTCTGTCATTCATATCATTCTCTCCTTGTCACTAATTTTTTTTAATCCCCAAGACATGACCTTATCTGACTATTCCATCAGGGCATGCATTCTATGCATTCCACCTTTCCTCTCTTCCATTTCAATGGCAGACATCACAATTGATTATAACTCTTTCCTATTGAGCCCTCAGGCACAAACTCAATATACCATAAAATGAAATACTCTAGGTAGGCACTACCTAGTGTCAGAATTAGTATCTAAATATCCTAAAGTAAAAGTGGGTTACTACACCACACCAGGTGTGGGTCAGTGGTTGAGTGTCAACCCATGCAACCAGGAGGTCTCTGTTCGATTTCCGGTTGGGGCCCTGGGTTGTGGGCTCAAAATTGATGATTCTCTCTCATCTTTGATATTTCTATCTCCCTCTCCCTTCCTCTCTTTGAAATCAATAAAAACATATTTTTAAAAAAAACGGGTTACTACAATAAATGAGCTAATGAAATAATCCTCCCAAGAGACTTTTATTTTTAAAAATAGTATATTTAAAACATGCTTGTTAGTATTCAATGCCAGAAATGGGGGGGGGGGGAGATACTGAGAATACATTATGGGACAATGGCAAGAAGAAGATGCACATGCCCATTTAGCCCAGCTCACTGGAGTGGTTGGTAGGAGGTGAGCAAAAAAGGTGCTGAAAGAGTAACATTGAAATGAGCTCTGAATTTTTATTGGACATTATACAGACCAACAATGGCACAGAGGGAAAGCTGGGAAAGAGAAATAAGGATAACATGGTTTGAGAGTAATAGGAAACATGGTGGGATGTGAGTCTCAGCTTTTTCCAGGAGCAAGACTTTTGAAAGGATAGGCTCAGGAAAGAGAGATCAATTAATTATATTATGTTGGCGAATAAGAATTGTAATGCTTGGTCAAAATAAGTATGCCAATAGAGTATATCCAAGAAAAAGAATATTAACAACCACAACAAAATGACCTTTTAATGCTATCTTTCCTGTATCACTGTTAGGTCTTTATGATTCTTGGGGAATTTTGCTATGGTAGTATTTTCTCTTAACACTCTTATCAAGGTTTTGTTAATGATAAAAAAATAAATAAAAATAAAAAATAAAAGCCTTAAAGCACAAACTCAATAGAGTGTAATTTTAAAAGCATTTCCACATTTATCAAGTATTCACTTCAGTACACACCTTACACAAGAGAGTAGATGACATTATTTAATTTATGGATTTATAAATACATCACTGGGGGGAATGTTGGCCATAAATCTAAAGCAGGCCACCTGTTGAGGTCCAAGAACACTGGGTTTATTACATACAGTACAAAAACTTTTAAACACTGTTAGATGATTGTTCCTGGACACATATTGATGTTTTACTGAGAATTAGTGCCAGATTCTTTTTGAAAAAGAGAATCTACTATTAATACAAATTATCACTTGAAATATGAATGAATAGTCTAGTCTTGACTTAACAAAGACCCAGAACAAATATAAATTTACTCTAAGGGCTTGAATATAATTCAAATCTTAGATAATAGATTTGGCAATGCCTGGAAGGAGTTGAGAGCCATGAGGGAGGAATAAAATGCTCTTTATTTAAAAATTCCAAGATGGCATCCAAAATTATACATGCCTGCCGGGGTCCTACCCCAGCGGGTCCAGGGGTCCCCAAAGGTGTGGACGGAGTCGGCGAAGAAGGAATGTCACGGAGACAGCGTTCAGTTGATCAGCAGCCTAGCCAGGATCTCCAGCCCGGATCTCCAGAGAGGTTCTGCTTCAGATCTCCAGCGAGGTTCTGTAGCCATGTTCCCTCGCTAGGTTCTCCAGCCAGGTTCTGTCCAGGCTCTCCAGTCAGGTTCAGTGTCCAGGTTCCAGTCAGGTTCTCCTGCCAATCTCTGTAGTCAGGTTCAGTCCAGGATCCCTTGCCATGTTCTCCCACTAGGCTCTGTCTCTAGGCTCCGAGGCCAGTCCCGGTCCAGGATCCTCTGGCATGCTCTCGCCAGCGAAGTTCTTCTGTCTCTAGGCTCCGTGTAGGTTCTGTCTTCTGAATTCTGTCTCCTGAGTTCTGAGTCTTTCTGTCTTGTTACAACTGTATTTATACCAGTTGATTCAATCCTATCAATCTCTATTACAAAGGTTAGGGCGTTTCTTATCTCCATTCCAGGGAGAAAAGATTATGTAGTTTAAGCATGATTGTTCGTAGTTAAAGGGATTAATTACCCGCCTGGCACTTAGTTGAGGGGTTTTATTCCCTCCCTAACTTCAGGGGAAAATCCCTACCTGGGGATTCAACCTTTCTCGGAGAGGTGACCTTGGTTAAAACACAGCACCAAGAAGGTGAGCAAACATATTAAGAACCGTATGCCATATATGCCAGGTCCCTTGAAACAGCAAGGATGGACCGGCTCCCGGCAAATTCCCCCTTTTTTATTTTTTAAAAGCAGGCATTAAAAAGAAAAACCTCAATAGTTTTTAATGTTTCAAAAAATAGCAAATTAGGTTAACAGTTTGAGATTGGGAAATATGAATATCAGCAAAAAAAAGCATTTTTCCATTTCAAAGATGTAGAAGAGTTTAAAAACTCTACAATTTTGTGCCAGGATATAACTAGCAAAGGTATCACAATTTTATATTCAGGGTTAGCCACAGTAATGTGATTTTAACCGTTTGCCTTTAAATTACTTTGTTAAGAACAATTCCAAGAGACTCTTAATGCAGCAGTTTTCAACTAGTGTGCCACAAGAATTCTTAAGACATGCAATATCTATTTAGTCAGAGGCACTTACCTCTTTTCCCCGAGACTGTCAAATAAATTAAAAAATGACAACAGCCAACATAACAATAACCATCTGCTTTGAATGAATCAAAATTTTACCTATTTTTTTATCATATTGGCAAAATATATTTTGGGAGTGCTGCAGAATTTTGGTAATCAATTTATGTCTGCCATTGAGATGAAAAAGGTTGAAAATTGATGCTTTACTAGATTTCTTCTAATTAATTATCTCTTTTATAGGTTAGAACAGATAGTAAAATTTCAATGAGAACTTCAGGTGCCTACATGTTGACGTATTTACCAATATAAAATGTCATTACCATTCATTTCATTAGATACTGCCAATATTTTTTAGCTATTCAAGCAAAAGAAACTAGAGTTTGGGATTGTCTAAAATACATAACCTACATTTTTAAAAATCATAATTTTATATTTTAAAAATCATAATATTTTTTAAAATTAGCTTTCCTTTGTATTACATTATGTTTCACAGTAAAAATAACAATTTCCTGGATGCAGAAACTGTTTCACCTCAATAAATCCCCCTAATAGTTTGAAACTAATAATTGCTTCTTCTGAGTTGAAATGAATATAGCTTTGATATGAAGTTCCAGAAGCATTTTAAAATTATGCAAATAGAAAATACTAAGTAGATATTTCATTTCTTGTTTGTAAAGGATAAATGGCCACATAGTAGGAATATTAAGAAACAATTGGGGATTATGTAGACATAAGTAATTTGGGTTTCTTCTTCCTCAGGGAAATAAAAATAAATGCTTATATATAAAAATTTGAAGCTAACCACCTGAGGCCTTATATTCCTAGTGCATTCTTTCATGTTTAGAAGAAAATGTTAATAAAAAAAATGTCTGGAGATAATGGTGATGGTTGCACAATATGAATGTAGTTACTGCCACAGGATGCTCATTTCATAGTAAATTTTGTTATGTATATTTTGCCACAATATTTTTTAAAAGTACATATTGGTTTCTGTAAATTTATACTTACATATAAATACTTAAATGTCTATGTAATCAAATAGGAATAAGCATGACAAATACAGTCATCTGTTATTTCGCAAATTATTCTAAAATACTATTTCAAGATCTCTGCCTAGCAGAGATAAGAATAGTTAAGAGTCTGGCTGGATGAATTGTTTTTTCTTTAGATTTATCTCATTTTTTTCTCAAGTTGATAATTATCCCTATTAAGTACATCTCAGAAATTTGATATATTAAGAAATCTGTTTACTTCTAAAATATATTCTAATTTTAAGGGTGGTGAATAAATGGAAATTGAGTCATTTGCTTTACTTTTTAAGAATTCTGGATATTTCTGAATAGTGATGTATGCTGGCCCTTTTCAGACCAACAAATTTTTTTAAATTATGAATATATAAATAGGCTAGCTTGGAAAAGTGAGTTTCTTTCTAAATTGACTTCTCTAAAATTGCACTGAATGATCACGTTGGCCAAACTGGGAAACTAGCAACCAATTCTTCAATTATAGCTGATCCTCATGAAAAGACTAGGCATCTCTTCCAACATCTGTTTGTGGGATGCATAAACTGAAGCTGTTGTTACAGCTTGGCACATTGGCTCACATCTCTGCTCCATCAGTTATTATCTGTGTCCTTTGGGAACATGTCACTCTTCAGTGCCTGTTTCTTCATCTGTTAGTAGGGATAATAGTATAAATTACCTCAATAATTTTGGAGGAGATTTAATAAGTTAAAGCTCTCTTAAAACAATGTGAGACACATTGTTAGCTCTTATAAATGGTATTTTTCATTATTTCTCATCGCTAGTGTGAAAAATCTACTACTCTGTTACCTTCAAAATGATCTCAAAACACTGAATTATAGAATTTGATATTACACTGAGAAAATAAATAAGTAATTGCCACGTTTTACTTGGTTAATTGATATACATGGTGTCCCCAAAAATGTATACACACTTTACAGCTGATTGCTTAATTGATATTTCTTTTCATATTTAACACATTGGAATTAATCATTGTTCAAAGTGTGTATACATATTTGGGACACCCTGCATGTATATATTTATGAGGAAGTTAAAAAATATTTAATTGGGGGAAGGTCAATTGTGAAATAAAAAGGAGACACATGTACTACTATCTGTAATACTTTAAACAAGAAAAAAAGAGAAAAAATATTTAATTGTATCTACTTCTAGGATGTGTGTTCTAATACTGCGTTTCCTTTTTATGTATCTTAAACACAGTAAGGTAAAGAGTAACTTCAAAAATTTCAAATTCCACAAACATTTATCTTTTCCCCCTATTCTTCTGGCTTCATTATCACTAACAAAGCTCTGTCTCTAGACAAGACACCTTGCAATTAGCAACAATTAATTAATCTTACTGAAAACCAGTGTGTGTCTGATTTAAGCTCCATTTTTTCTCTTTTTCTTTTTCTCTCTCTGTGTCCGTAGAGCTAAGGGTTTGGAAAGAAATTCAGCAAGCAGGAATTTATTTTTCTTTTAATATATCTACCACAAATCCAATGAATGTACATATTATTTTACCTATAATTTCAAAAAACTTTGAAAAAATAATACTTATAATTTCTCTGTTTATTGAAATGGGTACTTTACTTAAAGTAAGCTTAAGATTTCCAAATTCACTGTTAGTGTGTGGTTAGCACTATTATTATTTTCAGGCAAAGTAAATATAATGCTTTGTATTGAACTCTTCTGATCTCAATAAACAAAAGAAAGGATTTTCATGCAAAGCAATGCATCCATATTTAATCAAATATGCATGTTATGTGAGTGGTCAACACAAAGGAATTACTATTAATTTTTAGTCCTTAAGTTTCTTATTGCTTTGTTGATCATCTGTCCCAGAGTCAATCAGTTAAATGTCACTGATCAATTTTATACACACACACACACACACACACATACAAACACAAACTAGAGGCCTGGTACACAAATTTGTGCATGTGGAGTGGGGGGGCAAGGCCAGCTGCAGGGAGGGGCCGTGAGAGGTTGGCTGACCAACCCCGCCCCCTGGTCTAACTCCTGGTCAAACTCTCAGTCGAGGGAACAATTTGCATATTAGCCTTTTATTATATAGGAGATATATATATATATACACTAATAAAAGGGTAATATGCTAATTAGATCATGTAGACCAGACATCTTCCAGTCATCCTGCCCTCCTTCCAGACAAAGCCCAGTGGCGGGGGCCGAAGCAGAGGCAGTCAGAGGTGATCAGGCTAGCATGGGGGAGAAGGTAGGGGTGATCAGGCTGGCAGGGGAAGGCAGTTAGGGGCAATCAAGCAGGCAGACAGAGGGGTTAGGGGCAATCAGGCAGGCAAGCAGGTGAGCGGTCCTGGTTTGTGAGAGAGATGTCCTAAACCAGCAGTCAGACATCCCCTGAGGGGTCCCAGATTGGAGAGAGTGCAGGCTGGGCTGAAGGACACCACCCCCCGCCCCCGGCCCATGCACGAATTTTGTGCACCAGGCCTCTAATATATATGCTTAAGCATGTAGAATCATCCCACCTAGACATCATGTTCCAGACCCTGCCCTTGAAACTTAAGTATACAAAATAAGAACTTGATAAAATACATTAGTCCTGCCAAACTCTAATGTTAGAAATGAAAAGCAATATAGTTATTAAATGTTAGGTGAATTTAAAAATATAAAAATAGACCACAACTAATAAGAAGTTTTGCTCTGCTTGTTAATGAGTTATTGGTTCCTTGTGTGTTTCACTTATTCTTTTTATTAGATCCCTGAAGATGCTGGCTGTGTGATTGCTAAAAGCAGTGATTGGCAACTTATATCTAGCAGTGACCGTTAGTTCATAACATGTTAAATTCTATGTATTATAAAAACCAGAATCTATTTATTTATAAGTAATACAAGGGCCCACTGCACAAATTTGTGCACCTTGAAAGGAACTGTGGGCTGCGAGGCTGCAGTGGGCACAGGGGCAGGTCTCGGCCCATCCTCCGTGCCTCCACCCAGCCCCTCTCACCACGGCACCACCTCCCACCACCACTCCTATGCCGGCACTGACGGTGCCGGCTCCACTCACACCCGTTGATGGCATGGAGTGATTGGAGCCAGCACCAGTAGCAGGTGCAAGTGGGGCTGGCACCATCAGCAGGTGCGAACAGTGGCTGCTGCCCCGATCACCCCTCAGGAGCAGGGGGAGGTGGAGAAGCCCCCAGGGGAAATTGGGGCCAGCAACTACTGCTTGCACCCACTGACAGTGCCAAGTGATCGGGACTGGTACTGGGTGCCTCCAGTGGGTGCGAGCGACAGCTCCGGCACTGGCAGCAGATGTGAGCGGGACCATTGCCAGCAGTGGGTGCAAGCGGGGCCATCACTGGCCGGGGGCGGGGGGGGGGCGGCAAACAGGGCTGTCACCGGCAGCGGGTGCAAGTGCCGGGTGGGACCATAGCACATGGGAGCAAAGAATTTTCAGTAACCACCAGAGCTTCAACCCTAAGACAGCAACCAGTGCCCCACCCTGGTCTGGCGCCCCCGCTCACCTGCTCTACCATCCCACAGTGGGCGGTGCCTATCATGTCTGCGCTCTGCCACCTGCTGCCAAGGCCCGCCATGTTCTGGGCATGCCCCCTGGTGGTCAGCGCATGTCATAGTGACCAGTTGTTCTGTTGTTGTGCTGTTCGGTCTATTTGCATATCAGAGATACACACACACACACACACACACACACACACACACACACACACATACCAGAGGCCTGATGCACAAAGACTCATGCAAGAATAGGCCTTCCTTCCCCTGGCTGCTGGCACCGACTTCCCTCTGGCACCCAGGACCTGGGCTACTTCACTCCAGCTGCTGCCAGGCACCCAGGACCTGTGCTGCTTTGCTCTGGCCGCTGCAGCCACCCACTGAGAACCGGGCTGAGGTGGTCAATGCCACCTCATGGTGACCGGTCATTTGGTAGTTTTTGTCACGATGCCTCTTGGCCTTTTATTATTGTGATAAATATATTAAACATCCTTATGGGCATTATTCTGTGGCAATACTAGAGTTTATAGAGATGGTCAAAATAGTTCTAACTTTACATGTACATAATGGCTTTGGGTTATGCTTTCATGAGGCTACAGGTTGCCTATGTGTTCTGATGAATTCCTTCATCTCTTGGCTTAGGAGTTCCTTTACTTCAAAATCTCCCAGGAAGGCTCTGGTGTTCTTATTTAAATCTGATGTATCTGCAATGGACTCTGGTCTCCCTCAGTGGGTGCTCATGGTTAAGGCAGCCCCTTTTCCCTGATTGTAATCATGTAAGTTCATTGAGTTTTGTTAACATAAGATCACCTCTTAAAATTACTCAATCACAAAAGAGCTTTCAAATTCTGAGACTCGACTCATTTGTCTCCACTCTGTTCTCCCACTTTGGGGCATTTTCTCATATTATCATTAAGGTAACAGCTTTATAATTATCCAACATGAATAAGCGGCTACTGTATGTGCATTTCTATTAGACTCCTTGAATGAATAGATATAAAAATATGTGTTAGGAATTTAGTTAAAAATATATTAAAGTATTATATTTTAAATATATTAAAAATAATTTCACCCATTAGCAGTCATCTTTTAATATCTATACTAAGAAACTGATTTTTTAAAATAATAATTTTTAAATTTGTTTCCCCACTTCACTATATGTGAGCACCTTGCTCATCTCCCTTTTTTCTGAACACACCCCTGAATATTATCCTCATTCAGTTAAAAAAGAAAGTAGAATGGCATATCATTTAACTCTTTCATTTTATATCCATTTTGCTGCCATTGACCATATAATCAGTCAGTTACAAATGGTAATGTTTTGCACAGCTGATAGTTTAGTGATATTTTTGTTACAAAGACAATAACTTTACTCATATTTGTATGTTAATAAGTTCCATATTTTTCCCTCTGATGACTTCAAAATTTGGCATCATGAAATAATTCAATATTAGAGAAGGAAGAATTGACAAATCTTCTTAATAAAGAATGCAGCTCTCAGTGTTTAAAACCACTGAGCTATAATTCCAAACAATGTAGTAGAAGTTATGTGTTGGATAAGAAAACAATTAAGCCAATAAAATGAAAAGAAATGCTTTTTAAAATAGATGTATTTCAAAAGGCAATGTTTTTTTCTAAATGAATACATTTTAACAATCAAGAGTGACATATAAGTTTGTGTGTACATATGTATGTATAATATTTTTAACTAGCTTACTGTCAATTATACTAAATTGGCTATCATTCTTTTAGACTCACATAATGATTTACTCAAAAATCCATATAATAATTGCACAGATAGGCTGTAATTTTCTATAATCAGTTTACCTGTACTTAAATGTAAGTCAATCAATATGATCTTTCAAAGCTACCTTTCCCACATTGCAGATTTAGTGGTTCTTTGAGTATTCAGCACATTGGTCCCTGCATTTCTTTCACTTCAGCATTATAGTTTTCAGGGTGAATGTTCTAATTCCCATGACATCTTTATGAAGGCTGCAAATTATTAGTTCGTGCTTGATTACTCTTTGGGAGTTAACTTTCTCTTCCATTTAACAGTTCCAAATGAGAGATTTTACTTGCACAGTGTTTAGACCTTTTGATCACTACCTAAATGTATTTGTTGCAAACTTTTATTCTTTAGCTTTTCCCAATCAACCATGAATATATATAAATTTACCGGGTGTTTTAATGAAAAAAAAATCTAAAATCTTTCAACATCCAATATGGCATGCTAAGCTAACATATTGTGACCACCTTTAACTAATGTCCAGTTATCCTATCTAATAAAAGACAAAAAGAGTAATTGACTGTACCTTCGCTACGCTTCCCATTGGCTAATCAGGGTGATATGCAAATTAACTGCCAACAAAGATGGCGGTTAATTTGCATATGTAGGCTCCAAGTGGTGGAGCAAAGCCAAACATCCCCAAACCCGGCTGAGCAACAAGGCCTCACGGCCCCAGGATCAGGGGAGCCGCAAGGCCTCATGGCCCCGGAATGGGCAGAACGCCAAGGCCTCACGGCCCCGGGATCAGCAGAGCCATGACGCCTGATGGCTGGGGGCTGGGGGGCTCTGGCCGGAGCCCAGCCAGAGTGAAGGCTTGGGTCCCGGGTGCCAGAGGAAAATTGGTGACAGCAGCCAAGGGAAGGGAAGACCTATTGCACGAATCTCTTGATGCAACAGGCCTCTAGTTATTAATAATTAGCACAAATCCTATGGCCTGTGGAAATCTTTTTATAAGAGACTAGAGGCCCAGTGCACAAAAATTTGTGCACTGGCCGGGGTGGGAAGGTGGGGGGGGGGGTCCCTCAGCCCCACTTGTGCCCTCTCACAGTCTGGTACCCCTCGGGAGATAACCACCTGCTGGCTTAGGCCTGCTCCCTGGGTGGCAGATGGCAGGCCCAATCCCTCGGTGCCTGCCCCGCCTCCCCGGGTCGCGCACATGGCAGGGCCGATCCGGGGGTTGGGGTTCCACCCCGGGTCAGGTCACACATGGGATGCCACATGCTGTATATCTTTGCCATTATTTTAATAAATTTAGTTTCTCAAAATTAATTATTTCATCTTCTCAAGAGAATATTTTCAATGGGAACTATGGACTGAGCAGATGGAGAGATGAGAACTCTAAGAAGAAGAAAGCAATTATTCAAGCACCAATTCTGCACATTCATATCTTACCTCCCCCCGTTAGTAAGCATGGACCATTTTCTCTAACACCTTTTCATTCCCCGGGAAAAGCTATTTTTAGAAAAAATAAACACAGTGGCGTCTTATATAATTTTTATTTACATTTCTGTGATTCGACGTTTCAGTTACTTGAAGGGAAGAATATATAAAGAAAGGAAAGAAACACCATCACTATAGAAAACCTGAGGTGCTCCCCATATGTCCTTATAGCCTTATGGTCATGGATTTTGCTCACTAAAAACTTGACTTGGAGAACGAATGTTGTCTATGGAATGTTGAGTTAATTAGGTTGAAGCTATTAATCCATTGTGTCATCTGCTAATGGTTCCAGAAGATTCTGGAATGATGGTTTACCTATGTCTACTTCTTGTTTTGCCCTCAGTCCACACTACTAAATGACTAGGATCAATGCTCAGGACACTAGAGTTCTCAGAAAACTATCAAAGTATCTTTCTTTGATCGCTAAGAATTATTGCTAACAATTTCCTAAGTCAATCTTTTAATTCCAGCAGGTACAGTGCTGAGCTTGAGCAGTAAGTTTTACTGGGCCAGCACTCCATACACATTAAACCTTTTAATTTAAAAAATCATATTAAAATTGTATTTTATTTATACTTTAATATCTTTATTTTAATAAAAAATTTCAAATTATAGATTTGTTTTTGTGTGTTTGCATTTTAATCTGTTGGTAATCTGTCAGAAAAACAGAAGCCATGCTAAAAATTCAAGCAGAGAGAGTTTTAATAGGTAGTTAGTTAGAAGCTGTTTGAAAGGCTTAGAGAGTAAGAAAAATAAATTGAGGGGGTTAGAGCACAACAGGAAAACAAGGATCAGTCATCTACAGACCAGGAATCGGCTCCGGCTCCTGGGCCAGAAGCCAGGATCTGTTGCTTAACTGATGGAATTACAGGAGTTCCACTGATCTGTTGAAAACACAGGGGGCCTCTGAATAGGAACCCAGGAGCCCCCATTCCTCAGAATGTGCCCAGACCACCTTGGACCTACTGAGCCCCTACAACCACATCCAGCTGCTCTTTATTGTCTGCTACTATTAGAGTTGCCACCAGGAGCAGAAAAAATAAATAAATAAATGAAAAGAAGATATTCTTCTTCTATCTCCCAATCTCCCAGCAGTAACTCCAACAGGAAATGCCTATCAGGAGGCTAGGAAAAGTATCGTAGGGAACACAGTTGCCAGCTTGGAGGGAAGCTGAGAGGCAAAAGAAAGGACTCAACACCATTTATTGTATTTTTTCTTATAATTACACTAGAGGCCCGGTGCACAAAAATTTGTGCACTCGGCGGGGAGCGGGGGTCCCTCAGCCTGGCCTGTGCCCTCTCGCAGTCTGGGACCCCTCGGGAGATAACGATCTGCTGACTTAGGCCTGCTCCCAGGTGGCAGAGGGCAGGCCCAATCCCTAGGTGCAGCCCCTGGTCGGGGTCAGAGCAGGACTGATTGGGGAGTTGGGGAGCCGCCCCCTGTCATGCACAGAGCAAGGCGGATTGGGAGGTTGCGATGCCACCCTCAGTCACGTTCAGGGTAGGGACAATTGGGGGGTTGGGGCACCGCCCCCTGTCACACTCAAGGCAGGGTCAATGGGGAGGCTGCGGCGCCAGCCCCTGTCACGCACAGAGCAGGGCCAATCAGGGGGTTGGGGCGCTGCCCCCCGTCATGCAAAGAGCAGGGCCCAGCAGGGGGGTTGGGGCTCCTTACCCTGTCACGCACAGAGCAGGGTCGATCAGGGGGTTGGGGAGCTCCCCCCTGTCATGCACAGAGCAGGGCCCATCAGGGGGTTGAGGAGCTCCCCCCTGTCACTCACAGGGTAGGGCCCATAGGGGAGTTGGGGCACCGCCCCCTGTCACACACTGAGCAGGGCGGATCAGGGGGTTGGGGCACTGCCCTCTATCACCCACAGAGGAGGGCCAATCAGAAGGTTGGGGCGCCGCCACTGTCACACTTAGGGCAGGGCTGATGGAGACGTTATGGCTCTACCCCATCACACACAGAGCAGGGCCCATGGGGGTGGGGGCGGGTTGGGGCACCACCCTCTATCACCCACAGAGCAGGGCAGTTCAGGGGGTAGGGGAGCCGCCACTCTCACACTCAGGGCAGGGCCGATGGGGAGGTTATGGCTCTACCCTGTCACACACAGCAGGGCCCGTTGGGGGGGGGGGGTTGGGGTGCCGCACCCTGTCACACACAGAGCCGCAGGGCGATCAGGGGGTTGGGGAGCTCCCCCGTATCAGGCACAGAGCAGGGCTGATCAGGAGGTTGGGGCGCCTTCCCCTGTCATGAACAGAGCAGGGCAGATAGGGAGGTTGTGGCCCCACCCCCTGTCACACACAGAGCCGCAGGGTGATCAGGGGGTTTGGGCGCTGCCTCCTATCACGCTGATCCCGGTGCTGGGAGGCATATTACCCTTTTACTATATAGGATAGAGGCCTGGTGCATGAGTGGGGCTGGATGGTTTGCCCTGAAGGGTGTCCTGGATCAGGGTAGGGGTCCCCACTGGGGTGCCTGGCCAGTTTGAGTGAGGGGCTGAGGGCTGTTTTCAGGCTGGCGGGTAAGGGAAACTCCCAACTGCTCCTTTTTCTCTTTTTTTTTTATTCTGGGCCAGCTCTAGCTCTGAGGCTCCAGCTCTTAGGCCTCCACTGCTGAAAGCAGGTATCTGGTTTGTTTTGGTTCTATAATCGAAACAATGTATAACTCCAGCTCTGAGATCCCGGCTGGCTGAAAGCAGGTTCTGGGGTTTTGTTTAGCTTCTATATTTGTTACAATATTTCAAACTGCAGGCTCAGAGGCCGGCAAGGCAGGCAGGGAACATTGGTTTCCTCCGTCACTGAAGCAAGCAAGCCTCATGTTAGTTTCAAGCTGCCTGGCTGCCGGCCACCATCTTGGCTGGCAGTTAATTTGCATATCGCCCTGATTAATCAATGGGAAGGGTAGCAGTCATACGCTAATTACCATGTTTCTCTTTAATTAGATAGGATTAGAGGCCTGGTGCACAAAATTCATGAACAGGAAGGTGGGGAGGCCCTCTCACAGTCTGGGACCCCTTGGGGGATGTAGCAGTGTGCCAAGGGGCAGGTGGCCAAAGAGGAGCCTGGATCAGGGCTGGGTGCCACGCTGTTCGTGCTCTTCCCGGCCCACTGGGCCTGCTGCCACAGAGTCAAGAGCGGCTCCAGACGCTGTGGCAGCTGCACTCGCCAGCCTTGAGCCCAACTTCTGGCTGAGCAGCACTCCCCCTGTGGGGGCACTCTGACCTCCAGAGGGCAGTTCCTGCGTTGAGCATCTGCCCCTGGTGGTCAGGGTGCATCATGGCAACTGGTCATTCCACCATTTGGTTGATTTGCATATTAGGGTTTTATTCTATAGGGTTTTATTCCTCCCATTGGTTCGTTGAGATGATACTCACAAAGTGCTTTTGGCAGTGTTTTGCCCATTATATAGATACACAAGAAATGTCAGTATCATAGGTGAAGGTCTTTCTAAAATCAATTTATATTTCTTGCCTTTGGAAACAAAGGACACAATATAATTTTAACATTTTCTTGATGACTCAAGGTTGACTTTAGAATGTCAATGTTTGCATGCGACCTTTGCTTTCAACGACTTTTGAGATGCAGAATAATGCTTGTCTCAATGCTAACGATTCCATACTGCTATAATTTTAAGGTCAATGTTCTCTGCTTTCCTTTTTCTTTAACTTGCTGACAATCAACTATAACTTCATGCACTTTTCAGTGTACACCCACTTAATAATACCCTTATGTTTCCAATTTTTTACATTGACTTGTGTGGCAGGAACCAAGATAATCAAATCTTCTAAAGTCAGATTTTACAAAGAGGAAATCTAAGTGAAACCTTGAGTAGGAGGTTTTCCCATGAGCAAAGTATATTGGTATACCTGCTCAGAGACCATTTTCGTCTATTCTGTTTTTCTTTACTTTTCAGAGTTGTGTTTGTTTGCAAAGTACCCTCCAGGCAGTTGATATATTAATGTAATATTGGCCAGCTAGCTACAATAGGCTGATTCTTTGAATGGCCTGATGTATATTGTGAATCATTCATTTCATAAAAGTTATTCCATAGTTCAGGAAAATAAATAATTTCTCTTCATGAATACAATCATGGCCTCTTTTGCAAATATACAAAAGTCTACTTCATTTTATGGATTATTAAAAGGAGCTTAGAGAATCAGGGTGTCACGCAAATATTTTTGTGCCTTGTGTTTAGATCTTATATTAAATAAATATGTGTTTGCATGTATGTGTATATATAATACACACACACACATATATAGACAGCATATATTTCTGGGTGTTGGAAGTGGAATGGATACCTTGGCACATCCCTCTGTTGCCCTACAGTAGGACATATGACTGAGTACAATGAATTCTCCACATATAAAAGTAACATGACTTTTATCTCTTGCTTCTATAATTTAGCCTTTTATTTGGATTGTCTTACATTTATTCTCTTATTACTAGTACTTAAAATAATTAGCACCCATGCATAATGATGGAGATGAAGTCTTCCTGACATCTCAAAGTTGCCTTTATCATGTTCTTATGGCAGCTGAATGGGCGTTATTATATATACTATATATTATACATATGGTACTAAGGCACAGAATCATTTGGGCCAGAATATCATAGCTAATTAGTGACAGAATTGGGACAAAACCCAAGTCTCTAGGAATCCATGTGTTCAAAAATTCTTGGAACATACAACAATGATAGTGAATTAGTATTCTATTGCTTCTCTAAAAAATCGTCACAAACATAGAGGCTTAAAACAACACAAATGTATGTTCTTATATTTTGATAGGTCATAAATCTGACATGGGTATCATTGGTCCAAAATCAAGGTAGGTGCAGGGCTAGTTCCCCTGGAAGGTCTAAGTGCAAATCTGTTTCCTTGCCTTTTTCAAATTCTACAGGCTTCCCATATTACCTCTGCTCATGGCCGCCATCCTCTACCTTCAAAGCCAGGAATGGCTAGTTGAGCCCTCAGGTAGTATCACTCTGACCTCTTATTAGTCACATTTCCCTAACTCTGATTCCTCTTCTCTTCTATGTTTATGGACGCTCACGATTGGATTGGGTCCACCGGGATAATCCAAGATAATCTCCCTATTGTAAAGTCAGCTGATTGGCAAATCTGCCATAGTAATGCCCCTTTGCTTTTTAACTGTCATATTGAGAAGCTCTGGGGATTACAACATGGACTTTTTCGGGAGGTCATTATTCTGCTTCCATAATCAGAGAAGGTAGTAAAACATATTAATGCCCTCATTGTTTCATTTACTTGCCATAAAATCCTTATTAGGAAGGAAGTAGTAGCTTCATTTTGTAGAAGAGGGAAAAATATTTAGCTTTCACTTGTAGAAATTTTTAAAACTTATAAATATAAAGTCTTAAAATTATTAAAGCTTTTATTCTATAAAATATAATTAATTGAAATTAAAAAAGAAATGCTACTATTTTTAAGGAGAGAATCCATAAAAATGCCTAAAGTGTGGGTTTAAAAAAGCTTCACTTGTGTGGAAAAGAGAAAATAGACAGATACTAATATAATTTAGATCCATTAAAAAGTTATAACTGAATATTACTTTAAAATGGCTTTATTTTCTATCTCAAATCTCTAAGACCTAGAAGTTGACATTATAGTTATAAATGAATTAATCAGCACTGGCTCTTATTAGTGGTTAGTTTTTGTAATAATTTCAACCATAAAACTGTCTCCCCAGACCTTCCCTCATATTACTTAAACTCTCTGAATTTGTTTTCACAACAATAAATAAAGTTAATATCTTTACCTTGCAAGGAAGTAGCTAGGTTAAATGTGATAACGTGGGAAAATAATCTGGGGTATTAGAAATGCTTGATGAACTGGAGCAGTTGCTAACATTTATTATCACCAGCATTATTCCAAACTGCACAGGATGCAATGCAGAATTGTCTGTTTAAAAGGCAAGTAAGGAGCAATAGAGGACAGTCCATATTTTCCTGCTCAATCCACAAATGTATACTATAATTACATTTAAAGTTTTACATATTTCTTGTATTTAAATTTTCTTTTTCTTCCCTACAAACTAGTGAAACAAAATAAGAAAAACAATTCCTAAAATAATTTTCTCAAATAGTGAATTCCTTTAGCGCTTTGAAATGTGAATTTTTAAAAATCAACTACTATTTAATGAATTTTGTGGAGAAACAAAGGTGAGTCACAAGTGGATTCAACTCTTTAGCTGCATGCTATCTAAACTAATGAATAATTTCTTCTCTTTGCAAGAGAAGCAAACCTACATTCAGTATGTCAAATTATAGGCTACTTAGAGTGTGCCGTCTGCATAATTTGAAGGTGATATCACTGACAGCCTTTCTCTGCACATGCCAGTGTCAGCGGGTCAGACCAGGGCTATATGATTGGGTGAGCTTAGAGACCTGAGGCTCACTGGGTACTTGTTGAAATAAAATTAAATGCTAAAAGTTTGTGAAGATCAGCTGATATTATCAAAGAAATTTGGGCTAGAGTCATGTGTTTTGGTGATATTATACTTCCAATAATATTTTAATCTGATATGTATAATTTATTTTTCTCAAACTATCATAAATTTAAGGCTTCCAGTTGATTTAGAATCATAAAAGATACAAAAATTTAAAGTTAACTTTTTAAAGAATATATGTTCATGTGAATTATTTCCATAAATACTTAAATAATTTATGTAATTTTAAGGACCCCATTATTTTCCCCATAGTGTTGGCATAGATTAAATAATTTCATAAGTGTTTGTAGACTTTTATATGTGACCTATTTAGGGTTAGCTCCAAAGGTAAAGCTGTATATACTTCATAAGGTATATAAATATCTAATCACTATATTCCACAGCTAAATCTTATATAATATTGTATATCAACTGCCGGGAGCCGGTCCATCCTTGCTGTTTCAAGGGACCTGGCATATATGGCATACGGTTCTTAATATGTTTGCTTACTTTCTTGGCCCTGTGTTTTAACCAAGGTCACCTCTCCGAGAAAGGTTGAATCCCCAGGTAGGGATTTTCCCCTGAAGTTAGGGAGGGAATAAAACCCCTCAACTAAGTGCCAGGCGGGTAATTAATCCCTTTAACTATGAACAATCATGCTTAAACTACATAATCTTTTCTCCCTGGAATGGAGATAAGAAACGCCCTAACCTTTGTAATAGAGATTGATAGGATTAAATCAACTGGTATAAATACAGTTGTAACAAGACAGAAATACTCAGAACTCAGAACACAGAATTTAGAACACAGAACTAGAGACAGAAGAACTTCGCTGGAGAGAGCATGCCGGAGGATCCTGGAGAGGGACTGGCCTCGGAGCCTAGAGACAGAGCCTAGCAGGAGAACATGGCAAGGGATCCTGGACTGAACCTGACTACAGAGATTGGCAGGAGAACCTGACTGGAACCTGGACACTGAACCTGACTGGAGAGCCTGGACAGAACCTGGCTGGAGAACCTAGCGAGGGAACATGGCTACAGAACCTCGCTGGAGATCCGAAGCAGAGCCTCTCTGGAGATCGAGACCAGAACTTGGCTGGAGATCCTGGCTAGGCTGCTGATCAACTGAACGCTGTCTCCGTGTCATTCCTTCTTCGCCGACTCCGTCTACACCTTTGGGGACCCCTGGACCCGCTGGGGCTGGACCCCGGCATCTGGCGCCCGAACAGGGACCCCTAGGTAAGCGCCCCACACTCGGGACGGATCGGACTCCACTGTAGGAAGAGGATGGATAGTCTTCGCCGACTCCGTCCACACCTTTGGGAACCCCTGGAACAGGATTCCCCTAGGTAAGCCCCCGCCCCCCATTGAAAACCCCCACACTCGGGACGGATAGGACTCCACCAGGGTGCTACAGACCCCCCTATAGAGGATAAATATGGTAAGAAGGTGGATAGTACAGAACATAGATTGAGAAGATGTGCCATACTGAGTCCAAAGAAAGAAGACTCTGTATTGATCTTTAGATTAAGAAGATGTGCCATACTGAGTCTAAAGAAATAAGACTCTGTATTGATCTTTTAACACATATGCCTGCTAGCAGAAGAATTAAGGTTACTCCCAGTCAGACAGAACGTTTTATACAAGAAATATGTCCATGCTTTTCTGAGGAAGGAAAGGTGCCGGAAAGGTAAATGTAGAGGCATGGGAGAAGGTAGGCCCAAGGAGCCTTATCCTTAACCCCACTGCAGCCTTTCTACCCTGGGAAAGTGCAGGATTGGCAAGCTCTCCCTGGGGTGATAGATCAGGACTCAGGTAATAGCAGAAAGCGCCAATCCTAGTCTTAAAATGGATACAAGAGAGTGTTTCAGGTTTTTCTTTTTAATGCTTGCTTTTAAAAAATAAAAAAGGGGGGAATTTGCCGGGAGCCGGTCCATCCTTGCTGTTTCAAGGGACCTGGCATATATGGCATACGGTTCTTAATATGTTTGCTTACTTTCTTGGCCCTGTGTTTTAACCAAGGTCACCTCTCCGAGAAAGGTTGAATCCCCAGGTAGGGATTTTCCCCTGAAGTTAGGGAGGGAATAAAACCCCTCAACTAAGTGCCAGGCGGGTAATTAATCCCTTTAACTATGAACAATCATGCTTAAACTACATAATCTTTTCTCCCTGGAATGGAGATAAGAAACGCCCTAACCTTTGTAATAGAGATTGATAGGATTAAATCAACTGGTATAAATACAGTTGTAACAAGACAGAAATACTCAGAACTCAGAACACAGAATTTAGAACACAGAACTAGAGACAGAAGAACTTCGCTGGAGAGAGCATGCCGGAGGATCCTGGAGAGGGACTGGCCTCGGAGCCTAGAGACAGAGCCTAGCGGGAGAACATGGCAAGGGATCCTGGACTGAACCTGACTACAGAGATTGGCAGGAGAACCTGACTGGAACCTGGACACTGAACCTGACTGGAGAGCCTGGACAGAACCTGGCTGGAGAACCTAGCGAGGGAACATGGCTACAGAACCTCGCTGGAGATCCGAAGCAGAGCCTCTCTGGAGATCGAGACCAGAACTTGGCTGGAGATCCTGGCTAGGCTGCTGATCAACTGAACGCTGTCTCCGTGTCATTCCTTCTTCGCCGACTCCGTCTACACCTTTGGGGACCCCTGGACCTGCTGGGGCTGGACCCCGGCAATCAACTATAATTAAAATGTTTTAAAAGAAATAGTGATAGCCCTAGCCGGTTTGGCTCAGTGTATAGAGCGTCGGCCTGAGGACTGAAGGGTCTTGGGTTCCATTCTGATCAAGGGCACATGCTGGGGTTGTGGGCTTGATCCCCAATTGGGGGCCTGCAAGAGGCAGCCAATCAATGATTCTCTTTCATCATTGATGCTTCTATCTTTCCCTTGCTTCTTTTCTGAAATCAATAAAAAATACATTAAAAAATAAAAATAAATAATGATATAAAATTTTAAAAATAGTTTGTTAATGGTATTTCATACCCTCTTATTTAATATTTTGGATTTTTTTAATTATTGATGAGAAGTCTTATGTGGAATATGAATAGATTTTCCCCATTAAATTAAAGCAAAAATATTTCCATTAATATAGAATTATTAACTAAGAGTATCATTAATAATCATGAGAACCAATTCTATGCCTTACACACATTATTTCTATTGACTGTAATATTTATTTTTTCAAATTTTATTTAGAAATAGTTGTTTAAAGTCAACTATTCCAAGTTTCTTTAATTAAACTAGTCTTTCTTGTGTCTAGTTTAAATCAGTGAGAAATTCTAGATTAAAGTTACGGAAATTCTCAAACTTTGTAAGTTATACACACAGAGTTGCGCACACACACGCACACCACATGCACATGGTATTCAGATTTGTCAGGCTGCACAAACTTTAAGAATTTTAAAATATATGGTGATAATAATAAACATACATACTAAATAACAGCCATATATTTGAGGCCCTGGATTAATTTAAAGATTTAAGGACATGGATTTTGTATAATAATGTATTTCCATGAAGGGGATATATGTGTAATAAAAGTGAAAATGAACAGTAGCATTGTTGACCTGAAGGCATTATTAGCCACACCGACTCATCATTCAGTGTGTTCCTTGCTTTAATAGTGTCATCAAAACCTTTAACTTGTAGGCATTGATACAAGGCATCTATTGATATGGCCTGGGGATATCCTGTTCTCTGGTCTCATATAGTTGAGCCACACTTGGCCAATATCTCCACTTACTTCTCACAACAACAGTGAAATAGTTATTACTGTCAATATTTTGAAGAAACACTGCACTCTGCAAACTTCAAAGAACTACAAGATAATAACAAAGATGATAAAAACCAATGCATGAAGAATAAGTTGAAGATGGATCAGATTCAGTGCCTTAGAATAATATATGCAATATTACAAAATTAATAATTAGGAGAAGACAATTAAGATAGAATGTATATTCCATACAAGCTCTGTGGTGGTCTCACTAAAAATATCAACTAAATACATTAATTTTGCCTACATTTATCCATTAACTGTACTAAGCTCTGTACTTTACAAAAATTCATTTAACCATCAGAGGACAACTTTGTAGTAACTCTATTATGATTCCTATTTTACATTAAAGAAATTGATACAGAGAAAAATTAAGGAACTAGCCCAAAATCACCCAAATATTAAGTGAGAAAATTAGAATTAGAGCTACATTTGGTTTAGCTCCAATGGCCATAGTTTTAACTATATCACCTGTCCCTGGTAGATACATCTGCATAAGCACCGCTCCATATCCTCATTGTGCACTAGGGATGTTGCCTACTTGTTAGCAATTCTGTTCTTCAATTTAAAAGAAAAATGCAAAGTAGTAAATATTTACTGAGCATCAGAGTGTCAAATAGAGAGTTTCGCAAAGTGCAGTAAGAAGGCCAGCAACATTGCTTTGCTTCACAGACCCTGCTTAGTAATTATTTGTTTACTAATTGGTAAGCATGCTACTTAATGGATGGAAAGCAAAAAACACCCTTGCAAACACACAAGAAAGTTAAGGATAAACTGCCATGCACATTAATAAAGACAGAAATAGTGAAATAAGTTCAGATTTTTTTTTCTTGAAATACAGCTGTCTATTGGACACATTTTGCAACATACTCACCAGTCTAGAAGTATGAAACCTTTATGCTTTCAGGAATATCTCTAAAATGTACATTCACTTCATGTACTATAGCTGGTTTTATAGTCATGTTATGCTACCATCTAAACTTCATACCAACTTTGGGTGAAAAGGAGAGAAATGCATTACAAACATACTCTCGAATTGGGAATTTGAGCCCAGGTTCTGACAGCTCAATATGCTGAAAATAGTGGGGTCCATTTTCAAAGCAGCATGCTCTGATTTCACCATGCAGCTCATGTTTATTTTAATGGTAGTTGCACAGTGAAATCACTACAAAACACTCAGAACACTTGCCCAACTGTGTCTACCACGGGAAAGGGAACATTAATTAAACTGGAAAAGGAAAATCATTGCTTAACCTTAGCCAAAAGGATGCTCTACCATTTTTGCTTAATTTATAGTGCTTAAGCTTTAGTAAAATAAATAGGAACCAACATAAAAAAGATGTTTAAAAATTTAATTCTATATGACATGTGTTGTGCTTCAAACAGCAGTGTATCTCAGGACATTAAATAACCAGTATTGATCTATAAACCTATCAGTCTTTGTTCTTTAACAGTCAAGAATTCTAATTAGTCATAACCACATTAATTACATTATTGAAAACCCAGTGGAACAAAATTAGGAGAGTTTTACCTCATCGGATGGTCTCTTTTCTCAGAAACTATTAACATCACATCACAGACAAAATATGTTAATTCCACATTGGATTTAAAAAATGGGTAGGACACATCTCCAAATTAATGATTCATAAAATCATTTGCAGCAATTAGCCTATCAGAAGTGCTGGTAGCTCTTTTATTTCACTGCTCAGTATGATACCATCAATTTAAAGTCTATCTTGTATGGGAGATATATAGATATATAATAACTAGAGGCCCAGTGCATGAAATTCGTGCATGGAGGGGGGGTCTCTCAGCCCAGCCTGCACCCTCTCACAATCTGGGAGCTTTCGGGGGATGTCCAACTACCAGTTTAGGCCCGATCCCACAGGGATCCCTGCGGATCGGGCCTAAACTGGCAGTCATACATCCCTCTCACAATCTGAGACCGCTGGCTCCTAACTGCTCCCCTGCCTGCCTGATTGCCCCTAACTGCTTCCTGGGGGGCGTGGCCAGCCTGGGCAAGGGACCATGGTGTTCTGTTCTCTGGTTGTTCTGGTCATTCCACCGTTTCCACAGTTTCGGTTGCTGGGCTTTTATTATATAGGAGATATATATATTTACTAGAAGCCCAGTGCACGAAATTCATGCACTGGCAGGGGGATCCCTCGGCCCGGCCTGTGCCCTCTCACAGTCTGAGACGCCCTTGGGGGATGTCCAACTGCTGGCTTAGGCACACTCCCCACAGGCCTAAGCCAGCAGTGAGACATCACTCTCTCAGTCCAGGACCCCTCGCTCCTTACCACCCACCTGCTCACTGCTCCTTACCACTTGGTTCGCTGTTCCTTAACACTGCGGTAGAGGCGGGAGTGGGTCTGGCACCACTGCTGCACTCACCAGCAGTGAGTCCAGCTTCTGGCTGAGCAGTGCTCCCCCTGTGGGAACGCACTGACCACCAAGGGACAGCTCCTTCATTGAGCGTCTGCCTCCTGGTGGTCAGTGCTCATCATAGCAACCGGTTGTTCCCCCATTTGGTCAATTTGCATATTGGCCTTTTATTATAGGATAATTCACTGAGGTCTGTCAGATTTTTAAAATTTGCCTTTCATGTACAACTACAAGTGTCAAAATATGAGATAACAATCAGGCAGGAATTTTCCAAATCTCTTTCAACTACCTGAGCCTAATTATGAGACCTGTAAAAGCCAGTGTTTACGGTGCTATTAAGAGTTTCATTTGACAGATAGTTTGTGAAGTATCTTTCACCCGATATGTATGCATCGCAATGCCCAGACCAAGAAGAAAAAAAAGAGAGACAGAGAAATGCCGTGGGCAGCAGGTAACAGATGTTCTTCCAGCCACTCTTTGTCAGGAGGCAGTGAAACCTCTGTCTGAATTTTATCTTGACACTTAGAGAAATGATCATGTCTTTGTACTTTAGTTGCACTCTCTAATGAGGATGTGAAAATGCTTGCAGATTTTAACTCACAAGTCCTACAGCCCCTTTCTTTTGAAAGCAAGTGATAAACATCTTTTAATTCAGAGGATTATAGAGTTTATCAAAGACTATCATGCATATTTATGGCAATGAAAATACAAATAGTCCTTTTCCCTCTCTCTATGGGCATCTAACATGTCATTGAAGGGCACTAGGCCTTGGACACTGGGCAGTAGGCAAGGCCCTCTACGAAGTGTTAGTATAAATTGTTTAATACACATGCATAGTCATGTCAATATACAGTCTAGCCCTGTGCTTCCAAAAACCAGACAGAACTGTATATGGGTGATGCCTAGACCCATACAAGGATCAAGTAATTTTAGAAGGAAAATAACTGGAAAACAAAAGAACACAAATCAACCAGCATGATATGTTACAAGAGAACCAGTTAACATTATGATGAGCATAACTGGGTAACCCCTGTTCTGCCTCTAAACAATATTAACTTGGACAGCAAGTTATTAATACTTTTCTGGGTCTCCATTTGTTTATCTTTTAAACAGATAAGTATTACCAAATTAGAGATGCAATATAATGACTTACTAAGGTTATGGTTTTTGGCAAGTAATTTAACCCTGGAAACCTCACTTTCCCACCTACTGGAAAATAAGGACAATGGCATATAACAGTCACTTAATTATTACAAGGAACCTGTGATATAAGGAATGCAAAGTGATTTGCACGCTTTTCTGGCATATACCAAAGGACTATTTAATAACAGCTATTATTCTCCAAGGTCATGTGCCTGTTAGGTGGCAGGAAGAAGATTTATAATTTATGTCCTTCAGAGAGGCTGGAGAAAAGAAAGTTGGAAAGGAATTTATAGGACTCAAAAACTGATACAAATGCCATAGAAATTGAGAAAATATGGTGAAACAGAAGCAAGTGACTAAAGAAGTATGGGGTCTGAGAACAAGGATTAACCAAAGGTAGTTCTGTGATTTTAATTCTAGAGCAATATGAGAAAAAATGCCTAACGTTATGAGAAATGTAATAAGGTTAGCATAGGAGAGGAGAAGGTAGATGTGAAGTGACTTAGGGAAAAATACATATTTTTACACACACACACACACACACACACACATATATATATATATATATGTATACACACACATATATATATACACACATATGTATATATATACACACACACATATATATTATATGTGCTATATATTTTGTACAGATGACTAGATTCAAAGTTAGCTGTTGAAAGGCAAAAAGGTACAAAAGAATTTAAGATAGACAACTGCATTTTTAAATAATATAAGAAGCTAACAATTTAGCCTCTTATGAAAAATTGACTAGCAATAGTTTTGCAGCATACTGGGCATTTTCAGGGAGAAGAAAATTGGGTTATTAAATGACAGACAGTTTTCTCTTAAGCCCTATAGATTGTGTTCTATTACCAGTTGATACTTTCAAGTTATTCTATTTTTATTGGCAGTATACCTCACATGAATAATGCAGGAGGCATCCTGGTTTTCAAATGAAATGGCTGCCTGACTTTACAATGTTTAATGCAGGTCATGTTACTCTAAGAAAATAAAAGTGATTATAAATTATTTTATTCATGTAGCAATGAATGAAAGAAAGCAATGAGTAAATGTAAACCCAGCATTATTGATTAAGTTACAGTGATTGAAATGCTATAATCCATTTGTAATTTTATAAAGGATTTTACTAACAATAACTTTTCAAACTTACAGGCCCCTCTCTTCATGTCAAGACTAATTTTATTTCTATATTTATCCATCTTTCTCAGTCTGGTTTTGCCACTAATGACCAAATATATCCCAAATTCAAAGCACCGAAGCAGAAAGGTTACATTAGAATTTTGAGATCTATTTCCTATTCCTTTTTCCCCCTGTCTTTATATCTTCATGATAAGAATGGATGTTTATAGTGGTATAAAAATAAGTAAGAGTTTGTTCAAATAAATGAAAAGAAAAAAATAAATCTCTAATATTGGTAATAATGGCATTACCTTTTGAAAGTTGAGGAGAAATTTCCATAAAAAAATCTGTTAAAGTTTTTTTTTCTTCCTCTCTACCCTCCTTTCTAAATACTTCCATAAACCAAGAAAAATTGAATGAGGACATCAGTAAAGAAAATTTTTCATTGTTAGCAAAAAAAGCATTTGTTGTCTTTGATCCTTGCATTTCATAAATTTCTGGTTGCATACAAACCATGATTACTTCCATTCTTGCCATGTCATTTGTAATTCAATAAAGTTTTTCCATTAACATTAATTTTACACTAATTAAAAATATTCAATATAAGGGTTAACCAAAATGTTCTGGAAAACAACATCCATCCATTGTCTTCAAAGAAATGTGTAAAAGCAGTTTGTCATATTTCTGGCAACCTAATGATTGGCTTCTAAATTAGGCAGTTATGAAGTTAAGAGTACACTAAAAATCTTCTCGTCGTGTACAAATTAATATGCAGTTCACATCACGGTGACTTATTTTACATTTTAATGTTTTCACAAGTTTACATGAAACTTCTTGCACCTTCTCAGTTAATGAATTCCTAGCTCTGATTATCTATTCTGTATCCTGAGTGCAGTGGAAGGCTGGAGACCCTGGCAGACAGCTGCCATCAGTGTGCAGTAATTTGGCAGAAAGCTAAATGTTTAGTTAAAATGTAGTTTCTATAACTTTTGAGAGTTTTTTAAAAGGGTAATTATTATTTTTTATAGTTTCCTGTTAAAAACATAGAACAATGCCATATATTGGAACGCTTCCCAAGGGAGACTACTGGCCTTCCTGCAGGGCAGATGATTTTTTTTCTCAACCACTTTACAATGTGGTGCCAAAATTTGTTTGAAGATATTTATATAAATGCCCCAAACTGGACTCTAAACACCTTCATTTTTGGGGTTGTTCTGTAACTTATCCTTTGTAAAAAAATAAGAAAAAATGTCCTAGATCAACTCTACAAAACAACACATCTGCCTTCAGATTTGATTTTTTCCCCTCTAATAAATATAATAACATCTCAACTCAATAAGTCAAACGTAAACAATTAATATCAGGTCTTTTAAATTTGTAAGAAAAGTTATGGCACCTTCTTTATTTTGGATTTTAAAACTTCTAATTAGTTCTATGTCCATATTATAATTAGAAGCAAAATGTCACTCCCTCTCATAGGAAAGTTTGTACTGCTACAGATCAAGTCATTAGCAATATAACTTTAAAGAATATTTTGCTTTTTGTAAAAATGTAGTGTTAAAGTCCTAGATGTGTCTAACTGATGATAAAGTAACAAAAATTCTGTAAATGAGCATTTGTGTAAATATATAGACCCTGTTAGAAGAAGGGCTTGCTTATCTAGCCATTAATATTTGTCAAGCAAAAAGAAATAAGGTACACTGAGCCATAAACTACAAACTGGTCCAAAGTGTACTGTACCGATCAAAATCTGAAGCCAGCCAGAAAAGAAAAGATACTATTTATTTTCTGACAATTGACAGCTTATATTTGACATGTTTATTTTCGTGTAGGAAAGGGTCCCAGGAAGAGCCAGCTCAAGATAAAATTGTAATTGAATCCTACCTTTTCTTTTCCCAATCCGTCCTGAGAGCTAATGTTGGCGCTTTGCTCTTCTGCTGTGAGTCAGAATTCTGCTGTGAGTCAGAATTATGAATCGTTTCGTTATCGGACAAAGGTACTGAGGAGACAGAAGGAAGCTGGGTAGACAGGGACAGGACCATGGGGGTAGGAAGTAAAACCCAGGGACCCGGTTAGGCGGCAGTGGAAGGCAACCCAGCTGGCGGGAAAGCAGGGCATGCGCACAGGAGACAAAAGCTTTCAAATATGTGGATGTTGTTAAGACAGGCAGTTCATAGATAACCATTCACAAGGTATTGAGGCATATAAACCAATCCCAACGATGTTGCTAAGGCAGAATTCTTTGAAACGACCAATCAGAAGCTAGCAAGCATGTATCTACCCCTGACCAAAAAGTGTGCGCTTCCTCTCTCTCTTTCTCTCCTGGCACACAATGGGTTCCTATGGCAGGGGATGCGCTCTCTGGCCACCCAGGTGGCTTATGGCCACACATGGACTTATTAATATACTTTAATTGGCTTGGCTACTGAACTTCACCCAGCTGCAACATGGAACTGAAGCTCTGGACACTAGCCTACTTTTGGAACCCCAGCTACACTTTTTCCAGGAATGGGTTCTTTCAATAAACTTTGCTTCCACTAACCGCAGATCCCTTTGTCGATTTTGCGAGACAACTACTCGGACTCGAATACCACATTTTGGTTTCAGTATGATTCTCGCTTACTGGCTCTCCAAACGTAAATTATTTAGCCCCTCTAAGCTTGATTTCCATGTCAAATCTATCAATAAACACAATGATTCTTGCATCAGTGGATTGTGGGAAGAATTAAATAAAATTAAATTTGTATAATCTAGCTGGCTAAACCCTAATAGGATCAACTGTACAGTTTGCCCATAATCCACTAAATCATTTTCCTTTAAGGGCCAGTTGGACATACGGTAGCTCCCATTCCTATATCCTAGCAGAAATCCTAAAAGGAAATAAGAAATTCATTCACAATTGGAGCTTTAATGCCATAGTAATGTTTGCTAGTAACTAGTAAGCCC
The DNA here is from genome assembly GCF_963259705.1 of Myotis daubentonii. Classification (NCBI taxonomy): domain Eukaryota; kingdom Metazoa; phylum Chordata; class Mammalia; order Chiroptera; family Vespertilionidae; genus Myotis; species Myotis daubentonii. The sequence goes on along the minus strand of NC_081846.1, from coordinate 71,451,871 downwards.
CACTGGCAATGGACTTTGTTAAGCTACCCATGGACTTGACCTAGAACTTGGGGTAATGTCTTACTACTGAACTATGATCCTTTGTCTTCTACAACTTGGTTCTCTGAGGTCCCCCAACTTCTAGGGCAATGTAGTCCTATTTCTGGACAAGAGTTCTCAGTGGTGAAAACCTGGAATAGTGGGAGAGAAGGGCCTTGGTGACATGGTCTGTCAGTTTTGCCTAATAGCCTGGGTCTTTGCTTCCTAGTGGGTAGGATGGACTATGTGAGTGTATATTCATATGTAGTCTCACACTGAAACCTTTACTGATTTCTCTGGACACTTAGGTCAAAGTGCAGAGTCCTAGCCCATTCTGCCAACTGTTATAGTTAGACATAGTGACTTTTTTTTTTTACTTTATTTCAGAGGGCTGTTTGTCTCTCACTGCCACCTGGCTTCCATTACCTCAAAACTCCAATCATTAAATATTTTGAATTGTTTTCAGTGAGCTCCTGTTTCAAAGAAAAATCAGAAATTTGGAGTGGCTATCTGTTTTTGACCAAATATGTGTCTCTATCACTATGAAGATATCTTTTTCCTACAGTGTTCTGAAGAATTGTGGGGAGGGGCAAGGAGGCAGGAATATCCTAATCTACTTTAATTTCAGTTTTATTCAACAGAGCCCTGCCCACACTTTATTTTTATTTATTTATTTATTTCATTATTTTTTAAAAATATACTTTTATTGACTTCGGAGAGGAAGGGAGATGTAAAGGAGAAACATCAATGATGAGAGAGAATCATTGATCAGCTGCCTCCTACACACCCCACATGGGGATTGAGCCTGCAACCCAGTCATGTGCCCTGACTGGGAATCTAACCATGACTTCCTGGTTCATAGGTCAATGCTCAATCACTTAGCCATGCCGGGTTGGCTAAAGTTCCTTACACAGTAGGTATTTGATATATTATTTAATACTAGAGGCCCAGTGCACGAAATTCATGTATTAGTAGGGTCCCTAGCAGCTGACGGCCAGGGTGCCTCCCTTCCCCTGGCTGCCTTCCACTGCCACTGGCCCTGTCCCCTAGTGGAACTCCTGGTCGAACTACCAGTCAAACTCCCAGTCAAGGGTACAATTTGCATATTAGGCTTTTATTATAGAGGATGTTTTATATATAAAGTTCCTTACACAGTAGGTATTAGATATATTACTTAATATATTTTGTTTTCCTGCCCTCCATGCACCAATGGGTAGAACTCCGCCTTCCAAAGCTGCCCATCTTGCTTTCCATTGAAGCATAACTGCTACAAACACCACTACCTAGCACCCCAGTTAGGTGCTGAAATCAGTATACTGAAGGATTAAAGGGTGTTCAGCTAAGGCATATTCTCAACTTAAAGACAATACTGGACACTACGGTCTTTAACGTCAAAGAATATCAATGAAAAGGAGGACTTCTACAAATTGTTGCAGACTACATGCTTCTGAGGTTTCTTTGGAAAGACACTTATCTTTGCATCTCTTATTGCAGCACACAAGAAAATGTCCCCTTCACCTGAAAGTAATGCCACTGAAGGAGAAAGAATTTCACTGACAAAAACAAGAAAATAAGGACGAATTAGATAATAAAGTCAAAATGGAGAATAATACTTGAACCAATTATTAAGAGCTCTTTTGGTCTGATTTGTTGGTTTTTATTTCCACATGCAACCAAGAAGATACCCAGTTCTGCCCATCTCTCAACCTGTGCTGAGATTTATGTGAGAACATGTGTTGACCCTTGCCCATTTCTGGAGCATCATCTTGCACTGGGCCTCCATGTGTATCCCGATCTCCTGACACATTGACCTACATATAGACTCGCAATTTCTCTACAAGGTTTAAGGCCTTAGCATGTGCTGCATGGAATCCTCCTCTCACTCAGTTCTACTTATCCTGGAAACTTCACATCTAAAAAGAGAGTTTACAGTGAAATCTAAAAACATATGCAAATGTAACTAATATTGTCAAAGGCATCTTTAATCAATAGAAACATTAAAATGTTTGTGTTTTGTGACTTTGGTTTTATTATATATATACACTGAGTGGCCAGATTATTATGACTACCTGACATTTGTTGGCAAATTAGCCGTACACTGCACTGTATGGGATATGGAAGCTGAAGGCCTGTTTGAACACCTTTGCTGTCTGCAGTTACCAAGATAAAACGCCTCCAATTCACACAGGAACACAAAGATTGGACAGTTGAGCATTGGAAAAAAGTCTTGTGGTCCAATGAATCACGTTTCCAGTTGCATCATGCAGATGGCGAGTGAGAATTTGGCGGGAACAGCATGAAAGCATGCACCCAACATGCATGAGTACAACCCTTCAAGTTGGTGGGGGCAGTGTTATGGTTTGGGGCATGTTTTCCTGGCATGATTTGGGCCCTTTAATTCATGTGGAACAATGTCTGAATAGCACAACATACCTAAGTATCATTGCTGATCAAGTTCATCCTATCATGTTGATGACATATCCCAATGGAGATGGCTTCTTCCAACAAGACAATGCGCCATGCCACGGTGCTCATATTGTGCAGGAGTGGTTTCAAGAACATGAGGGAGACTTTACCTTGCTTAGGTGGCCCCCACAATCACCAGATCTCAATCCAATGGAGCATTTGTGGGACCAAGTTAAAAGAGCCACCAGGCAGCCGGTTCCACAACCATCAAATCTCACAGAACTGGACAGTGCTATTCATCAGGCATGGTGTCAGATTCCTCACATCACCTTTCAACATCTCGTGGAGTCAATGCCAAGAAGAATCGCCACAGCATTGAAGGCAAAAGGTGGCCCAACGAAGTACTGCTGGGGTGGTCATGATAATCTGGCCACTCACGTTCCTATATATCCCACGTTCAAAGGCTGTTAAATCGCATTGTTTACCCATATCTTCAGAAAAAAATCATTCTACTGTCGTGGTAAACAACCTGCTTCCCTATTTATATGGTCTGGCCCTCTAGCAACTTCAGCTCACAATTAAAGCTAATTTGCCTACAAACGTCAGGTGGTCATAATAATCTGGCCACTTAGTGTATATATATGTAAACATATTATATTTGAACACATACACATACATATATTGTTTCTATATATGTATACGTCTGTTTATGTTAAAAATACAATATATACTAGTATATATAACTGGATATATATGCATATATGTGGGTATATATGGGGTATATATATATGCATATGTGTATATATAGGTATATGTATATTATATGGCCATATAAAGATGTATATAAAGAGACATGTGAGTATATTTATGTGTGTTTATGTGCATGAGTGCATGTCTGCATCTATTTTTATAGATATATACATCTAGATATAGTCTATGGCATAGACTCTATGCTATATAGCATTTCTAAGAATCTTACACCAGTGGTTCTCAATTTTGCCTCCCAGTGGACATTTGTGAATGTCATAACAGAGGCTGAGGAGTGACTATTGACATCTGCAGAGTAGAGTCCAGGGATGCTGCTAAACATGCTAATTATGCACAAGTCAGCCCCCACAATATAGAGATGCCTAGCCAAAATAGTAATGATGTCAAGTTTGAGAAACTCCACCGATGGGTTTCTTTGCAAATAACAGCCTCAACAGAATACCCTCCAGTGGCCCCCAGGTCCTGCCAGAAGACTAGTATGACAGTACACATTTGGTTGGAGGCTGTATTCTGCCTACAGCTGAGAATCACTTATAACAACTAGCATGACTCTCCACACTAGTGCTCAGCTCAGCATCACCCAGGAATGACCACGGGGGATTATTTGGCATGGGGGACTGACATCTTACACAGAGATAGAAGGCTGCATGGTTTTCCATAATCCAAGTGAAGAGTCCACCTCAGGGATAAACAAGGATCATCAGGAGGATGCACTGGCTACTTACTCTCCGCTTCCTGCATGGTGCTGTCTTCATTATGTCTTCTTCCTTCCTTTTGACATAAGGTGAAAATTATTAAGCAATGTCACCTGAGAACATTCTTGTTCCTCCTTCTAGTGAGCCTTTAACAATTACTTGATTGAAGAGCTGAGCTGTAGGTTGCTGTAATTTAGCAGACTAGTTATATTATTTCTGGCTTACTTAAGTGTTGACTCATTTTGTACTGTCTGAGAGCTGAAAAGAAATCGCTGGGGAAAGGCTAAAAATACTCTTGAGTTTTCCTTCTATTGCTTCAATTTTATTTCTCTGATGTATGCTCAAAATCATATTCTGTGCAAATAAGAAATCTCAAAATCTTTCAAAAGAAGGGAAATTCTTCCTCTTTCCCCGTAGTGCTCTCAGACTGTGTGTCATTTCATAATATACATGAGTTGGTTTAATACTCGATCATTTCCCAAATATAATTCGACTGTCGAACAGGGTTTAATTTACATGATGATACAATTTCTCACACCAAAAAGCATAGTAACCCTTTTCCTTCTGAGGTTAATGGTGATTTAGCTTAAAGCTTAAAAGATAATTACAAGGAGTGTGCTTCAGGTGACAAAGAAGTTTTGACAATCCCAGACTATTGGTAGGTTTTTAATTATACTTTCCAACATCAGAGACTATATGCTTCCTGCTAAAGAGTTTAAAGGCCTACTGTTGTGTTTTTAAAATTTATTTCCATTGTAGTTAACTCTTTCAATCTATTGATACTCTAGGCGCCTGAAACTTCACCCCAGTATTCTACAACTTCTAAAATGAAATGATATTCTGGGTTACTATTTTTCTTCATTCATCCTATATAATAAAAGTCTAATATGCTAAGTGTCCAGTCATCCATCCAACCAATCAAAGCATAATGTGCTAATGATATGCTAAGGCCACTCAACTGCTCGCTATGTTGTGCACTAACTACCAGGGGGCAGATGCTACAACTGGTAGGTTAGCTTGCTGCTGGGCTCCGGCCGATCAGGACTGAGAAAGACAGGCCAGACATGCCCTGGAGCCCTCCCACAGTCCCTCCCAAGCTGGCCAATCTCCCACATCCCTCCCCGGCCCCAATTGTGCACCAGTGGGGTCCCTCAGCCTGGTCTGTGCCCTCTCATAATCCACGACCCCTCAGGGGATATCGGGAAGCCAGTTTTGTCCCAATCCCACAGGTCAGGCTGAGGGGGCTTCACTGGTACAGAATTTGTGCACCAGGCCTCTAGTTACATATAAAATAGCATAAATATTTTTGATACTCTTGTCTTCTCCATTACTCACTTGTTATATTTTGACATTTATTTTTTTTAATTCCAGGTAGTATTTGTTTTGTTTTGTTTTTAGGTAAGAGTTTTTCAGTAAGAAGGTCATAATCCAAGAAAAGATGAATAATCTAAGATTTAGCAAATTAGTTAGACTTCATGGAAACAAAATAACACAGAGAAAATCACATTTCATGCAGAATTATTCTTCTAAAAGTATCTGCATATTTTGAGAATCAACTATGAAATAATATAAACTATTTTTTAAATCAAAATATTTATTATTGTCTTTATAGCAGTGGTTCTCAACCTGTGGGTCACGACCCCTTTGGGGGTCAAACGACCCTTTCACAGGGGTTGCTTAAGGCCATCAGAAAACACATATATAATCACATGCTGCTTTTGTGATTAGTCACTATGCTTTAATTATGTTCAATTTGTAACAATGAAATTGGGGGTCACCACAACATGAGGAACTGTATTAAAGGGTCGTGGCATTAGGTACATTGAGAACCACTACTTTATAGATAATAATAAACTAATCAATTTTATAACTTTTTAAAAATTATGTAAGCCTGATTTTTTTGACATAAATTAACTTCCAATTTTTTTTAAAAAGTTGATATTACACAAAGTCAAATCCATATGAAAACTGAAAGTCTCATTCAGCTATCCAGATGTTTGACTGTATTAAAACAAATCAATTTTTGCATAGGATTCTCATTTTGTCAAGATATAATCTTCATGTCATAAAATCTATTAGCACCTGATTTTCCACTCAGGAACAAATTATGATGATAGGTCAGATGTATATTTTTGTGGGTTTTATAAAGAAATTGAATTGCAATCTTTTCCATGTCAGACTATGATAATTATGATCACAATATTTAGATTAAGGGGAGATTTATAGTTTACCTGTTGTAGCTCCATCATTTAACGTAAAAGAAAAATACTGGCCCAAGACACCAAGAGGCATGTTTGAGAGCATATGGTTATCTAGTAAAAAAATGTAGTGAAATCGATTTAACTGGCTCTATTTTAATATTCTGCCACAACACTGATATTAATAAGACTAGTATTTATTTATTTTTCTTGTGTAGTTCATGGGATTTACAATCCACTTTTGGAAATTAAATGGCCAGAATAGAATTTACAGATTTTACAAAGACAGGTAAAATCAGTAAATTGTCTGCAATACAGAATCTACATTTTCTGGGTAGCGTTCAACATAGTCCTAATTCTGTCAGATTTTAATTTCTCTAAACTTCAACCTCTCATCAGAAAAAACGGAGCTAAATTTAGGGAAGATTATATGATACAATAACTGCAATAGGGCTAGCACTTCTGTAGAGAGAGAAGGGCTAGGAAAGATGCAGAGCTTAGAAAACGCTACAGAGATTTAAATAGAAGGTAACAGAATAAATACATAACATATATTTTTATTAGGTATCTACCATGTGCCAGTCATTGTGCCTGTGCTGAGGATAAGAATACCAAGGCTTTGGATAATAAAATATCTTATTCAATTCATTTAACTTATATAGGTGAAAATAAGATTCAAAATCATTATGATGTATATACTTTTTTAATAAGATAAAACTGAAATAAGACTGGAAAGGTAGGAAATGGGATGGGAAGGGCATAGTGTGGAAGTCCTTAAAACTAGCAAGAGTAGCCCAGCCATTGTGGCTCAGTGGTTGAGCAGCCACCCATGAAACAAGAGATCACCAGTTCAATTCCCAATCAGGGCACATGCCCTGGTTTGTAGGCTTGATCTCCAGTATGGGGCATACAGGAGGCATCCAATCAATGTTTCTTTTCTGTTTATTCCTCTCCCTTCCTCTAAACTCAATAAAAACATATATATTTTTTAAATTAAGAATAGTAAAACAAAAGGCTTATAAGTTCAGAAAAAAAGAGCTCTGAGAGGTAGATCAGTATAGGACGATTACTATGGAGGTTAGAATTTAATCTAGAAAAAAATGTCACTTTACTGATAGGAGAAAATAGAATTTTTCAATAGATTGGCTTGGAATCAGGATAGAGAGAAAACTAACATGTATTGATCAATAAGAACTTCACAGGCATTTAGTACATCCAGATGGATAAAAAATACAGAAACATTCTCAGTCATACAATAATACACACCTTTTACAAAAAAATTAAATCATCCTATATCACAACATACAGATTAAAAGTGAAGGAAAAGAAAGAGGGACTTTTGAAGAAAAAAAGACTTGGTGACCAGCTAATAAGAAAGAACGATCTCAGAAATGATTATTTATCATGTGAATGAGTTGTTTTATTAATACTAATTGAAATAAAAATAAAACAAGAGTAGGAGAACCAGGGCTGTACAGTAGATAGGAAAGGGAGTGGAAAGAGAAAAGATGATGGAATATGTTTGTATTTTTGATGGCTTTGTTCTAGAATTCTATTTAGCATCTATTTAGTAGCATGTCATTTAGACATGAACTATTGATTCATGAATAATTATAGGAAAAATTATGGTTGAAAATACATGTTATAGAGTCAATATCATAAGAGTAATGCAGTAGTTCCCCTTTATCCATGGTTTAGTTACCTGTGCTCAAACACAATTAGAAACCTTCAACTATCAAGGCTCTCCAACCAGTGACACTGTCTGCTCCTGACATCCAACCATTGACATCACATGACTCAATGAACTTCAACAGTATGTCAGAAGGTTAATAGTCATCAGAAGGTTAATAGTAGCCCAATATTAAGTCCCAACGCCTACATCATTTACCTCACTTCATCACAGAGGCATTATATCAACTCACATCATAACAAGAGGTGGAAAGACAAGTACAATATAATCAGATGTTTTCAGAGAGAGGGACCACATTCACATAACTTTTATTATAGTATACTAGTGGCCCAGTGCACAATATTCACGCACATTAAAAGGGAATTAATTAGAGGAAGTACTTTAATATTGCTATTTGCCCTTTCTCTATAATACAAGTGTCAGAGTTGGAAGAAAATTAGTAAAATGTATTAGAAAATAAAATAAATTTATTAAAAAATAAACAATCACAACATGATATAACAACAAAGACATGATATAAAAACAAAAACATTATGTAAAAACAACACTGATACACACAATGACTGATAAATTGATTAAACTTATTCTAATATCTCCCTATATACCACATTAAGGGTAAAAACACTTTCAGAGTGCTTGACTAATTTCCCTTGTGATTAAGTATTTAGAACTTTAACTGTAATGTCACACGCTCTTTGAACTCGAGAGAAAGCAACATATAACTGACCATGTGCGAAAACGGGTTCAGGTAGAAATATTCCTACTCTCTGTCTAGAGTCTGTCCTTGTGATTTATTTATAGTCATTGCAAATGCTGGCATCACGGGAAACTGTGTTCAAAATAATTTAAATGGGAGGACAGTGTCAGATGGGGACAAATCAATTTTTGGAACCAGAACAACCTCTCCTTCTGCAGATCCTGTTAATACTTCAGCTTTGATAATGTTAGGTTGAAGTCTTTTGGTAATAAATCTAGTACCGTTACAAAGACCCCATTTACTATTAAGATTTCTCAGTAGCATGATGATTGCACCCACATTCAATTTAATTTATGACACAGCATTCCCGAAGGAGTAAAACTATTAAGAAATTCGATGGGAAACTTTTCCTTTTCAGCATTATCTGTTGAATCAATGGAATCATCACTCAAATGTGTGTGAAAATCTCCATCGAGTATATCCAAAATGTCTTCATTTAATTTTTGAATGTGCTTATTTTTTGGACAAAGAATCGCATTTTTAGATATATTTTTAATATTATCTATAGATATAGTATTTCCAAAGGTAGCTTCAACAATAGATCCGTTATAAATCATTTCACGGGAGATTTCAACAATATCTATTCCTAAATGAAAACTGCTATCAAGTTTGCCATCTTCAAGTTTTACTAACCATTCATTATAAGCATAATCCTCTGATCTCATATTTGTTTTAAGAGACAACTTTCTGAAACATCCCCAAACACTACAGTACTTTAAACTCATTTGTACTATGGCTGATTGGATAGCATGTGGTACAATACTGAGACATTGTCGAAAATCTCCTCCAAGTAGGAGAAGTTTCCCACCAAATGCAACATTCAAATTCATAATTTCTCTTAGTAATCTGTCTAGGGCATTAATAACATGACTGGATGCCATGGTACATTCATCAATAATGAGAAGTTTGGCCTTTTTAATGGTTTTAGCAACTTTACTCTTTATATCAAGTCTAGAAATTGAAATTTCATTTAATGGAATTGGTAATTTATATTGGGCATGAAAGGTTCTTCCACTGGGAAGTAAATTTGCAGCAATTCCTGTAGACACTGCGGGTAAAACAGTACCACCCCGACCTCTAATATAATGTATTAAAACTTTATAAAGATGTGTTTTTTCCACTACCGCCTGGACCATCCAAGAAAAAGCATTTGGGGTGCACAGTTTGATCTTCGATGGGAGAAAGAAGTTGTTCTTTCTACAACGCCAAAGTCCAATGTCATCCCCAGGGCTAATCCCTCCTATAGCTGCTTTACCCAGACCACAGGCCTCCTGGGCAGGGCTCTGCCCTCTGCGCAGCCTCACCTCCCTGCTTATCCAAGATCGACTCCACCCCCACTAACCCCCTGCTGGTCCCTTAGTCTATGTCATTCTCACTCACCCTCTCACAATCCAGGACTTGAACCAGACCCCCGGCCCAAGCATGCAGAGAGGCATCTGCTGCGGCCCCGCCCCTGCTGCGGACCCCCTGCTCTTACGGTTGTCCGTCTGGTCATGACGGGCCTAGGCTATTATTAGTATAGATCATTATAATTGTTCTATTTTATTATTATTTATTGTTGCCAAATTTATAAATTAAACTTTATCACAGGTATGTATGTACAGGAAAAAAAATAGTACTGTGTATGTAGGGTTCGGTACTATTCATGGTTGTAGGCATCTACTGGGAGTCTTAAAACCTATCTCCTTGTGGATAAGGGGAACTAATACAACTTATGCAGAAACTCGGAAAATTAATACCCCATAGAAGGAAGGGGTATGTCAAGTTAGAAACTGTTATCAGAAACTGTAAATACCCAATTTTATGTGAAAAGAAAAAAGAGGAAACAAAAAACTAGATGTCACAAAGCAGTAAAACCAGGTCAGAGCAGTGACGGGAAAACCTTTCAAGAAGTAAATGGCTGCCTGTCAAATACTGGAAGTACATACACTACAATGAAAACTGACAGTTACTCTACTCAGCTACTGTGTGATCATGCTTAGCATTTTAAGTCCTGGAGAATGGTAAGGGAAAAAAGTAGGGATTACAAAGAGGACAGTTGGTGAGGAATGAGAACTGGCAAGTGGTAGCCCAGCAGTTCTCAAAAGCTATTTTAGATGGTTAATTAATCAGAGGAAGACATTTCCATTGGCCCATGGTGAAATTGGGTGGGTGAGGATAAAGATAAATAAAAACAAATAAAACATCTATAACAATAAAAGTGTAATATGCTAATTAAACTAGACGTCCTTCCAGACGACCTTCTGGACGAAGCCGGGGCTGCAAGGGAAGCCTGGGTCCCTGGTGCCTGCCAGCGGCCAGAAGGAAGCCAGTGTTGGCAGCAGGGGGAAGGAAGGCCTACTCTTGCGCGAGTTTCATGCATTGGTCCTCTAGTTATATAAATATGTATTTCTACCTTTTAATCCTTTAAAAGGGGGTTTTAATCCTTTTCTAAACAAAATTATAATAATCAGCACAGTTATTTCTAGTTTATTATGGTAAAATAAAAATCTTATCAGTCATAAGTTGAGTCCCTAAATATTCTTTTATAAATATTGCTGGCTAACAGAATTCTAAAGTTACATTGATTCAAGAAGAATATTTCTTAAAGAATAATTGTGGATATGAATGTGAGAAGATAATCTCTAGGTTAGGTGAGGGGTTAATCTAAAAGTTTGTGAAATAGAAAAAAATACAAGTAGAGAAAATTATTAACTATTTAAAATAATAGAACTAGATAGTAGATATTTAAAGAGTAAGATGACGTATTATGAAGACAAAAGATTTAAATATTAGCCTGAGAAAGATTGGCACTTAATCCTCTGAGACAGGAATTTGATGAAATTGATGCTATTTAGTGTATGTCCTTATCTTTCAATGAGGTATTTTCCCTTTATTTAAATAAAAATATTAGAATACAAACTATGATTAATACTTAAAGTGATAAAAAACCTTTTTAGTTATAAAGATATAGTAAATAATAAAGCATCTCTTCCAGTAATATAATATATATTGCTTTCTAGATTTATCTGATTTCTTAATGTGGTAATTCCTCGCTATGTTTGTCATTGTTCAATCTTTCAAGTTTCACAACTTGTAATAGCCTGGCATATGGTAGGTGTTTAGTAAATATTGTGCTGAATTATAGAAAGTATTTGTAAATTCTTCAGTGTGAAGCAACAATTTTTCTATTTGTGCTCATCTATTTACTTACATGTTTTTGCCATTCTTTTTAGTGTTTTCATAATTATCCTATTTACCTTCAAAGCATGAGCACATGATAGCAGGGTCTTGCATCTCAATGGTTTATCATTTGTAGTCTAAATAATTATGTGCCATACATTAGATTTTTTTTTGCCTTGGTGTGAAAAAGTTAATGCCCTTTATGTGGATAGAATGAGTTATCAACTAGTATTTATGTGTTTTACAACAAATTGTTTGTCACTTTCTCTGATTAAATGTGCCTATAATAACATTATTGTCATCATTCTTCTTAAGTTGCAGTTGATATTTAAATCATGCTGTCTCCTTTTCCTGGAATGGCCAAGCCATTTTCAAAATAAATATCTCCCTTCAGGTGGAAATGAATAACCAAAGTCAACCACATTAGGATAAAGACACTCAGATTCTAAACTTTATAACATATGATGAAAATGTGAATTGCAGTCAATCTATTTATAACTCCCTTTATCGAATATAAATTTATTCAAAACAATAAAAAGAACATATGAAAGTAGATTTTTCCTCTGGTTCTCATTTCATAATTTAATTTTCTTATGTTGAATATTTTATCTTTAAATTGCTTTTTTGCAGAATAAAATCTAATTTAAATTTAAGGCAGCTTTTTGGTTTTGCCTAATTTTTAAGTTCAAAAAATGCATCTGGCCCTAACCGGTTTGGCTCAGTGGATAGAGCATCAGCCTGCGGACTAAAAGGTCCCAGGTTCGATTCTGGTCAAGGGCATGTACCTTGGTTGTGGGAACATCCCCAGTAGGAGGTGCGCAGGAGGCAGCTGATTGATGTTTCTCCCTCATCAATGTTTCTTACTCTCTATCCCTCTCCCTTCCTCTCTGTAAAAAATCAATAAAATATATATTTTTTAAAAAAATGCATCTGTACTGGTACACGATAGTGAGCCTTTTTCAGCTGCAATGTCTGCATTAATTAGGCGTATTCTCTTCTTGAAAATGTGCCTATGTCCATACAGGGTGGGGCAAAAGTAGGTTTACAGTTGTTGGTATGGAAAATAAAACAATTGCTAATAAATAATAATACAAGAATAAGGTCCGTGTTTCACATACTCACAACTGTAAACATACTTTTGCTCCACCCTATATAATTAAGTCACACACAGAATTAAATAATTGCACATTTTTATCTAATTAAATTCCAAGCCTGACTCACATCTTTCCTCAAAGGCAAGACTTGGAGCCTTTACTGTCCAGATAAAATGCCGAAATTATCCACTTCACATCACTGTGTAGATAGATATACATGTATATTAATTGTCTATAAAGATCTGGAATTTAATTAAAGGGTGCAGTAAAATTCACATTAAGTACTAGTTTCAGATTACATATTCTTGGGAACATTATGGCCCACATATTGCTGGCTTTTCAGTGTTTCATAGAAAAGCTTTATTAAAAAGGCTTAGAAGTGAGATTAATTTCAATTTAAATTGTCACAGAACTCTTCCAGCTAGCCTGGAGCAAAATTACATCTAATTCAAAATTAGAATAAAAGATTTCAGGACTCTTGTATCATTTAACCAATACTAACCCTTATTTCACTTTTAATTTCCACAACCCTCAGAGAGATTCAGTATATTGTGTAGACTATCAATTAGTCTAAATTCTTAAAGAGGAGTGAATGCAACTTTATGACGATATGTGTAAGCAAACATATTAGTTCAATCGCTTAGCGGTGGAAGGAAGAATAAGATTAAGTTTGCTTATTATAACACAAGATGACCTTGGGGGTGTTCTTTGATTCCTCATTTTCACTGACACTATACATTCAATCTGTCAGAAAATCATGTTGCCTTATTTGTTACACAGGAAGTGACTGCTTCTTATCACCTCCAAAGCTACTACTCAAGTACCTATTGTCATTTCCCTGCTTCTTATATAGTAAATTCCAGAACTAGACTGCTACTGTCTTCTCAAACATCATCCAGAGTGATGCCTTAGAAAGCAAATTCAGGTCTTAGTGCTCCTCTGCTCCAAACTCTCTGAACACTTCCAGCTTACTAGGTAAAAGCAGAGTCCTTGCTTTGCCAACAAACTCCTGCAACATCTGACTCCGAATGACTTCCTGACTCCACCCTACTCCCATCCTGCATCACTGCCCCAGCCAAACTCTCACCTTAGGACCCTCCCCCTGGCTACTCCTACATCAAATGCCCCTTTCCAAATACCCACAGTTCTTCAAATCTTTGCTCAAATGTTACCTTTTAATTGAGGCACTCCTTGAACTATAAATTTAAAACTGCCAAAATCTGCACTTCCTTTCCCCTGCTTTATTTCCATAGCTATTACCCATTTCTAAAATGTATAATTTATTGTGTCTTATGTTTATAATTTATTGTGTCTTATGCTTATTATCTGTCTCACCACATTAGAAGGAGAGCTCCAAGGGAGCAAATCTTTTTGTTTGCTTTGCTCACTGAAGAATTCACAGCACCTGCAAAAGTGTTTGGCATACAGACCATCTAGGACCAACGCAGGTATAATCAAAGGGCTGTGGTGGTTCACAGAAGTAAATGGTCACAGCAGTTCAAAAAATTGTGTCAAAAGTCAGGTGAATGACGAAACCGGTTTGGCTCAGTGGATAGAGCATCGGTCTGCAGACTGAAGGGTCCCGGGTTCGATTTCGGTCAAGGGCACGCACCTCGGTTGTGGGAACATCCCCAGTAGGAGATGTGCAGGAGGCGGCTGACCGATGTTTCTCTCTCATCGATGTTTCTAACTCTCTATCTCTCTTCCTTCCTCTCTGTAAAAAAATCAATAAAATATATTTTAAAAAAAAATCAGGTGAAATTTGACAGAGACCCTAAAGGATGATGGGAAAGTATAAAGGAATGGGAGACTTGAAGTATGCTTGGAAACGTCTAGTTCTCCAAGACCCTAGAATACCCACAGGAGAATTTGGGAAGATGACAGACATATTGGAAACATTTGGTATAGGGTCTTGAATGCCAAGGAAGTGGAGCTTATACTTCATATTTTAAATATACATATTTTTTATTGATTTCAAAGAGGAAATGAGGGGGAGAGAGAGAGATACAAACATCAGTGATGAGAGAGAATCATTGATTAGCTGCCTCTTGCACACCCCACACTGGGGATCGAACCTGCAGCCTGGGCATGTGCCCCGACCAGGAATCAAACTGTGAGCTCCTGGTCCACTGATCCACACTTAACCACTGAGACAGGTGGGCTGGGCTACTTCATTTTTTTTTGTTTGTTTGTTTTAATTTTTCCCTTATGATAATCTAAGAGAGAGTATACTAATAAGTGCAGGCTACCAAGCTGGTAATAGTTCAAAAAAAACCAAAGACAAAACTGTGCTGCAAAAGGATTTCCCATCCATTTCTACCATCTCCTGAATCATTGCATGTTTTCTTCTTTCTGTCTCTTTGCTGCCTCAACTTTTACTTTGTGCTTCTATCCACAGAGAATGTTGAGTGAGTAACTCAGCTAATAAGAACTCATTTTGAGCCTATGCATGAAATAGAGTGACAAAAAGTAAAGAAAATAACAAATAAGCCTTCTTAGAGTGTAAATTCTTGGTTTATGGTATAGTTTTAATTGGAATTGGATTAGAATCAAGATCAAGGGGGTCATATATCTTCTAATTAATTGCAGGATTTAGCATCTGAACCCTTCTGCAAGTTCAGGTCAGTTTTGTTTTCTTGCGGTCTCTCTCAATTCTTGCTAGAAAAGCAAAGCAGCTAGTAAATGTTCACTCCAGATACTCATTGCCAAGTCCCAATGACAATAAGCACATCTAGCCTCACAAATAGACCTTTCTCATGGCATTCCTATAAAAGGGTGACTTTTAGTAATATCATCATAAATGATAGCCTTATATTAATTAAATAAAAAAGAAACCAATGGAACTTTGACAATACTGAAAACACTACAAGTCTCTAATGGTGAGCATTTTCATATGGACCTTCCAGTCTCAGGATACAATGATCACAATGAAGGGTTATTAGAAATGAAGCGATGAAACACTCCAAGTTTATTTTCTTTATGTAAATTAAGTCTTGAATAGATTTTGGGACCTTTTTTGACAACTTATTTTGTGTAACACTGAAAAAAAGAAAACACCCAAAACAGTTTTAGTCAACTTCTTAAGCCTTTGTTAAAATTCATAGAGCAAGTAAGGATTTTTTTGATGAGAGAAAAGGTACTAAAATATATCAACTTTTTCCATACTTGTTTTAAATGTTGATGCTAATAAAGTATATATTAGTAATTTGTAAATGTCACAGTAGCAAAATGGTCTTCATAAGGAAAACAGATGCAAGTTTAACCTTCTGCTTTAAGGAGAGCTTTTATGTATTTTAATTCGATACTCATGATTTGGTGCTAGTCCTGATTGGAGTATAAATTCCCACAAAGAACCTCTGGAGATATATAATTTACTCATAAAAAAATAGCAGCACTATTGAATGTTGCAATGATATTTAACTGAAAAGAAGGAGACAATAAAAATTAACAAAGCTTCCTAACTTTTAGGTTGTAGAAGATAGAACAAAAAATATACTACCTATTTTTGCATAACGATGAAGAACATATTTAAATATTCTCAATCAGTTGACCTTTTGTTTTATTGCACAATATTTGTCCTTGTTAAGCTCTGGTGCCAAAAGATTATTGCATTTTAGAGCCATTTGAAGGCTAAAAATATTCAGAATTTCTACTTCATAAAAATGTAAAGTTGTATAAAAGTGATTTATACTCTGGAGCACAAGGAGCACAAATTAGATTCCTCTTGTTACATTAGGACCTGTGAATGTCAGATCAGAAATGTATATTTTGATTATTATTTTTATAGAAATATTATGAATTTCACCAGATATTTTATACTTTTAAGAATACTGGGATACTCCTTGATCAATTAAATCATCTTGCTTTGTTTTATCAACATGGGCCAAAAAAAAAAACAAAAAAAAAACCACACACACTTTAAAATGAGTCTTTATTTATTTTCTCTATTTTAAGAGTTTATTAATAGAAATAACCTTGCCTCTATCTCTGCATTTACAAAATGATGAAAAATAACACTGGTTTAGCCCTAACCGGTTTGGCTCAATGGATAGAGTGTCGGCCTGCAGACTGAAGGGTCCCAGGTTTAATTCCGGTCAAGGGCATGCTCCTTGGTTGCGGGCACATCCCTGGTAGGGGATAAGCAGGAGGCAGCTGATCAATGTTTCTCTCTCATTGAAGTTTCTGGCTCTCTATCCCTCTCCCTTCCTCTCTGTAAAAAAATCAATAAAATGTATATTTTTTTAAAAAAATAACACTGGCTTACTTAATAGGTTTCTTCAAAGGGCTATAAAATAATGATGTCAATAAACTACTTCACATATTTCATGAATTAGTCCAATTACAGGGATTGTGGCTAAAGTTTACAGACAAGCAGCAGAAGTATGAATGCTTCAGCCTCTAGGTAACATTTAATGCAACAACCAAAACTGTGCATGAAAGGTATCCTGAGAAAGGTTAATGTTACAGCCTCTGTCTTGGCATAATAATGTCCAGGGTGAGCAAAGTGGCAACAGCAACACAGGAGTAAACTAGTACCAACAGTACTTTCATTTTGTGTCTCCCCTCAACTTTATTGTCCTCATTATTATAGGACAAGAGCATCCCCCCAGTAAAAAAAAAACAAAAACACGAGCACTTTATATAAGTACTTTATATCAGTCAATCACTATGCTATCCAACACATGAATTCCCTTGTGTATCAATTTTCCAACTTGGATCTGAAGAATATTAAGCTAAGCATAATAAGCCAGTCAGAGAAAGACAAGTATCACATGAACTCACTCATGTGTGGAATCTAATGAACAAAATAAACTGATGAACAAAGTCGATCCATAGAAGCATGGAACAGACTGTGGAATCTCAGAGGGAAGGCAGGGGAGAGTGGCTGGGTAGGAAGAAATCAACCAAAGAACTTGTATGCATATATGTATAACCCATGGACACCGACAATAGGGTGGTGAAGGCCTGGGTCAGGGAGTGTGGGCAGGCTAGAAGGGATCAATGGGGGAAATGGGAGGATATATGTAATACTTCCAACAATAAAGATTTATTTTAAAAAAACTAAAAACACAAAACAAAAAACAATCTTGCAGAAATAAAAGTGACAACCCCCCCCCCAAAAAAAAAAGCTGACATAGGCCCAACTCAGCTCACTCCTCATCATAGATGATTTTATCTGAATTGCACTCCATGAGTAATATTACCATAATATGTAAAAATTTTTAAGTCCAAGGTCAGAAGTTGAGGGGAAAGAGAAGTAATGAGAGTATCCCTGGAAAATGTTGGGAAGTGTTTGAAATCTTTCCAGGTTTCAACAACTACTCAAATTAGCCTATAGAGTAATTCTTCTTCCTCAAGTAAACTGAGGCAGAATACAAATACTCTTCCTTCAGTGTCATCAGAATAAAATGAGCCCTTTAAAACACAATGTAAAAAAATCAACAATAAAATACCTTTCAATTAAAAATGGATAGCATAATCTCTGCTGTGTTTACACTTGAGT
Organism: Myotis daubentonii; assembly: GCF_963259705.1. NCBI lineage: Eukaryota > Metazoa > Chordata > Mammalia > Chiroptera > Vespertilionidae > Myotis > Myotis daubentonii. Next base: position 71,433,580 of record NC_081846.1, on the reverse strand, counting down.
TCGTTATAAGAATGTGAAACACTTGTGCGTTGCTATTATTTGTTTTCCTTGGTGTTAAAAGGTGAGTAGTTTTTATAAGAGGTATATTTTATTGTTAATGGCAAATATGAAAAGGAACTTTACAGGTCTAAACTAATTTAAGTGTGTGACATTCTAGGTACACTCTGTAGCTTTCTATTATTGCAGGTTGTAGCTAATTCTATAGAATATTTTCCCATTAAATCATGTTACAAGTGCTTACTGGTAATAGCCAAATATTATGATGCTGTGTCTACAAGACCACGGCTAAAGATCTGTGAGGAGCAGTAGCACCAATGGTGCAAGAAGACAGCCTATCATGTCAGAAGGTCTATATCTGAATCAACTGTGAATGTACCCTCAATCTATGTCCTACTTTCAACAACCTCACTCTTACCCCCAGGGTCAGCCTTGAACTACAGTTTTCCATAGCTTCTGACTTCTGTGTTCATCCTTGCTCACATTTTATTACACATAATCAGTTGACTCAATAAATATATTACCTCCTCCCCTAACCAATGTCAGTGTCCCACCGTGGCGTATGACTACTTCCAGCATAACTCCTCATTTCTTGGTATTCAACTTTCATTTCAGTGACTTTGTAACTCAACTCCCTGGCATGAAATGAATGGTTCAAGTTCATATACTCTTTAAAAAAACAAAAAACGTGATTTCTATTTTATGTCCAGAGTGAAGATCACACTAAAATTGTGTGCTTACCAAGATCCATGCATTTATAGAACATAGAAGACCTGTTTTTCAGTCCATTTGATAAGAATATTCACCTCTCTCAAGGAAATATTAACTAAGTCATGATAGAGGGCCAATGACTGGGTATACAGGAAAGATATGACTTCTTCCAGAATTATTCATTTTTTAACATGAGACTACTAAATTCACAATATCTTGATCCAATGAGTGGATTTCTAAAAAATTCCAGGCACAATGGGAAGCTGAGGAGAAGATAGTTTAAGGCTGATGTGGAAAAGTACCAGATAATACTCACATCTCACATAGGTTAAGTATTTTCCTCCTTGTGTTATGTGCCAGTCTGGCTGTGCCTCTCCGGAGGATTTTACGTGGTATCAAATAGGTGGCTTCAAACTCTTCTTTCTCTAGGGTGGGTTGGTTTCCTTTTTTATGATAACACTATTGTTTCTAACAAAGCTTTCACATAGTAGGTCATTTGAGATACAGTCTCAATCTTTTAACAAAACAAAATATGGCCACATCTGACCAAGTGGCCATAAATTCTACTTTGGTCCATGCTAAAAGGGAGCTGTACAATTTTTAAAAAAGTGTTCTTTTAGCCTCGCATTTAGCTATGACTAGGTTTGTCTAGTAGGGTAGGCAGCTGAACACAGCACTGCAGTAAAGTCATAACTGCTAGGAAGTAATTAATCATATGAATAAGATTATCATTTGACATAACCATTACAATGGTTAGTAACAATGTACTTAGTAACTCAACGTAATGGAATGACAAGAAATCTGTAGTCATTCTTGGTGCATTTTTCAAAAATCTAGACTCTTTTCTGAACAACAGTTGCAATTCCTGGTTTCCTATAGAGCAGTGATGGCGAACCTATGACACGCGTGTCAGAGGTGACACGCGAACTCATTTTTTTGGTTGATTTTTCTTTGTTAAATGGCATTTAAATATATAAAATAAATATAAAAAATATAAGTCTTTGTTTTACTATGGTTGCAAATAATCAAAAAATTTCTATATGTGACACGGTACCAGAGTTAAGTTAGGGTTTTCAAAATGCTGACACGCCAAGCTCAAAAAGTTCACTATCACTGCTATAGAGTGACAAGGTTTATTTTATTATTTCTTCAGGAAGCTATGTCTTCATTTAAATGGGAAGACTAGTATTATCCAGGTGACTGATATCAAAGCTAGAGAAGCAAGGAAGACCGTTGGCCACTTGAAGCTGTTAGCTAAAGAATGGCTCCACAATCCAAGTTGCAAATGGCTGCCCTTTCACTGCAATCAGACTGATGAGATATCATTGGGATGCCACACCACTTTCATCTATGATCCATACAATGGCAATAGCCACAGTGTTTTACAAAGAACAGTTATAGAATGAACAGAATCTAAAGCCTATATTTTTATTCTGAGGAGTTTAATTTGCAAGAGGTTATAAACACCAAAACAGAAAAACAAAACACCAAAAGCTAGGCAATACAAATAGTAATGACACAATGGACTATCTAAAATGGACTGTAACATACAAAGCATCGGCCCAGGCTGCCTGGAAGCAGTGGGAGGGAGGCAGGGCTGTGGGAGGGAAGAGCAGATGGGATGTGCTGTCCTGGTGGCGGGGGGGCCAGACAAGGCCCGAGGAAGGACACAGGTAGCAGGAAGCTTGGAGCGTCAGGCATATTGGGTAACTGTGGTGCCTGACACACTATATGCCACCCAACACTACCTATATACAAGTACACAGGCACACACAAAAAACATATTTCTAACCAATGCACATTTGTTTACTGAAATAAGCTAAACTATCCCTCAGTTTATTTACTTTCATTATTACAATTAAGTTGAGAATTGAGAAAAAAGTCATACTTTCAAAGTACTAGAGAAAACATACTGAGCTTAAGACAAATTCCCTTACTAACTTTATCTTGTGCAGTTATTGGCTCTTTGGACTGAATGAATTACTTCATCTATTCTGATTATTGGGACAGATCAGATAGGTTCCCTGAACGCTGAGTGAGAGGACCTGTCATCTCCTCTTATCCTACAACCATCCAGAAGAACAACCATAATTCTTAGACTTTAGAATCACTGCTACATCAGATGTGCCCATCACCAGGGAATTCCAGCACATGGTTCTAGTTCAACAGCCCTCTATTTAGATGCTGTCCTAACTCCTTTCCCAGCCAAGCCTCCCCATGTCACTGATCTCAATTTAGGACATTGGATCTTAATTTAGGCTGCATCAGAAGCACCGAGAGGACTGGTTAAAACACAGATTGCTAGCCCCGCCTAAGAATTTCTGATTTAGTAGGTCTAGCAGGGGTGGGCAAACTTTTTGACTCGAGGGCCACAATGGGTTCTTAAACTGGACCGGAGGGCCGGAACAAAAGCATGGATGGAGTGTTTGTGTGAACTAATATAAATTCAAAGTAAACATCATTACATAAAAGGGTACGGTCTTTTTTTCAATAGTTTTATTCATTTCAAACGGGCCGGATCTGGCCCGTGGGCCATAGTTTGCCCACGGCTGGTCTAAGGTGAGGTCCCTCCAAAATGATGGGGTCCCATCATTCCCTGGTGATTCTGCTGCTGCTGGTACAGGGATCACATTTGAAGAATAACTGACAAAAACTGCCTTGAGAATGAGTTTCTCTAGCTTTTTTCACTTTTCTCGTGTGATTGTCATGTCAGCAGTCATCTCACCTGCCAGTGTCGCTCAGTGGTTGAACATCGATCTATAAATCAAGAGGTCAAGGTTCAATTCCCAATCGGGGGCACATGCCCAGGTTGTGGGCTCACTCCCCAGTGTGTGGTGAGTGGGAGGCAGCTGATCAGTGATTCCCTTTCATCATTGATGGTTCTTTTTCTCTCTCCCTCTTCCTTCTTCTCTGAAATCAATAAGAATATTTTTTTTAAAAAATAATCATTTAGCCCGGTCGGTGTGGCTCAGTGGTTGAGCGTTGACCTATGAACTAGGAGGTCACAGTTTGATTCCCAGTTGGGGCATATGCCCAGGTTGTGGGCTCGATCCCCAGTCTGGGGTGTGCAGGAGGCAGCCAATCGATGATTTTTCTATCTCTCTACCCTTCTCCCTTCCTCTCTGAAATCAATAAAAAATATATTTTTAAAAATAGTCATCTAAATTCTTATCTGTATGGTTTTGTATATTTGTTTTCTCTTGAGCTACAGGATTTAACAAAAATAATACTAAAAGATATTATTTGCTTGACTCCCTACAAACTCATGTTAATTAAATTTCCCATTTTTTCACTACTACTCTATGAAGTTTTTTTTTCTCTCTCTGACTACTTGTAATTCTTTTTCTGATACTTTTCTATAAAATCTGCACCTGAATTGACATTTTGATGTTTTGATCTTCCACCCAGTTATTCAACAGCTATTTATTAAGTACCTACTAAATGTGGCTAAAGAAAATACTAATACATAGTGTTGTTACTATAATTAGGTTTACATTCTAGTTGGAAAAAAGATAATAAAAATAGGAAAAAATGTTAAATACAATGCTAGGGAGTAATATGTGTGGGTAAGAAAAACAAAGGTGGCGAAATGGCTGTTTCTTGATATGCCTCTAGTTATACACTGCCTTTTTGTCCTAAAAGAAAATTTCCTGTTTCTATTACTGGGTACCATCATTAGCCTGTCAACTATGTTGACTCTCCTTCTTTCTCACAGCCTTGTCCCCTTCCTGCCCCCCCCCCCACACACACACCCTATCAGTAAGTCAGCATGTAATTTCTATTCCACAGATTCTGTTATAGAGGTAGTTTCACTACAATCATCTTTGGTCTTTTTTAGTAATCTTTTACTTGGAACAGTTTAATAGCTAACCTTCAAACCACAATTCCTGGCAGGATGTACTTAAACCAAAAACAACGGTGCTACTCCATGAGCATACCAAATTTATGAGGCAAGTACTTTTATTATTCCTATTTAGAAAAAAGGAGACTAAAGTATTTTACTACATCATAGAAATTTGAATCCAGGCAGTATGAGTCTAGAACCTGGCTTTTAAGGACAGTATAGTAGAGTAGCAATGACAGTGATTGATGAGTGCAATATAAAATACTATGATAGCAAAGAAGAGCAGGAGGTTAACTTCTCAAAGGGGACTTAAAAGGGGTCACCTGTGGGGGTGTCTTGTGTTGCCTGCGAGTTTCAGTGCCTTAGGTTAGAAATTCCTAAAAGAAGACAAATGCATCCTCCCAGAGGAAAACTTTCAGACACTATGTGTGATAATGTATTGATGAGCTGATTGGTTAATTAATTTTCAATATCTAAATAGAAAAAACTTTATATGCCATGATAAGAAATGTGCTTCACTTTTTAATGGAAGGTCAAAGCCTGTATAGAATTATAGAGATAATAAGGATGAATAGATCTGATTTCCTACCTGGTATCTTCGATAAATTCCCATTATCCATTGCCTACATACACACAGAGAGTATCGCAAGACCAGCTCTTAAAAGGGCAGGAAGAGACAACACAGTCAGAAGAGACACTGACTAGATCTAATAGTTATTTGGCCCATGAAACACATTAAAATAAAAAACAAATAAGATCAACATTTCAAAACCATGTCCAAGAAAATTAAACCCCATGCTATATTTTTGCCTGTGTCTTGAGAACGGTCAAGATACTGCCAAAAAAAGAAAAACTCGTAGATATGGACAGCAGTGTCGTGATGGCTGGGGAGAGGAGAAAGTAGGGGGAGGTGGAGGAAGGTAAAGAGGGGATAAATGGTGATAAATGGACTTAACTTGGGGTGGTGAACACACAATATAGTGTGCAGATGACATGTTGTAGAATTGTGCGTGTGAAACTGTGTATGTTTGTTAACCAGTGTCCCCCCAATAAACTCAATAAAAAGGAAAAAATAGAAACAGCTGTGCCAACTTTGATAGATGTTGATCCACATTATTACTTCCATTTTAAACTTAAATAACACATATGTTAAGGTATGAGTTTTATGCCTGCACTTCAATCAAGCTGCACTATTTTTCTCTCTCAGCTCATATGCATAACCATATCGACAGCTGAAAAAAAAAGCCTAGTCATTGTTTTGAAGCATAGTTCCTGTGACCTGGCATGCCTTTTCATGTCATATTGGTATATTCCCAAAAGAATGACCTATATAATAAATAACACCAAATCATCATTTCTTATAAAGCATATTTGTAACACACACACACACACACACACACACACACACAGTTTTTTCATTCCAATAAAACTCTAGTGACTAAACTTAATAAGCTATGTACAATTAATTAAATTTACTGAGAGGCTAACTTAAAATCCTTTTCCCCAGATGGTGAAGTGAGCTGGCATTTATGTTTTAGTCAAATGAATAAAAAGTCCTTCAGGCACTAAAGATTATATTTTGGTAGGAATAAAGAGAATGCTAGTCTCTGAAGGGAATAGCACAATCTTGCCTTCTCTGCAACAATATTGCAGAGAAGATTAAAACACATAGTTGGATTGTTTACATAAAAATATAAACATTTTTGTTTTCAAATACATAGCTTCTGGAGCTGTTGGGGCCAGGAGTGGGTAATTTTTCATATTTCCTTCTGGTATATCTTCTCCTCCTCATAAGAAGAATTGCCTTTCTCCTATGACAGGGAAGGAGAAACATGAGCACTAAGCCCAAATTTCTCAAGTTGACAGCAAGTATGACTTTGTGGGTGCTACAAGAATATGATCTATTCACTAGAAAAGATTTTATAATTTACACCAGATTGCGAAAGGTCACCCTTACTCAGATGAAACAGATGAGGGGAATTTACATGTGCTTTGTGTGCATGATATGAGTAACATATATCTGATCACATGAATACTGTTTCCAATGGAGAGTGGTCAGATGGCTGTATTCATCCATTGTTGATACACATATGAGAATCCCAGAATTAAAAAGATCCAATGTATTGTCTAGTCCAATCCTTTCATTTTATAAATGAAGAAGTTCCAATTTATAGAAGTTATTTCTTTTCCAAAATACTATGCCAGAAATAAGTGAAAAAAGTAAATATTAGAACCCAGCATTCCTAATTTTTATTTTTTGATCTTTACATTGTGCATTCATGGCATTTATAGTCTATAAATATGGAGATTGCAAGATAAATACAACAGAGATAACATAATTCCAATCTTGGCAGTTGAGAGAATGGGACAAAATATAAAAATGGCATGTCCAGTACACTGTGAAACAGACAAATAATAGCTGACTTTTATCAAGTGCTTGTTATGTGCCTGGGCCTGTTCTAATTCCCTCGCATGCTTTTAGCCACTTATTTCTTGTAATAATCCACTGAGACAAGTAGTATCATTACCACTGATTAGACTATAACAGGGAGGGGCACACAGGCTAAGTAATGTGCCCGAGACCACATAGCTTGGAAGAAATATGCAGAATTTGGGGCCCAATCCCAGAGCTACTGAATCAATCTTCAGAGGGTGAGTCTCAGATATTTAATAAATCTCCCTTTGTTGAAAAATGCAAATTAAGACCACCATGAGGCATCATTACATTCCTAACAGAACAGCTGAAATAAAAATTGAAAAATAAGGTCAATGTCAAATTTTGGGGAGGATGAGGAGAAGCTTTTCTAGAAGTTGAAAGGTATAAGTGAATAAATGCCGAGGTCTTGCTGATTTTATACATCTCAGAACTTGATGATTTGTTTTATCCCATTCTTAGAATTACCTAGTTAGAGAATAACAGAGATGCAAAGATATAATACATTCACTCTCAACTTATTTTCATAGCAAACGACCTTGGGTCCTGAGAGAGGAAGCATTTGGTTAAAAAAAAAAAAAAAGACAAGAATGAACACCTGTTCCTTAGTCCAGGGTTATTCACAATTATTCTGGAAGTGCCTCTCATTTTTCAGAACCCCCGGCCCTCAACATCATTCCAGTGTGTGTGATCCCCTGGAAAGTCCACTCTACTTATTTCTCTCACACCATCTTTTGGATAAACGTTTAACCCAAACTTTTCTAGATTTCTCGTGGCTTTTGAAGATGTTCCCATTTATTTTCTTTTTCTTTTTTTCTGTTCTCAGAACTACTTGATGCCATAATGTCTGTTGTGGCAGGAAGATTAAAGTGGTTGAGTATATTAGAGATTGAAATAAAGGCCTCTTCTTTATTCAGATTAATAAACACTGACTTCTTTAATTTTTTTTATTTCCTATTCATTTTTTTCACTCTCCCCTATTACCTTTGAAGAAGAGTCATAATATGTCCTTTATAGAAAACAATCTGCATGGCCATTTGTGTTCTGGTTTAGTATTTGAATGTTCATGCATCTATGTGATATTACCATCTATGTGAACTTTTTAAATGGTAAGTAACTAGAGGGTAGTGACTGGGTAGAATGCACCTTGCATAAAACCAGCTGCAATTATGCTTCTCATCAAAGTTATTAAGATGACTATAAAATAATCTGTCATATTAAAAAGCAGTCAATATTTACTTCTCATGTTCATTAAGGCAAGAAATGGGAATTAAAAATCCACTCCAAAACATTGATGGTTGTAATTTAAGTGAATTTATGAACTAGACAATCAGAAAGCTTACATATTTAGTGATACGTTTCATCCTTTGCTCATTATATAAAAGTTTAAATGATAAATGACTTGAGTATTTTCACAATTAGGTTGATACTGAGAAAATGATGAAAATGAGATGGCTGATATCCAGAGGCTAGGATATCATGAAGAAATATTTTGGAAACATAAGCTTTAGTAGTATAAGGCACTTTAAATCTTGAATTCTGAATGTAACCTTTAAAGCATATATTGAAACCAGGGGTCCAAACTAAGAACAGCACGGGATAGATTTGTATTGGTAATGGTGGAGGGTACAAGGAAAGTATAAGAAAGCTTGTGTAAGATGTTTATTAGAGATGATATGCCTAGTACTTATGACCTAGAAAGAAATCACTCTTGAAGGTAAGGGGAGGCCTTGGTGATGTTAGTTATCTTGAAATTGGGCTGGTTGTTCTAAATATTTAGTACCAAGCAGTGTCATTGAAGTACTTTAGCTTCTCCCAGCCACAATTTATTTTATATTTGAAATCCAAATGTTCCTCGTTCCCGTTCAAACCTATTTTTATCTCAGCTGATGTTGCAATTTTGTTCTTATAGACCTGTCAAAGACGATTTTTTAAGGTTGCAGCATAATTTCAAGCTTTTCATGCTTTTTCTTATACCACCACATATTTTTACTCTAAGTCATGTAGTTTGACTGTTTGTCTTTTATGAATCTGCACACCAGTCTTCTCTTTATTCTGTTTCTGTGTTAACTTTACCCAATAAATGATATGACTTGTGTGTGTATGTGTTTATAATGAGATCAGTGTGAACATGCAAGATAGACAGATATATACCAGCAAATCACTAGAATAATTTGATCCTCATGTTATTCTGAACTAAATATATCATGTAAAAGCAGATATATTTGGAGAGAGATAGGTTTTCCTTATTCATTGATGAGATTCACTTAATATATTTGCATTCTAAAGAAAAATTACTTATTGTCATTGTTTTTCCAAATTTCCTTTTTTTCCATTATTCAGTATCTGTTACAGATTATTGTGCCCCCAAATTCATGTTTAAATCCTAATCCCCAGGACCACATTTTGACTTTATTTGGAAATAAGAGTCATTGCAGATGCAATTAATTAAGATGGCGTCATACTAGATCAGGGTGGGCCCTTATTTCAATATGACTGATGTCCTTATAAAAAGAAGGTCACATGAAGCAGCAGACACACACATTGGGCGAATGCCTCGTGAAGACTGAAATGGCCCAACCACAAGCCAAGGGACTGCCAGAAGCTGGGAGAAGGCCTGAGACAGGTCCTTCCTTAGCTCCCTCCAAGGGTGCCTTCATTTTGGACTTCTAGCCTCCAGAATTACAGAGTAAATTCCTGTTATTTAAGCCCCTTCAGTGTGTGGCACTTTGTTACAGCAGCCCCAGCAAACCAACAGAAGATCAAACTAAGATTCCAACAGAAGCCAACAGGTAGAAACCAACTCATTCCCATTCCTGGCTATTAATGTCATCTGTGTCTTCACCTGCTCTTCCTTCCTGATAGAATGCATGTGTTAGTCCTTCTATCCCATGCAAACCTCTCCACCACTGCCCTTGATCCCATCTCCTCTCATCAATTCTTCTCCTCTTTCTGAATTGTATATCACCAGTCTCTTTCTTAATCTCGGCTGAATCTGTCCCTCAGCCCACAGCCATGGTCACGCGTTTGACTAAAGCTAGAGAGTGATCAAGATTTGCTGCTGCTGCTGCTTTCTGCACATTTAATGAATTCTGGTGTTCATCCTTCTTACCTGTGGAAATTATCCTAAACATCAGCAGCCACTTAACAATCTAGTACAAAACAGTATTAACCATCTTCTATTTTCAATTTCTTTGACCACATTATATCTCTCTTCTTTCTTCTTCCCTTCCTTTCTTTTCTTTTCTTTTCTTTTCTTTTCTTCCTCCCTCCGTCCCTCCCTCCTTCTCTCTCTCTCTCTCTCTCTCTCTCTCTCTCTCTGTCTCTCTCCCCTCACCCTTTCTTTCTACAAAAATTACATCTAGATATGCAGGGCTTTAAGCACTCCAGCCTAGGGCTCTCTTTAGTGAAGGACACTGGGGCTGTGTCACTTCATGGTGCAGGACCTATTTTTAAAAAATATATTTGTATTGATTTCAGTGAGGAAGGGAGAGAGAGAGAGAGAGAGAGAGAGAGAGAGAGAGAGAGAGAGAGAGAAACATCAATGATGAGAGAGAATCATTGATCGGCCACCTCCTGCTGCAACCCAGGCATGTACCCTGACTAGAATCGAACCATGACCTCCTGGGTCATAGGTCAATGCTCACCCACTGAGCCAAGCTGGCTGGTCACAGGAGTCATATCCCTATTCAGCTCAACATAGATAAAACACAGGATGCAGAAATGTATAAAACAACAACAAAATAACAGAATACTGGAGACTGCTACCCTCTTCCCATCGCATTCACTCAATTGTTGGCTGACTGCTAACAGGCTTGTTAAATTTCAATACTATTTTGCATATAACTCTATTATTGTTATTTATGGAAAATCTTCTCACCTGGCTGCCTAATACCACTTGCCTGGAATTCTCCTCTCTAATGGCTACATTACTTTTTTAAAATTATTTTTTTTTCTGTACCTCATCTTTACATTTCTCAATCTTTCTTAAGTAAATATAAAAATCTCTCAGCTCTCCCAACTATGAGACTCTGTCACCATTCTCTACCTTTTGAGAATCTTTACTATCCTCAGATCCAGATGTTGCCCAATTTAATTCCTACAACTTGTATGATGATGTTTTGTTGTGAAATATATCATATTATAATATTTAAAGACTTATTTAAACTCTACTCCTCCAGAAATAGAATATTTGCTGGATTTACCAACCCCCAATTTCTATCTTCAAATGTTATCAGTCCTTTCAATTCTACTCTTACACTTTTTACAAATTTTCATTTTCATTCTCTATGACCTTTTTATCTACTTCCACACATTATTACGTATATGCCTATAACATTTTTTTGTAGAATACATTGTTTTACTCTTTCCCATTCCCTCTTTCTCACATACTTTGTTATCAAAACAGAGATTGGTTAGAGTACTGACCCTCATCCAAGAAGATAAATGGCTGGGAAAATGGCGGAATCATAGTCCCTTTGGTGAAGCATAATCTACACTAATCCTGGTTGTTCATTCTCCTTCTGCAGCTGGGGTATGTGCCTCAGTCATTGTCAGGAAGGTGAGATCTCTTCTTGAAGACACTGAAGAAGATTTTCCAATAAAGTCAAATGGCAGAGTGGAATTACTTTTAAAAAATGGTACTGAGTTAAGCAGGTATCCCACTATAAAACATATTGTGCTATAACAATTAACTTTCTTTATGTTTTAAACCATTTTATCTTAATAATCTGCCATTAGTAGCCAAAAGCTATACTCAATTAGGATGCTTTGACCTGAGTTTCAGAAATATATTTTCAAATATGTATTTTCCACTTTTAGCACAAGTACCTTAACTTGTCTAAAAGAGAACTAATTCTGTTCCATACACTCAACCTGATCTTCCGTAGGAGTTTGGTTTGTGTCTTGAAATTATAGTTTATTAGGTCCCCAAATCCAGGCCAGGAGCTTGGAGTCATCTCAACCATCCTTGCGTTGCATTTCCCAAGTAGCCACCAAGTCCTGATGATTCTACATACAAAATACCTCTCAAAACTACCCTCTTTCCCATAATCGTCTTACTTGGAATATCTCTGCTTCCTGCTATCCAGTTGTTGCTTATCTAATCACTTCTGTGCACCACTTTCACACTTATATTTATAAAACAAACATAGACACTTTAAAATATCTTTATAAAGAGTATCTATCATTTTTATGCTGCCTTTTGGAATAAACTCTTAATGTTGTAATATCCAATTTGCTTATGAGACTGCCTTTTTTGCTCCATCTCTAAATTTATTTACACTTACCCTAGCTATTGTCATCTACTGCCATTCCCTACTTATGTTGTGGAAACAAATATGCTTTTGTTTGTACCCTTTCCTCTGCACAGCATCTCTTTCTCTTCTCATTGAGCTGACAAAAGCCATCTTCAATGATGCCTCTTCTGTGGTAAACATTTTGGACTTACTCCCTAGACTTGGAATTTATTATTCTTTAGGGAAGCATTATTTAGTACTCAGTGCAAGTATATTATGTATTGTTTGTAATTTTAGTAGTTAAGAGTCTTGAACAATTTTGCTCTTAATTCCTAAATGGATAGAACCTTCATTATTCAAACAAAAATGATTAAATAAATCATTACATTAAGAAATCATAAGTGAATTTATGATATAATGAATCAATAATATTTACGATAGCCACCCACATTATAATAACAGTAGGATAGAGAATATGTCATATTATCATAGTAACTCTAAACCTAGCAGTGTCTAGCAAATAGTAGCCCTTCAATAACTTATTTGATGAATCCTTCCATTCTGGAATTCTTCCAAAATTATATTTAAAATGTCACATTTTCTAAAAGCCTTTAAAATTATTTTTAAAATAATTTAAAAAGAAATAATTTATTGGTATAATTATATTTGATATATAAATGAAATTAAATATTCATGATTGAATGAAGATCTAAAACCCATTCCATTCATTTATCAATTATATAAAATGGGTAGTGTAAATTCTCCTAATCCTTTTCATGTATAAACCAATAACAAACAGACAAATAATTTGCAACATTTCTTTTTACATCCATTTTCTTTGGCTTGACTTGTTTTCCCAAGAAAACAGTCCCAGTTATACAGTAGTCACAAGCACTCTGAGGCTGACTCGCATCAGCTTCTCTTTACAGGACACCTGTACTGGATTCTCCTCACCTGTGGGCAATGGGCAGATGCTATAATGAGAACTACTATGGCAATACTCCAGCCACTACAGAATATTTTCCCAGCACAGGTGGTTCTTGAACTTGGCCGCTCATCAAAATCACTGGTGGAGCTTTAAAGAAATACAGGTGCCTGGGCCCTAGTGATCAAGAGAAACTGCTTTCCGCATCCTTGGGTAATGGAGCTCACCCACTTGTATTTTTAAAATCTCCACAGATGGTCTAGAAGTAGTTTGAATTGAGAACCATTGTCATAATGAACCTTTTCATCCTGACCTTCCTTTTGAAGTCACCTTTCTTTATCCATCTCATGTAGTCAGACTCAGCCTCACTCTTCATGGGTTTGGTTTCTGTAATCATAATTAGGTCTAGTTGTTGTGGTGACACTTGCATCTCTGGATTTCGTCTTTTATATTTCCTTTAACTCCTTACTCTGCAACCTGCAGGCCACTTGTACTTTTCCCCCCAAACAGTTCCCAGATAACAGAACATTACCCCAGGACCACTGCCCTAGACCACCCCTTGTTAATATCCTCTTTCTCATCAGCAGTGAAGGTAGGGAGTATACAAGACTTCCAAACTTATTTTCATGCTCAGGGACCACCTGATATGACCTACCATCAGAGAGGAAGAAGCCAAAGCATTTCATGGCCAATTTAAGAATGAGAAAGTCATGTTGACTATTGACATTTTAAAATGTAATTTTCAGTTAATAAGGATAGATCTAGTCCAGAAGTTCAATCTTTTAAGATGATATTTTTGAAGAATTTCATATTCCTTTTTTCTCTTCCTTGACACTTGATTTTTTAATACTAAATTTATTAATTTTACGCCGAAGCCGGTTTGGCTCAGTGGATAGAGCATCGGCCTGCGGACTGAGGGGTCCCAGGTTTGATTCCGGTCAAGGGCATGTACCTGGGTTGCGGGCACATCTCCAGTGGGGGGTGTGCAGGAGGCAGCTAATCGATGTTTCTCTCTCATCGATGTTTCTGACTCTCTATCTGTCTCCCTTCCTCTCTGTAAAATATCAATAAAATATATTAAAAAAATAATAAAAAATAAATAAATAAATTTATTAATTTCTCACTCCCTGCCATTTTGAATGCCTCATTTGTTATTTTTATGCTCAATGGCAAGATGGTATAAAGTCTAAGAGGTGAAAGAAAAATGTATATAGTCTTTAAATTCTCAAAACTATCATTGACAAAAAATGTTGGCAGACTAACATTTTTCCAATAATTTTTTATAAGTTAAAATCCGTTCCGTAATTTATACACTGGAATTTTCTTCACTAAAGCATTAATATTTAAATTCAAAATGGACACAGCTTTCATGGGTTAATTGTGAAACTTGCACATTTTCACAGAAACAACTACCTTGGCAAAGTCCTTGATATATGTTTTATCATGCAGACTCAAACGTGTCAAATGCACTATTACATATAGTTTTCTTAATAAAAACACAAAAATAAAGATTCCTAACCCATTTGTCATACTCCCATTGTATGTTCTGCAATACAAATTGGCACTGCATAACTCAACAGATTTTTTTTTTTTAAATACAAGGACCCAGACAGGCCAGTGTGTCTCAGGGGTTGAGCATTGACCTATGAACCAGGAGGTCACGGTGCGATTCCTGGTCAGGGCACATGTCCAGGGTGCGGGCTCGATCCCCAGTGTGGGACGTGCAGGAGGCAGCCAATCAATGATTATCTCTCATCACTGATGTTTCTATCTCTCTCTCCATTTTCCTTCTTCTCTGAAATCATTAAAAAAATATATTTTTAAAAAATACAAGGACCCATTCATACTCACAAATTGGGTTTGCTAGCTTGGCACTGATGTTGGGTCACACAAATTGTTATATGTAACTATGACATGAATAAAGAAACACATTAATGCTGATAGGCATCACTTCTTTTATTTAGTTTTTCTTTGTTCATGTTCACAAATGCTCCAAGTGGAGGAACACTCAAAACAAACACAGGAACAAAAACCACAAGGCTATTCTGAATTCTACATTCCTGAAGAAAAATGACAATGAAGAGCTTATTTTGGATTCACTTCCATACTGTTCTTTCAGAAAGCCTGGCTTCCCAAGTCCATCCAGCTCAGTGGTCTTGGCCACTAGCATATCCTCCAGGGAATACTGGGAAATGAATTACAAAGACTGAACATCATGCACACTGTGCTGTTGGTAAGTCTGACTGAGGACTAAATAAGGACAGGGGCACAGCTGCAGACACACAGCAGGTAGAGAATCACTTCAGAGATAATGAAAAGTAGCAGGATAATAAGTTTAGAGGGAGAGAAAAAGTTCAGAACCTGAGGTGAAACCTGGAGTGACAACAAAGCCCGGGAGAGGAAAAGAGACACAATACTTAAATTCTCCTTTGAAATCTCCAATCTGGAAAAAGCAGGATCTGCAGGGTATTACTTATAATTAAAAGATGGAGACATCTGGTACCGGTGAAATGACACTGCATTCTGATTGCAGACATCTGACTTGGGTTCCAGCCCAGTCACTGACTGGTATGTGACTTTAAGGAAACCGCTTTAAGCTCTTTTGGTCTCACTCTTAAAATGACATTGATGGATGAGCAGTTTCAATTATGCATTTTCTACAGTTCTAAAAGTTTAAAAATTCTAAATTTAACATTTTTAAAGAGCTATACATTAGGCATTTATTCAATAATAACCACAGGCTTGTCGCTAAAACTTACATTGGCCATCAATTTCCGGTGCACCATCCCTGAGTAAGTGTGAGCTCAGATTGCTCCGCGTCAGTGAGGGAAAGCGCCACCTAATGAGGCAGCTATTCCACATATGGAGCGCTCTTATGTCTAACTGGTACTCATCTTCTAGTAGTTTTTACCCCGAATCCAATTCTGTCCTCAAAATAATATAAAAGAAATACTTGCCCTAACCGGTTTGGCTCAGTGGATAGAGCGTCGGCCTGCAGACTCAAGGGTTCCAGGTTCGATTCCGGTCAAGGGCATGTACCTTGGTTGTGGGCACATCCCCAGTAGGGAGTGTGCAGGAGGCAGCTGATCGATGTTTCTCTCTCATCAATGTTTCAAAATCTCTATCCCTCTCCCTTCCTCTCTGTAAAAAAATCAATAAAATATATTTTTTAAAAAAATAAAAGGAATACTTTTTTTCAAATAGTGAAAGCAGCATTTTTTTATCTCCTTTAGTTGTATCTTACCTAGGTTATGAGCAGCACTCTTGTTTCTTTCAGCTATTGACACGATGAAGGAACTTGAGAGGCAAAAGGATTGCTGACTTCTAAACAGGCTCAAGCTATTGGTATCTGTTTTAAATGGTAATACTCTGAATTCAATGATCAAGATGGAAGCCCCAAATTTTGAGTAATTCCATTTGATTAGTGTCAGGGATAGCACAAGGAAATTTAGCTTCTAAGGACAGCTGCTAACAAACTCAGACAAAGAAAAGTATATGAGGTTGAATTACTGATATGAGATGCATGCAAGTCTCAGGACCAGACAGTGATTATACAAAACAAACAACAACAACACAACAAACCAGAAATAGCAATAATTGATAGCTATAGAGTCCGACACTGTACTAAGTCCCTTTTATTATTTACACCATGGACTGAAAACCAGATATTTAATAAAACAGGTCATTCTCATTTGCCACGGAAGTGCTGGATCTTAGGAAATCAGCCCTTTGCTCCACATGAAGGCAGGTATGGAGTTAAATTTACTTTGGAGAGCATTTCTTCCTCAACGAACTAAAGGTTTGGGGCTATCAAAACCATCTACCTTCCTTTGTGCCCTTTTCAATTAGGCAAAACCACCCAGTTATATGCCATTTCTACTCATCTATACACTAGAGGCCCCGTACACGGATTAGTTAGTGCACCAGTGGAGTCCCTTGGCCTGGCCTGCAGGATCGGGCTGAAACTGGCTCTCCGACATCCCCCAAGGGGTTCCGGATTGCAAGAGGGTGCAGGCCAGGCCGAGGGACCCCACCGGTGCACGATTGGAGCTGGGAAGGGATGCAGGAGGTTGGCTAGCTGGGGAGGGACCACGGGAGGGCTTCAGGGTGTGTCCGGCCTGTCCCGATTGGCCAGACCCAGCAGCAAGCTAACCTACTGGTCGGAGTGTCTGGCCCCTGGTAGTCAGTGCACATCATAGCGACTGGTCGTCCAGTCAACTGTCTGCCCCCTGGTGGTCAGTGCACATCATAGCGAGCAGTTGAGCGGCCTCAGCATATCATTAGCATATTATACTTTGATTGGAAAATGGATGACTGGACGACTGGACACTTAGCATATTAGGCTTTTATTATACAGGATAGTTCTTCACCTTTCACTTGGGTGAGATGTAACTTTTTTTTTTTCTTTCAGTTTTGGTACTCATTCGATATGTCCATCCTACATAGTAGAAAAGACTCAAATGTAGCCTTGATACCAAGATGTTAAGGAAAGTGTAAGTCAATTGTTGTCTTTTCATTGTTCATGTATAGATTTTATGGCACAATATACCGAGAGCCCACAAGAAGAAATAATCCATATCTGAAGACACTCATGCACCAACATTTCTGAACTATTGTTACAACTTATCATGAGAAATGGGTTTTATTGCAGCAAGAGAAAATTTAGCTGGGAATGATTGCAAAATGTGCAATCATTGGAAGTTTTCCCGTATTAAATAACCTTAGAAAAAAGTGTGCCTCACTGGGCCAGGCTGGAGATAGCCATGGACAGCCCCTGTGCATTGCTATTAGTAGCAGAATACCAGTAAAATCTCTCCAAATCCTGGGAGCCACATCAATCTCTCTCATCACTATATTTTCTTAAAACCTCATAGAAAATAGCTGGTGTATGTATGTGTGTGGGTCACAGACCAGGGGTACTGGAAACAGTAATTAGATGGTTCTGGTTCTGAAAAAAAAAAAAAGGAAATAATATAAAAGTTGCTAAAAAAAAACAACAAAACAATAATTGCCTTATTAATGCCCAGATTAAAACAAGGGCAGGAATTGGACCTTTACCCAAAGGCAAATCAAATAGAATTTCTGAAGTGTGGAGAGCTGGTATGCATGTGTGGCAGGGCATGTCTGAGTGTATATTTGCGAGTAACTGGATGTGATGATGACTAGTGGTCAGGGAAATGTAGAGGCAGTAATATGAAAGTGTACTTTTATAATTCTGAAATTAGCTATTTTATATTTGAATTTGCTTCTGTCATTCATGGTCTCACTATTCCTCATTGTTTTATATCACCTAGAAATGTCAAAAATATTTTCATTTACATCAGTGCTAAAAAATTTTTAAATGCTTGACGAAAGCAGAGGATCCTACCCAGTTTTATCAATCAATTAAGCAGCACTTTTCAAGAAACATGTAATTCACCATGTTATAAAATTCAGCTAATTCTATTTCTAATAGTTTTTCTTCTGGGGCTGTTAGGAGCCATTAAAATAATGCTAATATGAAAATAATGCATTATATGGTGGATTTTCCAACCTTAATTCTTCTCCCCAGAGTACTCTAATTCTATAAAAAATAAGTAAAATGAGATTCAATTAGAATGTATATTTATTTGTTTATATGTTTGGTGAACAAAATTTGGTTTGCAATGATTGACTTTTTAAAAAAATAAAGCTGCAGCCATCTACTTAATCTCAATAATGCTTTTTAGAAAAGTATTCATGTTTTTTTAAAATAATAAATTTTCCATTTTTCAGTCTACCTCTAAATCTTGTTTATCATTCATCAAAGAATAAAGGGTTCTAAAATAACATGAGTATGTCCTGGGAGGTAAATTTATTCTAAAGAAGAGGCTTGAAATCAGAGAAACTGTATTCTTATATAATTTCCTTATCTCTTTTTTAGTTTGATTTCTTCATGAGTGTTTGTCCTGTCTTTATTATTTGAAAAAAATTTATTCTTGATAGAGATGAAAGCAAAATAGACCAAAAACAGTTATCCCATAGAATCAAAGGGAAACAGTTTAAAATCCAGTCTAGCAAAAGCACATAAAAAGCTCTTCTGAGGACTTTTGTTTTTAATGACTGAATAAGGTCAGTTTGGTCTTAAATCGAGATCAAAACATCAACAAATAACTTTTTTTTATTAAATAGCCTATGTCTATGAGTGATTCATGTCTATTAAAATGCCAATCACATTTTCAAAGAAAATGGTAGACTGAACTATTTAAGTAGATTGAACTATTTAGCCTGGCACTCAAATGAGTTACTGTATATTTATTTTTTCTTCCTTTCTTTTCAAAATAGATTAACTTGCATTTTAGCTGATTGACAGTCAAGACATATGTAACACACTAAAAGAAATCTTAATAATGGCAAAGACTTGAATTCAAAGATTTTCATGAGTACCTCAACCTTAAGCACCCTTGACTACTCTCTCTGGCACAATAATTTTTGTAGAATTCAGTGAGACATCTACAAACTTCAATATTTCAATAATTCGACGAGCACTTCTACTGAGATATTTCCTTAGCCTGTGAAACATATTTATAAATGTCATGAAACCAATACCAACATTTTTTTCTGATTTATTTTCTTCCTGAACCCATATTTATTTTTGTAGTTGAATCCTCACGCTTTTAGTTAAGACTACATCTTTGAAAGGAAAAAGGAGGTTTGTAACTTGCCGCTGGTTGTAGGTCCCAGAGATCTGTCAGTGACAAGAAAGCCATTATATAAAAGCTCAACGGTACAGCCATATCTGACTAGTTAGCTGTAGTGGAAGCTGGAACTGAATTTATGTAACCAAGACAACTTTTCATTGGAAAAACATAGAGAAGAGGTGGAAAGCAAACCAGTTAGATAGGCAGTGTAAATCTATTACACGAAAATATTTTTTAAAAGGGCAATGATATTGGCTGAGGCGATAAATTTTGAAATCTTTGGATAAAGGACTAAACCCTAAGTATTACAAAACAAAACAAAAGCCTTTTATTGTTTGTTTTATCTTTTCATTTGATTAGCTCTGAAACCAAAAACAGAAGTTATTTTTTAAACAGATATTTTGGTAAACTCTATAGGAATTAATAAATTTCTAAATTTTTCAGAATGAACATTTTATAATAAATATATTTTTAATTAAATTTATTGGGGGTGATATTGGTTAATAAAGTTATATAGGTTTCAAGCATACAATTCTATAATACATCATCTGTGCATTGTATGTGTTTACCACCCAAAGAGAAATTTTCTTCCATCATCATATATTTGACCCCCTTTGCTCTTTACAACCTCCTTCCACTCTTCCCACTGGTAACTGTTGTCTCTATGAGTTTTTGTTTGTTTATCTTCTTTTTTCCTTTATTATTTTCTGTTTTATATCCCACATATGAGTGAAGTCATATGCTTCTTAACTTTTTCTGTCTGACTTATTTTGCTTAGCATGTTATTTTCAGATCTATCCATGTTGTGCAAATGGCAGTATTTCATCTCTTTTTATGACTGAGTAGTAGTTTTTCATTGTATATATGTAACACATCTTCTTTATCCAGTGAAGGATAAACTTCTGTCATGTTGGCTTGTATTGTCTTTATTCTAATGTTCAGTGACACAGCTCACTGGAGAATGGAGAAGAAAAACCTGAAATTCAGTGCCAGAGAATATCAAGTCTAAGAGTTTACTTTTGTAAAGATATAATGTAGATTTTAAATTGTGTATTCTCTAAAATTTCTTAGCACAATTTTGAAATTTAAAACATATATATATATATATGTATATATATATATATATATATATATATATATATATATATGTACTTTATGAAGATCAGGAACCTAAATGATACTATTCCTCATTATGGGAGAAAGGATGGCTGTTTTCTATTATGGTAAAATAAATGGAGAAGTGTTATATTTGAGGATGTAACTTCAAAGTAAATTCTAGAAAGGATATTGTACCGGTGCATTTTTTTCTGTAGTTTTGTTAATAGTTTCTCATGCACAATGTGTACTATAAGCTAGCCACATGAAATAAATGACTTTGGCCTTACTTGTCTCTAGTACATCATAACCCTAGCCAGCTTGATAATAAGCCTAACTTGGCAGTAATCTACATACAGTGGCATTTGGAAAGCTGTAATAATGATGATGAAATTAAAATCCCAGAATTTAAGTAACACATAGGTCACTGTGCTATAAAAATGTAGTTGAGAATAATAACGACCTCTAAAATGTTTGTGTTCATTGGTGAAGGCTGAGCTAATTAGAATAGGAAGTTGAAATACATTTTCTCTTTTCTGAATGTTTCAAATAGACTGGCCTGGAATAAATGTAAATAAATTCAGATTTATAGTTTCTTAAAGCAATTATATACTGAATAATTCCATATTTATATCTACATACCATTTGACATCTACTATCTTAGGTGGTTCTAAATTATGCTCTTTTTATTATTTGCTTATTACTAAAAATTGGACAATGTTGCTGTATTTTTAACAGTCATGGTAAGGTTTACTTTAGCTATGTACTAGGTTCAGAACAGCCTTTCTTAATTAGATATATAAAAATGTATCCCCTAATAAAATATATTAGAATGTATTAGTCTAATAATCTAAATCCTACCCAAATCTCCATGATTTGAAATTAGTCATATGGAAATTCATCGTGGGGGGTAGAGGGAAGAACCTAATTTCTTTTTTTCTTACCAAGTAAACATAAAGAAAGCAGTTGTTATGTCTTTTACTGCTTTTATTTAATGGTGCATTAACCAAATTAAACAAGTGCCTTCATTCCAAGATTCCTCATTTATTTCTCTATGAAGTGTGGTGTTTCAAGAGGAAGATAATGTAAGTCAATATACATATCAACTAATTTCATTACCTATCGCTTTTAGTGTCTGTAGGGACACTATTATCATATGGAACCCAATTAGGGGGACACTGACTAGTGATATGATTTTTATTTATCACCACCTAATCTTAATCTACTTGAAAATCTTATTTTCAGTGCTGCCAGATGCTAACTAATGTGGGATCACTGGGTTTAACTGAATGACATTTCTTAGCTAAGCAAATTAATAAAATTGATGAGGAAAAAAGATGTCTTTCAGAAGCCAGACTTACCATATGCTAAAACACAATAGATATAATTTTTCTTTATTCATTGGTGTTGTAATGACTGCACTGTGTTTAAAATCTTAATGCACAAAATAATTCCCACTTTTTCAAGTTCACCATTATTAAGGTAAATTTCTTAGATTCCCTATAATGCAATAACAATGACAATAACAATAAATGCTCATTTTTAGAACTAAAGATAATTTTTTAATGTTTATTCAAAGCTGACAAATAGTTTTACATAGTAAAATGCAATAAATACAATGCCTTTTTTAGGACAGCAGGATAGATCTGTTGTATTTAAATCAGAAAAAAAACTAAGTGATTATATATTGGATGTCAGCTAGACAGTTCCTAGACATCAAATAAGTGAAAGAGAAAGAACATATATTGTCAGTTTATGTGGCACTGTGTTAACCAAAAATCATTAACTGTTTCATTAATCAACTGTATTTTTTCTTCCTTCTAAAAATCAGCTGCCAATCCCTTTTTTCTTCTGCTAAAAGAATTAGCCTTTTCATTTTTCAAGTCTTCCCTGATATTGGCATTTAAATGAAGAGGAGTGATTTTACAAGATCATATTTTACCATTCCGTCATTTGAAAAAGGATGAATCAAGTTTAGACTAAACAAGCTCCACATGCAATCTATATATATATAAAAGCCTAAGCGACCATTATGACTGAACTACTGGAACAACCAGTCAACCAGTCTCTATGATGTGCACTGACCACCAGGGGCAGACGCTCAACACAGGAGCTGCCCCCTGGTGATCAGTGCGCTCTCACAGCCAACCTCCCACGGCCAGCCAACGTCCCTCAGTCCCTCCCCTGATCCGGCAGGCCCCATACTGCAGCTGGCAGCTGGCAGGCCCCGGTTGGCCAAGCCCCAATTGGGACTGGGCAAGACAGCCCCGATAGGCCCTGATTACTGGCTAGGCCTAGGGACTCCACCTGTGCATGAATTTTGTGCACCAGCCTCTAGTAGATACATAATACATATTTTGAATAAACAAGTTATAATAAAAATTATAGACTTTTACAAAATGGAAAAGTTGTGATTTAACTAACTCAACAGTAGGCCTGAAATACTTCTGAAGTGCGGATGATTAAGCTATATTTTCAATCTTTACTATTACATTACCTGCTATTATATTTTATATATATGTCTAACATAGTTTTACTTTTTCACTATTAAGAGAAAAAAAGTTAGACATAATGTTTTTCATTATACTTGGGTCCATTATTTACATCTTGAAACTAGTCCTTTTTTGCTGGTACTACAAAACACAACAGCCCATTTCTTTGTATGTACACAAAAGGAAAAAGAAGTCAACTTTCCACCTATAGATGAGTTTCCACGTGGCTATCTCCAAATCATAGGTCAGGGAACTAGGCAATATAATTAATTCACATAGCAATGCAAAATGTGAGTTGGCCCATGTAGCATAATACAGAAGTAAACTGGCTATTTTCTGCTTCTTTGGGCAGGCAACCCACCCATACATTAGTAGATAGGCCTTTGATAAAGGTCTGAGAATGATAAAACAGATATATGTACTAAGTCATTCTATAAGTACCTACTTGCCAGTAATTTCAATTGTTTTACTAGTATGTAACAGAAACCCAACTTTAACGTAGAAATTTTTCAACAAGCAAGTTATGTTTTGTCTTGCTTTTTGGTGTGTTGGTTTGTTTTGCAGATTACAAAAACTGAGGCCCCAGGGACATGTATCAATTCTATTTTTTTTCTCTTCATGACCATTTCCTCCTATACTCTAAATCACGAATAGACATCCAGGGTCATCCTGACACAGAAACATTAATAATCATCATGAAAATGTAACAGTTAACAGGAAGGAGAAGTAGAGCTGATAAAATATCTTTAAGGTTTGACCCATTTTATTTCTTTCTTGGGCAGACAGAAATATGTTAAAATTCATATCTATGCTAAATATAAAAATACCTGAGCATAGCTAGATGGAGCCCCATTTTCTATAGGCAGACTTTAGTTTTTCTATCTCTATTGCATTGACTTTTATAAAATGTAAAGAGAAGTTAAATTAGTTCTCTTTAAATGTAATTTCCTTTTTGAAACTATGCATTTAAGACTATACATTTTAGTTTTCAAGATTACTGACATTCTGTAAATGCAAATGTATTTTCTACATTACAATATTACCCAAGGGGAAAAAAACAACAAAAAAGAAGTGTCTGTGTAGGAGTAAGCAGGAATAGAACAGTCCCAGTATTGTAGCATTCTCACAGTGTGTCATGATAGTCTTTTAAATTTCTACTTCTATTCCTATCATATTTAATAAAATTGGGTGAGAATTTGAATCTTAATTTCCTCATTTAAAAAATGTACTTCTCTCATCTGACCATGCTTACTTTTAAAATAAAATTTTAATTCCAATTGCATACATAACAAAAAAAATTTAATCAATTCAGGTTATAATTTTTCCTCTAACTAATATTAACTAGCATTTATAGTCAATATTTTTCCTTTATATACATTGTTAAAGAAAAAAATATTATGCATGCAATTTATAATCAACTGAGTTCTGTCTTATGTTGGCTTGACTATTTGGTCAATGTATGGATCAACTAACTTTATTTATGATTTACTTTGAAACCATTATAATAATCAATTTCTGACAAAAATAATATTTAATAATCTATTAGATCATGCTTAGCATACACCTTGCTTATTCTACATCATCTCTAACTTTTGAACAACCCACAAGTACAATCTAAGTGTATTCCCTTTGAAAAAGAGTTTTCCAGAGACATTCGGTCACTTGCCCACAGTCACATTTAGTAAATGTCAAACCTGGAATTTGAGCGTCCATCTCTTTAATAACAAAGTTCATATTCTTGAGGACAGAAAATGAAAAATATGGAACACATATTAACATTCATTACTAATGGAAGGCATCTTCTGGGGGTGGGTAAAGGGAGATGAAGAGGGTATAGGGAGGACAAATGGTGACTGAGATACTTGAGTTCAGGTGGTGAACACACAATACAGTATACAGATGATGTATTATAGAACTGTGCCTATGAAACCTGCATAATTTTGTTAATGAGTGCCACCTCTATAAATTCAATAAAAAGGGGAAAAAAGAAAATATTCCAAGTGAAATAAAACAAAAGACCACTACCTAAGGTAGTGATAGAATTATTTGCTTCAATTTCACAAAGTATTTTTTAAATTTTTATTGATTGATTTGTAGAGAGAGAGAGGGGGAGGGAGAAACAGAGGAGGGAGAGAGAGAGAGAGAAACAGAGAGAGAGAGAGAGAGAGAGAGAGAGAGAGAGAGAGAGAGAGAGAGAGACATCAATTTGTTGTTCCACTTACTTATACATTCATTGCTTTCTTGTATGTTCCCTGACTAGAGATTAAACCCACAACCTTGGCATATCAAGACCACACTGATCATATGAGCTACCTGGTCAGGGCCTCACAAAGTATTTCTTAAGTAAACAAGTTGTAAAGCAGGATTGTAATTTGTAGGAATAAAAGAGATTTAAGAAAAGTAGTACTGACTTCTGATCTCACTTTCTCCTGTATATGTTATTAAGAAAATAAGACACATTTAAAATATATTGTTGAATCTCAACTATAGAAGTAAAACATGGCATAGAATATTTCCAGAAAGCTGTATCAGTCAAAGAAAGACAGAAAGAAGAGTTCATGGTGTTCATGATCACGAAATATTGATATTACACAATTCTCCTTCCCCTACCTCTTCAATCAGTAACAAAATAGTATATGTAGTGGCTGCAGCAGTCTGCATTCCCACCAGCAGTGTACTAGGGTTCCATTTTCTCCACATCATCACCAGCACTTGTCATTTGTTTATTTGTTAATGATAGTCATTCTGATAGCTGTGAGGTGATATCTAATTGTAGTTTTAAATTACATCTCTCTGATGATTAGTGGCTTTGATCATTTTTTCATATGTCTCTTGGCCATCTGTATGTCCACTTTGGAGAAGTGTCTATTTAGGTCTTTTGCCCATTTTTTAATTGAATTGTTTAGTGACTCTCCACTCTAAACAGAACTAAGTTTGAGGTGAAGAGGGATAACAATACAATGATTATATGTAAGTTTCTGAGTAACAAAAGTTAAAAAATATGTCAAGGTATCTTTAAAAAAATGCCTGGCACATTTTGAGCACTCAAAAATGTTTGGCCACTGACTTAAAAGGTTAATTAGTATAATGTACAGGGTTGTTTTTTAAATCTATATTCCACATTTATCTGTTTCCATTAGTTTAAGGATCTCTGATGTCCGTTGGAGTTCATATAAATTCTCCTTTGCATCCATCTTACAAAAGTCGTCATTATCTGTAAAGTTTTTTCTTTTTTTTATTTTCTTGTTGGGGAAGGGGATCTGGAAATTACTGAACATCCACTCATTTCCAGGTATTGAGAATATGCCATCTTATACATCCCCACATTTCACATAGAAAAAGTGAAAGTCTTGTGAGTTAACTAACATGTCTACATGTCTAACAACACAGTTGCAAGGGTAGGGATCCAAACCCAAGTGTATTAAATTGAAGTAAGTCTCTTTTCACTGTATACAATACCTCAAATATTGAGCTTGGTACCAAGATTCATTTTTTGGGTCTAAAGTGAATTGTGCAAATGCTGTACTTAGGTCTGAGCAGCCTCGCACAGTTATGGAGGCTGTCCACAACCCAACCCTTGGTAGTGGTCATTTATATTGTCTATAAAAATGGGCTCCTTGGAGTTCTACATGAATGCTCTGACTTTAGAACTGCCACTGTATGGACAAACTCTCTATTCTTATTCTACATGTTGTCACATAAAATAAACCCAAAATTCTACTATAGAAGGTAGTAGTCCACATACGTCAGTGTTGGGGATAAAAGACGCATTCCGAAGATCTGTGGTGGTTTCTAGCTTGGCTTTCATCTATTCTTTGGGTAAATTACCCACCTGCGGGATGTTATGTGGTGGTTTTCAGGATCCAATGAAATGGAATAACCTCATAAATCATAAAGGGCTGTGACAGAGACTGGTTATATGTTCACAAACTATTTCCCTTCTCTTTCTGGGCAAAAAGCTATACGTTGTCTCCCATATTTCCCTATTTAGGTGTGGCCATCTTTGTGAGTTCCAGCATATGAATTATGAGGAAAAGTGATGGATCACACCTCTAAAATGGGCTCATAAAAACTCATCGTTAGGTGCTCTTCTCTGCTCCTCCCCTCATCTACTGCGGGGAAGCCAGGAACATGACAAGGCCCTTATGAGCAAAGCCCATAGAGCAGTGGTTCTCAACCTGTGGGTCGCGACCCCTTTGGGGGTCGAATGGCCCTTTCACAGGGGGTTGCCTAAGACCATCGGAAAACACATATATAATTACATATTGTTTTTGTGATTAATCACTATGCTTTAATTATGTTCAATTTGTAACAATGAAAATACATCCTGCATATCAGATATTTACATTACGATTCATAACCGTAGCAAATTACAGTTATGAAGTAGCAACAAAAATAATTTTATGTTTGGGGGTCACCACAACATGAGGAACTGTATTAAAGGGTCGCGGCATTAGGAAGGTTGAGAACCACTGTCATAGAGGTTCCTGGCACCCCAAGGCTTACACCGAACTGATTGAACAATAAATAGATACACATTTGTTGTGCCGGGCTACTGAAATTCTGGGGTTCTTTAATATAGCAATGCCCTACTCTGAATAATCTAAGGCCTATGCAAATATGAGGAAGGTTTTACCACCTATTATTAAAATAACAGGCAAAGTCCAGACCTTCCACCGTGCCCGTATTTTGCTATCATGAATGACCATTCTGAACCTTGTTGCTTACTGTTGTAAAAGTATTTCCCAAGGATTACAAGATCTGCTGAAGCACCCCAATTCCACTGACAAAAATTGAATTGCAAATAACTGATCTTTTCTTGGTCTACTTCTGCAGCTTCAGCAAATTCCAAAAAAATGTGTCTTCCGAGCATTCTTCTTAAAAGAAAGGATGAAACACTTTCTGTTATGTAAATGACTTCTAAACACCTTAAATATTGCTGGATATAGTCAATAGATTTTAGCCATTTATAAAATATTTTGGCACAAGGATAGCAATACAAATTTGAACTGTCTTTTTCTAATTGATACCAACCCAAAGCATATGTCATTGCTATCTGTTGTCCATTTAAAATTATATTTCAGACTAAAATTGCTACTATAAGAAGTTCCCCTAACATCCTCCATTTTTGAGGCAGATGATGTGACACTGAAGCAGATAAAGAACCTTATGGTCTTAGTTGAGTCAGCATGGGGCAATGAAAACAACATACTCAGAAGAATCTTCAATAAAGAGAAAATTCCCTGTCTTTAATGAATATCATTATCAGACCTGAGAAGTACATATTTAAAACCAAAATACTTAATGCAGCTGACTACTTCTCTACTCTACTAAAATGTGGAAATACTATTTTAAGACAGAAATAATTTGTTTATATAAATAGTTTCTAAATATCTTAAAGGATTGGTCCAAGTCTAATGGCATTCACTTGACCAAATGTTATTTTAATATTAAACTTACAAAGATACTATATTTAAGAAATCTAAACACATTGTTGATTTTTTTAAATGACTGTGTTTCCCTAACAAAATGTCTTTGTAGTGAATGCATAAACAAGTAATCAGCAAAAGACTAAAAGGCAACATAGCAATTATTAGAAAATCTCAAACTTCTCCATATCCTATCTAATAAAAGAGAAACATGGTAATTAGCGTATGACCGCTACCCTTCCCATTGGCTAATCAGGGCGATATGCAAATTAACTGCCAGCCAAGATGGCGGCCGGCAGCCAGGCAGCTTAAACTGAACATGAGGCTTGCTTGCTTCAGTGATGGAGGACTCCAACATTCCCCGCCTGCCTTGCCGGCCTCTGAGCCTGCAGTTTGAAACATTGTAACATATAGAAGCTAAACAAAACCCCAGAAACCAGCTTTCAGCCGGCTGGGATCTCAGAGCTGGAGTTGATACAGCGTTTCGATTATAGAACCCAAACAAACCAGATACCTGCTTTCAGCAGCTGAGGCCTAAGAGCTGGAGCCAAGCCTCAGAGCTAAAGCTGGCCCAGAATAAAAAAGAAAAAAAAGGAAAAAAGGAGCGGTTGGGAGCTTCAGTCACCCACCAGCCTGAAAACATCCCTCAGCCCCTCACCCTGACTGGCCAGGCACCCCAGTGGGGACCCCCACCCTGAAGGGTGTGTGACCAGCAGCAAACAGCCATCATCCCCTCACCCAGGCTGGCCAGGCACCCCAGTGGGGACCCCCACCCTGATCCGGGACACCGTTCAGGGCAAACCAGCCAGCCCCCACCCATGCACCAGGCCTCTATTCTATATAGTAAAAGGGTAATATGCCTCCCAGCACTGGCATCAGCAGAGCCACGAGGCCTCCCGGCATCGGGATCAGCAGAGCCCTGAGGCCTCCCAGCACCGGAATGAGCAGAGCCGAGAGGCCTCCTGGCACTGGGATCAGTGTGACAGGGGGCAGGGCCCAAATCCCCTGATCGCCCTGTGGCTCTGTTTGACAGGAGACGGGGCCACAACCTCCCTATCCGCCCTGCTCTGTTCATGACAGGGGAAGGTGCCCCAACCCCCTGATCAGCCCTGCTCTGTGCCTGATAGGGGGGAGCTCCCCAACCCCCTGATCGCCCTGTGGCTCTGTGTGTGACAGGGTGCGGCACCCCAATCCCCTGATCGGCCCTGCTCTGTGTGTGACAGGGTGCAGCGCCCCAACCCCCCCAACCCCCCACGGGCCCTGCTCTGTGTGTGAGGGGGTAGACCCATAACCTCCCCATCGGCCCTGCCTTGAGTGTGACAGTGGCGGCGCCCCAACTCCCCTATCGGCCCTACTCTATGAGTGACAGGGGGGAGCTCCTCAACCCCCGATGGGCCCTGATCTGTGCATGACAGGGGGCTGTGCCCCAACCCCATGATTGGCCCTGCTCTGTGTGTGACAGGGTACCGAGCCCCAACCCCCCTGATGGGCCCTGCTCTGTGTGTGACAGGGGGTGGCGCTGCAACCTCCCCATCGACCCTGCCTTGACTGTGACAGGGGGCGGTACCCCAACCCCCCAATCGGCCCTACCCTGAGCGTGACTGAGGGTGGAATCACAACCTCCGGATCCACCCTGGTCTGTGCATGACAGGGGGCGGCGTCCCAACTCTCCAATCGGCCCTGCTCTGAGCCCGACCAGGGGCTGCACCTAGGGATTGGGCCTGCCCTCTGCCACCCGGGAGCAGGCCTAAGCCAGCAGGGCATTATCTCCCGAGGGGTCCCAGACTGCGAGAGAACACAGGCCAGGCTGAGGGGCCCCCCCTTCCCCCCGAGTGCACAAATTTTTGTGCACAGGGCCTCTAGTGTTATTATATGCAAATAATAAACTTTTCTACTAGCACAGGATTTTTTTGAAATTGAAACACATATTTTTAAAATATATTTTTATTGATTTTAAAGAAGAAAGGAGAGGGAAAGAGTGATAGAAACACCAATGATGAGAAAGAATCATTGACTATCTGCCTCCTGCACACCCCACACTGAGGATCAAGCCTAAAACCTGGGCATATGCCATGCCTGGGAATTGAACTGTGACCTCCTGGTTCATAAGTCAAAGCTCAACCACTGAGCCATGCTGGCTGGGCACACATCATATTTTTCTCAAGAATATCTGTTTCTTACACTTTCTTAGGTATAGCTTTCATCCTACCATAGATTGGTTCCAACTTATATAAAGGTATAGGGTTAAACTCAGGACAGGATTCAGATTCAAGGCAAAATATGTGGATAGAGTGTGGGCCTGCGGACTGGAAGGTCCCAGGTTCAATTCTGGTCAAGGGCATGTACCTTGGTTGCAGGCACATCCCCAGTAGGAAGTGTGCAGGAGGCAGCTGATCGATGTTTCTCTCTCATCGATGTTTCTAACTCTCTATCTCTCTCCCTTCTTCTCTGTAAAAAATCAATAAAATATACATTTAAAAAAAAAATATTTCACATGGTAAAGTCAATAAGGCCACCTAACTCATGGCTGCCAATGTCTGCTCTGTCACTAAAGTTTTCCACTGAAGAAATTGGAAACTCCAACGGTATAAACTTATATGATCAATCAGGAGCATTGACTCTCCTTTTCAGTGTGGACTCCAAAGCTTTCAACATAGCTTTTCTTTTTTTTTAGACTGTTCATGCTCTTCACTGTCCTGATAGTTCTTTCCTAGTGAAGGAATTATAATTAAACTAGAGGCCTGATGCATAAAATTCATGCAAGAGTAGGCCTTCCTTTCCCCGGCTGCTGGCACCAGTTGCCTTTGGCACCCAGGACCCTGGCTTCCCTCTGGCCATCGGTAGGCACCCGGGACCTGGGCTTCCCTCACAGCCCTGGCTTCATCCGAAAGGTCGTTCAGAAGGACGTTTGGAAGGACGTCCAGTCTAATTAGCATATTATGCTTTTATAATTATAGATATACTCTTTCTATGTATGGGTGTGTACGTGTGTATGTATAACACATATTTCATATATATTCATGTGCAATTGCCAATAAAATAGTAAAAAATGTTGCACAATAATAAATCATGGTGCTATAATAGTATATTATCATGTGAAACCTTTAAAATTTCAATCTAGGTGTATAATCTTACCTTCCAGCTTACATATAGGTAATAAAAATGTTACTGGAAACATTATTTTGATATCTGCCATTCTGTAATAAATGTTCCATTTTTGTACAAAAGATAGCAATTGCCAATCTGAATAAGTGATGAGAAGAAAGTATGAATGCAATCCCTACAATTTTATTTTTGCTTAAAAAAACAATGGTGTCAAGTAAATTTCTTTGCTATTTTATTTCTATTCAATTAAAGAAAATATTTTAAATGACACAAAAAGCTTGATTACTTGATTGTAATTTTTACCGCTTGGCTAAAGAAATGATTGAACAAGTTTGCCTATATGTAGGGAAGGATCCCTCCCCAAACATGCACATACAAGATATTGAGGATACTACTGTAGAGTGCTTACCCCTTGCTCTGAGGCAGCCATATTCTCATGAACTCTTTCCCCAAATAAATTTTATATAGGAAATTAGAGATACCACAAAATTTTACCTCATTTATATTAAGTATTTTTTCCACTATGACTGTAGCACAATTGGCTAGGCGTAATACTTACTGTTTTACTTTTAGGAATCTGGACTACAAAATTCTACTAATACTCAAAGGTATATAATATACCCCTTTGTATTGTATTTGCTACAAACTTGCTAAAACATGGAATAATGGAGAAAAACCTAATTGACCATAAATATGGAAGTAACTTAAAATGCATTCATACTTTAGAATATTGTATAGTCCTCAAAAATGCATGTTTGGCCCAGTGGATAGAGTGTTAGCCTGTGGAGCAAAGAGTCCTGTGTTCAATTCTGGTCAAGGGCATGTACCTTAGTTGTAGGCCCTTCCCTGGCCTTGGCCCTGGTCAGGGCTAGTGCAGGAGGCAACCAATCAATGTGTTTCTCTCACATTGATGTTTCTCTCTGTCTTTCACTCTCTCTTCCACCCTCCCTAAAAATAAATTGAAAATGTCCTTGAATGAGGATTAACAAAAGAAAAAACAAAAACAAAAAATGCATGTTAGGTGTCTGGATTTAGAGAGAGAAAAATATTCAAGAATATTGTTGAATGAAAAAGAATAAGTTGCAGAATACCATGTGTAGTATGAACCAGACTACATTCAAATATATAAGTTTATGTTATTATTGTGCATAAACAAAAGAAAGGACATGTATGAGGTTAATACTGTTTACTTACTAGAGTTCTATTTTGTTGGAGGTACTTTTTAATAACAAAATTAACACTGGATGCTTGTAAAAATGATAACATTGGAATGAAAGCAATTGATATTGATTTTAAGACCAAGATAAGTCAGAATGAGAAATTTGCAGTTTTACCCAATTTCAGCTTGAGAAGTTGTGAAAAGCAAATATCACTCAGCTGAATATCACTTCTTTGGCAGGGCTTACAGATCTAGAAATATTTATAAATCACATGGATAGAGGTTACATGTTCTGGGTAATGTTAAGTTGGTAAGAAGACTTCACAATTATGGAAATAGAAGTGCCTGTTGAAACTAAAACTGCATTGCTAACATACTGGCAAACCGTTCAATAGTGACAATAATCTCCATTCTTTCCATTGTTTATATATATATATATATATATATATATATATATATATATATATATATATATATTTTATTGATTTTTCAGAGAGGATTTTTTACAGAGAGTTAGAAACACCGATGAGAGAGAAACATCGATCATCTGCCTCCTGCACACTCCCTACTGAGGATGTGCCCACAACCAAAGTACATGCCCTTGACCGGAATCGAACCTGGGACCTTTCAGTCCACAGGCCCACGCTCTATCCACTGAGCCAAACCAGTCAGGGCCATTCTTTCCATTGTTACAATGAAGGCAGCCACCAATGGTGATTACTTCTCCTGGGTTCTCTCAGGGTGCTTAAATATTAGACCAATGGAAATGATCAGGGATCTTATTTTATGTGAAAACTTCTTTCCTTTATTTTTAAATTTTTACAGCATAAAAAAACAAGCAACCACCCTAACCGGTTTGGGTTGTTGCTTGGGTGGAAGTAGGCCATTCATCAGGAAAACTGGAACAGGTTCTCTCTTCAGGTTTTTCTGTACAGTTCTGTTTTTTTTTTAACCCAAACCAACCTGCCATTAGGGCAAGGGCAAAGAGCCTGGCAGGCACTTTAAAATCTATCCTGGCTCTGGGATCTCAGGGGGAAATGTTTACAGGGGACTTTGAGTTTTGATATCCATTATTATTTTATTTAGGCATAATCATGGGGAACTTTGGGGGGTCTTTACCCCAGGATTTAAAACTAACAAAACAGGGGAGAGGTGAGGGTAGAAGGTCAACCAAAGGACTTGTATGCGTGCATATAAGCATAACCAGTTGACACAGATACTCAGGGGGTGAGGGCAAGTGCTGGGGGGTTCACCTCAGTTATCCTCCTAGAGTTTCAGTATTTTGAGTACACTATTCTCCTATCATTTTATGTCTGATGCACTCCAGCCAATAACCCCTTTCTTAAGCTTCAGAAACGGCTGAAAAAGTGCTCCCTGAGATTTAAAGGCACATGTCCAAGTGGGCTTGCGGGGTGATGCTCTGAAACCCCCCCCCCCCGTCTTCATCTATCACTACCATTCTTTCCTTTGCCTCTCTTCTCCCTTGTGCTTTTCTTGATTCTTTCCAAGGTTCCTTAACATGTGTGAGAATCCTTGGCTTACTCACAAGTATGGGGGTTTCCTGTGGCAAAAGCTGATTCTATCAATACGTTTGTTGATGAGAATTTAAGGAGGAAAAAGGTAAGAACTCCACAGGGGTAGTGCTAATTGATTTCCTTTATACACACATAAGCAATTATGCAAGTGACCATCTGCTTTGTCTGCATGAAGTTAATGAATACACAAAAGGAATCAAATTTAGAGCTTTCTTAAATCTTAAACCTAACTGCCTAGATAGTTGCTTAGATGTGTCATAAGGCAAAAGGAAAGGT
The DNA here is from genome assembly GCF_963259705.1 of Myotis daubentonii. Classification (NCBI taxonomy): domain Eukaryota; kingdom Metazoa; phylum Chordata; class Mammalia; order Chiroptera; family Vespertilionidae; genus Myotis; species Myotis daubentonii. The sequence goes on along the minus strand of NC_081846.1, from coordinate 71,398,682 downwards.
GCTCTCATCTGCAGGATAAAGGCCAACAAAAATAAATAGGATTTCTTGTTTCTCTCACAGGGGCACAGTGAAAACAGAGTTATGCTGATTGCAATGTCTGAAAGTACAGACATTGGAAACTAATATATAGCATTCTTTTCTAACAGGACTCCGATATTTATTTAGGCAAATTGGACCCATGAAATATAGAAAATAGTTAAAGATAACATCACTCTGGCAATTAATACTTTTACTTTAAGAAGTTTTTTATTTTGTTTGGCTCAGCATTCTGGAAGCACACATAACCATTTCTTTCATAGAATCGTTAGGGATAAAAGAGTATAGCAGAGATTCCTTCAAAGAATCACTGCTATAAAATACCACAGCTAGACTCCAGTGTTTTTTACTATTTTATTTCCATGGATTAATGAAGATATTATATATATATTGAATGGAAAGCCAAAGATTTGTAAGCACAACATTTATTTCACCTGTTTGAGCTGGGACACTCAATATGTACAATTGCAAACCTGCATGCTAACATCTTTTGATGAATAAAAATATGACTATATTAATACCTGGAATATTCATAATTTTGAAAAGTACTATCTCTAAAATGGTTTTGAAAAACCCACTGGTCGCTTATTAGTTCTGTAAATAATTACTGACTTGTGTTTGGTAATGCAGTCTGGATTAGTTGCCAGATATCTTGCATTGAACAAGAGGGTCCACTCAGGACAATTATCATGTAGTGAGCAGTGAGGATTTCTAAAGTGCAATTATGAATGCAGCAAAGTGCCCTAAAAGACCAGAGATAAGAGCATACCTAATCGGGAGCTCTGCTGGACAGTAGGTACATTAGGGAAAAGCTAATAATTGAAAGATGGCCAGGAGTTCATTCAGGGAAGAAGCACTGCGTCACAGTTTAAGCTAATGGTTGGAGCATTAGATATTCTTGTTTCTATTTCTCCATAGTTTTTTTTTCCTATAAAGGCACATATGTCTTCAACATGAGAAGATCTTGAAATTCAGGTCACTCTCTCATGAGAAATATTTTTTACAAAGAAATGACATATTGGTGGATGCCAATTTAAAAATCCATTTGGATACAAATGCTTACATGAATTTGTCCTCCCCCAAAAGAAAACCCAGGACAAAATAATATTAAAATAGTGGGTGTTGTACAGAGTGGGTAGAGTACTAGATTTAAATCTGAGGAGGAACCCCAAGCTTGAGAAATTAAGATCCTCCCCCAGGTTATCCCATCCCATATCTCAATCATTTTCTAAAAATGACATACATTCTAGGCAAACTCTTCTACATTCTATCCCCTGAATACCTTGGACTCTTTCATCTTTTACACATGCTGTGGTCTTCCCTCTGCCAATGCCTTTCTTACTCCATAAAGCCCATCTCCTTGGTGACTTTCTTTATACTCCCAGTCACATGATTATAGTTCTTTATATACACATTTCTGATGACACACAGTTAAATTCTGGCTTGTATTATATTGTTTTATATGTAAAAGTCAGATTCCCTCAGCTGACTGGAAGCTCCTATAGCAAGTAAACTTGGTCTTCACTTTTCTATGCAATACAGACACTGCATTTTATTTAAAATTTGAAATAAAACTGGAAAATTTTGAATTAAACTAAATTAATATGCAGTCAGTAAAACAACTCCTCATTCTAACTCAAATTTGAGGTTGTGTGACCAGCTTTTCTCGCTGAAACCACTTACACAAAAATGTTATATGAATTTTTTAAGCTCAGAGCGCCTTAAAATTTAGACTATTTTACATAATCTTGTTTAAGAAATAGTATGTTTCACATCACTGACTTTTACAAGTAACTCAAATCTTATCTCTAGAGTTAGTGAGCCATAGAGACAAGCTCATTGTGTGGGAGAAAACATCACTCATTCCATCTTTCCCTCACCAACTGCACATTATGCCACTCGTGTGCATCATAACTATCCTCAGTGCTAAGAATGCAATAGCGAAGAAGACAGAAGAGTTTCCATTATGGAGTTTACAGTCTAGAGGCAAATAGAGAAGAGGTAGTAGACATATTTACAAATAGCCATAAGTAATATGAAACAAATATCATGTTGGTATAGAGAATAGCAGGCAAGGAGAGCTTTAGATTGAAGTATAGAACATGCCTCTGTGGTGGGAAAATTTAAATTGATACCTGAACAATGCTGTAATTTGAGGAATCTAATAGCATATGGGATAGCTCATCATATAGTTTATAGATATTAGAAAACTATTGGTGGAGAAAAGATAAATATTAAGGATAAATAAAAGCCTGTAATGGGAAGAAATAAAAGAATTGGCAGTAGGTATGGAAACTCCTGGAGTCATCATTGATTGTTTAATTAATCCATACAGATATTTGAGCCTTTAATGCCATGACCCTTTAATACAGTTCCTCATGTTGTGGTGGCCCCCAATTTCATTGTTACAAATTGAACATAATTAAAGCAGTGATTATTCACAAAAACAGTATGTAATTATATATGTGTTTTCTGATGGTCTTAGGCAACCCTGTGAAAGGGTTGTTCTACCCCCAAAGGGGTCGCGACCCACAAGTTGAGAACTGCTGCAATAGAGGAAAACAAATTTTTGTGCTATTTCCTACAAGAAAACACCATTTGGACTTTTTGTTATTGCAGATGTTGCAAAAACTATCTTTCCTCCGTCTCATGCAACATGACTGAAAGAAAGGACATGGTGGGCAGGGATTTGAAAGACAAACTAAAACTTTTAGGCACTAAAGATTCTGAATTAAATAATTCTGCCCTAATAATACAGTGAATCACACCCATCATACTAATTTGTAAAATCTGTTATCATTAAAATTTGGAAAGAATATAGGTGATAGAATATGCATGAATGTAAGTCCATTAGCAAAGGTTAGGCAATCTGTGGAGATGGCGGAATATAATACAAAGTCATTTTTAAGTTTTATTCCAGATGAGAAAGTGGTAGAGTAGAAAACAAACACAAATATAAACAAAAACAACAAAAAATACTATCTGAATGTCCTCTCTATATTTATCAGAAAACATTGAACTAAATTTCAGGCATTGCTATAATCTGTATTTTTGTCCTTGCTTAGACAGTATGGTCCTTTCAGTAGGTCCTTTTTGAGATTATTATAATTAGGAGTTATAATTGTATAAAAATTAATGAGGAAAATTTAGAACTCTTTTCATATTTACCTTCCTTCCTCCCAGCCTCCCTCCCTTCCCTGAGCTATGATAATTTCAGCCCCTGCAAACTATTTTATATTTAATATCCTTTTATTGCCAATAAATATTTTTGTTTATACTATGTTACCTTTCACCTAAATTATGTGCTAAATGCATTCGCAATGGGAAAAATGAACAACTCAGCATTTTCATATTCCTCACAAAGAAGGAAAATTGCATGTTTTACCTTTTATGGTTTCTTATTGCTTTTTAAGTCCTGTCATTTAATGGGACTAATGTTCATGGTTTAGGAGTATATTTACCATAAATAGCTTTAGTGGTTATCAAACATCGCTGCTTCATTTTGGCGCTTAACCAACCTCAACCAGTATTTATTGCCTCATATACTTCTCTACTTTGAACATTACACCTAATTACCTCAACCCCCAATTCTAGTTCTCATTTTAAAAGCCTGAATGGGAATAACTATTCCTTGTTTCACTTGTGGACGAAGGCAGTGCCTGTGCCCAAGCAATCAGAGATCAGGTCCATGAAATCAGTAGTGTGTTTCAGTGACCTGAAACACCCAAGGTCTACAGCAATGGAAATGTAAATTCTCTCATTGCAAGAACAAGGGGAGCAGAGGGGGGAACAGACTGTCTAATGTTCTTTCCAAAGGCTCACATCCATACTGAAGCTGCTGGGGAAGATGGGAAATGGTGCTGATTTCAAAACTGTTCATAAATTTTAAGTAAATAAACACATCGAGGGTCTTGTGATTTCTTAACCAATCTTTGCTCTACCCCTAGTACACTCCCATACTGCTTTTGTAATCAACTTTTATGTAAAAATGATACTTTATAATGCTTTTCAGGTTATAGAAAATTCTCTCATAAACAGGTGAAATTAGAAAATGGGGCATTAAGTTATAAATCTCTCTGGATTTTTTGTTTTCTTGACCTTTTAAAATTTAGCTCAAATAACTCCGTGTCTGAGATGCTTTCCTTACTATTACATAACTGAACGAGGCTTCCTTACATTATCCTTGTGTCTATTCAACTTTCTACAGTGAGTATAAGAATTACTTACACATGAACCCTTTATGTGAAGGCATGTATCTTATGCTGTTTTGATTCAAAGCTGGCTTTCAATGCCTATTTGCTGAATGAAAGGTTCTTTGCCCAATTGGCCAATAAGACAATTCAGGGTGTTTAAAATGCAGAAATGGGGATTAAAATGTACTCTAGCTTTCACATTGCACTTTGTCCCTTTTTAATTTAGGTGTGGGAATGACTCTTCCATTACTTTGTTAAGATGTTTAAAAGGTTTAGAACTACCTTCTCTACCCTCAGCATTGCCAGGTGGGCAGCTGTCCCACCTCACAGATGAATATACTTTTTAAATAATATATTCTCCTGGGATTTGATCTGAAAGTGGCATTTACTATTAGAAACTTTCCTCCTATAGTTTCCAGGCTGGCTGCCTCTGTACTAATTCCACACAAATGCCACATGTCACACCCCCTATTCTTGACTCCATCTTCCTCCGTTCCATTACTGTAGCAGTTATCCTGCTGCTTTCTCTGTCCAGAAATACCTGAGAGCCTTTTACTCCTATTTCTATCCAGTTGAGCATAATACTTTGTATATAATTGGTACTCAATCTATTTTTATTTAAAAAAATAAATTGTTAAAGGATAGGACTCTCACAACTTTGAACCTCTCTCCTCTGCCATATCTTGCTTTACACTAATTGGTTTTAACATTGGCCAGGAATACAGGAATTCAGTCTTAACTCTAAATCTTACTCGCTCATTATTGTCTCCATGTGAAACTTTAGGAAAGTTACTGCCCCTTTCCATGCTACACTTTCCTCATTGGTAAAATACAGAAATGAGCAGGGAATGTTTTATTTATTTTTTTTTAATATATTTTATTGAGTTTTTACAGAGAAGAATGGAGAGAGATAGAGAGTTAGAAACATCAATGAGAGAGAAACATCGATCAGCTGCCTCCTGCACACCCCCCCACTGGGGATGTGCCCGCAACCCAGGTACATGCCCTTGACCGGAATCGAACCTGGGACCCTTCAGTCCGCAGGCCGACGCTCTATCCACTGAGCCAAACCGGTTTCGGCAGCAGGGAATGTTTTATATGGGTTGCCATAAGCATTACCTACATGTTTCATATGGATTTGCCAGCTATTTGTTCTTGGGAAGACTGCTACAGTTTTTTGAATGACAATGTACATGTCTTTGAAAGAGAGATATTGATCCTGGGAGTCAGAGAGCCATAAAGTAGATTAACAGTCACTTAGGATTGGATGGGACTGGGGAGTGACTGTAACTGGGCATGAGCTTTCTTTTGGGGGATGATGAAAATGTTCATCATCTGTCAATGTTCACCACTCTGTCAATGTGTAAGTCATAAAATTGTACTCTGAAAATAGCTGAGTTTTATGGTATGATAACTAAATTATACTTAAATAAAGCTGTTAAATAAAAGTGATAATAATACCAGCATTCAAATTAGGTCTGTCTTGAGCCACAGTTCATGTTGTTTATTCTATCCTCTCCATCTCACTCAAAAAGAAAAAGAAAAAGAGAAGTTATGTTTACTGGTAAGTGATCACGCTAAATGATACAGAGTTGCTGTCTAGGCGGTGCTTAATATAGATGATATGGAGGAAATATATGGACCTAAACCCATACCTAATCATGCAAAGAAAACATTGTATTTGCTTGTTTTTGAGGTAGTAGGCAATAAAAAAAGGTTGTTAGTCATGATTTGATAACAGTTGTCTTCTGCCTATGGTAAAGAGAAACTACTTTCCAATTATACACAGATTGCAGTATTTTATTTTCTTACCAAGAAATGATTCTTTCTTACTTACTTCCATATGGCTGCATTATTTTTATTTCTGAGTCAGAGACTGATTCTAAGTGTTAGAGGTCAATTTTCTCCATAATTTACAGATACCATTTTAGAAGGATCATGAAACTTATCCCTTCTGAGCTAAGGGGACTGACCCTTGAAATAAAAGTATTGGGATCATTTTAACTATTTCTTGAAATCATCAAACTACTTCTTTGTAAGTGTTAAGTATTTACTTGAATAAAATCTTATTTACAGAAATGCTGAATGCCTTACCAACACTTACAAAGAGGTATTCACTTTTTTATATCGTTCTTTGAACAACATTTATTCTTTTCTTAGAGAAGTTAAAGAAAACGGCAATTTTAACAGGTGATGAAACCCTCAGAGCTCTTGCCAGAACAAAATTTCAGGATGCATTTAAAATCCTTCTCACTTTTTTCTATTCAACATCTAAATTCAAATTCCCAAAGGAGACATTTTCTACAAAGAGATTAAGGAAAGAGAAATGATGCTCTGGGCTGCATATGTTGCAGATGAATGTGTTTTATCTTTGGTTTAGGAAACACCACTCCATATCATAAATTGGGGCTGATCTGGGAGTTTTTAGGCCCACATGCCTTTGTGAGTTGCTGGGTGTCAGAGGGGCTCCACGGGGTGGTGTTGCTGCTGAGAGGTTAAATGCAAGCACCTCAAAGGCTTTTACAGAGACTGCAGAAAATCTTTTGTCAAGGAGTATTATACTTCCCAGCTCCAGCAAGTTCCTCTCAGATGATCCTCCGCATTACTTTGAAAGTTAGAAAATCCACAAGAGGCAGATGGGTATGTCAAGGATTTTAAAACCTGGTATAAGTTGGGTTTATTTTTGGATTATGATGGCTTGTTTTTTTTATTGTTTAACAAAGGAAAAGGGTAACACTGCTATCTTATATCTCCTTGAGGGTAGTAATATAGATTTGACTGAACTGCAGTAATTGTTAGCGTTCGGAAAATTTGTATTTTTGCATTTTTTTTCCAAGAAAAAGTCTCTACATTTTAAGAGAAGACACATTTAGACATTCACTGGCTCTCTGGCAGTCACCAATTACACCATGACATGTACAACAATTTCCAATGTGTAAAATTAGTTTTAAAAAAAGATGAATTAATAGAGAAAATAATTTGTCAAGAAATATTTATTGAGCACCTATTCAGACAAGCACTTTGAGAAATATAAAACATAAAAGCGTGACAAGATATGGTCCTAATAAAAACTATAACTAGAGTTCATGGATAAATAGGGAGATCTGCCCTTGCGTGGGCTTTTAAAGGAACAGGAGTGAAGTTAGAGTTTAAGCATAAAAGGATTCAGATGAATAAAAGGAGGACTACATCAAAGGACAGTAACAGCATGGCACAGATAAAGAGCGAAATTAAATTTTGTCCAGCAGGAATCGTTATTCAATTCTCTCACAGACTCAATTACATTTTCTAAGAAATACTTCATTTTTAAGATATAACTTTGAAAAATAACTTGAAGAATAGCTTAGAACAAGTAGTAAAGCAATGCTCAGAGTGCGTGTGTGGGTAAATGTATATCAAATATGTGTGGTGAACTTGTGATGACAATTAATATGTATTTTAAGTTTTAAAATGAAAGAACACCATCAGGTGAGGAATTGAGCAAAACTCACTTGCTTTTCTTTCATACACTGGAAATGTGTACCATCAATAGAAGACCCTTCAGTTTCCCTTCCTGATTTCACTGGTCTTATACAATTTTACTAGGACTGAGGTAAAAAATTATTTCTAGGGAATATGATAAAGTATTATGCCTATAATAAAACTTATACTCCATTTAGTGTTCACCAAAGAATGTAGGACAAGATATTGTTCAGCAAGCAGGGGAAAGAACAGGGACAAGCCTACAGGTTGAAAACATTTATGAAATAATAATAACATTCACATGGGAAACATTAAATTTATGTAAAACATCTCAGAGTTCCCTCTGTGCTATATTTTGCATTAACATTATTAAGTTAAATGACTACAATAATAGGAATCAAAATTTAATCAATTCAAAAATTCAGCATTGACAATATATATTCTTCATTATTTACTAAAACTCTGAGGGCCAGAGATAATGAGTCTTATTAGTTTCATGATAAGTACAGGTCCACATAGAGCAGTGGTTCTCAACATGTGGGTCACGACCCCTTTGGGGGTCAAACAACCCTTTCACAGGGGTCGCCTAAGACCATCGGAAAACACATATATAATTACATATTGTTTTTGTGATTAATCACTATGCTTTAATTGTGTTCAATTTGTAACAATGAAAATACATCCTGCATATCAGATATTTACATTACGATGCATAACAGTAGCAAAATTACAGTTGTGAAGTAGCAACAAAAATAATTTTATGGTTGGGGGTCACCACAACATGAGGAACTGTATTAAAGGGTCGCGGCATTAGGAAGTTTAAGAACCACTGATATAGAAGCACCTACCAACACTAAACTTCATTTAGGCTTATATCCACAACCCTCACAAAAATTTCATTATTCCAGGTTCAGAACAGAAAATTTCAGGTTAATAAATCTGTAGAGGACACTTACATTAGGAGATTTGAAACTTACTCCTTACTTTCATCAACTTTTACCTTGATGGATGTCTCTTGCCCAGAGATTACCATTGAGGAATCCTTGATGAGGGGCTGCTTCTACTGCCCAGGTATTGGTCAAGGTATCGGTCATTAGAGATTAGTTAAGAATCTGCTGGAGTGATTCCCATAGATAAATAGTTTCTGCTCCAGAAGTTATTTCTTCACATGTAAACGTAACAAGTTCCAATACACACTAGCTATGACCTGGGCAAACTTCAAAGGTCCCATAGTTCTAGAGTTTGGTAAAGTAGTTGCTATTGTTTTTATGTTTCTAGATGCCCTCTATATGCTCAGAAAAAATCCAAAGGACTATGAAGATGATCTAGAAATTATGCTTGCTGCTGCTCACATTCTGTCACCACTCTGACCTCTAAAAGTTGTAACACTGAAGTAGTGAAGTATTTATTGGAGGCAGGAGCATGACCAAGAAAATAAATCTGCAAGGTCTTTGCTGACCACTACCTATTCACATCCACCATGAAGCCTGCCAATCATAAAAAAATATTTCATGATCTAATCCAATTCATTTCTAAAAAGATGATGAATGGACTTACTTCAACCATAAGATGAAAGCTGAGAAAAAAATTCGATGTTGATGTCTACTAGCTGGAGCAGAAATAATTAATGTTACTTTATGGCAGCATGATTTATCAGGGAATGACACAACACTTGGGCCCTGGTGAACTAAGTGATGACAATTCCTATATCGAAATTTTGACAACTAAATTTGAAGCAACCAAATAAAATGTGCTGGATAAAACAAACTTCTTGATTTCTAATAATCAGAAAATCAGGGCCTTTGATGAGAGTAAGATATTACTTACAAATAGTATTTCTGAGTTTGAATAAATCTTTACAAGGGTATAAAATATCCTCATTTCCTAGATAATGACAGATTTGGAAATTGAATATAAAGTTGATTTGCCCCATTTCTCAGTATAAATTTTGTTTAAAGTAATAAATTGCCTTGATTTTGCAATGGATTGAGCTGTACTCTTCACCTTAATTGTCCTTTAGATAGGTGGAAGTGGTCTGAAAGCTAATAAAGCTATAAGGCAGAGACTTTCAAAAAATTGAATAAAAGCTTTTACATCGAAGATACTCTTAGAAAGTAAAATTATCAATGTTGAAAATATTAATTAGTGACATGGAAGCTAATGAGCAAAATTAGTATCAAGCTTTGACACTTTGTTTTTATTTTTAAGAAATTTAAAAAAAAAAGTTCTATTTAATCAGTAATATGTCTTCCTCCACCAGGCCTTAATAGTGACTATACAAGACACTCATGACTTATAATAGACCTTTCCTAATTTTACAAACAATTGAACAATTGAACTTGTTGTAAGGTAAACATACAACAAAAATGTATTTCCTTGAGCTTGAGTCTCTTTAAAGTACTTACCAATAAATATTAATTCAAAACCTAACCTTTGAGGAAACCAGCATTTCTAGATAACAGGAAATAAACATTAATACTTCAATTTTCTAAAATTAGACAACTACTGCTAACATTTCAAGAATTTAGTTAACCATATCAATGTAAGAATCATCATAGGAAAGTAGATGGGATTTCGAATAAGACACAATATAATCATGAATCCTATTTCTTCATCCTATATAATTTCCTAAAATCAATAAATATACACACCTATTTCTTATAAATTCCTTATGGCCAATAGTGTATAATTAAGATTTATATACAGAAAGATGATTCTTGAGACACTCCAAGATTTTTAATTATCACTAAACTAGAGGCCCAATTCATGAAATCACGCACTGGCGGGGGGCGGGGGGGGGGAGGGAGGGGGAAGGATCCCTCAGCCCAGCCTGTGCCCTCTCACAATCTGGGACTCCTTGCTCCTTACTGCCCACCTGCTTGCTGCTCCTTACCACTCAGTCGCTGCTCCTTAGCACTGCCATGGAGGCAGGAGAGGTTCCTGCCACCACCACTGCACTCTCCAGCCATGAGCTTGGCTTCTGGCTGAGCAACACTCCCCCTGTGGAAGTGCACTGACCACCAGGGGGCAGCTCCTGCATTGAGTGTCTACCCCCTGGTGGTCAGTGCACATCATAGCAACTGGTCATTCTGGTCATTCCACCTAATGGTCGCTTAGGCTTTTATTATATAGAAACTGTAATTCTTGTATATTTAGAAAGACTCTGACAAGAATGCCTTAAATAAAATGTTTTCTTCTTGAGTCTCAGTATATCCAAATTATGAGAACCTGAAATTTGAACAATTATATCAATTTGAATTGTATTCTAGCATAGAACACCTTGCAATAGTTAGTATTTTAAATACATAGTTCACATAGTCCTAGTACTGGTCCAGTTATCTGTATCCTGTTCTTTAAGATCTTCGGTGAATTTGGACAAAGATCAATAATGTAACTCTCCAGTTTATCACCCATACAGCAAAATGACTTTTATCAGAGTGAGCAAAATTAAGTATGGTGCTCTGTCTTCCCTTTCTCTGACTGACAACGTTGTGATTTCATTCATGTGTGAAGTATTTTTAAATCTAATTATTCTTACAACCAGTTAGGAGAAAGGGTCATTATTCTAGCTCATTAGCTGTTTAATTGGAAGGCATAACGGTGAGTCTGTGTTTTGACTCTCTAATTCCAATATTCAGCAATGCAAGGAAAGGGGAATTATGTAACATCATGACTCAAGAACTATGAGTAACATGCACTCTTCTTCCTGTCTTTCCTTGATTGATATGCCATTTGAGAAATACTCCATGCAACATTTGACTTCCATAGTTGCGACTATACATCACAAATTACATATGTCTTGTTTTCTTAACATATGCAAACTAAATGTGTGCTTTATGCATGCACATGCACACACATACACCAAAAGGCTATTTGTATTCACCTTCTTGTGTTCAGACCAAGTAATGACCTGAGCTAGCTGATGAAATATAAAAAAGTATTTATTCAAAAGTGTTTATTTGAGAAAAAAAAATTGACATATGGGCAGCATTGCCTTCCTTTCCCATTACATAATCTCCACATATCTAGAGAAAAAAAAAACTTTAGCCAGTGACAGGAGCAATAACAGAGTTTGTAGCTCTGTCTTAATATAAAGAGTAAAAAACTAAGCCAAACAAAGATAATGAGCATATATCATAGCACCAGTAGAAAGGACAATCCCGCAGCATTTAAACAATAAAATATTTGTTGAAGAATGTAAATCTGTGTTAAGAGATTCACTACAAATTTGACTTTCATTACGTAGCAATGCCTTTATTTGAGCCATTATATAATAGCAGAGTATTGTTTTCCTATACTGCTGTATCAAATTACCCCAAATTCAGTGGCTTAAAACAAAAATTTATCTTACGGTTCTGTAGATCAGGAATCTGACATGGTCTTACTAGACTAAGATCAAGGTGTCAATAGAGTGTATTTATTTCTGGAGGCCCTAGGGGACAAAATGGTTTCTTGCCTTTTCTAGTTTTTAGAGATTGCTCACTTTTATTTGCTAATGGCCCCCTACCTCCATCTTCAAAGCAAAAATAGCCAGTTGAGGCCTTCTCACTTAATGTCATCCATAGACACATTTCCTTCTGACCCTCTTCTTCTGCCTCCATCTTTCACTTATAAATATGCATGATTCTACTGGGCCCACCCTGATAATCTAAAACATGTCTTTATTTTATGGTTAGATGATTAGCAACCATAATTATAGCTTCCACTTTAATTCCCCTTCGCTATGTAATATCACATATTTATAAACTCCTGGGATTAGGATGTGGACAACATTGGTGAGAAAGTTATAATTCTGCCTGTCACTGCCTGTCCTTTGGCCTCAAAAGATTCACATCCATTACAAACACAAAATAAGCTTATTCATCCAAAGTTGCTCAAATTTTCAACCCATTACATTGTTAACTCAAAGTTGAATCTTATCTAAATTTCATTAGCTCAACAGTGCCATCAAAATTATCTAAATTAAGTATATGTGAAGCTATGGGCAAAATTAATCCTGAGGAAAATTACTTTCCACCTGTGAGTCTGTGAAAATCAAAAAGGAAGGCATTTTTTCCCTAAACTATAATGTGGTACAGCCATAAGATAACAATTATAAATATTCTGGTTCAAAACTAATAAAAATAGAAAGAATAAAAGTCACTGGTGTAAGGCAATTTCTAAATCCATCCAGGCAATCCCCATTCACTTTTAAAGCATAAGAATTACCTTCTGCCCAGCTGGCATGGCTCAGTGGTTGAACATAGACCTATGAACCAGGAGGTCACAGTTTGATTCCAGTCAGGGCACATGCCCAGGTTGTGGGCTCAATCCCCAGTGGGGGGTGTGCATGAGGCAGCCAATCAATGATTCTCTCTCATCATTGATGTTCCTATCTCTCCCTTCCTCTCTGAAATAAAAACAAATTTTAAAAAAAAATTTACCTTCTGTGGTTCATAGTCCCACCCCTTGGTCTTCACCCTTAAAGTCATCCTTTATTTTTCATGAAAGTTACCACATGTTTTCAGCTTAGTCATGTTATCTCCCCGTTTTCTACCTGTAGAATTCTAGTGGTCCAACAAACTCCTCATTCTGTATTATCTTGGTCTTTTCCAATCCAAGCTGGTAGTTTTTCTGCTGGCATAAGTTTCTCAAAAACCTTGTGGGTCTCCTATGTGTGTCATAGAAGTCAATCAACTAAAGAAGAAACTATCTAAATAATCCTATCTCTATTTTTGGTTTCCCACGAGATAGATGAGGGATCTAAGAGTCATATACTTAATCTCTTCAAGGACCTTTTTGTCTGCCTGAATATTGTGATCTTGATTTTTCTGACAAATTAGCAGAAAGTTGCCCAGCCACACCATAGGCTTTTTCTCAAGACCATGATTCTTTCAAGGGACTCTTAATTTTTGCATCTGTTGCCGTTCGGGTAGGCTAAGGATTAGAAAAATCATGAACTCCGATTCTTTTTCCATGTGTTTGTTTATAGTTTTGCTTGCTTATGTAAGAGTTCTTTGCTTAGTTTATCTCTCTCCTCTTGCATTTCACTATAAGCAGCAAGAAGGAAGCCAGGCCACACATTCAATACTTTACTTGGAAAGCTCATCAAATATCCAAGTTCATCACTTACAAATTCTGCTTTCCATATAACTATAGAACATCATTCTTCTAAATTTCTGCAATTATAAACTAAGAATTCCCTTTCTTCCAGTTTGCGAACACGTATTCATTTCCTTTTGTTCCTTCACAAGCAGTGCCTTTAAGGTCTTATTTCTCCTAGCAATCCGTTCCCGATGATTTAGATATTCTCTAAGGTGATAAATGTTTTCTCCACTGTGCTCTTCACTTCCTTCTGAGTCCTCATTAGCAGAGTCATTAACATCATATTTCTACTGTCTTTTAAAGATAATCTAGTCCTTTTTTTAAAAAAAAAAATTATGCTCCTCAAAATTCTCCCAGTCTCTGCCTCTGCCCACATATTTAGGCACTTGTTGCAATAATGTGCCACTTCCGGGCACTAACGTCCGCCTTTGGTTCCTATGCTGCTGTAACAGATTACCACAAACTGGAGACGTAGAAATGTATTATTTTATACATTGAAATGTGTAAATCACATGTTTACAGTTTAGCAGATGAGAAGTTTGCGGCGGGTCTTGATTGGCTGAGCAAGGTGTCTGCAGGGCTGTGTTCCTATTAATACTCTCAAGGGGAAAACCCTTCCTTAGCTACTGGAGGCTGCACACATTTCTTGGCTCACAGGCCTCTTCCATAGCCAAAGCCAGGATTGGTGAGTTGAATTTTCCTTACATCACATCATCCAAACTGTTTTATCCTCAATTCTGACTCATCTGCCTCTGCCTTCACATGTTAGGCACCTTGGTGACAATCCAGAATAATCTTCCTCTTTTAGAGTCCTCGGCTTAATCACATCTGCAAAGTTTGTTTTGTTCGTTTGTATATTGTCATGTAAACATGCAACCCACATTTTTCTGGTCTAGGAAATGAACATTTTTGGGTGAGCCTTTTATTCTGCCAACCACAAGCATAGATAGAAAATGTTTTAATAGATAATTTAATATATTCAATGATATATAAATTGGAATTTATTCAAAAGCTAGGTTTCCCAAAATCAGTAATTTTTCTATTTTATGTACAGTGTGTTCTCTGAAAAAGAAGTAAAATGTAGACAAAAAAAATGCTGTGTGCTTTATTTCAGGTCTGAAAAAGTAACGTGAAAATCATACCCTGTTCACTGTCTATTGTATCACGAAGGTTCCAAGGAACTGTAAATTGCATATTTTCCTTGTTGAGATTGAAAAATTTTATTTGCTCTGTTAATATTTAATTTCTTTATTATTTTTTTTCTTTTGACCAAGCCAAGTGGATCAGTGGTTGAGCATCAACCTTTGAACTAGGAGGTCAAGGTTTGATTCCCTGTCAGGGCACATGCCTGGGTTTCTAGCTCAATTCCCAGTAGGGGGCATGCAGGAAACAGGGGATCACTGATTCTCCTTCATCATTGATATTTCTCTCTCTCTCTCTCTCTCTCTCTCTCTCTCTCTCTCTCTCTCTCTCGCCCTCTCCCTTCCTCTCTGAAATCAATAAAATATATATATTTTAAAAAATATTTAAATTTTTTATTTTCTCTTTATTGGCCTTTGTTTAAGGATAAAACACTCAATTATGGAAATGAAAAAACAGGGCATCTTTGATTTGTCACTTACTACTATTTTTCTGAATTATATTGGTATTTGAAACATTTCACAAATAAAAATCTCCAGACCATAAGACCTCTTAGCAATATGTAAGCTTGAAAAGATTGCTGTGCCTGCTTGAAACTTAGACCGAGTGCAGATCAGCTTAGTTAGTCATGTGTTATTTTCCAACCAGCTCTAAAAACAAACAAAAATAGACTATTTAAACATAACGGTACATTTGACTATTATTAAAATCTTTGCACAGAATATGGTACCTCCTATAGAGCAGAGGAAGGACATGAAATCAATGGAAATGGAGACATTCTGCTTATTAGTAACCCAGGGGCAGGTTTCTCAAAGATTGTGTTAGGATAATGGTCCACTCTTGACTGATCACTAGCCTCTCGGGGGAAGATTTTTAAAAATTCTGTTTACAATCCTTTCCCCAGAACTAATGAAAGAGCATGTCCAAAGTTTAATGCCCCTCTAAGTATTACTTTATAAAATACAGTAAAATCTAAGTTTTTATTTTGTGATGGTAGTCACTTCAAAATTGGCATAACTGCCACTCATATTGGAGATACAATATATGCTTCTACATTTACTTCATTTTTGTGTGATTTTTGTGAATTTAATGGACTAAGAAAGCTTTGGTATTCCATTAGTGGTCAGTATTTTTGCCAGCATAGAGTAACAAATAGAAGAGCTATTGAGTCTGGAACAGGACCAGAAAAACTTGGGAGAGATGGTTCTATCAACTTTAAAGAGGATCCTTTTCAAAGACCAGAATCCCTTCAGTCCCCAGGAGGTTATGTGATAACCTATATGTGGCTTGGCTGCTCGTCTGTATTTGGTATCATTATCTTGATTATCTCCTTGTGATAGTAACACACTTTTTCACAACTTTCCTAAGTTTATTCTCTTCTTTGCATCACTTAACAATTTTCTCAATATGATATTCCATGCAAGGCCCGAGGACAAGGACCACACCCCACTCCTCTCTGTTATAACAAGCTCAGAAAGAAGTCTGCCCACTGCTTCCTCAGGCCCTCGGAAGAACGAAAAGGCATTAAATGATGTCATCCTGCTCTGGAACCCTGCTCCTCATCCCATTTTCCAAAGTGAGTCAATGATCTAGTACTGGTTATATTGTACTCTGATTATAATATTTAAATTGTTTATATTTCTTTCTCTCCTGTTAAAACAACGATTTAGATATAGACATTGTAATTCATTATTAAAACTACAATGCCTGAATAATAGAATGTTACTGAAGAAATGTTTCTTGAATAAATATGCTCAGGAAAAAATAGTCCCACCCTTACCTTCTTTCCCCTTCTTCCTCTCCCATCTTTCCTTCCTTCCTCTCTCTCTCTCCCGCCCTCCAACCCTCTCTCCTTCCCTCCTGCCTTCCCTTTCTCCTTCCTTCCCACCCTCTCTTCCTTCCTCTCGGCCCCTGTGCCTCTTCCTCTCTCTGCCACGCACACTTTTTATTATTAAATCAAAATCATGAGACAGCATTTGATGTGTATCACTTGTGCATAATTTGTTAATTTTGTCTGTATATGTGCGTGAGTGTGTTTAATCTATTGTATGGTTCCCAGGCACAACTCTAAATGGTTTTGCCAATAATATGCTATAGTTTCTAAGATGATTGGGACAAGAGGCCTAATTAAAGAGGATCTTGACCACTGTACATTTTCCTCTGGTAGAATTCAAGCCATAATACAGCCCTCCTAATTCAAATTTAGAACTAATTTTAAAAAAAAAAAGCATTGATGAAGATCACATTAATACTCTTGGGAAGACAGTTCCTCTGCCTGAGATATTGTGGACTTTGAGTGATGACTACATAATTGGTTTTTCTGAAGAGATTCAATAAAGACTTCACCTCCCACCCCCACCCTGAACCTTAGTAACTGTTGCCACCTCCTTACTCTGACAATCACTTATTTCATGATTTACTCAAGCATTGATTTTCTTTTTGCAAATTTGATTCTGTACCTTCGTGTTCATAAATGTTAATATGTCTCCATTTAAAAAATAAAATGAAACATTTTTCTTAAGAACCCAATCAATCTCTTCAATTTATACATCTGAAAAGAATCTGCAGGTGAAATTTTACCTTTGAAAATGGACAGGTTATGAAGAATAAGAAGCCCCTAAGGGGTAAAGGGTTCTATATGATAGAATACTTGCTTGTAGCCAAATTTATATATTTAAAAAGATTAGTGGTTTTGTAATTATGTCTCTATTTTTTTGTTAATCAACATGTTTGTTTTACAGCGCTTTCTAAAACAATTTGTGCAGTAATTAAATGTCTAACAGGAATTTTTATGACTGTTTTGCTGAACACAAATGTAGTTTAGCTTAGTAGTTTGGAATTATTAAGTGAGCCATCATAATTTAATGTTTTAAACAAAACAAATTATTGACCTCTTCTTAGCTTTGCATGAGGCTCATATTACAATGGAGTTTATGTTCTTCAAACGTAACAGATTCTACGTTCCCAATAACCCATTTGCAAGCACATCAATAAAACTCTTCTCTTTCATTTAGGTTTGTTCTTTAAGGCAACGGTGCACAGCAAGTAGAAATAGAGGGCAAAATTAATTTTCTTGTAAGAGGGAATGGAAAGAGAGGAACTAATACTTACTGAGCACTTACTATAAGTCAGCGACTATGTTCTTTATCTTATGTCCTCTCATTGAAACCACACTAATGCACAAAGAGACAGCTGATCTACATTTTATAGAAAATGAAATTGGGGTTCAGTGAGGGGGTTAAATAACTTGTCCCGAGCTTACTTAACTTTGTCAAATCAATACCAGAGTTGGGTTCTACCACAAATTATTCATATCCCTCCCGCAAAACTGCTTCTCACATTTTCTTACATTTTTGTTGAGTTGCACAAACACAAAAACCCACCCAGTACATTTACTTGATTCTATAACGGACAGCAGTATGATCATCACACAAATTTGCAATGATGGATAACTCATCACAGTCAAGCATACTTTACAGTCTATGCACAGATACATTTTTAAAAGAATCATTCACTCTCTTAATCAATAGATATTGTTTAAATAATTCATATATTCTTATCCAAAACCAGGAAAACAGATTATTTCCCTGAAAAGGATTAGAGCTCACATAGGACATTAAATTGCAGGTATTCGGAGGAGAGGACTAACATTTGAAAAAGCCTTTAAATATATTCCATATATCCCACTAGTTGCTTTCATAGATGATATTGCTTTAATTTGTTCCAAACTGTGAGCTCAGTCTCAAGAATATGCATACATGTCTTCTTACTTGTTCTCTCTCCTTTCCCACCAAATTAGTTTTTCTTTACATAAAAGTAATCTGCGATTAGAGGTTTAATTACCTGGTTATTATGAGATAGCCAAGAATATAAGTCAGGTTTCTAGGACATCTAACCTCATGCTTTGGAGGACTGGGATTGGTGACAGGAAAGCATAGAGGATGGGGAGGGATAACTCCTTTTCTTCAAGCACCTCTGTATTTATTTCTTTTATAATTATAAGTAGAGTATATGTACTAAAACCCCACCTATCCCATTTCCATTACCTGTAGACCTCAGTCATTGCTACAATTTTTAACTTCTTGGCAGCCAAGTACCACAAATATCAGAGCTAACAAACTCAAAATTACACACACACATGCTCGCATAGACATATCTTCTGCTCTTAACTTTTCTCTTACCATTCTGATCCATGCCTGTCATTTCTTCTTTGATTTCTGTTAACCAAAGGGTAATGTTCTAGGCCAGGGGTCTGTAAACTGTGGCCCATGGGCAACATCTGGCCGCTGGGTTTCTTTGTGTGTGGTCCACAAACTAAGAATGGACTTGTATACTTTTAAATGGTTGAAAATTTTTAAAAACATATAAGGAGCGATAATTCAGTGATATATGATTATATGAAATTCAAATTTTAGTTTCTATAATTAACTTTTAATGTAATCAGAGCCATACCCACTCACTTATGTGATCTTTACGGCGGCCTCATGCTATAATAGCAGAGCTGAGTAGTTGTGACTATATTTCCACAAACCCTGAAGTATGTACTATCTGGCTCAGACAACATCTGTAGACCTGTTTGAGGCTCTCTGCTCCCTCTACACATTCTCCAAGCAAGCGCTTCCACCACAGCTAAGATCATCAGACATTGTATATATATATATATATATATATATATATACTTGTTCACATTCTCTCTCCAGAACCTCAGGCCCACAAAACAGACGGCCAAACAGACAGCTCCACTCCATGAGGATGGTTCATGAGACTGCTAAACCAAGTGTGCCCACAATGGAACTCATTTCCTTCCGCCCCCGGACAAGATCATCTTTCTGTGATTCCAAGTTCAGAGAAAACCACTACAGTCCGCTCAACAACAAAATCAGAAACCTGAGCATCCTTGATTCTTTCCTCTCCTTCCTTCAACACCCCCATACATGCCAGGAACTGTCAACTCCATGTTACAGGTACCCCAGGAATCTATTTTCTAATTCCACAGGTCAGCACTAGATTAGGCAACTATCAGGGACTGCCTACATTCATTCAGCCGTCGCCTAATAAAGATTCGTGGCTCTAGGCTTGCTTCATTTACTTTATTCTCCCCACTGACCAGATCTTTGCAAAGTGTAATCTTAATCATGTACAGTGGGGCCTTGACTTACAAGTGTCCCGACTAAAGAGTTTTTCGAGATACGTGCCATCTCTCGGCCGATTTTTTGCTTTGAGTTGCGAGCTAAAATTCGGGTTACAAGCCAGCTTCAGATACCCCACCACTAATTGGCACAGCGAACATCACAGTGAACGCCACAACATCAGCCCAGCATCACGTGTCTCACTCGTTCACTTTTTGATTTGACATACAAGTAATTTGAGTTACGAGCTCCGTCACGGAACGAATTAAACTCGTAAGTCAAGGCCCCACTGTAATTGCTTTGCTTATTACCTTTCAGTGATTCCTTATTTCCCTTAGTATAAAGTCCACACACTTCTCACCATTTCATATATCCCCACTCCCTAATTTATACTCAGGTTTTTGAATGATCTATGCTCTCTAAAACTTACTTTTCTCTAAGAAATGCACCACTGTCTACTCAAAGGACCAATCTAGAAATCTAACAAATGTTACCTGTCCATCAAGACTTCAATGACTGTCTTTTGTGCTCTAAGTATTTCTTATTCTCCTTTGAAATTCACCACACTGGACCATATGATCCTGTGAGGGCAAAGGCCACTGGTCTGTTACCTTGATCACAACATGTCCAGATCTATATAAAGGTCTAGCATAGAAGATAGGTATCAAGTGAATTTGTGTTCAACAGAATTGAGTGAAAGTTTGACACATATACAAAAATAATTGCAGTCAAAATAAATCTTTAAAACAAAAAATCTCCATGTCTTTAATTATTTCTTTTAGGAAGAAAGGTTTGGTAAAGTCATTTTGCTGTTATTTTGTCTATTAAAATTTGCTAGAAGATTATTCAGCAGCACCCATAAGGATAATCTTCATCACAGCCAGAAAATATCATTATTTCTCTAGAAAGTCATCTAAAAATGAAAGACATCTAACAATCTCACTATCATTAAACTATCATTAAACTTTATCATAATTTTTATAAATGAAGCATTAATAGGACTATGCTCCAATACAGAAAATATTATATGTTAATGAGCAATAGCCTAGGTCATTAGAAAATTAAGTATATTCTCTTCTTTGCTAGGATTAGGATTCTGACTGAAGATGTACATACTCAGTCAGAATCTAGGTGTACTAGTAATAACAGGTCTTATAAACTATAGAGATCAAGTATGAAGTATGGAATAACAAAAGAATATATGTAAAATTATTTTAATTACTATCTTAGATACAGTAGGAGTCCTTCAATAAAATATTAAATTACATCATGAATTATCTATTTATTATCTAAAACCAGACACCCCAACAACTAAATTTTTAATCTTTTCTTCATGTCCTATCACCAAATTTACTTGTTAATTAAAAAGTAACTGTTTCTTGTCCTCTCTGGTTTGTCTCAGTGGATAAAGCATTGGCTTGTGGACTGAAGGGTCCTTGGTTTGATTCTGATCAAGGGCACATGCTCAGATTGCAAGTTCGATCCCCAGTAGGGGGCATGCAAGAGGCAGCCAATCAATGATTCTCCCTCCTCATCGATGTTCCTCTCTCTCTCTCTCTCATCGCACCTGCCTTGGCTGGCCTGGCACCAGTGGGTGTCATAGTGTGGTTGTCCGGAAGGTCGTCCGGATGGTCGTTCTGCATATTATAGTTTTATTATTATAGATGTACAAGATAGGAAAGGACATTTTAGAGTACTTTTGGATGATGATGATGGTATAAATACATTGATCATCAAAATATCCAAAATCATATCTCTTTAAATTTGGCAGACAAGGATACGGGCTTGCCCTAACCAGTTTTGCTAAGTGGTTAGAGCCTTGTTCCTCAGACTGAAGGGTCCTGAGTTTGACTCCAGTCAAGGGCACTTAACGTTGGTTGTAGGCTCCATCCCAGTCTTGGTTGGGGCACATGCAGGAGAGAACCAATCTACGTGTCTCTCTCATATCAATGTCTCTCTCATATCAATGTCTCTCTCTCTCTCTCTCTCTCTCTCTCTCTCTCTCTCTCTCTCTCTTCTGTCTCTCCCCTCCCTTCCACTCTTTGTAAAAATCAATGGGAAAAAATATATTCAGGTTTAGAGGATTATCAAAAAAATAAAATGAATTCAGGCTATTCACAGAGGAACAAGACAAGAAAAGACAAGAAATAGTGAAAGGCCTCTTACTGGTCCAGCAAATTTTATTCTCTACCAAAACCATACAAGGAGACATCCTTCACTCCACTTTCTTGATCCAACCTCCTTGCTTCCTACAGCCAGGTTCTATCAGTTCCATCTTCTATCTTCCTTGTAACAATCCATGCAGCCCACAGGAAAGCTTACCTTCCTTCACTTGCTCTACTTTATAACTTCTCACTCATAAATACCTCAAAATGCAATTTATTGCCCTACCATTTTACTGAAATCTCCCCAAACCATCAGTAACTAAATCTAGTTACCTTTTCTCTATCCTCTAACTCTCCTGCTTTTCCCAATTCCTCACTTTATATTTTCCTTCTAATTCTGAAAATCCTGTTTCCTTTTTCCCCAAACTAAGGTGTTACTAATTATTAAAGTACCATCATCTTCTCTCTTTTACTCCTATATTGTTTCCCATAAAGATAGAAACAAATCCATTGGCTGAGCATTTTCTTATATTGAGATAAGTACAAAATTTTAGTTCTAGTCGTAACTTATAATTTGGAATTTCCTGTCTGCTTTGCATCTCCTTGTAGATGTCCTTGGGGATATCACATTCCATATGCTTCCATCTGGAAAACCTCTCTTTTTTCTTTTCTTTTCTTTTTTTTCCCCTCAGCTGGCTCTATCCTTATGTCTGTGTTTATTTGCTTAATGACCATACTATTCAGCCAGGATCAAGGACTCAAGGTTATCTTGGTGTCCTTTCCTCTGCTCCTGAACAACCTATATTCACTAGATTTTCAAATAATGTTAATTCTACTTCCAAAATATAACTTGTGTCTGACCCTTTCTCTCTTATCTCATAACTGTTCCAGTCATTAGGATAACATTTCTACTTTCCAAGAAAACTGAAATTACCTTATTCATCTAACCTTTCCTCCCATGACCCATGTTATACACCACTTCCAGATTCATTTTCCTAAATCACAATTCTTGTCATGTCAGTGTCTATTTCACAGAAATTTCGATCTACCTGACATAATAACTTTAGTCAAATAACATAGCTCCTCCATCACTCCTGAAACTTAAATAGGGGATTACATTTTATCCTTCTATTATCAGTAACACCCATAATATTCTGAAAATCTTAGGCATTTAATATATAATGTGAGTTTGCTGAATTATTTGAAAATATTCCATTCTGCTGCAGAGAACAAGAAAATAATAGAGTGGTTGGTAATCATAAGTATTAAACATAGAATTAGGCTTAAGAGATATAGGCAAAATTAATAGGATATGTTTAAAAAGTAATCAGGAAACAAGCACTACATGAGACAAAGGCAGCCTTTAACCCATCTTGTTTAATAGACTAAGTGATTTAGAAACCTGTAAGACATGCGAAAGAGAATAAACAAAAAATATGATGGAAGTTTTAACATAGACAAATGAAGACATTAAAACTGTTAAAGATTTTGTTTATCTTGGTTCAGTCTTCAATTCAAATGGTGACTGCAGCCAAGAAATCAAGAGAAGACTGAGTCTTGGGAGAGCAGAACTGGAAGAGTTAGGAATGATCAAGAGCAAAGATGTGTCATGAGAGACCAAGGCTACAATCATCCACATGGTCGGATTCCAATGGCTGTGTGTGGGTGCAAAAGCTGAACGGTGAAGAAGGCTGATAGGAAAACAAAACAAAACCAAAAAAACTGATTCACTTAAAAATACGGTGTCAGAGGAAAGCTCTATGGATACTCTGGACAACCAGAAAGTCCTAGAGAAAATTTAGTCTGAAAGATCGCTGGAGGGAAATATGACAAAACTGAAGCTGTTTTACTTCAGATACATCATGAGAGGCAGTTTTCTTTCGGAAAGAAAATAACGCAGGGAAAACTAGAAGGCAGAAGGAAAAGAGGAAGACAAAGTATGAGGTGGATTAACTTCATAAAGAAGCCAGATGCATGAGCCCACAGTAGCTGAGCAGGGCTGTTAAGAACAGTACATTGTGGCGCTAGCTAGTTTGGCTCAGTGGATAGAGCATCAGCCTGCATTCTGAAGGGTCCTGGGTTTGATTCCATCAAGGGCAAGTATATCAGTTGCAAGATCCTCCCAGGCCTGGGACCCTGGTGAGGGTGCAGTGCAGGAGGCAACCAATCAATGTGGTTCTTTCACATCGATGTTACTCTATCTTTCCCTCTCTCTTCCACTCTTTCTAAAAATCAATGGAAAAATATCCTTGGGTGAGGATTAAAAAAATAATAATAATAATAGCACATTGTGGACATCACTCATTCATAGTGTCTCCATTAGAGTCTCCAATGACACATAACACACACATGATGGAACAAACAAGGGCACTGCTTATGAATAGAAAGGAATGGAAAGACTTATTCAGAATCATGTGACCTCTGTACTCACATTTATGTCACATCTAAGTTAGTCACCCACTGGTGATGATGTGGCACAAACAAATACGAAGTACTTGTGACCACTGACCCACACTCCCTCTTTCATAGAGACACAGAGGCAAGTACATGCAGCCACAGTTCCGGTTCCAATATAATTTCAAGAAGGGTACATTTACCAGTTTACTAAATATGGATTTCCTCTAGAAAATATCAGATATTTTAATATATTAAGATGATTTCATTTTGGGGGTTGAGGAAATAGTTAAAATTCCATTCTCTCTCTCTCTCTCTCTCTCTCTCTCTCTCTCTCTCTCTCTCTCTCTCTTCTCTCTCATAATGTCTCCCTTTACACTAATCAAGACGCTTACTAAAACTGAGGATTTACCTTGGGGAAGTTCAGGGCAAAGCAGAAAACAGCTTGTCTTTTCAATCTCTATCAAAACTCATGAGAATCAACTGGTAAACCCATAGGGGCTTGACTAAGAAAATTGTCTGAATCAAATTTCAGGCTGAATCTAGCCTCTAGGTACTGCTCTGTGGGCTTCAACTAAGGGTTTAATTCTCTATTCGCTGCTGTAAATCATAGCTGGCCACAGAAAGGCATCTTAACCACAGCCCCCTCCCTCATAATCACCCTGAGGCAATAACATTTCACAGCTTGGACATAAAGCACTGACAGGTTTTTGCAATAAAATATGACCTTTACTGTTAAGAAATGTTTTACGACATCTGACAAACCATTTTCTTAATAGGAAGTTATATATTCACTTGATGAATTAAAATAGCATAAACAGTTTAATTTTACAAAAGACATGATCCACAATACGTTCCAAATGAAAAAAAATTACTTTTATGCCTCTCTATGTTTTTAAAATAATAATAGATTATGCTTTTTTAAAAAAAAAAGAAAAGAAAAAAAGCTCTTCACACCACTAACAACATCCTCAAAGGGAACAATAGCTTATCTATTTAGAAAGAATATCTATATGCTTATAGAAATATCCATGGATTTGGAATAACTGGATTTTAGTATTACTTACTTTAGTATAGGGGTGCTTAGAGGAAAAGGCAACATTAAAAAAATGCCTTTAGGTAGAATGCACTTTCACACTATTGCTTTAATTCATCTACCTCCTGCTTTATGGGGCATTCAGTGTGCATGAAAATCACAGAGGAACACAAAGTTCCCAATCAAAGGAAGGGGAGAAAGAACCCTGAAAACTAGTCTTTAAACAGCTTCTTGTCCAAAGCACAACAAGAGAACATTCAGCAGTAGGAGTTTTTGTTGGACTTTATCACACGTATGCTAATCAAAGGGGCTTAGAAATCCCCGAAGATGAATCTTTAGAGTGCCTCTTTAAAATTGTCATCTTAATATTTACAACCATACTCTCCAAATGTGTTTCCAAATACAAAAATTTAAATTATCAGTCTGTTAACATGACATGAAACAATTCTGGGTATTAGAAATTTCCCTAAAATATACATGTACATGCAGCTTGTGAGCATTTTCATAGGACATCATTTGAGGTGTCCTATTACAAACAGAAAAAGAAATACAGAGTTATGATGTGGCACAGAATATAATTTAAGAAAATTTTTATAATTGATTACCCAGCACACACCTTGTTCTCACCCAAACATTTAAAACTCTAAGATAATATATGGCATAATTTATATTTCCACTCCAGAGTCACTTGAGATAAGAACAGAGACAAGTTCATCATGCAACCATTTCATGGTTACTGAAAACATCAGGACCTGCTCAGATCTTGGCCTGGAATACCTTGAAATTAACTGGATCTAGGAGTAACTGAGAGAGAACCTAAGCATATTCTTGCAAGGAGTTAGAATGCAAATATTTCCCCAAAATAACAGGTGTTGAACAAGTCATTCATTCATTCATTGATGAATATTGCTAGGAAGGGGCCATGTCTTATTCAACTTTATATCACCAAAATCCGACACAATTTGGGGGCAGAACATATATTCAGCAAATGTATACAAACAAACTGATTTTTTTAAAAAATATATCTCTACTTGCCAAAACATATTTTCCTGTGTACTCAGAGAAAAAGTTATATTTATGAATAAGAAATGTCTATTATTAAGATTAAAGCCCGCATTCATAGTATAGGATAAGCAGGAATAGTTCTGTAATTTTCTGTGGGGATTTATAATATAAGGTAACAGTGGTTACAACTTACTGGTTCACAGTGTTTTTGAAGAGCTAAGAGACAGTCAGTGATAAAGCCTCTCTGCAGGGGAGAGTGTTTGGGAGGATAGTTTCCTCGGTTCCCTGCAGGATTTCACAAATCTTTCTCTGCGAGGAATTTGTCTTCAGCAATCTCTAGTCTATTCCATCTGCCCAGAAGGCCTTAGAAATGCTCTGAAGCTGGTGGTAGGTCATACATTCTAGAACAAGGGAATTATTTTAATGGTAAAACTAAAATATGTTTGCCCAAAAGCCCCTTTGTAGAACCAGATTACTTGAATATCTAAATAGCATAATTATCTACTGCTTTGAGGAATCGTTTGAATTGAAAATCACCCCCGAGACACACTCAGTGTTCACTGTGGCCTGAAACACCACTTTTTGTCCTCTGCAGTGTTCCCACCTGCATGAGCAATGCTAAGCATTCTTTATTTTCACAACATGTAATCAAAACATAACCTGCACTTTGCTCCCCATCCATGGCGATGTTTATTCTGCTGCAGAATACGCAAGCACCAGATTCATTACAGAGTGAGCCTGGTGCTCCAGGGCCTCTGCCAGCTGATGGAAACCCACACTTTCTCCAGCTCCTTCATTTAGGAAAACTCCATCACATTATGGAAACCTAATGGAAATTGTGTTATTTTTATGGATTTTTATTCACATTTCAGTTGTTGTCTTTAAATGATCAAAATGTCTTAACACCATTTCAGGGCTGACATTTCCTTGCCTTTACTTATGCTGTATTTCTTGCCCAAGACACCCTTTCACCCTACTTCTCAAGCCATAGTTATTTTTCAAAGCTCATTTCATGTTAAATGTACTCAAATAAGTCTTTCCTAACAGTCGGAGGCCACAATAATTTTTCTTTTCATTGATCAATGGAACAACATATTGTTGGAACTATCATTGGCACTAGATTTGAGGTCAAAGTTGAGATTCAAATTTGGCTCTTAATAATTGTATGATCCTATCAAATTCTTGTAACCTCTCTTCCTCAGTTCCTACCCTTGTTGGGTGAGCACAGTACTATCTATAGCACTGGATTTGCTTTAACTGAGAAACCTTTGTCTTTAAATGATCACTTTGTTAACAATCAAGCATTAAGAAATAAATAGAAAAGGGGTTGAGTTTGTAAATAATCTGTTTTGAACTAAATTAAGGTGTTAAAGTGATTTAGCCCAACTTTGTAAAAAGCAATAAACTACTCTTACTGCTTCAAGTACAGTGTTTACTCTGCAATTGCAACTTCCTTCCACGTTTGCACGACCAGAGTCATGCACAACATGCCCTATAATGCATTGTTCAGAATTCTGTATTTTCAGTGGGGGACTAACTCCTCCTTTTTTCTTGTTCATTCTGGATCTGACTTCATCCACCTGAAATTTTTAGGCTTGATACTTTCCCCGGGTTAAATAATAATGCCTCTCTTGCTCAACCCTAAGCATACCATCTTTAAAGTCCCACAGCTTTTGAGTGAACTGGCATTGCCTTTCCCTGCTTAGAGTTCCCATTTAGTTCTCAAATGTCAACTGCTCATGTGATTTCTGTAGAGAAAGAAAGACGGACTGATGGGAAAATACTGCATTCAAACTTGAGAAACATGGCCTTTCCTCAGAGATATCTTAATAAATTTATAAACACTTTCCTTCTTTCTTTTTGTTTTTAGATGATCAATTTGGACACTTTGAGGGGAAGGCAGTGAATTTATTTTTTAATATAGTTTTATTGATTTCAGAAAGGAAGAGAGAGAGAGAGGAAGACAGTGAGAGAGAGAGAGAGAGAGAGAGAGAGAGAGAGAGAGGAGAAACATCAATGATGAGGCAGAATAATTGATTCGCTGCCTCCTGCATGCCCCCTACAAGGGATCAAGCCTGCATGTCCTCTGACCAGGAATCAAACCTTGACCTCCTAATTCATAGGTCAACATTTAACCACTGAGCTACGCCGGCAGGGCAATACTTTTCTTCTTTCAATTTACTCACTTCCAAAACTGCCTAAATTAATAGGGTTTGAGATTAAATTGAAAAGATAAATATGAAAAGCTATGGAAAGTTACCTTAGTACAATTAAAATGAGTTATAAATATTTAATAACTACAATAAGAAGAACAAACATGTTCAATGGGACCTGAGAAATGAGAGGAAGAGTAATATGAATAATCAGAAAGCCCCAGGACAGGGACAAAAACAAGATTTTGTGGGAAACTTATAGAATAGACCAAAAACAATAATTCCTGAAATAGGTTAGAAATGAGGGAGATAATTATTTAATCCAATGCAAATCTTCATTATGGGTCCATGTTGTATCAGAAATGTTACAAGTCCCTGGAGTTAAAAATGTGATAACAGCCGAAACCGGTTTGGCTCAGTGGATAGAGCGTAGGCCTGTGGACTGAAAGGTCCCGGGTTCGATTCCGGTCAAGGGCATGTGCCAGGGTTGTGGACACATCCCCAGTAGGAGATGTGCAGGAGGCAGCTGATCGATGTTTCTCTCTCATCGATGTTTCTAACTCTCTCTCTCCCTTCATCTCTGTAAAAAATCAGTAAAATATATTTTTTTAAAAATGTGATAACAACATAACTTATGCTCTCAAAGATCCTGTAATCCAGTGGCAAAAGCCATCAGGTAAATAAATCTAGCCATTGACTAAAACAGAAACCAGTAGAGAGGTGAAATAAGAGGTATAAAAAAATACAAAAGAGAACAAAAAGGCTACCTTGGGAGGTAGAATTGGGGAAAACTTATAAATTAGTTCAATTTAAAGTTGCAGTTAACAATGATAAGATAGTCTCTATTTTTCTTTTATTTGACATATTTTTATAAATGGTGTTTTTGGTACACTCAACCCATTTAATCCTTGTTACAGCCCTGTAAGCTGGTAGTAGTATTATTCCCATTATACAGAGGAGAAAAACTGAGACCCAGAGAAGTTAAGTAACTTGTCCAAGACTGTGCAGCTAGTCAGTGGTAGAACCAGGATTCAGACTTAGGCCAATGTGGCTCCAGAGGTCTTGGCTGTTTCACCATGTGATGTTTCTATGTGGAAATGCTGATGCTCAGATGTTTAGACAAACATTTTTACCACCTGAAATAACCTTGCAGTTCATTAAAGTACATTTTGGAAGTATAAAGTCTGAAAGTTTAGGTAGTTTACATCGCCCATGGGCAATAATCTCTTTTCAGGAGATACTGAAGAAAATACATGAGGATGTCAGTACTGAAATTCATTTAGTACATCAGGAACACCTAAGCTACTGTGCATGTGCCAGTCTGTGATACATTTTCTCACATTTAGATCAAACACAGGGGAGATGAGTCAAACTTTTTTTTAAAGAATCTGCTTTGGCCGAAGCCGGTTTGGCTCAGTGGATAGAGCATCGGCCTGCGGACTGAGGGGTCGCAGGTTCAATTCTGGTCAAGGGCATGTACCTGGGTTGCGGGCACATCCCCAGTGGGAGATGTGCAGGAGGCGGCTGATCGATGTTTCTCTCCCATCGATGTTTCTAACTCTCTATCTCTCTCCCTTCCTCTCTGTAAAAAATCAATAAAATATATATTTTTTTAAAAAAAGTCAACTTTTAGAAAACCCACCAAAGATAACTAGTAAGCACCATCACTGAGAAGAGAATTCTGGTTCCCAAAAAGCAAAAGGCATTTAGTGCTAGGGTTCAGGGAATGAAAATCAAGTGCGCCAAGTCGATCCTAGGTGACAGAGAGCGGCCTTCAGCTGGGATTCCTTGCTGGGGACTCTGGGACTGGCTGCTGAAGTCCCAGGTGGCCCTGCCAGCACAGCCCTGCCATTGGAGCAGAGTGGCCAGAACAGCTGCTGGGGCTCAAAGGAACCTGAGCGTAAGTCCTGTGACACAAAAGTTAAGTCACTTTTTTCTCAGTTTCCCCTTCTATTAAATGGAATGGTCAAATCATGGAGAATATGAATAATCAAAGTCATGGTTTTTACACACACATATACATATATTCCCACACACATACATATCATGTATGTGTGTGTATATATATATATATATATATATATATATATACACACTAATAAAAGACAAACATGCAAATTGACCATACCTTCACTATGCCTTAAGCCACGCCCACCAGCTAATCAGAGCGGCTATATGCAAATTAACCCAACCAAGATGGTGGCCGGCAGCAAGGAGCTGGAGCAAGCACGAGGCTGGTTGCCCCAATGATGGAGGAAGCCAAGCTTCCCCACCTGCCATGGCCAGCTCTGAGCTCCACTCAAAGCAACAAAGTTTCAATTATAGAAGATAAATAAACCCCAGATACCTGCTTCCAGCCGGCCTTGGCCATGGAGCTGGAGCAAGCAGGAGGCTTTCCCTCCTGCCCGCCCGGGCCGGCTCTGAGCTCCTCTCAAAGCTACAAAGTTTCAATTATAGACGGTAAATAAATCCCAGAATTTTTTAAAAAAAAGAATAAAAGGAGAGGTTGGGAGCTTCCGTCGCTGGCGGGCTTGGCCAGCCTGAAAACAGCCCTCAGCCCCTCACCCAGACTGGCCAGGCACCCCAGTGGGGACCCCCCACCCTAAAGGGGGTGTGGCCAGCCTGAAAACAGCCATCAGCCCCTCACCCAGGATGGCCAAACCTCCATGGGATGAGGATCCCCACTGGAGGGGGCTTGGCCAGCCTGCAAACAGCCATCAGCCCCTCACCAGGTTGGCCAGGCACCCCAGTGGGGACCCCAACCCTGAAGGGGGTGTGACCAGCCTGAAAACACCCATCAGCCCCTCGCCCAGGCTGGCCAGGCACCCCAGCAGGACCCCCACCCATGCACCAGGCCTCTATCCTATATAATAAAAGGTTAATATGCAAACTCACCCTAACAGCAGAAAGACTGCAAATTACTGGTCACTATGACACACACTGACCACCAGGGGGCAGAAGCACAATGCAGGAGCTGCCCCCTGGTGGTCAGTGCACTCCCACAGGGGGAGCTCTGCTCATCCACAAGCCAGGCTGACAGCTGCCAGTACAGCGGTGGTGGTGGGAGCCTCTCTCGCCTCTTCAGCAGCACTAAGGATGTCCGACTGCAGCTTAGGCCTGCTCCCCGTTGGCAAGTGGACATCCCCAGAGAGCTCCCAGGCTGCCAGAGGGATGTCTGACTGCCAGCTTAGGCCCAATCCCCTGGGGAGTGGGCCTAAGCCAGCAGGTGGTAAGAGGACACAGGCTGGGCTGCACTGGGCCTCTGGTATAAATATATGTGTGTATGTATATATAGATGTCTTGTGCTTCACCCCTAATTGGCATCTGCATATGGTAGAAACAGTGTTTCAATAAATGGCAATACATTTTAATACAAAAAAAGGGGGGAACATTTGTAATACTTTCAACAATAAAGATACATTTAAAAAAATTTTACATAATTAAGTGATAAAAATTTAGAGATTACCAATAGAGAAAATGTTATGGGGATGATGAAGGGACAGCAAATGATACAGAGATAAGAAGAGGTTAAGAATGATGAGATTCAGGGCAGAGGTTCATAAACCCATGCAGCCTGACAGTAAACTTAGCTGGAAAGGAGTTGCCCAGAAAGAAAATTCTGAGAACCCAAGTAGCCAAGGGGTTTCTGTGTCTCTATAAAGAAATTGAGAGGAATCTTCCAGTTTAGTCTTTGTACTTCTAACTCTATGACAGTTGTAGTACTAGCCCTGTTGGTAAGCTGACCCTTTCCCACACCCAGCTTCCCTGATCTTTCCTCAGCTTATTTCCCAATAGATTTCTCTTCCACTCAGTTATTGGTCCTTGAACATACAGTCTCTGTAACGTAATTGCTAAAGTCAGAAATCAGAAGGAAGTATCTTCTTTTGGAGGAATACAGCATATTTTATTATATTTAATGAGTATCCCGAAAAGGCTGTTAGAGTTTATCATGTAAGTATTTGTAAACAGATAATATTTCAACATGCATTTTATGCTTGATATCATATCATTTCTCTCTTGAGAAATTTAGATGCAGACACAGTGCACACTTCGTTCATTTTAAACTGTGAATTAATTTCCTGATAGACCTAGGAACTTGAATAATCTACCCTATAAATACATGTAGTATGTAAAGATGTTTTAAAACAGCTATTTAAATTCTAATCAGTTCATTATGACATTTTCCTAGACTGTACATTAAACGGGGTAAAAATTGTTTATCAAATTTCATGGCTGATTTGTGGTAAGCACCGTATTAATTTAAAATCTGTCCTTGAAACAGGGAGGAGAACAGTAAATGAATCTATATTGAGTTATGTGTTATAAAGATATTCTTAAAATATTCAGATGGGGATACGCCCTGAGCTTCCACGCTGTATTTGGCATCATTATTCTTGTTCCTGTTTAAATTTTCTCTTGCTTTTCATGATTCACACCATTCTGTTTCCCCTCTATCCTCTTTGATCATTAGCTGCACCTCTTCCTCTTCCTCCACATCTTCCCTGACCCGAACTTTTAATTTTTGCATTCTCTAGGCTTCCGTTGTTTTGCTAGCTCCCCTCTCTTGTTCAGGGTCTTCAGGGAGATCTCATCCACATTCAAGATTTTATCTCTGAGTTGATGAACCTTAATTCAGTGGTTCCAACTTAGACTTCTGTCCACACTTTCATCATACTCATATCTCCAACTTGGCGCTATACATTTCTGCATTCCTTGTCCATGCATCAAACCATTTACTAAGCACTTATACTTTTACCTCTATAATAAGTCTTCAACCTGAGCCTTCCACCACCTCCCCACCCGCAGTCATCTTCATCAATAACCTTCCCATCGCTAACATTTCATCTTTGCACTGCCCCCATAGTTACCTAATGGATCCTCTTGCCTGCAATTTTGTCCCTTTCAGATCCATTCTCCACACAATTGGCAAAATGTTCCACCTAAACTGCATATCTGACCTTTTCAGGCCCTGCTTAAAATCTGCCAATGGCTCCCAGTGGTTTACAGAATAAAGTCCAAGCGCTTTCATCCAACAGAAAATGAGGCCCTCCAAGTTGTCAGCTTCAATTTGTGCTTCTCTCTTCATTAAGATTTATATCTCAGAATATTTACTTTCGTGAAGTTCACAACATTGACAGGGCTTCTCACATCCAGCCCTGTACTCAAATCCCTCTCTTCATCCTTTTCATCTTTTCGCCTAGATTTCCTCGGGTAACTCCACTTATTTGAAAGGTCAGCCTTCTCAGAATGCCCTTCTGGCTCACCACATGGAAGCCGCCTTCCTTCTCCTATATTCGCATGTGACAATCTTTATCATACTGCACTACTTTTTGTACCTTTCTATATCTGTCCACTCCACCGGACTGTGAACTCATGAAAGGTAGGAGATGAATGTATTCATAAATACCTATAAAGTTCCAGGAATTGAGTTAGATGCAAAAAAAAAAGTTAACCAAGTATCATCGCACCCCCCCCCCATCATGCATATAATCATTGCGCACAAACTTAAGGCACATATTGAGTAAAAATAATTTTCTGTCTTATGCTACATATTTACATATTTATATCTCATGGTATTTCTTATTACTTACACACCTAATTTTTTATAAAGGTACCCAGTAAAAATGTCTGTCTCTGTGTTTGTTTGTGACAGCTCTCCCATAGGCATTGGGGCTAAGAGTGGGGCTATTCCAATCCCCAATTTAACTTGACTTTTATTACTGATTTAACTCATAAGTTTATTTGAGTGTGATTCCACTATGTAAATATACTACTATGCATATGTTAAGGGTAAATTGTGGTCAAACAGTTACCCAGGACAGGGCTGAAGCCAGTGGGTGATCTAGTGTATCCTGCCAGTCCTCACTCACTGCCTATACTACTACTATCCTTTTACCTACTACAGGTGACCTGGATGCTAAGGAAATACAAAGTTGCATAAAAGTAGGATTCCTCATATAACTAATAAGGCATTTAGTGTGTCCAGAAGCAAGAGCCAGAATGTGTCATTTCCCAAGGGTGAAAATTTAATACTATTATTCAACCTCTTCATATAGCATCTCTCTAAAGCAGCCGTGGGCAAACTACGGATCCGGCCTGTTTGAAATGAATAAAACTATTGAAAAAAAAGACCATACCCTTTTATGTGATGATGTTTACTTTGAATTTATATTAGTTCACACAACACTCCATCCATACTTTTGTTCTGGCCCTCCGGTCCAGTTTAAGAACCCATTGTGGCCCTCGAGTCAAAAAGTTTGCCCACCCCTGCAAGAGATGATGTCCTTAGAAACAGACCACTTAGGGTCCTTAGAAACGGATCTACGGTGGCACTTTTCCCTGGCTGTAGTGTGATACGGAAAACATCAGGAGGAGACCATTTCCAGCAGAGTTAATCTTTACAAAACAATGTGTCTCCAGATAGGGTTTCTACATTAGTAAAAATATAAAATTCCCAGTTAAATTTGAACTTCAGATAAACAACAAATACTTTATATGAGATTCAAATGTAACTGGGTGTCCTACATTTTACCTGTTAATCTTACATTCTAGGTAGTATAGACAAGATGACGTACAATGCATATTCATGTAACAGTTTAAAATAACCTCATTATCAACAATAAAGCAATTTTCTTTCATTCCATCACACATTCTTTTGTTTCCTTTGTGCAATATATATATATATATTTCCATCTCTTCCCATTTTCCCCAATCAGATTAATTATTCTTTCTGCAGTTTTCTACAATTCAGAAGAGTGTTGACCTCTCATTCTTTTTGGATAATAACACCTATTCGTTTCAATAAGGATAGTCAAGAATGAGAGAGTAATATGAAGCCCTATAGCTTTCTATTTTAGGTTTCAAGTGTTCAGAATGTTTATTCCCTGATGATTACAGGACTTTATGATAATTGGCCCATTATCTCAAATATCCCAGATACCACCTTTTTACGGATGTGGGGTGGGTAAACAGAGATGGCGGACTAGAAGGGAGGGGGCAATTTAAGTAATCTTCCTTTTTAGGCTGTTTTCAGTAAACTGCCCTTTATTTGATCTGAGCTGCATATATGCCTAGGATTCTGAAGGCTTGATATGTCTTATTTTGGCAATGATTTTAAAAGGAAATGTAAATGCAATATTTAAGATTATTTACATGATTACAACAAAAGGGCAAGCTATTTCAGTACAGATCTCTAAAGAGAAATTATAAGAACAAAACTCAGAGGGTGTTTTCTCCTCTCTGAATCTCTGTCATGTATCAACATGTTTACATATTTCAGTAAGTTTCCGTAATCATTTTCATCTTATTAGTAAAATATCATACCTCTTTAGCAAATTAAGAATAATACCATGCAATTCTTTTCTGCCTAACAAAGACAAGGAACCGCAGAGAAAGATAAAGTGTCTACCAAGTTAGATCTTTTTGTAAATACCACTCTACTAAACATAGCAGCTTTTCTTAAGCCTAAGAACAGATAATTCTGTTTCAAGCAAGAGATATGCTCAATTAGCACACAGATAGCAAGCTGTACTTTATAGGAACACTATCCCTGCCAGGAATGACCTTTCACAAAATAAAGTAGTTGCAAAATTAAATACTCAGATATTAATTTATTTTTCTCTCATCCTGTCTAAAGAATATATGTGTTATTAAATATGTTCATACACCCCAAAATCAAATTGTACAGAACATGCAAATTAGCAAGTTATTATTCATATATCAAAAATAATTCACCAAAGACTTACTACAGCTTTCATTCCAGTTCTGACATTCAGAGTGCCTTAAAATTTTAAATTAATTAAGATATTTTATATAACTCTTCCACAGCACAAAATTAATCACTACCTAATTTTAAATTTTACATCAAAGATAACATTTAACCTGCTTGATATTTAAAAGATAAGGATAGGATCCCTACATTAGTTCTAACTCACCAAAAAACACAATTAGATTAAATATTTTTGTCTCTGCAATCAGTCTTAAATAAATCTTCCCAATTGCATATGGTCTATATGCACTATTAGTTGGTTTCATTACAATGTCTGACTTTTTATGAATTTTGCTTTGTAAACAATATATGAGGAATTAGAATAATTATGATGGCTAATATAAGCTATAGATTTGAGTATAAACTCTACAAGTTGAGGTATAGTGAAGTATAATTCAATACTTACTGATACTTAGATTTAGATAGTACTTCAGCCATCAATTTTTAAAAATATTCTTTCAAATCAGGACTCCTCCTAACCCCATAAAAAGTGTTAGTCACAGATGTTCAAATGGCTTATCAAGAATATTTTATTAGCATTATTAAAATGTCATATTTTCAAATCCCCACCAGAGGATATGTTTATTGACTTGAGAAAGAGAGAAAGGGGGAGAGGGGGAGAGAGAGAGAGAGAGAGAGAGAGAGAGAGAGAGAGAGAGAGAGAGAGATTGATTGGATTGATTGGTGGCCTCCTCTATGTCCCCCACCACCACCTGGGATAGAATCTGCAACCTAATTACGTGCCCTGACTAGAATCAAACCCGAAACCTCTTGGTATATGGGATGATACCCAACCAACTGAACCACCTGGCCAGGACTAAAATATCAATTTTTAATGAAATAGTTCCAATAGTGAATTTACTTAATGGTTATTTGACTTGTATTCATAAATGTAGTATTATAGTCAAGAAATATAGAGCACCTGCTATGTTCCAGACACTTATTTCGGCACTGGGAATACATTAGTGAGCACAAGAACACAACAGGCAAAAATCCTCAAAGCATGGAGGAGCTTACATTCTTTTAAAGGGAAAAATTGGGCCAAGAAGACATAAGCATTAGTTATGTGATTAATATAATTTTAGCTCCTGTAATAATTTATTGAGGATCTATAATATCTTTGATAGAAACTGGAGCATACAGAAAATTATAAAATATGGCATGCACTCAAGGTGTTTGTAAATTCATCCACAAGACAGACATAGCTATAAAACATAAGAATGAAATGCTTAGATTGAATATGTCTTGCAACTGAAGAGAAGCAAGAGATTATAAAAATGTATAAGGATTGGAAAAGGCTTTGTGGAAAATATTTAATGTTCCAATGAGTTTTGAAGCATTGTTGTGTAAAGACAGAGCATACGCTTTGATGCTTCAGGAACAGAATGAGAACACACAGGCCAGGCCTTACATTTCAAATACTTTGGGAAGAAAAAGAGAAACCATATGACAGGAGCATACAGTTCAGGACAATTTTGGTCCTTGACGGGGGAAGAAATATTGGTTGAGGGGAAATTATCATGCATCTAAAATGTAAGAGTAGGAGTTAGTTGTCATTCTATAGGCAGTAGGGAACCAATGATGATCTTTGAGAAGGAGTATGACATGTTAATCTGATTAACATAGAATACATTTAAATTTAATGGGCATAAAAGAAAGCAAATTTTAAGCCTAATCTAACATTATTATATATATATATATACACACACACACACACACACACACACACACACACACACACACATATATATATATATATATATATAGTCAAGAAAAAAATTAAGTGAGCTATTTATCAAATGAATTATACATTCAGGTTTATATTTATTTAACACTTCTTTCTGGAGAAACGGGTTTTGTTTTATGACTTGGGTTTTGTTGTGATATTTAATTCTTACATTTCTGGTTTTGTTTATTTTTTTTCTCATCTCTGATAGTCAGGTGTAACCTTAGTTGCATTTCACATGACTGCCTTCATCAGACAGCCAAAATCTTCATCTGTGAGTTACTGTCACAATAAAGCAAAGGGTTAGATGCATTCCCCACCTATATGGATAATGAGAAAATATGTAAATATAAACAATTTCTCTTTTTTGTATTATATGAAGAGCAAATGAAGCATCATCTTGTTAATCACTTATTTTTAAAAGGTATCTTTTTTAGAAGCAAGGCAAAGTTGGAAGTGTGATTTACAAATGCTTTGAACTGAGTTATTGCTTAAATATCACATTTATACATATAGTTCTGAGCCTTGGTTTTCTCACATGTAAGTAGTAGTGATAATACCTCAATTTACAAGGATCTGATATATACTCTTTACCTGTGTTATATCTATATCCCCAGAACAGCCTCGTAATTCAGCTATCATCACTATGATTTGACAAGTGAAAAAACAGGCTCAGATTTGTGTCTGAGAACAAAACTTTTTCCATCTGAAACCCCATACTCTCACCCGTCTATCATGCTGATTCTGAAATTGTAAATCATAAAGACATGTGGGCACAGAGATGAAAGTAATTATACATAGGAAAGATAATGAGAACGTAAGGTTTTCCAAAATATTGAAGTTTCTTTCTTTTGCTGGTGATGTATTCAACACCGGGAACAAAAATACTCCAAATAATCTCCCACCAACTATTTCCATATTCTGAACCAAGTATGTGAATTATTTATATGAATCATATGCAACTAAAACCAGAATATGCAAGTTAACTCAATGAAAAATGAACTAACAATACAAAGTGTTATCCACTTGGTATTCTTGTTTCTAATTTATTCTTAGACTCTAGGGGAATTTCATCATATAAAAATCTTTCCTTTCAAGAATTTAAGTGAATATATGGTTTCTATTGCTATAATTCATTTATGTGCAAAATGCACTAATATTAGAAGCTAGAGATATATCAAGATATGCTAAATTTTAACTAATTTGAAGAATACCTTTTTCAATGTAAAAATAACAATTTCTATTATATTTAAACAGGCCTCCCTTAATGACAAGATATAATTATAATAATTTCATAGATAGGCCAAAAATTCTATATGAATTTCTTTGAATATTTCTTCCATTAGTTATGTTTTATTTTTTTATTAACCACTATGTTGATAAATCGGCCCTAATTACCTAGAGTATCATCTGTAATTACTTGTTCTTTAAGCAAAAACTAAATTAGAAGACTGTTCATTTAAAAAAGGAAGTATAAGTGTAATTTCATATTTATCTAACATTTTTATTTTCAGAAGTAAGATAATTTTTTAGACTCTGGCAAAAGTATTTACATTTTAAAGTATTTATCTTTACATATTTACAGTGAATTTGGAAAACACATTGTCATGGTTTTACGATGTAATAGATGCTATGAGTGATCCACCTGACTCTGTTCTTATTTTTTTATACATCTCATATAATAAAGAATATAGTTGGTTTTATTTGGTCTTGAACTTTGAAAGTTAACTGAGAACTAAAATTGATACTTTTTTAAAAGCATAGTTAAGTTCTCTGAAATGCCATTACGAACAAACTGCCAAGCTCTCCTTCAAAACCTCTTACATGGTGTGGAAAGAGTATTTGGACTTGAGTCAACAGGTGTGGATTCAGGACCCAATTCTTCAAAGTAACTATGAGAA
Source organism: Myotis daubentonii (assembly GCF_963259705.1). NCBI lineage: Eukaryota > Metazoa > Chordata > Mammalia > Chiroptera > Vespertilionidae > Myotis > Myotis daubentonii. The sequence continues at coordinate 71,358,550 of NC_081846.1, read as the reverse complement.
CATGATTACAGTTATATCTCTGTATGAAAGACACTAGCCATTAGTCATTCACTGCCCCACCCCATGTGACCAGTGCCCACATTAGATACCCTTTTCTCCAAAGGAGAACTCTGTCTTTGTTCAGGAAGACAATGCATTAAGCCCAAAAGGTGGCACTGTAGCTGGTCTCAGCTAGTCACGACTAGCACACTCTACCTTTCCAGACACTCTCTTCCCAGCCTCTCTGGAAGCTAGGGATGAACACGTGTCCTAATTTGACCAATGAAATGTTAGCAGAAGACTGCTGGAAAAATTCTAGATTTTCTTTCTTCGGTGATAAAAGATGAGAGCTTCCCTCAGAAAGTCCTTCTGCCGTTATTCTTCCTCTTTTCCTGCTTTGAATAGAGAGGACATTAGAGCTGTGACAACCATCTGCTTCCCTCAGGTAAAAAGCAGGAGGAAAACCAATACTGAGGGTGGCAGGGAAACTGAAAAAAAAAAAAAAGAAAGAAATGTGGGTCATCACTGAGCCCCAGGCCATTGCATGATAGATTTCTTCCAGGTGTCTTGTTTTGTGTGATAATGGAATATCCTTTGCATATGGCATTGCAAACAATATTTTCCGTTGGGAGTAGCTGATCTTTGGATCACTTATCTTGCCAGACATTGCCATATATATATAAATTCTTAGTAATTGTTTAAAAAATAAATATTTGGTTGGTAACTAAGCTGGAATATTAAAAAGTTTTTTATACTTTTAGTCTTTTGATTTTATTTTGACACTTTAGTACTCTCCTGTAAATTATGCAGAGTATCTATTTGCTTACTCTATATTATGAAAAAAACCTTAAGTATTTTTTTAAATGTTGTCCTTAAGGTCTATAACTTTGCAAGACAATACCTCATAAGGAAATAATTTTTAGAAAACAATAGATATGGCGGACCTAAATACAAGAAGGAAAGTCCAATGTTCTTTAGGTACAGAAGCATAAACAATCATAAAGTATATTTTAAAAATTCAATCTGGGTTTTTACATATTCTACAGGTTTAAAAGGTTTAAACATATAAGTTCAATAAAAAAATTCTATATATGCATAGTTCTATATATATGAAATGGTAAATATGATTAAGTTTTTCACTAAAACAAGTATTAACAGCAATTTCAAATCTGAATAATTATGTTTAGTTCTTCTTGTCCATTTCTGGACATAAATGATTTTCCTACTAAAATCATAATAACTTTTCTACATTTATTTTAAAATCATGTATAAGAAAAATACAATTGGGGGTTTAACTATAATGATATTAAACTCTAATAAACTAAAATCACAGAGTAGAGTAGAGGCTATATACATAGACCATTAGAGGCTATTTATATAGACCATTTGTGCTTTCCCATCTACAAATCTGAGCTCTGATTTTCACATCATCTCTAGATCCTCTCTGATAGTTTCATATTCTATTAGACATTACTCAAAATTTTTCCTCATTCATATCAGAATTGCTCTGAATTCCCTCTTCATTTTGTCACTGTCTATATTTTTCTAACAGTAATTAAAACTGACATCATTGCTAATTATGGTATTACAAATCTTACCATTCCTAGTAGACCATGAGTTTCCGGAAAACAAGATCAATTCATCCTCCTCTCTTTCTTTTCCCAATCTTTGTTAATTTCCTTGAGTTCAGAATCAGTTTACTGGCCCCAAGATGTATGAAATAATACCTTAGATAGGCTATTACATAAAATTGTCCTTCATCCAACTTCGATTTAACAGTATCAAATGGACACAGTAAATGGACAGATAGGACACAGTGATGGATTTCTACATGAGGAATACAGGAATTTAAAAGTCACTCTCAAGTAGGTATGGTGCATGCAAGGCCATTTTTTTTTTAATTTTTAGAGACTTTCAGAGGTCCTCAAACTTTTTAAACAGGGGCCCAGTTCACTGTCCCTCAGACCATTGGAGGGCCGGACTATAGTTTAAAAAAAAACTATGAACAAATTCCTATGCACACTGCACATATCTTATTTTGAAGTAAAAAAAACAAAATGGGAACAAATACAATATTTGTATTTGCATGTGGCCCGCGGGCCGCAGTTTGAGGATCCCTGGCTTAGGTAATGATTTGAGCTCCCTTTCAATAATTTTTGGCTGTTGGGTTGGTGTTTCATTATAACTACATCTTTAAAGTTTGCTTCAATATTCAGCCCAGCTTTATTTGGGGCCCACAAAGATAAACTAAAGTTTAAGGTGGACACAGAATTTGTAAGATCAACAGTATGAGGGACCACTTGTCCTTGTGCAGTTGTAAAATACTTAAATATGTAAATTGAATGTAAGCATCAGGAGTGTTTACAAAAAGAATCAGTCCAAAGAAAGTAGATTCAAACTATCTCATTCAACAGGCTTATTTTGTGTCATCATGTTATTAGCTAATATAGTATAAATTTAAAATATGTTAACAAAAACTATACAAAAATTTAAAATTAACTTTTGTCTTATTTTTGATACGTCTTTTTCTGGAAAATAATCAATTCACTTCTCCAGGATTTAGGCTCTTCATATTTATTTATTTATTTTAAATATATGTTTATTGATTTCAGAGAGGAAGGGAGAGGGAGAGAGAGAATCATTGATTGGCTTACTCCTGCATATCTCACAGTAGTAATCAGCCCACAAACCAGAACATGTGCCCTGACTGGGAGCTGAACCATGACCTCCTAGGTCATAAGTCAATAATCAGCTGCTGATCCACACCAGCCGGGCTAGACTCTTCATCTTTAAATGTAGACAATTGTCAACATATATTAATAACTAAATATAAATGTAATTAAATACATTCAATGACTTCATAATAAGTATTTTATAATAATATACTTTTTAATCAGTAAGTTTCCTGCCAGTGCTAAGATTTTGTGATTTCATAAGTAAATGGATATTTGAAAACAGGAGAAAATGGTTCCAGAAAAAATATTCATAAAGATTCCATTAGATGACCTGCTTCTTCCACCTTATGTAACTCTAAATGCTGCTAAAGTACAATAAATATTTATAGCATTTATGTGAACTGACCCAATTAGCCACACTTTTAGGTAGTATGGTTAGACAAAGAATGTATTAATTTCAAGCTGCAAAATGTTGACTAAAATGGAAAAAACAGTCTTCTGTTCAGAGAGAACAGAAAAAATGCATGCACTAAGCATATATAAAAAGTCTTTTTTTTAAAACCAGCAGATGGACCCCTGTATTTTAGAATCAATTTGCAATGAAATGTGTATATGTTTTTAGGAGGATGTAAAGCAATGCATGGGGGTATAAGTTAGCAAATGTGTATTATGCTGCAGCATACTCTTTAGCACATCGTAGTTTGAAAAAAATCCCTTATTAAAAACCTGTAATATGCTATTACTGTAGAGTAAATTGATTTCAAGGGAGTAAGTAGTTCAATAAACTCCATAATTTATAGTTACCTAATATTCATTAAGTACCTAAAAAATCTAGTATAGCTTATGTAAAATACCACTTAGCTGTAGCGTGTGTGTGTATGTCCTTTAATTAAATTTTTTGTTTCATTATATTTAAGAAGAAAGAAGCATAGAAATGAGTCACATGTAACCAATGACTTAAATATTCTGGGGGTATTCATAAGGGGATTACAGGTCTTAGTTAATTACTATCTCCAGGTATTAAACTGCACCCCAGTGGCTTTAAAGTTTACTTAATTTTTAAATTAACCCCTTTTGAAATCAGAAAATGCCTCTTTCAACATGTATTTTTTTAATTGGAAAGAAGCTTAGCTAGTGCTAACATCTAATATTTAATATGTGTAACAGTACATCTTCAACCTTATATAATTTGGTCATTTTTGTTAGTAGATTAAAAAACTCTGAGGTTTATTGCTAAATTATAGCATGTTGCATCTCTGGATTAAAATTCAACTCCAAGAAAGAGAAAGACATGATTATGTCAAGATCACTCAGGATCCAATATAAAATAAGTTTTTAGTTCCAGTCAATGCCTGGTGAATAGACCCATATATCAGCCATTGTAAAAACCAAGGTGATATTAACTGGAATGCAGTGTAGGATCCAGATCTTAGGACGGTGATAGACTAATCAAGGAACCCAACATCATTCTGTGACACATGAGGACTAGACATCAGTGAGTGTTTACCCACAAAATAATCTCTTCATTTTTATAGGTAAAGACAAGAACGAAGTTTAAAGGAAGACACAGGAAAAGTAGAATGTCCTGAGACCCAATATGGGAAGCATAACAAAGCAATTATTTCCATTATTCATATGATCTCAAAATAATGTGCACTCTACAGAAGTGTCTTTGCACCAATTCTGATCTCCCAATGGATATTAATTATGCCTGTAATCATTTACCTTTATGGTATAATCCATGTGTTCTAATAAATAAACCACAGGGCTCATGTCCCTGATCATAGAATTCAGTCCCTGACTCCTGACTATGAAACTAAAAGTTTTCATTTTCTCATTTACTCTTTTGTTTGTTTGTTTATTTGCTTGTTTGTTAATCTTCACCTGAGGATATTTTTTCCATTGATGTTTAGTTTAGGTAGAGAAGAAGGAAAGGAGGGAGGAGAGAGAGGAAGGGAGGGAAAGAAAGAAACATTGATATGAGAGAAACACATTGTTTGTTGCCTCTCATAGGTGCCCTTGACCGGGAATCAAACCCACAACTTTTTGGTGGCTGGGCTGATGCTCTAACCACTGAACACACCAGCCAGAGCAATTTCTCATTTACTCTTAAATGCTTTGGCATTATGTGTTACCTAGTTCACAAAGGCCTTATGAAGTTGCACAGAACAACAGAAGTAAACTTCTTTTTTAAAAAGTCTGATGAAGTGACTTCACAGTTATTGATCCTTATAAATTCTTATGTGCATGTTTACACAGACCATTAGACTATCCCCACCCACAGTTTGCAGTGATTATCATTAGAAAAAGAAATATTTTCCAAAGAATCCTGCTGTATCTATTTTGTCATGTAGCAAAGCTGGGATTTCTAATGCTGGCAGTTCTTCTAATGTACCATTTTGAGGAAAGTAATGATCTCTTATTCAAAATGTCAAATAGGGCCCATTTCATAAGAAAAACTTCAAACATATCGGCTTGAAAAATAATCAGTGCAAACAATTTATTTTTAAAGTTCTTTATTCCTCGTAAAATGATGTGGATCCATGATGTTTCAGTCAAATGCTTTTGAGCCATTTCCAACACGAGCAAGGCAATCGACTTGATTAGTATTTATAAAGAAAGCACTGCATTTGATTTTACAACGTACCACGTGCAAACAAGGGCAGCAACCGTTTAACTTGACATACTGTTTGGATTTCTGGATTAGCAACTAACATTTTAAAGATAGGTTGCTAATTTTAAAAAGTATCTGGAAAATCATATCTGATGATTTTCCGTTTTAAAGACACTAAATGTAAAGCTAAATAGAGCGCCACATTTCAAAACTTAAGTAAGCTAGAATGTATTTTGAGGACACCAAAATGATTTAATGCCAGCTTACATAGAGCTATCGATTGAGGAAATAAGCCGCAAAAAGAAAGTACACTTTAAAACCATATAATTACCATTAAATTAAGAAGTTACTTTGTTGAAGTTGACTGTAAATCTTTATGAAGATTCTGTATTCCCATTTTGAAGTAGTCAAATACAGCATTTCGAACAAAGAGGACATGGTGTACAAATGTAAATAATGAAACAACAACAGATTGAGTTTTTGTACTTCTTGTTCTCTTTACAATCTTGTCATGAGAATAAATCACAGGGTGTCACTTTTTCTTCTTACAAGTCTTCCCTGAAAACGAGGCAGCAATGTCTCATATTTTTTATTGTCTAGATTCTTTATCTTTTAATGTTTTGGAAGAACACAGATAAGCTTCAGAAAATCTTGCTCACATTCGGTCCTCTAACAACATCAGCAAGTTAAGAGGACACAGTTTGCCCCCTCCCCCTCCCCCGCCCACAGTCCTCTGCCCTACCACACTGCCTCCGACCTGCCAGAAGTTGAAGAAAGCAGGAAATTTGCTGAGGTCAGATCCAGAAAATGTGTTTTACATAAATATTTTCAGTACTTTCAAGGACATCATAAGAATGCCACATACATTTAGGTATCATTAAATCTAAATTTTTTTGATACTTTGAAATAAAACAACTGCACTTATAAATATTCAAGAAAATGTTTACAACAAAGTGCATTGATGCGTTTTAAAAGAATATTTGAATTGCTAAAGCTGTGCCATAATTTAAAGAATTATTTAGTACATATTACAGGAAACTGTTCAGTTGGGAGATCCTAAGATGGCTTTTTAATTTCTTTTCAGCTAGACAAAATATTTAACGTTTATCATTAAATTCCCAAATGTGCATTCATCTTCAAGTTTTAAGATCCCATTAAAAGACTAAATACAGAACAAATAAAATATGAATTCTACATTTAAAAAGTCCGAATTGTCTTTAACAAGGGGGAAAGTTAATAAAAATTCTCTTTACATTATTTTCGCTCAGAGAAGTGGAGCTAGAATAAATAAATGGATAAAATGAATAAGATATTGAGATAAATTATACAGTCAACCTTAATGTTAAGTCAACCCTTATTTATTCAGTGCCTCGTATTGTTCTGAACAATCTAAATAGGTTAAGTCGTGGCTAAATGGAAAAACAAAGCAGACGTGTATTGTAAGCAGCACTACTGCTAATTTTCAAAAGACACATAGTTCCAAACATTAGAATTCACTGTTGCTAACTCAAGATCATCTGTAATGAGAACTCACTCATCTCCTCTACACGTACAGTGTTGACTCCTGCCATTATGGATGATTTTTGTTGTTAATCCTCACCTGCGGGTATTTTTTCCATTGATTTTTAGAGAGAGTGGAAGGGAGGGAGGGAGGGGGACAGAGAAAGAGAGAGATACATGGATGTGAGAGAGACACATGGTTTGGTTGTCTCCTGCATGAGCCTTGACTGGGCCCAGGATTGAACCTGCAAACTAGATACATGCCCTTGACCAGGAATCAAACACACGACCCTTTGGTGTGGGGCCGGCTTTCTAACAACTGAGCAACACTGGCCAGGGCGATGAATGATTCTATATATACATATATTATTTAGTCTTTGTTGAAAGTTTTACATGTGTCTCCCTTTTCTCTCCATTGACCTCTTCTAACCCGCTTGCCCCAGGCCTTCACCACCCTATTGTCTGTGTCCATGGGTTATGGGTATATGCTGACAAGTTCTTTGGTTGAACTCTTCCCACCCACCCACCCTTCCCCACCTGATTCTTTAATAAATGAGAATAAAACTAGCTCTCAGGCAATAATTTACTGTATTTCTGCCTAGAAACACTATTTATATAGAATAAGAAAAACACAAGTTGCTATCCAGTTCATAATGTATACTCAGGTTAATATTGTCATGTGCTACGTCTATAATGGAAGAGAACTCATTATTCAAGAGTAATGCATGTGCAAAGCAAAATTATATTGATCTTATTGAAATATTCTAAGCCATATTTCCCCTTTGGTGGCCACCATCCCAGTGGGCTTTACCTGCAGAGTTGATAATCTAGTTGGCAACAGTAGTTTAGAAAAATGACCATAAGGAAACAGTTCCATAAATCTACTTACCCATTTAATTCTACAACCTGTATTTAACACTACAGGCAGATGATGTAATTATAATGTTAACATGATTTAGAGGGTAAAAGACTTTCTCCTAAAGTCTCAAACAGAAATGTGCTAGTTAAGTGATAGTTTGGAGAAAGACAGTCTGTTCTTCCTATATTTTGATTTAGCAAGCTTATTTATCCCATGGTACAGAAAACATTTTTCATGCTCTTTGAAGTATGAACAATCCCAAACAAAATCGATATGCATTGAGATTTTCTGACACTGTATTTCTATTGGTAAATTGCATTTGCCAGACCAAATTCTTCTCTTAGCCTTCCCAATCTTACCTAGATCCCAAATGGTACTAACAATAATATATCTCTTCCCTCAATTTTCACATAATTAGTTCCTCAAATGGTCTATCCTATATAATAAAAGGCTAACATGCAAATAGACTGAGCGGCGGAATGACCAGTAACTATGACACACAGTAACCACCAGGGGGCAGACACTCGATGCAGGGGGAGTATCACTCAGACAGAAGCCAGGCTCACGGCTGGTGAGCGCAGTGGTGGTGGCGGGAGCCTCTCCCACCTCCATAGCAGAGCTAAGGATGTCTGACTGTCGGCTTAAACACCCTCCCAGTGGGAAGTGGGCATAAGCCATCAGTTGGACATCCCCCGAGGGCTCCTGGACTGCAAGAGGGTGCAGGCTAGGCTGAGGGACACCCCCTGAGTGCACAAATTTTGTGCACCAGGCTTCTAGTTTCAGATAAAAGAATAATGCACTATCCCACAGAATTTGTTCTGTTTCTAAATAATTTTAAAATTCTAAATCTGCCATTGCATTCAAGGTTCCAATAGTAAAAAGTACGTCAATGATTGCAAAGTTTCTATGGCAACAACCTCATTATAACATCACTTAGGGGAAGTAACCTGAATTTGAAGTGTTAGAGAGATGTCAATTTTAATGGGGCTGGTGCATGAGAGAATTAGTGCACAGCTGGTTTATAAAGGAAGTTGTTCATTTTAATCTCATAAATAAGGCAAATATGTACAATGTTGCCACAATGATTGTAACCAGGATTTCCTACATTTATAAACATTACTTCTTTTCTTTGATGAGAAAACTGCTTTTTTTACACTAAATTTAGGGACGCTTGGTTTTGTATTATCTATTTAAAATTGGATCTACTTATAAAAACCTTGAGGGAAGGGTTGAAGCTGTGTTTACAAATGATGACTTTGTCTTGAAATATCAGATGACCCAGGCATCACGTGGGTGCTTAGAGAGCACAAATGCTCTATGAAGTTACCATTGCTTCGGTCAAAAACCCATTCGCATTGACACTGCTCTGTCCAGCATTTTCCTGGAGAAAGGTCACACTGACACGCAGTCAGTGTCCGCAGTGAACACCAGTGAATACCGGTGTTTCAGAAACTAACATCTGCTGAGCCTCTACTCCAGCTGCCAGAGAAAGCAGATTTTCCAAAGTAAATCTGCCCCATTCTTTTCTTCCGGGAAGTGGGCATTCAGTGATTGAAATCAATTAATGTTTATTTGTGATTCATTTTAAATCTATGATTTAGAAACTTTAATTGACAGAAGTAATGAATGACTACAATACATTTGGAAGCTGCACTGCATTTTAAAACAAGTGAAGATCATTGTAAGTGAAAAATGAAAGGAAACTGGATACCTCAGTAAATGAGTCATTAACCTTGCATCTTTCAAACCAGAGAAGAAATCCTGGTGTTAATAACGAAGCTTCTTTAATGCTTCTTTAATACGATAATAAAATTAAGCTGATAGCTTGAAATTGATTTTGGTTTTTGTTAGCTTTTGCCAACTTATTCCTCCTCTTACAAGGACCCACTGCCCCACCAACCACCTATTTCTGCTTTACTTTTGCTTTGAGAGCTCTGGGACTCATGGATGAAGACAGGGAGGAAGGGGGGGGGGGAGGGAGGGAGAAAAGGAGCAAGGAAGGGAGCAAGGAAGGGAGAGAGAGAGAGAGTGGAAAAGAGGAAGAAAATTACTAATAAAAGTAAACTCCACAGGCAAATTTGCTTTTAAATTGTACGTATCCTTAAATTACTTTTTTTTGAGGGGGGGGGGCTGAGGGGAGCAAATGTCTTGTGCACTTGGGGAGAGAAGTGGGGATAGGTGTGTTAATGGACTGCAGGACTTGCACCTAAAGCAATACAGGGTCAGTGAAACTGATTCATTCTCAAACAGCGGTGATGGCCCTGCTGATCTGGACCACAGCCAGGCTGGACTTCCCTGACAGCTAAGATTGGCAAGTGGACTCTCTCAAATGTCGTTTCTTCATCATTCACTGAGATAAACCTATCCTTTGGGAGAAGTTTATGTAACATCTATGTTATATAGGTGATCTGCATGATTTGAATGGAAATTGGCCACAACTGCCTTTCACAAATTTAGAATACAAGATTTGTTAGTGTGTTAGTGTGTCTATCTCTCTGCATATGTTATACGTACTTTGATATAAAGCATATGTTAGGCATACCCTGCATATGTCACACATATTCAGATATAAAACATGCTATACATATCCAGAAAAAATAGAATTCTAGATGACTCTTCCAGTCCTAAATAATCCAATAGCCCTGGCTGATGTGGCTCAGTTGGTTGAGCACGGTCTCAGGCACTGAGAGGGCACCAGTTCTATTCCCCATCAGGGCACGTGCATGGTGGCAGGCTCAGTCCCCAGGAGAGGACATACAGGAGGCAGCTGACAGATGTTTCTCTCATTGATGTTTCTTTTTCTCTCCCTTTCCTTTCCTCTTTCACTAAAAAAAAAAAAAATCAATAAAAACATATATTTTTTAAATAATCCAAATATAGCTACTCTTTAGGGTAGGCATAGATAGAATGCTTCATATTGGATTACACTAGTAAGAAAACTATATTTGAATATTTCTCTTAGAGTTACTTTAGACACAACCTACCACTTGAAATCAACTTCAAAATTTGAAAGTCGAAACCAAAAATAATAAGTTTAATCTATCACTTCATTTATAGATCTTACATCTACATGGTTTCTGATTATGTCAAAAATCAAATTTACACTTTAGAAATCAAGATTTTGAAAGCACTGAGTTTAAAAGAAAGCGCCATGGGCTTTTAAGGCAATTCCAAAATAATAATTCCCAAAATGTTTTGAGTGCAAAAGCCATTATTAGAACAAGTTTTTAGCCTCCCATGGGCTTCTAGCTAGTATGAAGAAAGAAAAAACACTTACATGATTCTTTTACTTCTGAGATGTTTGTCAAAACACAAAACTTTGACAATGTGTTATTGTCATAACACTACATTTTATTAAATGTTTAAGCAGTTTCTCTGGGAAGCTACATTATAATAGTGTAGCTAAGGGGCTTGGAGATTGAAAGACCTGAGTTCTAGTCTTTGCAGAGCTTTGCCACTTACTGGTTGGTGGACTTTGTGTGGGTCTAAATATCCTCTTGTGTAAAATAAGGGGTAATATTTCTACACAGTTGCTATTTATAATTATTTACATTATGTGAACAGCAGTGTCTCAAGGCCATAGCCATGTGCATGCTTAGAGTCACTTGCTTTGTGAACCATTCTGTACCCTAATCACAAACCCTCTAAAACTTCCCCTTAAATACCTAAAAAATGGCATTGAAAGGAAACCATGAAAGGTAGCCGAGGGTACTTCATTCTCATTAAATTCAAGTTTGCGCCATACAAATTCATTAACAAGCTCTGGTAGGCATTCCTGCAGAGCCAAAAATAAGAACCAGGTTTCTTTTGACTTCTGGGTGGAAAGAATGGAACTGTTCATATAATAAATATATTTTGAAGTATTCAAAATTAATCATATTGATTGAATCCTTACTATAACTTAAAGGAAATGTTGGTTCATAAATTGGCTACTGATAATTAAATTTGAAAAGCAAATCTCTTATTATGAAAACCATGCCACATAACTGGACCACAGAAGATGCAGAAAATAGAATAAGATCTTTCACAATTATGAAAAAGACTCTCCTTAAATTTATTTTATGTAATTGTAATCAGGTGAAATGTAAAACCTGATAATCATCCCAAATAAAAACATTAACAGAAACAACAAAGATGGCTGTGGAATCTCAGAGGGAAGGTAGGGAAGGGTGGGTGGGTGGGAACAGATCAATCAAAGAACTTGTATGCAAATATGCATAACCCATGGACAGACAATAGGGTGGTGAAGGCCTGGGGTGGGAGGCGGGGCAGGCTAGAAGAGGTCAATGGGAGTAAAAAGGGGACATATGTAATACTTTCAACAATAAAAATTTTAAAATAAAAATTTAATGGAATACTATGCTGCGGTAAAAAAAAAAAAAAAGGAACTCTTGCCTTTTGCAACAGCATGGATGGAACTGGAGAGCATTATGCTAAGTGAAATAAGCCAGTCAGTGAAAGATAAATACCACATGATCTCACTCATTTGTGGATTATAGAGAACAACATAGACTGATGAAAAGGGACAGACCCAAAGTCTGAGAAACAGCGATCAAGCTATCAATCCCCAGAAGGAAAGTAGGGGAGGGCGGGGGTAAGGGGAAGAGATCAACCGAAGGACTTGTATACATGTATATAAGCCAAACCAATGGACATGGACAACAGGGGGATGGGAGCATGAGTGTGTGTGTAGGGGGGAGGTTGGGGGTTAATGGGGGGGCATGAGGACACATTTGTAATACCTTAACTAATAATAATAAAAAAAAATTTTTTAAATAAAGTAAATTGCAAATATGCAAGTTTTAAAAGCTAAGTCTTATATTTGAAATATAATTAATGAGGAAGAAAAAAGAACTAAGAGTAATGTGAAAGAGTAAAATGTTAAATGGTATTATCTATTTAATAGTTAGTGAATCACTATTTTAATGATTCCTTAAATCTCTGGGCTTATGTCTTCTAGGTATAAGTGTGTAAACATCATGTTTATCTTTACCAATCCTGAGAAAGGACACATATGATCCCCTGGCATGAACTAGATTATGTACTTTGGCAAGCAGAGCTCTCCAGCAGCCTTCACAGAGATCACAGAGTTTAAGATTTATGCAGTTGAGAATTAACTTATCTGCTGTTTTAAACACCATGTATTTTAATATTTGAGTAGTTTTCCAAATTGTGTTTTTTATAAGTCTGAATTTTCATTTAGATGAAAACAATTATCCAACTATGAATTTTAATTAAGTTATGTAAGTTAATTGGTCAGATTATTAACTTAATAATAATTGTTTTGTTGTCATGTATAGGTTTGGTGCCTGGAAACCCAGAAGACCAACTGTTAAAACAATGTATACACAAATGTATAAACTATTACCTAGGTAACAAAAGCTACTACTTATCATTCTTTCTTATCAGTTATGAGCATTATGAGCATTCTTATAGTCATGTTTTCATTAATAAAGAAATCCAAATCCATCTTCATTGTGCTCTTTATGTTCTTTGAATATATAAAGGAATGCACTTTGAGTTTAGTGTAATTGTTTGTTTTGGGCAGCCACCTAGGAAGCTAACTAGATTCATTTGTAGTGTATGCATTTTTCAGTTTAAAAAAATAAATAAAGGAAGGAAGAAATCTTAGCCAAACAATTAATGACTTGACACAAGGATATTTATTCTTTCACCAATACCATTTAACATTTTACTCTTTCAGCAGATGAACCAGTGATTTTTTTATAAATAAATATATATTGACTAGTATAATATTTTAAGCTAGATTATGTCACAAGTTATAATGAACGCGATATGCCAAAAAAAAAAGGCATCTTTGACTTCGTTCTATTGGCTGCTTCTTACCTGCTGAGTATAAAGAAAAGCCAGATTAAATATTGTGCCAAACCAGGATTCATTAGCAGAACCTGTCAGCTCTGCACAAGCTTCCTCCCAAGTGTCTGATCAGTGCTCTGGTGCATACTTGTTGAGCTTCATTTACAACATTGTCAGAAAACTAAGTATATTTTCATGGCATCTTCCACATCTTTAATCAAGCGATGTCTAATGAAGCCCAAAGGCAATTTCTCAATTACTCTCCCCTGCCTTGAACTCCCTGTGGGATATTTATGAAGACAGCAAAGAAGATGACACACATCTTAGTGGTACAGAGGGACATCTATAATCCACATATTACCAAGTGAAAGGTTCAAGTGCCATTCTTCACTTCAAGGGTAACTTGAAGGAGGGATTTGTTTTACTAGAGTCAACGAGTGCTAACTCTAAATCCCCATCCTTTCTCAGGAGCGTTTGTAACACCCCTCTTCCATTTGTGAAAAGGAAACTCTCACCATACTGATGCACAGAATGACATTTATTGACAGTAAAAGCCTCATCAGTCGTTGCTCAGCAGTCTTTATTCCTTTTGTAGAGGGTTTTATTGTGCTGTTTGGCATGAAGGAAACTGGCACTCTAGAATTTAGCAAAATCTGGCCTGAAACCAATACTCCAAATAGTTTCTTTAAACTAAACTTAGGCATTTTCAAAATATTAGAGTCCTAGGGGTGCCTGTATGGGGAAGAGATGAGTTTGACACAAAGAGAGACATTCTGTTTGCACTTACGTCATTAGCACTGTGTTTGCACTAGAGTGATGTTAGGCCCCGGTGTATTAAAAAATCTGCCTTTTCTCCTAAGTCTGCTCGGGCTACTTTCCTTGGGTCTCATCCCAGGAAATGGTGGCCACACACTTTCTCAGTCATTTTCTCAGCCCAATACTCAATCAACCTTTTAAAGAGCAACCAATGAACGATTCATGCTCTCATTATTTAAACATCTGGAGAGCTTCATAGAGTTAGTGACTACACCTATAAGAAGCTGTCCATTTGGGCCTTGGAAGATAATTGGTTTTATTTATTAAATCTGTCTTAAAATTCCAAGCATGTGCCAGGCACTACACACTAGAGAGAGAAACAATGGTGTGTTCCCCTCCCTCAGGGAGTCCACAGTCTAAGAGAAAGGATATTAACACCAAACAACCACAATACTTCCTGGCAAGTGCCCTGAGGCAAATAAATATTCACAGGTGATTTGCAAAGATGGGAAAGGGTCCCAATCCCACCTGATTGAGCATGAACCTGAGAGGAAAGCAAAATCCAGGCCACCTCTATTCCCGGGTGCCCTGCCAAGGAGGTTACATTTTTTTCCCTAAGGCCACTGGAAACCACCCATTGAAGGGATTTAGACAGAAGATCTGTCTGGGGGTTTTTTCAAAGGTCATTCCAGTAGCAGAATGGGAATGAATGAAACTTCCTAGTTCTTTTCAATTACCACAATCATATAAATATTTATTTCTAGTTTTGACAAAGATGAAGATATCATTTCTTCTTTAATACATTCCACATAGTTGTTTAATGCTGTGAGAAGATAAAAAGGAGAAAATATTACACATGTAACAGTATAAAAATTTACTTTTTATTTTACAACATTTTCTGGGCTAAAATAAAAGTATGCCATTTAACAAGTGTTAGGTCGGAGAGAGCCCAGGATCAGATACATGCAGACATGTGATGAGACAATGGACTTCCCCTGGGATTTCTCACAGATCAACGTGCCAGACACAGATACCAGCTTCTTCTCCCTGAATCCACATACCCCCACACAGATAGGGACTTCTTCTGAATATCCCTGCCCATCCCCTGCGGCAGAGAATTCCTCAGCTCATGTCCCCGCCCCTCACCCAACTGCAGTATAAAAAAAGCGCCCCCCTCCCTGTTGGCGTGAATCCACGTGCCCTGTCCTGGGGGTACGTGGGTCTCCCGGGGACGCAGAATAAACCTTTTCCTTTCCTTTCTTTTCTGATTCACTGGACTCTATTTCTTGCGCCGCCTCCTGAGCCACCTAACCTAACAACAAGGTGGTATAAGATATATATACATAATAATTAAATATACATATTTTAATAAAAATTTATATTAGATTATGGATTATGTTCCTAAATAATTTGTCTCATTCGGCTACTATAATTTTTAGACAAAAGTCTTTCACTCTAAGGGCTTAAGACTATAAATATATCTTAATGGCTCCAGAAAGCTTTCTAACACATTATTTTTCTGAAATCAAATATGAATTAATCCTTTTTAAAACGTGAAATATAATATTGTAGGGCGCAGCTATTGGGTTAAGCCTCAGACTGACCTGTTGGCAAAGACACAAACAAGTCCCAGCTTAGAGGGCACACTCCTCTTAGCATAATTAGGCTTGACCTTATGATGCTCCCTAGATATTATCTGGGTAGCTAATGGGCTGAGAGAGATGCAGCAAGTGCTGCCAAAACAAGTGAAACTCACAAGAACATTGTAACTATGGTGACCACTACCTTGTTTACCTCTGGCTATAAAATAAAGGCTCAGCTTGCCTCTGGATCTTTCTCTGTGGCCTCAGCCAGGCCCAGGAAGATCCACCTAGATCAGTGGTTCTCAACCTGTGGGTCGCAACCCCTTTGGGGGTCGAACGGCCCTTTCACAGGGGTCCCCTAAGACCATCAGAAAACACATATTGAATATATAATTACATATTTTTTGTGATTAATCACTATGCTTTAATTATGTTCAATTTGTAACAATGAAAATACATCCTGTGTATCAGATATTTACATTACGATTCATAACAGTAGCAAAATTACAGTTATGAAGTAGCAACGGAAATAATTTTATGGTTGGGGGTCACCACAACATGAGAAATTGTATTAAAGGGTCGCGGCATTAGGAAGGTGGAGAACCACTGACCTAGACCCAGCTTATTCTCTGTCATTTCTTCATCCTTTCGCTGCCCTCACTCAGGCTTTCAAACCCTTGGCTGAGCTGGCTCCACATATAATATGGCTCAAATATAAAAATTAATTTACAGGGAACTCTCCATAAACAATAAAGTAGATACAATTTCTGAAGTGACTTCACCTATGATTTTAAGTCTCTATCATTATCCTAAATTATGTTTCTCAAGTAAGCTACTTGCCATTTTCAATTTCATGTGGAATTACAATTCTAGATTCAAGTCTAACTGAAAAAAAATAAAGCAATATGGTCTGTCTTTTCATATTCTAAGCTAAGAGTGTATTTGCAAGTAATTGATCAATCAATGTTCAATAACTTAAAAGAAAAATAAATTCAGTTAAGCATTGACTACTGTTCATCCCTTATGGAAAAAATATCAATCAATGAATAATTATAGAATTCACATTTTTAGAGTCCTTGCCACTTTAATGATTAGTTCATGGAACCATTGTTTTAATTTCCTATAACTGCTTTAGGAAACATAGGCTTTATGAGAATCATAAGGACTAAAAGACTGAAAACTGGCAAAGTGAGATGAGGACACTTGGACATTCCATACTTTTTCATTGACTACCAAGTGGTTGGGGATTTTTTTATTTTTCAAATATCCTCTTTTACTTATTACTAGTGCATTTTTTCCATCAGCTTCCAATCACATCTCATTCTATTATATAGATACAGTAACAGAATAAATTATTTTATGAAGAGACAAAAGCACCCTATAGATGCCTGCATTGTCCACACATCAGAGTTCGAGCTAGTGACTATTCTTTCTATTCCAGTCTTTGACTAAAATTGGCTGGTAGAATGTATCCACCAAGGCCACGGGAGTCAGCTCATTTGCATATTCCTCAAAAGGACTCCAATAGCCAAGGGAATACTTCCAGTGGGGGAGTATCTCCTTATCTCAGGACAGTTTATCACAGAAACAGTGCTCACACAAGAACTTTCCTCGTGAGTCTAAATCAGTGGTTTTCCTTTTCAAAGGGTGTCTGAGAGACAAATATCTTGATTTTTATTTGAGAGGATTCTTCTGTTTCACACTAACTCAGCTTAAAAAGACTCAAGAAAAGAGCATGATGACCTATAATCAGCATAAACCTCAGTGCACTAGGAAACTTTGGGAGGGAACAACTGTTTCCAAAGATTGTTATTGCTTAATGAGATCCGTGACCACACATCCATTATGTGGCATAAACATGGCTCCCTGCTGGCCCCCCAAAGCCTGTTGACAGTTGGTGGTTATGATGTTAACTCACTTTAACACCCTCGAAATGTTTTAATGTCTTTTTCTCCTATTTCTACAATATTGGGACATGGCTTGAATTCATCATGTAGAAAATACAATAGCATAATAAAATAGCATAACTTGGGCAGTCCCTATGTTCTTTGTTGCTACTATTAGTAATGCTTATTTTACGGGGTCATCTTCTGGTTTCAAGAGAAATAATTTTTGAGAATATCTATACACTTAAAAGATATAAAAATTATTCAAGTATTTGCTTTAGCTAATAAATGATGTCCTTTTAGTTAAAGAAGCATGGAATTAATATTCTGCCTAGACATACTTATTTTTATAGCTTTGCAGGAAAGCCAAGTATAATATTTTTTGTTTTTAAAAAGACAGAAATAATGGAAAATATATATTTTTATTTTTTTAATATATTTTATTGATTTTTTACAGAGAGGAAGGGAGAGGGACAGAGAGCTAGAAACATTGATGAGAGAGAAACATTGACCAGCTGCCTCCTGTACATCTCCTACTGGGGATGTGCCCGCAACCCAGGTACATGCCCTTG
Organism: Myotis daubentonii; assembly: GCF_963259705.1. NCBI lineage: Eukaryota > Metazoa > Chordata > Mammalia > Chiroptera > Vespertilionidae > Myotis > Myotis daubentonii. Next base: position 71,340,309 of record NC_081846.1, on the reverse strand, counting down.
ACCGGAATCGAACCCGGGACCCCTCAGTCCGCAGGCCGACGCTCTATCCACTGAGCCAAACCGGTCTTGGCAATATATATATTTTTTAATTTTAAGATTATTTTATGTAAAGAGTAGCTAGTTATTCCTGAGAAAGAAAACATTATGGCCATCAGGCATTCCTCACAATTCCCCTACCTGAAGGGAAAACAATAGTATCAGCAAAGTACATTGTCAACATTGAAAAGTGATATCTGGTTTGGTCATTTTCAAAAGCCTTCCCGAATGATATGTGTAGCATTAAAAGACACAAAAACAAGCCTTGATTTTAGTCTTCATTCTGAGTCTCTGACAGAAAATCTTTAGCACACAGACTCTGATCAGAAAGCAAACTGTCCTTTATGTAAATTTATCACTTAGAAGTATTGAACATGGACTTGGTATTATACAATCACATCATTCTTCCTGAGGAAAAAAAAATAGTGTTGTTTCAAGAAGTATAGTAATACTGTGGCACATAAAAAGGCAACAGATTTTTCTCCTACCGCTCCCACCTGCTTATTTTTTAAAGCATATAAATGCAAAAGCCTTCTATTAGTAAAAATAAATAATAAAAACATGAAAACTTTTGTTTTTAACCCATAGAAGCTTAAAAAAATGCTATTTTAGTAACATCCTGAAGATCAGAAAAGTGTTCCAGATTGCCAATAAATTTTCTTTCTCTTTTCAGATTCAACACAGCAGTGTATCCCTGCAGGACACACAGCGTGAAAGCAAAGCCATGACTTGAAGCAGCACCAGTGAGTCGGCAGGTAGTGGGAGAAACTCTGTTCTAACATGTTCAAAATGTTGTTTTAAATATTTGAAGGAAAAAATAAGCTATATGTCAAGTGACTACCCTCAGAAGAGAGTGTGAGGACCTATATTGTAATGTATCCCCTCTACAAATATTTTTTCTCCTTGGTAAAGTAGCTCATTAATTCTATTTAGAAATTTCTGGGTGGTTCTTTTAGAGATAGCTTTTTAAAATCCACCTTGGATTCAGTGAATTATAAAGAACATCTTCTGAGGAAAAAACCAAGATGGCAGCATAGGTAAACACCAGAAATTGCTGCCTCACACAACAACTTCAAAAATACAACTAAAAGACAAAACAGACATCATCCAGAACCACAGGAAGGCTGGCTGAGTGAAAATTCTACAACTAGAAGGAAAGAGAAAAGCACACTGAGACTCAGAGGAGGTGCGGAAGTAAAGTGCAGAGGTACGGAGGCGCACGTGGAAAGGGCTGGCAACTGAGGACATGGTTGTCTCTTTCAATTGGGAGGGAGTCTCAAGCTCCCAACTGCTCTGAACTCCAGTTCTGGGTGAGTCTCTGGGGACCCAGACTTGTACGGGGAGAAACTGGATGTCTGTCATCGGTTGGAACTCGGGGGCGGCTTTCTCTCAGAGGTGCTTGCAGCAATTACCAGGACACTGAGACCTGGGGCCTCTTAGGGCAGGACTGAGGAGCAGCCATAGCTGCTTTCTCTGCCCTGTTGATCCCCTGAGGCCCCGCCCCACCCAAGCTGTGCGCAGAGGCTTTTGCATATGAAAGGCCTGTCCCTTTGCAATCTGAAAATTACCTAACAAACTGCAGCTGGGTCAGAGAGACCCAGAACTTCCAAAAGAAGGCCCAAGACCCCACATCAGCTTGCATTGCTTCACAGCTGAGCCTCATCTGGGCACCTCCAAATCCCAAACAAAGAAGAGGTATCTGCAGATCTCTCCATAGCTCCTGCTGGGTAGCCTCAGGAAGAGGCTAAATTAGCACCTCCTTAGAGATCCAAGAGCCAGTGTACCCAATGGTCAGAGTGGGACCATCCAGATTACAACTCCTCAGATCCATAAGGGACACACTCAGGGGGCAGACTCAGTGAGCACCAAAGCCCCACTGAAGCAAGTCTTGCCCCAGAAGGGTGTCTCCAGCACAGAAATTCTCCCACCATAGACACAGCTGATTCTCACAGCCAATTGGCCTGGGGGTCAATTCCTCCCAGTGATACCTACAACAATCAAGGCTTAACTACAACAAGACTGTGCACAAAGCCCACAAAGGGGTGCAGCAAGGGTGTCCACCTCAGGTAATTGGGGAGGCTGAGCCACTGGGCCCTATGAGACACCTAGCACAGAAAGCCCCTCTATCAACACAGGGAAGCATAAAAAATTCGGAGACAAAGAAACAGGTCACAAATGACAGAAATGGAGGAAATCAAACTACTGGATACAGAGTTCAAAACCACACTTCTAAGGTTTTTCAAGAATTTTCTAAAAACCACCTATAAATTTAGTGAGACCCTCGAGCATATGAAAAAGGACCAACTAGAATTTAAGCATACACTGACTGAAATAAAGAATAATATCAGAGATCCAACAGCAGACCAGAGGATCGCAAGAATCAAGTCAAAGATTTGAAATGCGAAGAAGCAAAAAATACCCAACTGGAAAAGCAAAAAGAAAAAAGAATCCGAAAATATGAAGATAGTGTAAGGAGCCTCTGGGACAGCTTTAAGCGTACCAACATCTGAATTATAGGGGTGCCAGAAGAAGAGAGAGAGCAAGATATTGAAAACCTATTTGAAGAAATAATGACAGAAAACCCCTACCTGGTGAAAGAAATAGACTTACAAGTCCAGGAAGCACAGAGAACCCCAAACAAAAAGAATCCAAAGAGGACCACACCAAGACACATCATAATTAAAATCCCAAGGGCAAAAGACAAAGAGAGAATCTTAAAAGCAGAAAGAGTAAAAAAGTCAGTTACCTACAAGGGAGCACCCATATGATTGTCAGCTGATTTTTCAACAGAAACTTTGCAGGCCAGAAGGGAGTGGCAAGAAATATTCAAAGTGATGAATACCAAGAACCTACAACCAAGATTACTTTATCCAGCAAGTCTATCATTCAGAATTGAAGGTCAGATAAAGAGCTTCACAGATAAGAAAAAGCTAATGGAGTTCATCACCACCAAACCAGTATTATATGAAATGCTGAAAGGTATTCTTTAAGAAGAGGAAGAAGAAAAAGGTAAAGATAAAAATTATGAACAACAAATACATATCTATCAACAAGTGAATCTAAAAATCAAGTGAATAAATAACCTGATGAACAGAATAAACTGGTGAATATAATAGAATCGGGGCATAGAAAGGGAATGGACTGACTATTCTCGGGGGAGGGGGTGTGTGGATGGTGCGGGAAGAGACTGGACAAAAATCATACACCTATGGATGAGGACAGTGGGGGGGGGAACCCAGTGGAGGGGAGCTATGGGGGGAAAAAAGAGGAACAACTGTAATAATCTGAACAATAAAGATTTAGTAATAAAAATAAAAAAATAACAACATCTCCTCCATGTCTTACTGTTCAAGAGCTCATCTTGTATTAACTACACTTAATTACAGGGCCACACTGGCAGTCAGTTCTCTTGCTCTTCACTAACTTTGCACCTGCAATTCTCTCTGCTTCCCTTGTAGGGCAGCTATAGCCCACATGGCACATTGTGCTAATTAACAAAAGGAACCCAGTCTAGGCAAATGCTACCCCAGACTAGAGCACAGAGTTTGATAAGTAGAGTAAGTCTAGATGTCATTGGTCCCTGGCTTCATGGAGACTCTGCAACAGCCCTGGTCTTTCCTACTAGAACTTCACTGCTTTCCAATTATTAATAACTAGGGGCCCGGTGCACGAAATTCATGCACTGGGTGTGGGGCGGGGGGGAGTGTCCCTCAGCCCAGTCTGCCCCCTCTCACATACTGGGAGCCCTCAGGCGTTGACCCCCATCACCCTCCAATCACAGCATCGGCCCCTTGCCCAGGCCTGATGCCTCTGGCCTAGGCGTCCGGCCCGGGCAGTGGGGACCCACAGCTGCAGCGGCCCCGCGATTGTGGGCTTCGCTTTAGGCCCAGGCAAGGGACCCCTAGCTCCTGGGACTGCCAGCTTCGATCATGCTCAGCTCCCATCGCCGGCTCCACCCCTACTTCCTGCTATCACTGGCCAGGGTGGCAAAGGCACCTGATTCTCTGATCATGGCTCGGGGGCAGGGCAAAGGCGACCCCAGGGCTGCCTTTGCCCTGCCCCCCAGCTCTTAGCTCCCCCCTAGGTTTCCGATCACTGTCAGTGGCAGGGGGCTTCTTCCTGCTTTCCCTTTCGCCTCCCTGCATTGTGCCTACATATGCAAATTAACCGCCATCTTGTTGGCAGTTAACTGCCAATCTTAGTTGGCAGTTAATTTGCATATAGCCCTGATTAGCCAATGAAAAGGGTATCATCGTATGCCAATTACCATTTTTCTCTTTTATTAGTGTAGGTAACCGCCCACTATGGGCAGTACATGTGCACAGTGATACAATTATAAAAATTCCTAGCATCTATGAAACAGTGATTTTAAATTGGGGATTTATAAATCTCTACTAGTGACCTAGTGCACAGATTCGTGCACATTGAAAGGAAATTAATTAGAAGGTGGCCAGCAGGGCGGGACTGGGCAAGATGGGCCGGGCACGGCCTGGAGCCCACCTCCCACAGTCCCTCCCTGGCCAGCCACAGTGGCTTGCAAGACATGTGCGGAGTGAGTGGGGTCCTTCTGGCAGGTGGGGTCCCTCAGCCTGGCCTTCAGGGATCAGGCCAAAACTGGCTCTCCCACGGGGTCCCAGAGTATGAGAGGGCACTCTGCAAAGTTGCTGTCATACAGAGTGTGGAACACTAATGCAAGTGTGCAGTAAACCAGATTCAAGGCCAACAGTGCCCCAGCAGCAACATAGCCCACAGCCCAAGGTGGAATTGTGTGGCCCTGTGAGGAATCAGGCTCCCTCCTCTCTGGTTTTGGGGTGCATCACCCAAGAACCATCGCTACCCACTCACTGCTGCTTGGCAGCTCCAGCATTGAGCATCTGCCCCCTCCTGGTCATTGTGCCTCATAGCGACTGTTCGGACAGAGGGACATTTAGCATATTAGCTTTTTATATATAGAGAGTCTATATTTACTACATCCCTTTGAGCTTTTCTCTCAAGCATGCAGAGTTTCAGAGCAATTAGGTATCGTGGCCAATGTTACACAGCTAATAAGCAAGGAAGCTTAGATTGCAATCAAATTGACTGACTTCAAAATTGAATTTCTTAACCTCAACTCTTGTTTTGCAAATGACTGGGAACAGCTCAAGTCAAGGTTCCTGGTCCTTGTGTGTACTTTCCCCTCCTTACATTGGAGTGGTGGGGAGGACAAGATGATCCCAAGGCATTCTGAGAGTGTTTACAGAGAGAGCCTTTTGGATAATGTTTTAACTTGGTTTATTGGATTATTTAAATCTACTTTATTCTGGAAAGGATTTAAGAATGGTATCTTCCATTTACATCACACCACATGGAGCCATATTAAAACAAACAACCTAACAACAAACAATCAAACTAACAAAGAACCAGGAAAAGTTCATCTGCTAAAATGGGAATTCTGAGATAAACAGTATTGCTTTTCTATTCATATAATAAATACCATTCTTAAATATTTTCACCATACAAAAATATATGACAGAATACTACAAATACAACCTTTGTTACTACTACTGGTGCTAGTAAACTTCCATTAATTGAGTACCTACTGTAAACAGGGCACTTCAGTATTTTCTCAAAACTTTGAGTGCTTATAATAGATATCACTATCCCCATTTCATAGATAAGGAGAATGAGACCTGAAGAGATAAAATAATTGATCAAAAGTGATACAGCAAATAAGTGCAAAGCTTTTTCTTTCACAATGCTACACCATGTTGCCCTGAGCACTACAGCAAAGCAGAAGTGCCCTTTTCGATTCTCCTATCATCTGCATTACTAATTCCACTTTGTACACAAATATCTAACACCACAGCTATTAAGTATTCAGATATCTAATACAACCTAGGAAGTGTTCTGTCCAGAAATGTTGAATTTGAATTCAGCCTAGCCTGTAGATCTAATAGCCAGTTTATGTAAAATAGTGGTGATCCAGGACCAAAGGAGATGAAATAATGAGGAAATAAGACCATTTCAGAATATAGGATATTCTACAATTGGCAGGATCATTTCAACAGATCAAGATAATAAAAACAATATGAAGGGCTACTCTCAATAGGAAGGGAAAATTAAGAGAAATAACAACCAAAAACAATGCACGATCCATCCTACTAGTTAAAAGAGAAAAAGATTAAAAGATATTTATGGAAAACTACAGAAAGGTAAAATGAGCCAGCAATATCAAAGAAAAGGGAGGAAAATGAAGGAGGTCATTTTTGCTGGAGGAATCAGGGAAGATGTGATAGAGTAAGAGGCATTTGTTCATCTGTTCCACGTGGCATTGCTCTGTGATTTTCCAGCTTTTGTAGATTGCCCTATTAAACTCTAACCTTAGCAATTGCATTTTTGAATAAATATTGCTAGGCAACATCCTTTAGCAGCTTCTTATCTGTAAGCCTCTTCTCCTCAGGGTTCCATACTCTACTTTCTCAATGGGCTCAGCAATGTTCAGTACAAGACTCCATAGTTGGCACTCAAGTAGATTGAGACAACAGATATTTGTGTACACACAGATCCACAAGTCCTCCTAGCAATGAGTGCCTTAACACAAAACAATATGTACTACAGTGTGAATTAAAGGATTCTTAGAAATCAGCTGTAGTGCCATGCTCTTAACGCAAAATTTAATCAAACTAGATGCTGATAAAAAAATAAGACTGTCATTAGCAAGGAAGGTGAAGAAAGGTCCCTTCAGTGGTTACCGAGCGCAGCCTCAACACATCTTGGTGAGGTGGGAGCCTGTCTGTATTATCCTCCTTGTTTTACCAGGCAGGAAGTAGTCACAGAGAGGGACTAAGTGACTTGCCCAAGGACAAAGAGTGAGTCAGATGCAGAGCTGGGAATTGAGCCCACTCTCCCGGTTCCCAGTGTACAGCTTTTCTCAGCAAGGCATAATGCCTTTTAGATGGATCGTTTCCTAAAATGTATTAAGTTGTTAAAAAATCAATATGGGTGTTACATTGCTTTCCAACTATCTCTGTTTCTCACTACCTTACCAGAGCTATTATCAGAAGCCAAACTGTTGGTCAGATCAGTAATCTCATATCTATATTTTTTAGACAATACACCATTAAAACTGGATATATCCAAACACCTGAGATAAATCTGAGTTTTTGGCTGTGAGTTTTGTGTTTGGCTCTCTGTTTGCAGGTAAGGGAGAATACTACAATGAGAAAAAAAATGGTAATTTCAAAGTTAGGAGAAACTAAAAATGATCATGAAGAGCAAGACAACCAGAAAGAGTTAAAGAACAAAACAAAAAAAACAGCAATGTGGTGCTCACAGTTGACAGTAAAAAAGCGAGGAAATTAAAAAAGTTGTGTCCTTTGAAAACGTGGATATGTTAGGCCCTTTGAGGATATTCCAGAGAGTTTTTTTCATACAAAGCCATGCTTGTTTCCTTTGTTGGGATTTCACCAATTAGTTCATTGGGAATTCTGCACCATGGACAGAAACTATCGGTTTTTAATGGCAATTACTGGAGACTCTTACTGTGCTAACCAAACCACAAATGGTGAGTAAGTAGGCCTATATGTCTTCTGGCTTTTATCATTAAAAACACCACTAACTTATCATTGTGTCCTTACTAAAGAATCCAGACTCAGCTGTAGAATCTCTCTCAATATAGTAGTCTGGACACTAACAATAGATCAATAATAATCCAAAATATAAAAGCCATTCTCTATATCTGGCATATTCTTTTCTGTCCAATCCCCACTCAAAAGACAAGACATGGAATCACTACCATCCCCTGGCCTCTCCTGCCAGGTTTGATCAAATTATCCCTTATGGGATTTGCTTACGCTTCCATAATGCCTCTTATCTAAATTAGGCTTTCAGGACAGAGATGCTTTTTCTTAAAGTCCTTAACAGTTTTCTAACAAAAGATCAATAAATGCCTGTTGATTTTATAAAATGTCTTTATCTTTTTCTTTAGAAACTTTGGGGACAGTGAAATTGTGAATGCCTTAATAAGCATCACCACTATAATAACTCTAATTCAGAATTGTCGTTTTGCAGTTTCTATATAATATGAAATTCCTAGAGAAAATACAAGAGCTTGAATCATCTGGCCGTGACAGGAAGTAACAACGTGCTCACAAAAGGATGGTGATATGTCAAAGGGCAGAGAAGCCAATCTGAAAGAGCAACCAATAGGTAAAGGTGGAAACATTTGAGCAAGAACATAAATAATGACAGCAGTGGATTATAACAAGTAATAAAAATCTGTGAGTCTATACTAACTTTAATATATAAATAAGAACAGCATTTTTTTTTTTACAGAAGAGTTCCAATTAATTCAAATAGAAACAACGAGGAAGGCATCACTTCACCCAAGGGATCAAGGTTAACATCACTAATAAGAAGACATATTGACATGTGTCTCCTGATACAGTACACTGAGGAGGGCCCATTTCTTGTGTGATATTCTTGCTAAAAATGCATAACTTTGAGAAAATATCACACAAACCCAAATTTTGGGGCATTCTAAAAAAAAAAACAACAAAAAAAACTGACCATGATTCTTCAAATGAACCCAGGTCATGAACATAAACTAAAGCCAGGAATTGTCACGGATTGGAGGTCTAAGGAGACATGGCAACTTAATGCAGCACTGAATCCTGAATAGGATGCCGGGATAGAGCTGGTCATTGGTGGGCAAATTCAGATAAAGTCTATAGTTTAGGTAATAATATTCATTATACTAATGTATGCTTTTTGTTTTTATAATTGTATTATAGCTATACAATATGTTAACATTAGGGAAAGCTGAGTGAAAGGTATATGGGAACCCTGCACTAGTTGTATGCATTTTCTATAAGACTACCATTATTTCAAATAAAAAGCTAAAGAAAGTGTTTTAAAAAAAACTAACTAGTTCACGCAGTTAGCTGGGTTATACTAATCTTATGTGAGCACAGGTATGAAATCTAAAGACAACCTGTGGTAATCGAGCACACAGTTGGCTTTCAGTCACAGCTTTCCCAAGGAAAGAAGATGAAACGCAAACCTAAATGTGATCCCATTTGTGTCTCAGCATGAGAATGTGTCTACTCATCAGGATCATATCTCTGCCATCTTCATTTCACTGTATTTTTCTTCTCCTTTTTGGTCTTGTCTTTTTTTTCTTTCCACATTTCCATAATGATCTGTGTGTAGCCCAGCAATATTGTTTTCATCATGTGGCTGTTCCTTATTGCGCAGAATAATTTTCATGAGCTGCCTGCAGTGCTGAAGCTGACTGAAATAATCCGTATAGCATTTCCTCACTATTATTAGCAGAGCTCTCTTGCTTAGATGACTTTTGGTGGCATGTCCCTATCCCAAGTCTCTGTTTATCACTACTGACTCTCTTCTGAGTCATTAAGACTTTTCTCTATACCTGCTTTCTCCCTTTATTCTGCCTTTATGTCCCAAAGGGCGGGGGGAGGGGGGAGTTGTGGAGGCTAAGATCCAGTGCACTGTTTGTTTGAATTCACCTTGGTCTCCTTCTCCCAAAGCCATGACCTGCAACAATAATGCACTCCAAATTTCAGGGCCTTCTGCTCAGCTCTCTAGGGCCACCTTTTGTCTGCAATGCACCAAGTAAAATGTCTTTTCACTGTTACCCAGTGCAACTTTCTGTGGATTTCTGCAACTAAGGGGCTCTATACTGAGTCCCATGCTGACAGCCTAGTGTTAAATCTGTCAGCTCCTGTGTCTGACCCCCCCACAAGGTTATTTCTCTGTGTTTTTGTTTTGTTTTGTTTTGTTTTTATCTTGAGGGGCAAGATTTAAAAGTTAGAGCATTCGGAATAAAAATCCAAATTCCAGGCCTCCCTTGAATTATCTAAAGGTCCAGCGACCGTCAGGCCACACTCATACAAGGCCACAAACTGCTCCAGTTGAATGTCGGCCGTCCCCTTACACAGTGTGGGTGTTCTCTAACGTACATGTCACCCGGAGCTCCTTTTGACCAGCCTGGGTACTGAATGCTCTTGCGTTTGTAAAAATTCATAAAGGTCAGTCAAACTTGTCTGAGTGCCATTACTTAAAATGATGAGCAAAGAAATCTAAGCAGCCTTTTCTCTGAATCTCAGGACCTCAGAAGCCCTGGCCTACGCATTTCCCTCAGTTTAACTATAAAAGAAGCACAACCTATCATTTTCTCTTGCCTGCAAAAGGGAGGGGGGAAGGGCAGGATTCTTGTCTCAGGTTCCTTTATATGTTGTCCTCCTTTGTAAGAAAATGCTATTATCCTTACTGTATGTTGAGCTCTATTCTCACTGACACAGCGACCCTCAAGCATGGGTTTGAGACATGCCCTTAGAGCCATTACTGTTGTATTTCAAAGGGAAGAGAGCTTTGCTAATCCTCTTTGGCATTCATCTCTAAATCTTGGTGAGCTCCGGTAGCTTCAATCTCTGAAAGTTTATTTTTGACTTAAGCGATTTTCTTGCAATTGCTACGTTTGTCAGGTGCCTCGCCAGCTTAACTGTTGTCTGAATAAGTTTTGTCTGTTTTCTTTGGCTCTTCCTAGCAGGTTTTTAAGTCTGTTCCAAGGGGTCACAACATGTCCTGCCCAAATGCCTTTGATTCCGAGCATGTAGTCAGTATTTATTTTTCTCTTTACATAAAATATAAATAACTCCCTTATACTCATTTTGAACCTTTTCTCATAGTGCTTATCCTATGGAAGGGAAAAAAAAAAGCCATTCAGCAGACCTCTGTACGGTGTGAGCAGAGTCCTAGTCGGGGAACATAAATCATTCCTTGTACTCACACATATACAAGTGACCCTTCCCCTTCCTGCTGTTTTCAGTTACTCAGATTAATTTACGTATTCCCAAACTTTCTGGCACCCCTCTGCTAAAGTGCAGCAAACAAATTTACGGTGAGTTCCAAATTCAATATTAATGCAAAATCTTCCAGTCTCAAATTTCATTTTGTCTGTCATTCTGAAATTTAATAACATTTTTGGTGTTTATTTCATATTTAACTTATTTCTAGGCATTATGTTGATTTTAGTACTGAAATTTTGGGAACCAAATTATTATAGGCGCTTTAAGGCAACATGAATGAAAAATGAACTGAACTCAAAGTCACAGGCAAATTCAATTTCTGTACAGGCATCTTGCAAATGTCTGCTAAATCACTTGTAAGCTCTTTATACAACAAATAAATTGGTTGAGATCTTTAACTTTAGTAGCTTATTTAAGTATTTCTAAAACTTTAAATTCCTGAGCTTTAAATCTCTTCATTTTCACCTAATGTCAGCTTGGTATATGTCTTCCTTTCTTAAATCTAAAAACATAACATGTTTGAAAACTAAGAAAGCAAGTTAGGTAATCTTTTAAAACAGTACTTGTATTGATCATGTAGCCTTTTCAAGGTAATTTCTCTGGATGCCGTGAAATATTTCCTCCACAATGCTGCTGCTCCAGGTATAAAATAAATAATATCAAAAATGGTTGATGTTTGGCATGAGACGGCCTATAAACTGAAAAAGAAACTGAGTGAGAATATTTTGGGGGCTAAATCTGTACATTGGAATGCAGATTTGAATATCAAATTTTGAAACTAAAGTTGACTTTTTATCAAAGTACATAACAGAAGAGAGAGCTGAGAGAGAAAAGGAGCAATAAATAAATAAATAAATAAATAAATAAATAAATAAATAAATAAATGGAACCAAATCCCAAATAATCGGCAAATAACTTAGGACCTGAAGTAACCCATTCAGCTTAATAGTAAACATATTTCCCTCAAAAACTTCATTGCTTTCTTCTTTCTCACAAATTCTCTGGGCTCTGGTACTTTTTTCTCTTACAATAGTTTTATAGAGCCTCGCTCCTCTCATTCTCTACTTACTTTTTCCTTTTAAGACCAACAAGAACTCAATAGACCCAAATGGCTTGGTTTTGTAGCCAAAAGCAAACTTACCCTGAAACTCCAAATTCATACAATTATTAAACTAGTGTTTTATTGCTTGTTCTGGTGTTTGTGGTTTAGTTGTTTCTTCCTTCAGTCTACAAATGACATTCACTGGAAAATAGTAGTTACGATAAGATTTAGTCAGTGAATGTGTGGATAAATACAGAAGGATAAGCCAAGGGCCCTGATTGGGCAAGAGGAATACCTCTTAGCCAGGAGGCTCTCCGTTACTCATCACTACCCTATTCTTTTCTACAGTTTTCCTTGGATTTCCAGGGAGCGTAATGAATATAGCCAATAGCAGTTCTCTTATAATTTCTTCCCTTTAATCATCTATTCATAAGTGGAACTTGACTAACAGCAAACAGTTTTCTGAGGACTGGGGACAATAAAACAGAAGTTCTTCCTTGAAAACACTGATGACTTCCTCAAGAAAAACAAACAAACACAAATGTGTCTTCACATAAGCCAGTGCCTATTCCTTCTGCTGTGATACTGGCTTGGAGTGGTAGAAATCACAGAAAAATTACTGCTGCCATATTTACCAATGCTTAAAACAGTGAGTGCTTTATTTTAACTCAATCCCCAAAGAATACTGTGAGTCAGACTCTATCAATTCCATTCTGCAGAAATGGTTTGTGAACTATGGGATAATGGAGAAGACTGTACTAATAATTCTGAAATAGGGAAAAGGTGATAAGAGGTGAGCAAGATTGCAGGGTCCATGCACCTTCTATTGGGAAACATGCTTCATACAAACCCATCAGAGGTGCTGCAAAACAGAACACATTCATTTTTAAATAACCTCGTATGTTAACGCTAACCTCCAAAGAGAATAATGAGATTTTATGTCATGCCTTATCCTCCTAATATATTGAATGTTGCTGCATTCATTGTTATAAAAAATATCTTCCTAAATTAAAATTGTGAGTCACTCTTCTCCCTTTTCCTTACCTTCACTGCTACCCCCTTATTGAAACCACCAACGTCTCTCTCCAGGACAATTATCATAATCCCTTACCTGGATCACTATGTACCTTCTTGTCCTCCTCCATTCTGCAGTGAACATGATCTCTTAAATAATTAAGTTGTGTCATATCACGTCTGATTAGATATCAATTGCTGCCTATTGTAATAAGAACAAAATTCTCATTCTTCACATTGATCTGCATGGTTCTACCTAACAATTATCGCTTCATTATAACTATGCCTTTCCCCACACCTCTCTCCCAAACACAGTTCCCATCAGACACACAGACCTTCTATCTTTCTCTAAAATGACAAATTCATAGCTTCCTCTCAAGGGTGAGTATTGAAAGCTCCTCCTTCAGAAGTACGCACAGCTTGTTTTGCTCCCTCTTATCACTGTTGTCTCAGCAAATGTCACCCTTCTCAAAAAGGCCTTCTGTGACTACAACCATCAATCCTCAGACCAGTCTCTCAATTACATTACATTCTTTTTCTTTCTTCTTAGCACAAGATACTACTTACTAGTTTATTTTTTTGGTTTATTGTCTGCCTCATCTCACATGAAAATGTAAGCCCCTTCAGGCCAATTTCCTTGTCCAACTTGCTCACTTGCTTCATTCGCAACACCTAGAACAGCACCCAATAGATATTTACTCAACTTTGTCCAATGGGTAAAAAAATCAATGAATGGCTGCCAACCACAAAGATTGCTTTAGAGATCATATAATTTTAGTAAGAAAAAGTTGTTAAAAAAGTTAAAGCATCCTGAAAATGTAAGAGATATTTGCTGCTATTAGCAATATATATTCAATTAATGGTATAAATCAATAATGGCTATTTATATAATGCATTATATGCTGCAGTGTGTTTTCACATACATTATGTTCCTTGTAATCATGGAAGGTGTTAAGAACACTGCTATGTCTCTCTTTTCAGAGCTGGTTGGAATAGTTTTCTATAAAGTTATGGAGGGGTTTTCACAGGCATCCAGAAAAAATACACACAAGATAAAATTCTTATGCCTTTCATAACCTTATGTTCTCTCAGCAATGAGAACAACAAGGGAAGCGGACAAAGTGCTAAGATTTTGATACTTAATTTTATCAGAACTAATTTCAAAAAGTTGACAGTCATTAGCAAGTGTAAACAGGAAGAAAACACCCTAGTAAGGGAAAGAACTATAGAATAGAAAGTAATCCTAAAATGGACAGAAGTAAAATGGTTGTTTTAAGTGTCCCTCTTTTTAATGTTGGTCAATGTTAGATAGACACGGTATTCTCTCCCAAGTAAGAACTATATGCCACTAGTACACTAGTATTATGGGCCCTTAACCTGGTACTGGTGAACTGCTAGCCAGCTTTTGTGTTAAAACGACAATATAAAAACTCAGCAGGAGGACCTAAATTCTGAGTTAGCGATTCTATCTATAAATCTTACTTATTTTTTAATGAAAATCTCAGAAATACAGTTCCCATTAGACATGATCTGTAATACCTTCTCCTGATGAGGTGAAAATCTCACCCATGAACTAACATCATTTTAACTATACTTAATTTTTTAAAATACTTTTATTGATTTCAGGGAGAGGATGGGAGAGAGAGAGAGGGATAGAAACGTCAACTATGAGAGAATCATGGATTTCTTGCCTCCTGCATGTCCCCTCCTGGGATAGAGCCCACAACCTGGACCAGAACTTAATATTAATAGAGCTAAATAAAGTAAAATATTTTAATGACACATATTTGCTATTTTAACATTTTATACTGATAAAATATACCATTAAAAGCTTTAGAAAAATGCACACAAGTTTTGAGATAATCTAAAAACCAAACACTTTTTAAATCTCTAGAATTTATATTTTACAAAAGTGTGAGGTTTCCTAATTGCCTCAGTTACTTGATCTGTGTGGATTGAAGCATAAGTAAATTCTTAGTGTGAATGTTCTCTCTCTTAGACTCTTTGTCCTTCCTCTCCTTATATATCCTAATTTCTAAAGATAACTGATCATTCTAAACCCATTTCTGTTATTAGCCTTCTACCTACAGTTTCGCTTTTTTTGCAAGTATATTAAAATACCCTAGGAACACTCAAAGCAAGCAACCACAACTAAGTTTTCCTTCCCTCTCCCCTGTCCTATTTTTAGTTTTCTTTTTCTCATTTTAAGAAAAAGGGCTAAGATGACAAATTGTCATTAAAGAAAAACTCAGCGGTAGAAAAATTCTTAAGGAATTATGTATGCGTATTTCTAAAGTTCAGCTGTCTTGGAAGTCTTGAAGATGTCAATGCAATGTGGGAAAGTTAGGAAGAAGTTTCCTATTGATTGTAAGAATAAGACAAGAGATGATCTGTGGGACCTTGATCTTGCCTAAAGAAGAAACGTATTTCAACTAAAATGAGGTCGCGTTTCAACAATACTTGTCTTTGGTCTGAAGACTAAGCCAGCCAGGACAATGAGGTGCATGCAACTCCGGAAGAGATGTCCGACTGTTAATAAGAATGCGTTGTGAGATAAAATGTAATGCCGGTATCTTAGCAAGGCCACCGCTCTTATCTTCTTCAAGAAATTTCTGTTTTTCATTTTTTTTCTTTCTTAACAAAATTAGAAAGACTCTCATATGAAAAACTACTTTCCCAACTCCTTTTCTGTAAAAGACATAGTTATAATATTCACATTATAAAAGGGAACTTTTGCCCTGACTGGTTTGGCTCAATGGATAGAGCGTCGGCCTGCAGACTGAAGGGTCCCAAGTTCGATTCCAGTCAAGGGTATGTACCTTGGTTGCGGGCACATCCCTAGTACGGGGTGTGCAGGAGGCAGCTGATCTATGTTTCTCTCTCATCAATGTTTCTAACTCTCTATACCTCTCCCTTCCTCTCTATAAAAAAATCAATAAAAAAAGGAAACTTTTATATATACACTAGAGGCCCGGTGCACAAAAATTTGTGCACTTGCAGGGGGGGTGTGCCTCAGCCCGGTCTGCGCTCATTCACAGTCCAGGACCCCTTGGGGGATGTCCATCTGTCAACTTAGGCCCACTCCCCGAGGGATCAGGCCTAAGCTTGAAGTCAGACACCCTTCTGGCAGCCAGGGGGATGTCCGACTAAAGCAGGGGTCCTCAAACTATGCCCCATGGGCCACATGCAAATAAAAATATTGTATTTGTTCCCATTTTGGTTTTTTTTTACTTAAAATAAGATATGTGCAGTGTGCATAGGAATTTGTTCATAGTTTTTTTTTTAAACTATAGTCCAGCCCTCCAACGGTCTGAGGGAAAGTGAACTGGCCCCCTGTTTAAAAAGTTTGAGGACCCCTGGACTAAAGGCTTAGGCCCCCAAGGGATCGGGTCTAAACTGTTAGTTGGACATTCTTAGTGCTGCCACGGAGGTGGGCGAGGCTCCTGCCACCACCTCTGCACTGGCCAGCCATGAGCCAGCTTCTGGCTGAGTGGCACTCCCCATATGGAAGTGCACTGACCACCAGGGGGCAGCTCCTGCATTGAGCATCAGCCCCCTGGTTGCCAGTGTGCATCATAGCAACCAGTCATTCTGCAGTTCAGTCAATGTGCATATTAGCCTTTTATTATTATTATATAGGATGTCCCTATTTCCCCCCTTTTGCCTCCTCTACCCAGCTCTTGCCCCCCACTTCTCTCTGGCCATCACCATGCTGTTGTCTGTGTCCATGGGTTGTGCATATATTTTTTTTGGCTAATCCCTTCTTTAAATTCACTTCTTTAAATTTGTATTTTCAGATAAGTGCTTATAACTGCACTATTATATATTTTCTATTATATCATTTAGAATTAAGATATTTTTTAATTGAACCCTTGTAAATTTTAGCACAATTTAATAGATTATGCTAGAAGCAATTAGGAGATTTTTCATGTAATGCAAATACATTTCAATTAATATTTTATTAATTTTTAATGTTTTAATATTTTAATTTGAAATAATCTCATACATGTAAAAAGAACTATAAAATACTACAGCATATTATATGTTCCCTTCACCCAATTTCTTAGGTGTTAATAATTTAAACATAACCATTATACAACTAACAAAATTTGGAATATATTTTTCTTATAATCTCTTTAATGTTACTTAATCCAGTTACTTTGTTTTTGTTAATCTTCACCCAAGGATATTTTTCCATTGAATTTTAGAGAGAGTGAAGGGAAAGGGAAAGACACATTGATTGGTGGCCTCCTGCACATGCTCTGATAGGGACTGGGGATCAAGCCAGCAGCTGAGGTACATGCCCTTGACTGGAATCAAACCTGGGACCCTTCAGTCCATGGGCTAATGCTCTATCCACTGAGCAAAACAGGTTTCAGCTTAATTCATTTGCTTTTAATCTATATGTGTCTTTATATTTAAAGTGGGTTTTGTTTTTGATTCACCCTCATAATCTGTCTTTTAATTGGTGCATTTATGCCACTGACTTTCAGAGTGCTTACTGATAGAGTTACTGCCATATCAGGCAGCTTCTGGGGCCAGCCTGCCGCCCGGGATCAGATCCGATCCTGGGCAGCAGGCGGCTTCTGGGGCTTCTGGGGTGGGGCTGCCTTGCCGCCCGGGACCCACCGATGAGCGTGTCCCTGGTGGCAAGGCGGGGCCAGCTCCTGGGGGTGGCCCTGCCCTGGATGGCAGCACGCTGGTGGCTCGCGCTGTCCCGCCCTGCCTGCAGTATGCAAATTAGCCGCCATCTTGGTTGGTGGTTAATTTGCATATCGCTCTTATTAGCCAATGGGAGGCGTAGCAAAAGTACGGCCAATTATCATGTTTGTCTATTATTAGATAGGATGACTATATCCAAGCTTATAGCTGAGAAAAATAAGACTAAACAGATGACATTACAGTAAGAATTCATTAATTAAAATTACGTTTCATTGTTTCTGTAGTAAAGACACCTTTAACCACTGTTATATATTTACAGCTATTTGGAATATTTGAAAAAATGTAGATGATATATAATTATTTCACAAATATGAGTGGCCAAGTCATTGAACAATATAAGTAACATAAGCATTACCAACCTAAAAATTAGCCTTTTGCTCTGATAATACAAGAATCTGACCTACTGAGAAATCAGCAATAAATGAATGGGCCCATTTATCTAATGATGGCATTGCATTTTTAAAAACCTATAACTGCACAGAGAATTGCAGACTAAAACTAAGTTGAGGTAATCACATGAGAAAGTTGTTAGGGTCATGTTGGAAAGCACACTAACTCCTGTTGTCTGTGTTATCACTGAAATGATTCCCTCTGTCTAGCCCAGCTGTGGGCAAACTACGGCCCGCGGGCCGGATCCGGCCCGTTTGAAATGAATAAAACTATTGAAAAAAAAGACCGTACCCTTTTATGTAATGATGTTTACTTTGAATTTATATTAGTTCACACAAACACTCCATCCATGCTTTTGTTCCGGCCCTCCGGTCCAGTTTAAGAACCCATTGTGGCCCTCGAGTCAAAAAGTTTGCCCACCCCTGGTCTAGCCTGTAAGGAGGGAATGTCTTGACTTTGAAACAACACTTTGGAATGTGTTTTAACTTTTAAAAGTATTTTATAAAATGAGAAAACAACAAATCTTAATTTCAATAAAGTAATCTTTGAGCATGAATAAATTCAGAGCATGTATGCATTTGTATTATTTTTAAAATAGTTTTATTGATTTTTATAGAGAGAGGGAGAGGGTGAGGGAGAGGGTGAGGGAGAGGAAGAGGGAGGGGGAGGGGGAGGGGGAGGGGTGGGGGAGAGAGGGAGAAACATCAATGTGAGAAGACATCAATCATCTGCCTCCTGCTTGCCCAGTAACAGGGCCTGAGCTCCAAACCAGACATGTGCCCTAACTGGGAACCCACCAAACCTTAGATGCTTGGGATTATGCCCAACCAACTGAGCCACACAGGCCAGGGCTGTATTCATATTCTAGTGGTGCTTTAAATTCTTAGGCTACTCCAGGATATCAATATATAATTGCTACCAAATATATTTAATGTGCCTGTTATTATAGACACAATGGAAAAGGCACATATGATTTACTCTATAAAGTATAGATAAAAGTGTTATACGTAAGTCTTTCAGGGAAATACGCTATTATTTTTTTACCATAAAACTCAACTAATGGGTTTTTAACGCAAGATCAGTTTAACTGTTACCAGTTCTTACTGGCTACTCTCTAATAGTTTAGTTCCCCTTCAGTTACTACTCAATTTCCTTAATTATTAGTCTGGAAGCTTAGTCAGAATAATTGGGTTTCTATACAGATAGCCTAAATCAATAGGATGGAGAGAAACTATATTTTGGTATCATTGAATTGAGAACAGTGTAATAAATAAAACATATTTTCTAACTCAGCCTTCTAGTTATGCCAAGCGGGAAAGGGAGGCCACCTAATCATTTATGAAGAGAAAATATAGATCTAAAATTGTGACAGCAGTTTATAGCAGAAAAACATCTAATGAAAAATATATATAAATTTTGAAGATCTAAGTTTGCTTGTTCTGATGTGTTGTAAAATCTTCCTCTTTTTATAATATAGAGGGTTCTGAGGTACTTGGAGAGGTTACCATTTATTCAAGTGAGAAAGCACAGTAGAGTGAGAACGGTGAGTAAATATTATGGCAAGCACAGTACTTTCCAAAGCAAGTGAAGTAAATATATTCATTGGCACGCATGTAAATTAGTCCAAAAAGTAACTTTTGAAAAACTCAAATTAATTTTTTAGAGATATGTTCATGCATTTGTATTTAATATTCAAATAGTTGAACTTTTTTTTTTTCCAAGGAATTAAAAAGCTCAAAATATCACCTTCCAAAATAGAGTAACTGGAGAATGTCTGCAACGGCTGAAGATGGTAAGATTTGTGATTGCTATGCTCCAATTTCACTGCTATGCCTCTGGTTAATGGGTTGCTGTATAGGTTAAATTGGGAGACTAACAATCCATATGAAAATGTAAGGTAGCTCCACAGAGGATAAAAGGTATCATGACTCTTCTCTGTTTGGTTGGTAGTAGATTAATCTTGTCCTCCCTTTCCTACCAAACAAACAAACAAAACCCCCAAGTCTTGATGTTTGCACTTTCTGTACAACAGGGCAGTTTGCCATTATGCTTAGATTAAATGTGGGGAGCTAGATTTCTTCAGAGAATGTAAGAATAGTGTATGAACTACCTAAAGTAAACATGACTATTTTCTGGCAGAAGTTTGGTCCAACATAGATTCTGATTAACTGATTGTAAGAGTCTGCAAACTTTGCTTCAGTATTCTAGCTATGAAAAACACTGTTTCAAAGTATAAGCATTGGTTCATTATAATCACAGGCATTTCAAACACAAATGCATTTTGACATCTATTTCTTCCACTATCAGATTCTATTACAACAAAATATTTATTATATTTGAAATGAATTCAGCAGAATAGTGCATGCTGGAAGTTGAAAAATAACTCTTAACAGTTTCTTCATTTCGTATTTTTGTCAAGGAAGAAGTAATCACAAAAGTAGATATATATAGTCTTACTTTTTGTGGGGAGGGGTTGTTTATTGTCTTACACTTTGAAAAACAAACGTTTATTTTAAAAATCTCCAATTTTCAGGCTAAATTCATGTTTTTATAGATATTTTTTCTGAAGTAGCCATTTTTAAGGAGATTACATATGTATATTTATATATACTATACATATATATTTATATTTATATACACACACACTAGGTTGGTTCCATTTACTATGAAATTAGTTTAATTAATCACATGTTCGTACAGTCATGTTTAAGTTTCAGTACTAATTCTACTTTCTTGAATGAATCTATCTAGAACGAAGATACGTTTCCTTTGTACAGGAATTGTTTTGACAGACCACCACAGAAGATAGAGAAATCAATCAATACATCTAGTTGGTACTTTTTACTACACAGAATCCTTATAACTAGGAAGGATTTTTAAAAATGTGAGGGCACATTTTATAAAAGATGTAAAAATTAATAGCAAAATCATGAAAAAAAATCTGGATCGTAGTCACTTAGAGAACAAAGGGAAGATATAGATACCTCTCATGATGTGGTAGAAGACCAAGTCATGTTTAGTCCATGTGACTTTATTTTGATTTATTTTTAATTGAATGTAGTGGGGTGACATAGGTTAATAAAAGTATATAGGCTTCAGGTGTACAATTGTATATTACACCATCTGTATATTTCATTGTGTTCATCGCCCCAAAGCAAGTCCTTCCATCACTTTTAACCCCCCCCGCAAGTCCTCTCTTACCTCACCCCCCTTTTGGTTTAGTAATCACCATACTGTCATCAGTGTCTATGAGTTTTGGTTTTATGCTTCTGTGTGTTTTTTCTTAATCCTTTCACCTTTTTCTCCCGTCTCCCAACCCCTCCCCCTGCCCTTAGCTGTCAGTCTGCTGCTCTCTGTATCAATGAGTCTATTTTAATTTTATTTGTTACTTAATTTTGTTTATTAGGTTTTACATATGAGTGAAATCATACGGTACTTGTCTCTTCTGCCTGGCTTAATTCACTTAGCATAATAGTCTCCAGGTCCATCCATGCTGTTGCAAAAGGTAAGATTTCCTCCTTTTGCTGGCTGAGTATTATTCCATCACGTAAATGTTCCACAGCTTTTTTTAGCCACTCATCTGCTAATGGGCACTTGGGCTGTTTCTAAATCTTGGCTATTATAAATAATGCTGCAATGAACATAGGGCTGCATATATTCTTTCAAATTAGTGTTTTGGGATTCTTCAGATATATTCCCAGAAGTGGAATCGGCAACTCATTAGGAAGTTTCATTTTTAATTTTTTGAGGTAACTCCATACTGCTTTCCACGGTGGCTGCACCAACCTGCACTCCCACCAACAGTGCACAAGGGTTCCCTTTTCTCCACATCCCCACCAATACTTGTTTGTTGACTTATTGATGATAGCCATTCTGACAGTTGTGAGGTTAAATGGAACTTATCTTTATTGTACACCCAAAGCTCCAAAAAGAAATTGATAAGGCAAGTAGCAAGAAACTGAAGTCCTGGATTCAAGACATTTGGAAACTAAAAGTTTCTGCATGTCTCCACTGTGACTGACAAGTAATATCAATTTCTTAAGTATATATTAACTATATCATTCATCCCCCACTCTTTCTAAGATTTTTTTACATCCAATTAAAAAAATCACTTCCATCTTAATGATTCGAGCATAGTTAACATTTAAGTTTTCTGCAACACTTTCTTATGTCTTCTCATACTTAGAGTTTAATTATATCCAGCCTCGCATTGATGGAAGTCTCTTCAAATTACTTTACACTGCAAACATTTTCATAAGAGACTTATTATGAAATCAGAAGAAATGATTTATTTTAAGAAATTATCATTTTGCCTAAGGACACTTTAATCTCTTCCCTAAGAAACAGTCATTTGAATTTGGCCTCTTCCTAAAGTCATTTGGCTGTCTCCCCACTCCTCTTTCCTTCCCTTGGTCTGTTTCTGAAATTCATTCTTTTCTCTTGTTTTAACACATTAGATTTCTTCTTCATTTTCTCACTGTCTCCTTTCCGTGTTACCAGTGTCGATTTGAGAGAGATCTCAAAGACATCTCTTCAAAAGCGATCTCTTCAAAGAGACCTCTTCTAAACAAAACTTCTATGATATTTCTGGATATAAAGAGACAAGGATTGCAGTTCACTCTTCTTTCAAGAGAGAAAAATTAAGATTTTTACATACATCTGATTGCCATTTTTAGATAATTTTATAGATATACATATTTAAATGATTATAAGACCAGGAACTTTTATTACTTGTAAATATGTCTCCACATCTTGTAAGACTCAGGAATTTAAGAATTCAATAGCTCATCCCCCTCTTATCAGAAAATTTAACAATTTAAAATATGTTTCTTTTTAAGTCTTACTCCTTCTCAAACCATACTCCAATATGACATGGCATTGTTACATAACTTATTGGTTGATCCTAAGTGAATAAGATTTATCCTCCGCTTTTGCTGTTAAGAGTTACAAAGATGTTTCCTTTTTCAGATGGGATAAAATCTAATAAGAACTGACATGTACATTAGCTTAACCCTACATTAAAATCAGTATTAAACTAAAAAAAATTAACAATATAGAATTAAAGGACAAGTGGATGTGTATAAACTGAATAGAAGCATACAAGTTATTTTTCTGTTTTTAAAATTGTTTGCATTGATACTTAAAAACATACTCAGGAAAGAGCAACACAGGTAGAGAGTAGTACAACCATTTCTATTGAGTCCACACAGCTAAGAAGCTACCCATTACTCAAGATGTGTTTGGAGAACCTGAAAGTGATTTCTCATTTTCTGGCATGAATCTCTAACTCTCGCATTAGAAAACACACCTGTATAATTCACATGCCTCTTTTATTCTTCAAGGACAATTGACACGAGCCTGTGCAAAAGCTAACCTCTTTTTTGAATGTACTAGTACATTCCTATATCTTGTTCAGCATGTCATGAAGAAGTTTGTCATAATGCAGCACCACTTTCTTTTCTAACTTTCAACAAAATTTCATATCATTTTTCCTTTTGTACAAATAAGACCCATCCTTTTCACTTTTGGTAACTAGCTGTGACAATTTTAGGTCTTTTCTCACAGTTTTGAAAGTTGTGTTTAGCATATATATATATATATATATATATATATATATATATATATATATATATGAGAGTTGGTCTACAACTGATTTTACGTGTGCCACCTGACATAAGTACCTCTTATGCCGACAGGGTGATACAACATGACACTATTTCAGTTTAAGGAAAAAAGTAACCACCCTTTTCCATGTGTCCTGCTTGTATAATAGATGACAGCCCCCACCCCTTCCATGGAACTAGACTGTAGTCCTTTGAGTTACTTCGTTTCCTATCTCAGAAGAAGGTTGGGGGACAACATGTTTAACTTTTTATTGTATTTAAAATCCTCTTCAGGTATTCATTCCAATCATTGTAGCAATAGCTCTATCCCTTCTAAACACCTACAAAACAACTGAGGCCTGAGCTCTAGATGAGGTCAATTTCTGGAGACTGGGGACTGGATCAGAAAAAGCCCGACAGCATAGTCTGCCAGTGCCATGACTTCGCCAGCACACAGGGCTGCACAGCTGCATTCTGCTCACCTGCTCTGGTCCAACTTCAAACATTCTTCCAAACAAGGGCTGAGAGCTCTGTGCTCCAGATCAAAGCATCATCACCATGTCCAGATAAAGCTATGGGCTTCCATTTTATCCGTATGGTTTTCACTGTTCCGTGCCAACTTCAAGGCAAGTTAAGGCAAGTTCAGAAGCTATGTGGTTAGGTGGCAATGATATGTTTAAAATATCTCGTAAATGTCAGACTGTCTGAAGGAACTCGTATTAGTTTCATTACTAGTAAAGGACATGACCTGTGTGGGTACGTTATACAGAATATCATCTGGTTGCCAACAGCAGGTTGGTTAGAAACACTACAGTTCATTCCTCTGTTTTACCCCATAACGAAGCAATAATTTCTGGTCAACTCATAATTCGCTTCATATAAGCACAGTCATCAAATCTTCCAGGGCAACATTTTGCCTCTTTGCTTGGCATTGGGATGCAGGTAGCATTCCAATCTTTCTTACTTCTCTTTGTTGTAATTAACCCCCCACCTGCATCCCCAACAAGCTGAAATATACCAGTCAATGTGAACTCATGGTAAAAAGAAACCTAGATCTATGAGACTGCTTTCACTCCCAGCAGTTAACCATTCCAATGCCAGGAACCCAAATATCTGTTCACTTTTTTTTTTTCTTGTTTGTTTTTCACGCGTGCAACTGCTCTCAATGATTATCAAACTTGCACCGGGAATCCTGGATTTCCACATCAAAAGTTTACAGAATCCAGGTTTCTTAGGCCCCCACCTCCTCTCTCCTCTGCTCTCCATACACATTCCCTTTTAAACTTCTACCATTCATCAGCTCTTATTTGGAGAAAAAGCAAGGGCAAGATGCCAGTGAGGGGTGATCAGCCCCAGGTACCACGAGCTGTATCACACACCTTCGGAATCAAAAAACAACAACAACAACAAAAAAACACAAACAAACAAAAAAGTCAAGTTCAAGTAGGTG
This sequence comes from Myotis daubentonii, assembly GCF_963259705.1. Classification (NCBI taxonomy): domain Eukaryota; kingdom Metazoa; phylum Chordata; class Mammalia; order Chiroptera; family Vespertilionidae; genus Myotis; species Myotis daubentonii. The sequence continues at coordinate 71,315,241 of NC_081846.1, read as the reverse complement.
TCTGTGTTCAAAAGCGCCCTGATAGCCCTAGCCTCTCCGCCGCCGCTGACACGGATCTCGCGGAGTCCACCCCCAGGCAGGGGCTACAGAAACCTAAGGGGCTTGGGTGGGCGCTTACGCCTCTCCACCACCCTGGGTGCAGCGGGCAAGGTAGTGAACCCAGGGCTGGGTTGAGGGAGCAGCCACCTAAGGCAGAGAATCCGGAGCCCGCAAAAGCTCGGAGCCGGGAGTCCGCGCGGAGGGAAGTCTTGGGAAAGCGAATTCTTATTCCAACATCTGCAGCGCTTGGGATGCGCGGGCAGACGCGCGCGGTCCATCCAAACACTCCCGGGCGGGGGGGCAAGTCAGGACCCGTCCACGGCCACAGGAGGAAGCCATGGGCGAGCCGAGGACTCCGGCCCCGGTTCCGAAAGCCCCCACCGCACCCCTCACCCTCCAGGAGGCCGGCGCACCGCGGCCAACCGGACCCGGGGCGCGGGGCCGCGAGGACTTAAGTTTCCCACTCACTTATCTGCAAGCATCTTCCCGCAGAAAAACCCAGAAGGAGGAAGAAAGGGGGGAGAGGTGGTCTCCTTACCTCGGTCGGCTCCCACGGTCAGCACCTTGGCGATCGGCAGTAATCCCGAGAGAGTGAGGAAGGCGAGGAGGAACTCGGACATCGCGGTCGCCCGGGAGGGAAGCCTGCGCTGGAGACGGCTCGGCGGCACCCTCGGCCCCGCGGCGGCGGCGGCTCGGAGCCCGGGAGGGAGCAGCGTCATTTACAAATGTCACTGGAAATGCTTCAGCTCCGGGAGCCCAGCCCGTCCGCCCGCTCCTGCCTGGAGCAGGATGTGGAAGGTGCACGGATGCGCGCGTGGGGGAGAGGCAGCGCGTGTGAGCGCGAGCGAGCGAGCGAGCCCGTGTGTCTTGACTTTTCAATGCAGGGTACGTCTGATCTTACATCACGCAAGAGGGGCAGGGAGCGGTGCCAGCGGAGGGGAGTGCACTGATGGATCGCCGAGGCAGCCACACACCCCTTCGTCGCCCACATCCATCACGTCTATTACTTAGTAAGAGGCATTTAACACAACAGGAAAATACCACCGCGAACGGGGAGCGCCACAAATCACGGTGATGTCGGTCTCCTTGAAGGGAAAGTAACTCCACGCTGGTTCTGTAGGGATCTGAGTCTTTAGGGAAGAGGTGGGGGAGGAGAGGAGGGGTTCTGCATTGGGCTGAGCCAGCCGGGCTCCCGGGAAGCTCCGCAGTTAACAGCCAGCTGGAGATGAGCAGCTCCAGCGCCGGGCGCTTCTCTCCGCCAAGCAGTTTTGAGCCCTTGGTTCCGTGGCAGCCTCCCTCCCGGGAAGGAAGGACAAGCCAAGTAACGGAGCTTCTCTTAGGGAGATGGTTTCCACCGCTAGACGCACAAACGCCACGCTTTGCACATTGCAGTTTTAACTTTTATGCTGAGTAGCCCCTGGGGACAAAGATGCAAAATGTAGTGACTCAGCAGAAGCAACCAAACAAGCCCCCAAAGTCACTCTGTATTGCAGGGGAAGGAAAGGTGAATGGGAAGAGATTCCCTAAGCAGGAGCCACAGAGCACGGGATGGGCAGTTTGTCTGGGAGCAGATTTCTCTCTTTAAAAGGGTACCTTAAACCGTTTTCAACATGGGAAGATTTTTTTTATTGTTGTTGCCGTGTGTGTGTGTGTGTGTGTGTGTGTGTGTGTGTGTGTGTGTGTGTTTTCCCACATAGTACAGCAGTGGTTTAAAAACTTTCCCAAACCATCCGAGGCACCAAAATGAATCAATGGGAAAAAAATTTTAAGTGATTTGAATGACCACTGAAGTTTTAAAATATGATCACCCAAGTACCTAAAATTTTAGGTAGCTGTTGAAAAATGGCTAAGGAGTTAAAAATCAGAAATCCTGAGTCGAAGGCTTATTTTTCCCTTGTAACATCAATCAATAATCCTTGCCTAAGAACAAGGTTGAAAAATGTATATAATATTTTAAGGGAAAATTATAAGAAAAAAACAAAACTAAGCAACAAGAAGATTGAAAAGCAAAGGGAAGATATTTTAAACACTTTATTCGGTTTTCTGGTTGAGACTGATAGTAGATGAATGCCAAGCTGTTTATGAGTAAAATTATCCAGAAACATCTCTGGATGCTCCTTCAAGGCCAATAAAATTAGACAGGTTCAAAGAACACTGGGGTGACTCTGAGGGACATTGCTACAAATCTGTGAATTTCACCTTTTCATACTCTGTGATTAGAAAATGTCTTCTATGCCCATTTTTACATATTTTAAATTTTCAAGTTTATTTTCCCTTGTAAGTCAAATAATTTACTATCTATAAGATGACTCCTTCCACATTTAAAAAAGATATTTTTCCTTCTAAAGTTATCATACATCTCATGTAACCTAGTCATTTTTATTTTTTTAACTAAAATATAATATGTAGAAAACTAAAGAGAAACTTTTTTCCTATTTTACTTCATATTAAAATTTCACAAACTTTGGAATGAGTGGCGGAGTTCAAATAATGTGAGGGAGGGGAGAGGAAGAGTGAGTTTTGAATGATGCACAAAGTAATAAGTATCTATTCCACAATGCACTGACCTCTGCATTCTATGAAATACTTATCCTTTCATCAGGACAAAGTGAGCAGGTATCGTTCTGATAGTATCCCATTCAATCAACTAGGAGGACAACTATTAGGTAATCCATATCCACTTAAGTCTTGACAATAAAATGAGGAGTGCTTACAAACCAGAGTTTTCTCCTTTCATACTATTTACCACCAATTACCATCATTCACCCACCCATCTCAAAAATCACAAGGAAGAGAAAAGCAGTCAGGAACAGTACAACCAGGCCAAGACTCTTCTTATGGTACCAAAAGTACCATCATTGAAAATCAGTGGCTCATTCACTTCTGCAGTCTCTGTAGCAACCCTAGATTTCACTGTCAACTCTTACAAGAGTTGCTACCTTCTAACTATGTAGTGCCTCCTAGTGAGTTAGGCAGAGTAAAAACCATGTGATATCTTTCCGATCATATGGTTGACTTTTTAACTGCTCTGAACGGAAGAAAAATAAGGATGTGTTGTCCACAAGTTGTGATCAGAATAAGAACGCAAAATAAAATTTCTTTTCAGTAATTATCAATCAAATCACCTCCTGAATAACACTTGACTGAAAATAGTGGTATAAAATAGTGGTAACAATAATGGAAGCTTGCGAATGAATGATGGGAACTTGTATTTAATGTCAACTGTAAATGATTCTCAATTTTATCAACAAAATATAATTTAGGACTTATTTTAAGAATGTGAATAGATGTTATTAACAAAGACCTGAGGGTATATAAACTGTCTACAACAATTTAGTGGCAGAAAGAATGCTTAGGTATGTACGGTGGTCACAACATATGCACTTACTGGTAAATGCATGTCAAGCAGGTTTTTAAGACAAAAATTATAATGACATTGGTTCACACCACAAAGTCATAATGATACATAATAAAGAGATTAGAAGTTAAACTTAATAGATACATATTTGTTCCAAAACTGATATAAAGGGCAGTATTAAAATAAAATTGGATAAAATTCTCCCACATCAAATCATTTGTATAATGGTGGTTCTTACTTAAAAAAAAAAAAATGGCCAAAACCGGTTTGGCTCAGTGGATAGAGCGTCAGCCTGTGGACTGAAGGGTCCCAGGTTCGATTCCGGTCGAGGGCATGTACTTGGGTTGCAGGCACGTCCCCAGTGGGGGATGTGCAGGAGGCAGCTGATCGATGTTTCTCTCTCATCGATGTTTCTAACTCTCTATCTCTCTCCCTTCCTCTCTGTGGAAAATCAATAAAATATATTAAAAAAAAATGGAAAATGACCAGTTCATCAAAAGAGATAGTTGTTTTGTTTTGTTTTATGGACATCAATGAGGTCAGTAAAGGTATAGGCCCAATTTGAGTTTTAAAATTAAATAATTTATTTCTAGGTTTTGAATGACCATCAGTTATAATGGACTATAAATAAAAGGGAAAACATAAGTATAATTTTCTATGAAATACTGCTATTTTTCATTATATATGCTTTAATAAAAAAGAAAATAAAGTTATATACGTGATTAGTTAGTGAAGAGAGAATAGCTGGAGCTACTGTTCAAATTCTGTTTGTTTCTATGGCCCATTATAATTTCTTTATTCTAATCAGAGTTATTAACACTGACAAGTTAAATAAATTAATTCATCAAACTATAGAATGTTATGAACTCTCATTGAGATAAATTAAACAAAATAGAACCAATCGTTCTTACTTTCCGTTCTAACACAACATGTGAATATTAATTGTTAGCCAGAGGTAATCTTAAACTTCCCAATTAGAGCCACACTTTATGTACATGTGATCAAATATCAGATTTCATTTCTTCTAACTTAATTACTTTCTTGTGCTGTTGGGAGGGGCATGGGGGGGCAGTTTACCATAGGGAGTAACAATCCATCCACTACCCACCTACCTGAAAGTCTCATTAGGAGCAGGGCGTGTATCTAAACAAACCAAGACTGACAGTGTGTCTCATGAAAGTGATGTGGTCAAGGAGAGTTGGCCCAAAATCAGGTTGCTAGGAGTTTCTGCAGCTGTCATTCTAAGGGCTGCTAGATTTCTTACTCCTTTCCTCACAGAAAAGTTGCCAGGCAGCAGCAGACACAGGATGAGAAAGAAGGGGATGGGGGTGGAGATTGAGAATTGTTAAAGAAACATTATCAGTGCTTTAGCATTGAAACAAAGATACTGAACAAAGCTCCTAAGAACAGAAATATACAAAACAACAACAAAACAACCTTTAGTTTCACTTTATTTATCAACCTGCAGTATTTCGATGCACATTTTTACCTTCTTTCCTTCTGAAGGGTGCTGTAACTGTGCGGTAGTATGCTGTTTCAATAGGCATATGGGGAATTTAGTTGAGATATATAGGATTTGGTGCAGCTTTAATTGCCACGATTTGCGAAGTATTAGCAGGTATGTATACCTAAAAAGAAAATGAAGAATGATGCAATTGTCTAATTAAACCTGGAAAATAAAATTATTTTCAAGCAAATTAAGTTTTACTTTTTATCTAAATCTCAGCTTATGTACTGTCAATATTGTTAGATGCTTTAAAATACATATTACAGTGAAAAGCACAACTGATAGTGAATTATAACTTTCAAAAGGTAAAAAATAAAAACTCAACGCAGATTTGATTGGTTTACATTTTCTCTGACTTTGATAAGCTTTTTTAATCTTTATTGTTGAATGTATTATTTGAGTCCCCTTTTTTCCCCATTGACCTCTTCTAACCCCCCCCCCCCCACACACACACACACACACTCCCCTCCAGGCCTTTGCCACCCTATTGTCTGTGTCCATGGGTTATGCATATATGCATACATGTTCTTTGGTTGATCTCTTCCCACCCACCCACCCACCCACCTCACCTCCCACCCCCACCTTCCCTCTGAGATTCATCAGTCAGTTCCATGCTTCCATGTCTCTGGATCTATTTTGTTCTTTCGTTTATTCTGTTCATTAGATTCCACATATGAGTGAGATCATGTGATATTTGTCTTTCTCTGACTGACTTATTCCACTTAGCATAATATTCTCCAGGTCCATGCATGCTGTCTCAAAGGGTAAGAGATCCTTCTCTTTTGCTGCTGCATAGTATTGCAGGGTGGTTTGCTAACTTTTAACAATAGAAAGGAAAGGAAGGAAAAGAGTCTGCTGATTTAGACAAACTTATCAGGCAACAATCACTTCCATAATGATGGTACAGTCTCAAGAGACAAATAGTATTTTGTTTTTTGGATTTTGGATATGTCTTCAGAAGGCACAATCAGTAATAATGCAATCCAGTCATGCGTTGGTGGAGGGAGGGTAATACAGAAATGCCTAAAACTGGTCAAATCCTGTCACTCTACTTGTGCGGAAAGAGCCCTTGAGTTTCAAGTCAGTCGCTGATTAAATGCTTGTTGGTGGCACTTTTTGACAGTCAAGATGACCTCCACATCCCCCTCTCCAGCTGCTAGAACAGGCTTAGTGTTCCATGCTGGGGCTTGTCTGTCACTGGTCCATGGCCAGCAGCACTTTGTCTGACTATGTATGCCCTTGAGTCTTTTTTCTAGCTGCCAATAGTGATCTCTATCCTTTTGGTCATCATCTTTCTGCTTCTTAATTTCTGTTAGATACTCTTAGATTGCTGGAACTGGATGGAACATTCAAATCATCCTTTCCGATATACCACATTTTACAGAGAGAAAAACTTAAAGACAGGAAAGGTGAGAACTCTGAGGCCACACATTTTTACTCAGAAACACGTCTTGAATACAGTTTTCTGACTCTACCGTATATTATTTAGTGAGCTTCATTGATGTTTCTTTAGATTTTTCATAGCTCAGAGGGGTGATCGCCCAGGGGTTTGAATTTGTTCATTCACTTAATAGCCATATATTATGTAAAAGCCACTGCACTCCGCACCATGCAAATAACTATGAAGAAAATAGACACTGCTCTTGAACTAGCAAAGCTTACAATTGAAATCAAATGTCATTTTGTGCTAATGGTCAGCCTTCCCAGAATCTCCGGGGAACCATGTTTTTTATAAACCAAAGATATATTTGACACATAACGGCACTGCTGAGACCACAAAATAAAACTGGGGCTGCATCTTTCTTGGAAGAGATCTGTACGGATAAACCTTTGCAAAAAAAACCCGAATCTTCTGTTAGAATTTGATTCTGAATAAGAAATCACAAAACATATACTTAAATATCTTGAAGTTTGGTACCAGCATTTGGTCAACTATGGCATCGTACCTCCTTTGATCTAGAACTGGGTAGCAGATTCAGAAATGTTCAGAATTCAAAACAATCAGAAATGTTGTCAGTGTAACGTACAGATTAATCTGAGCCAGTGAATTCTGTTGTGTATTCACGTGGAATCAGAGGACACAAAGGGACATTGAGAGAGTCTTGTTCAACTTTTACTCATTTACTTATGTTTATTGTTGATATTTGGGGACCCTTTCAAGTGTGTTAGCCACTTTAATAATTTTCTACTTCACATACAAATCATATTTTTCTTCAGTTTCCTTTGTATGTACTCTTTAGCATTTCTCAATCTCTAATCCCCCCAAACATGGTCTTTTTGCCTGGGCTTTCCTTACAGTCAGTACTTAGAGACATTTTGCCATATGGCTGATTAATGGCTTTTCACTTCTCCCCTTGAACTTGTTTAATCTTTCCTATATCTGCTGTCCCGGGTCCTTTTGCCATGTAACACATCCCTGCATCTGAAGTAAATGGGATAATACAATGAAGATAGAAGTAGGTACAAGCAATGGACAGAGAGCTAAGACGACGGGATACCGGAATTATATTAATTGCATTTTACATATACCGTACTTTCATAATGTTAGTTGTTATTAAAAATGTAAGACATACATTGGAACTACAGTATCTTTGGCCAGGTTTAGTTTTGTTATTTACTTTGGGGAAATTGTTTTGCTTTGGATGGTGGGGGTCTATAAGAAAGTAATTACCTATTTTTTATTTAATTTCTTTATCAAAAATGGTCCTTACAAAATAAATTAAAAACACCAGTTAAGACAAGCAAAAATAATGAAAGAAATTAAGAAAGAAAGAAATTAAGAAAGAAAGAAAGAAAGAAAGAAAGAAAGAAAGAAAGAAAGAAGAAGAGAAAGAAAGAAAGAAAGAAAGAAAGAAAGAAAGAAAGAAAGAAAGAAAGAAAGAAAGAAAGAAAGAAAGAAAAGAAAGGAAAGAAAGAAAGAAAGAAAGAAAGAAAGAAAGAAAGAAAGAAAGAAAGAAAGAAAGAAAGAAAGAAAGAAAGAAAGAAAGAAAGAAAGAAAGGAGGAAGAGGGAGGGAGGGAGGGAGGGAGGGAGGGAGGGAGGGAGGGAGGGAGGGAGGGAGGGAGGGAGAACGGAAGGGCAAAGCACACCTTCCTTTAAAGTGTACCTTGAGTAATTCCCACTGGAAACTGCTCCACAGAGGTTGCCCACAGCTTTATTTGGACACAGTACCTGTCACAGAGTGAGTACTACACAGGCGTGTGGTAAGAGGAATACACTTCGTGTGGAGGTTTTGCCTTTTTTTAAAAGTTTGCCTTAAAGAAAACTTACAGAACTAACGTTTCCCAAACATCATTTATTTTTTTCTAAGTAGGGAAATTTATTTCTCTCAGAGGAAATGTCTCTTGCCCTTTGAAAGTGTTTTCTACTCTGAAAATTGCACTTTTTAATCACAATAAAAACTAAAATGCAAAAGGAGCTTTCTGGTCCAGAACAGAATGCCCTAATTTTGTGTCAAGGCTCCTTTTGTGGGAAGAAAAATAGTGACATTTGGACCTAGATATATTTATCAAGATTTATGAAACTGTGTGATATTATACATGAATACAAGGAAAGTTAAATTATAGTTGAAATACCCTTAAATGCTTTTATGACTTTCCATTGCTACATTTTGCAACGTAAACAGACTTTTTACAAGGGTAACTTCACATTGTTCTGCAAATCCTAACACATAACAACAACAACAACAAAAAGTGTTAGGACAAAGTTACTCAGAAGTACAAAATAGAAGAAGTAGAAGAGGATGGATAAGCTATGCTTGGACTTAGGGTGACCAAGAACATTTTTAGTTACTCAGTCTTTCTTTGTTATTAAATGCATTTTTGTTTTATTTATTTAAACTTTTAAAAATATATTGTTATTGATCTTAGAGAGAGGAAGGGAGAGAGAAACATGGATTGGATGCCTCCTGCAAGCATCCTGATAGGGGACCAAACATGCAACCCAGGCATGTGCCCTGACTGGGAACAGAACTGGTGACCTCTTGGTTCATGGGTCAATGCTCAACCACTAAGCCACACTGTCTGGGCTAAATGCATTTATTTTTAAAATAAGTATTAATTTTATACTTTTATGTGGATACCAATCATAATTTAATCCAATTTAAGGTTCTGTTATTTCTTGCCAAAAGGAAGTTAATGAAAATAACAAGAAACAATTTTTATATTTTTTACTGCACATTTTCTGAAAAATTATATTACAATTAGTTGGATATATATATATATATATATATATATATATATATATATATATCCCCACAAATTGATCCACATTCAGAAAATATATAAGATTAGTCAGAGGATTGTTGATATTAATCTATACTTTTTATCCAAATCTTAGAAGATGAATCAATTTGACCATTTCCACAAAGGGACATCCAACCACTGTGACAACAGCTCAGAAAAAGTAATGAACTCTGTTGATGACATAAAATAAAAATATTAAAGGACAAATAACAGGACTGGATTTGGCCAAGGAGTTTCTGGAACCAACCATGCTCCAAACCGTAGGTTGCAAGTGGAAGCAAATGACAGCTCCAGAGATGCTATGGAGGCACCTGTGAGGCTGGCCCTGGGGCTCTAAGCTGATTCCCTCTGCCCTCCTCTCCCCACGCTTTAGAGTTACGGCCACGCTGCCAAATCAAAATTAGAACACATGAACTAATAAATAGAATTATTTAGCAGAATGTTTCTACTCAAGACTGTTCCAGAAAAATCCAATCTCTTTGGCCATAACAACTCTAAAATCTAAGAAACTTTAGTTATAAACTGCCTTTTACTTAAAGTTTCATGCTTTCAAAGTACATCAAGAACCTGGGATTCTTATCAAATCATTGTTAAAGATAACATATAGCCGAGTTTTATGAAAGGAAATATTTTTGTAGCTGTAATCATATGGGAAGCAGGGTTGGTATCCTGCTTTGTGACGCACAGGTTGTAGGACACAATCACACCTGCATACAGGTGTATCAAGTTTTGGATGCAACAAATGGTACTAGAAGTGATTTCATTATGTGCGACTGTGATAGTGGTGAACAAGGCAATGAAGAGAAGTGCTTAGCACTCACACATGAGGTGTTTGAAATCAAAAGCCTGCATTTAGCTCACGTGTATGAAAGGAACAGAAGAAAAACACAGGTTCTGTAAGTGAGGCCCAGCCTGAAGCACTTCAACAGGAAATTCCAGGGGAGATGAGTACTTAGGGTGCTTAATGGGATTCATAGCAGGATCCTGGGGGCATCTAGAGGTTAAGTTTTAAGCTGACACGATATTGACCATATTAAAATAAAAAGCAACCGTTTTCAAATCTACAGTTTCAAAGCCTAGACGAAGCATTTTCCCCCATCACTTTAATAAAACATTTTTTTTTTTACATCAGTTGGTGCCACGATAGGTTTTCATTTAGGTTTTTGTTAAAACCCAGTCTTAGTGACCAAAACGTCATTCAGGTGAAACATCTGACACACAAGTGCTGGAGTGAAGTTTAGTTTTGCCCTCCTCTTCCCCCATTCCCAACCCCCTTAAAACCATCACCATCATTTGTTACCTCTCTTTGATAGTGGTAGGCTAAATTCCCTTTAGGAGTATGATTTCAAAAATAATTTAAATCATTTATCGTATTATCCTGCTTTAAAGCCCAGACAGAATGAGACACATGACTCTGATTTTTACTGTTTTATGCAACTGAATATCTCCAGAAGAGGATGATAATTGTCTCTGGCATTCAACGAAAATGTAGAAGAAACCTTATTTGGAATTTTGAAAATACAGACGAACTCAGCTCTTTACTCTATCAGACCTTTATGCTTTTAGAAATGATAAGGCTCGGAATGCCATTTAATCACACGTTATAATATCCCTGTCTTTCAAAGAGGGGATTGGAGAGGCGTGACAAAGGTTTTCCTGTTTATTTTACTCGGTTTTGTTCTTTATATAAAAGGTAATATGAAAATGTGCCCAAGGGTTTACCCCTTTCCATCTAAACAAAATCTGACTAGAAAAAGCAGATGCTTCGGTTCATGGTACTGAGTGCCCCCTATAGGGTACTTTTTATATTTCTGTTCATGTAGCTAAGTAAGCTTTAAAAAATTGTCACTTCCTAGAATCTTTTTTAATAAAAGTAAAATGATAAAAATATGCAGCTTCAAAATAAGCAATGATATACTCTCAGCTGCCATATCTTTATATCCAAAAAGCCAAAGCAAACTATTATTTTAGTCACTTAGTTGTTTCTCTGCTTTCGCCTAAAATTTCTCCAAAGTTATGATTGTCCTGCTTTTCTATTGTATGTCTGCATTTATAGTATCAGTTACTGCACTTCAAAATATTCATCTAATTTTTATGTTCATTGGATATAGGTATTTTGCTTTCAATCTTTTTAAAAAAGATCAACTAGTTGTGAGTTTTGAAAAATAAAAATAAAATTTCCTTGTTTGGAGGAAGTGCAGTTGTTGATCTGTCTGGGAATAGAATCTTTGAACTTCTTACATTCCAACTTTACATCTATGAATAATATTGGAATGTAAACAAGGGAAGCATATCTATATATATAAAAAGGCAGCTACCATAATGGCCAGAACGACCTAACAACCAGTCGCTATGATGCCCACTGTGGCCAGCGAACCCCCAATCAGGGGGTGGGGCTGGCAGCCGCCCCCCACTGCTGGCCTGCCCCTGATCGGACTCTTCCAGCCCAATCAAGAGTGGGGCCTGCCGGCCAAATGCCCAATCCCTCCCTCCCCTACCAGCCGTGCCCCTGATCATCCTGCCCCACCACAATAGGCCCGCAGCCCCTCCTGTTGTGCCCAGATTTCAAAGTTCCCAAGACCCCCAGGGAGCCAGTCAGTCCGATGCAAAAGCAAAGAGTCCTTTATTATGCAAGCCGGCCTGCGCTCCCCGTTCACCAGACCCACCGACACAGCGGAAAGTCCAGTGGCCGAGAGAGCGAGGCCTGATGGGACAGGGGGCTTTAAAGGGGGGTGGAGTGGGGGCAGGAGAGGGCATTGTGGGCCCCGCCGATTGGCCAGACAGGAGTCGGTACAGGATGTGGTCATAGTGATGGCGTGCACTTCCCTTGATCATCATTGGTTAATCCAGAGAAATCCTGGGTGTGGCTAGCAGCGGCCTCTTCCCGTGAGGAAGCACATGGTACCATCCCAAAATGGAGGACCCAAGGCAAGATGGAGGGCGCACATGGTTCTGTCCCAAGATGGAGGACCCAAGGCAAGATGGAGGGCGCAGTCCTTGTCTGGCTCCTGCTGCTGCCGCTTGAACTCGCCACAAGGCAGGATGGCCCCCCCGCACAGCACCCGCAGCTGGCCTGCGGGCAGACCAGGACTCCAGCGTGTCTGGGTGGCTCAGGCCCAGCAAACTGGGTGCGGCCAGTGGAGCGGCCCAGCTCTGGGGGAGCGGCATCCGCTCGGAGCAGGCCCGGCCCATGGGGCCGGCGCACCTCAGCATGGCGGCCTCCCCGAGCCTGGGCACGCGCCCCACTCCGCTGCTGCCGCTGCTGCACCGGGCCCGGTTGGGGGGGGGGGGGGGGGTGGGCAGCCCGCGCCGAGCTCCCGCCATGGGCCGGGGAGCCAATGCCCCCCCCATGGGGCCCGGTGGTCGGCCCACGCAGGCCCCGGTCCCCCCGACTGGGCCCCGAGGGCCACACGGACCCTCGGCCCCAGCGCGGGCAAGCGGGGAGCCGACCACGGGGGAAGGGAGGAAAGAGCGAGCGAGGCGGTGAGGCCTTCCGCTCCCAGGACCTCCCCCGGCGGTTGGTCGCCGCCAGGCCCCACCCCTCTGCCCGCCGCCGGCCACCACGCGGACACTCGGACCGCTCCGGGAGGCGGGCGCGGAGGGATCCCAGCGGTCAGACTCCTCCCCCCGCACCGCCCGGAGCGGCGGGCGGCGGCCTTTCACTCCCACCCGCCCGCTAGCCCCTGATCACACGCCCCACCCCAATAGGGGGCGGGGCTGGGTGGCCAACCTCCTTCAGACTCTCCCCCCATCCAGCCACACCCCCATGGGCCCTCACAACCCTGATCGGCCTGCAGCCCTTCCCCTGGCCAGCCCTGCCCCTGATCCCTGATTGCCACCCCACCTCAATAGGGGACGTGGCTGGCTGGCCAACCTCCTGCACCCCCTTCCCCCTGGCTGGCCACACCTCTGGTAGGCCCCCACCCCAGATTGCCCCCCCCCAACCTAACCAGGGGTAGGGCCCACAGCCCTTCCCCATGGCTGGCCCCTCCCCCAATCGGCCCCCCAACCTCAATCGGGGGCCCTGATAGGGCCCAATTCGGGCAGGCTAGCTGGCCAACCTCCCACCATCTCCTCCCTCCAACAAGTCCAGCCCCTATCCGCCCTGATTGGGGACTGACCGGCTGGACTCCACCTGTGCACAAATTCATGCACTGGGCCTCTAGTCTTATATAATAAAAGCCCAGTGACCATAACAGCAGGACAACCAGAATGACCGATTGGCCAGTCACTATGATGCACACTGACCACCAGACGCTCAATGCAGGAGGATGAGGAGGGGGCGCAGTGAGGCCTGGAGGCGCATGCTATGGCCCAGGGATCCCAGAAACCACAAGCCCAGAGCTTGCTTTCCAATAAAAAAAGTAAATTGGAAAAAAAAGACGCTGCCACCTGGGAAGAATGGCTCCAGAAGGGAAAGGTCCTGGCGCAGCTGGCATGCTGTGGGCTCACAGGGACTCACCCGTGACATGCAGGAAGCACAGCCCCTCTGACTCCAAAGCCGGGCGCACCAACAGCTGCTCCCCGTCCAGTCCTGTGGCAGACGTAGTGCTGCCAGGCCGCCTCAACTCTGACCTCCAGCTTCTGGCTTCCTGCCTGTCCTTCCTATACTACGTGCTTGGGGCATGGCTTTGGCCTCCCTGGCCAATAGCGCCAGGTCAGCTCTGTCTTCCAGCTTCTGGCTTCCTGCCCACCCCTTCCCATGCTACGTGCTTGGGGGCGTGGCTTCAGCCCCTCGAGCCAATAGCGCCACAGCACGGCCAGAGAGCAATAAGACATAGCCACCAGTGCTGGCTGAGCATTGATTTGGCCGTGTGACTGATGTCCATGTGCAGTTACACTGCATGTTTACATTTGTAGGGAAGCAGGGCAGCCCGCTCCTGCCCCCCGCATCACCTTCTAGGCCAGTGATGGAGAACCTTTTGAGCTCGGCGTGTCAGCATTTTGAAAAACCCTAACTTAACTCTGGTGCCGTGTCACATATAGAGATGTTTTGATATTTGCAACCATAGTAAAACAAAGACTTATATTTTTGATATTTATTTTATATATTTAAATGCCATTTAACAAAGAAAAATCAACCAAAAAAATGAGTTCGCGTGTCACCTCTGACACACGTGTCATAGGTTCGCCATCACTGTTCTAGGCTAAGAAAGGCCTGCTGATTTCCGTGTTTCTCCTCCCGTCCAGAATCAACACCTCTTGGGGATGAATGATCCCAGCGATGGCCCTAACACACACTCGGTGTCACTATCACAGACATTCCCAGTCGTGACAACCCGTTCCTCACCCCGCAGTGCCCTGCTCCACCCACTGCCACTCCTCACCTGTCACCCCCTGAGGGCCACCTTACGTTATTCTATCTGAAATATGAGCAAGATCTCAAATGCCCCCGTCAATAGCTCCCTTGTCCTATCTTTCTTCAACTAAAAACCTTGCATTTTAAAAATATACTAGAGTCTGGGTGCACAAATTTGTGCACCAGTGGGGTCCCTCAGCCTGGCCTGTGTGGATGGGCCAGAACCAGCTTTCTGACATCCCTGAGGAATACTGGATAGCGAGAGGGCAGTTCTAGGCTGACACACCTAAGAATTGGGCTCCCTCCTCTCTGGTTCTGGGTGCATCACCCAAGAACCTCAGCTGCCAAGTCACTGCAGCTCAGCAACTCCTGCATCAAGTGTCTTCCCGGTAGTGGTCAGTGAACATCATAGCTACCGGTTGGAGCATCTGCCCCCTGGTGGCCATTGGGTGTCATAGCAACCGGTTGGACAGTTTAACAGTCAGATGGTGGCTTAGGCTTTTATATATATAGATATTTGATTGATTTCAGAGAGGGAAATAGAGTTAGAAACATCAATGATGATAGAGAATAATTGGTTGGCTGCCTCCTGCATGTTCCAAACTGTGGATCGAAAACTCCCCTAACCCCACCCCTCCCCTGGCCAGCAGGCCCCTGGTTGTGGTGCAGCACTAAGGGAAGGGGCGGGGGGAGTTGAGGAACTATGGGGTGGTGGGGTGCTGAGGGCAGCATCAGCATCTGGCATCTATTCCTTTTGCACCCAGCTCGGTCACCATCATCTCCTCTCTCGACCCCACCAGGGTCTTCAGGCCCTGATCGGCCCTGATTGCCCACCAGGCCTAGAGACCCCACCCGTGCACAAATTTCCTGCACTGGGCCTCTAGTATTTATATATTTCTGGGAGTTTAATCAAGGTTGTAGTGGCTAGTTACTGGGACTTTGCAAGTCTTTTCTTATTTGTATTGTAGCCTGGGGTTAAAGGTTTGGACATATAATCAAAACACAGCCAAGTATGTCATAGTCACTCTACCTTTATCCATATATGCCCACACTGAGACTTTCTTATATTCAGAGTGGCCCCCTTAAGGGATAGGACTTAATTAGATAATTTTTAAGCTACCAACTTTATGTTCTATGTAATGTACTTGCATCCAAAAAATGTGATTAGTGTCCATGGTCTAGAAAACAAACACACAAACAAATACACACAGTGTTTCTGGCTAAAACCTTTTAGCTTTTGATTAGTTTGTTTCTGAATGAGAAGCAGATGTAGCCAGCAGTAAGGAAGCATTAATATAAGTAGGCAATGCAAGGAGGCCTAAGTTCTTTTCTTGCCTTTCACCCTTCTGTGCTCATGTATTTATTGCCCACTTGCTATGTTAAAGACAAAGTGTTTGGTGCCAGGATTATTCCAGTGGAAAGCCATGGCCCCTGTTTTCTTATTAGAACTATGTCTAATGAGAAAACGGACCTAAAGTGACTATTAAAAGTATCCCGCTAAGTGCTCTAGAAGAAGTTATGCATAACGTAAAGTGGGGCCTTTGATAAACATACATTTCAGTCTCTGTTGAGCAAAAAAGATTGCACCGAGGAAGAGATACTTCAGATGACTCTAATATTTGTGCTAGGATAGAAAGCAAAGGACAACCATTCTAGCAGGCACATACAATATGTAATTGTGTTATCTGAGAGGTCATTACATTCACCTTTCTACATAAACCTGCTAGGATCATATCTCTCAATTCTCCATTCCCCAAAGCAGAAGTAACCTGAATTTCAGATTCCTATGCCAGGTTGTAAAAGTAATAATTTATCTATTACAGAATACTTTAAAAAATTCTAGATCAACTATGTGTTAAAAAAAAAAAAAAATCCTAGACCAGTTAATGCAATGATCTAGTTGATACAAGTTTCCCTGCCTATTTATCCCAATTTATAGGTTCATTTCTAAATTCTGCCACTTACAAATGATATGGGCCAGTTACTTAAAATTTTTAAACCATAAAGTCTTCCTCAGGAGATTAGAGATGGTAACACCAGGATCTTCAACTGTACCACTTGCTGGGTCATGCTGACATCTGCTGTCACTTGGCCAGGCACTTCATGTGTGTCCACACATGGAAATTTTCCAGGTAGCCTGTTGCAATGTGATTTATTTAATGACTAACCTAGGTAATCATGGCACATGGTCTAGCCCAGCCGTGGGCAAACTACGGCCCGTTTGAAATGAATAAAACTAAAAAAAAAAAAAAAAAAAAAGACCGTACCCTTTTATGTAATGATGTTTACTTTGAATTTATATTAGTTCACACAAACACTCCCTCCATGCTTTTGTTCCGGCCCTCTGGTCCAGTTTAAGAACCCATTGTGGCCCTCGAGTCAAAAAGTTTGCCCACCCCTGGTCTAGCCAAATCTACTATTCATTCTACAACACTCATTGCTACTTCCCAAAGAAGCAGGTTAATTTAGTTGGAGAGACAAAATACAAACACATTAATTGAAAAAGATAACTAGGGATTAAAGCCAGCATATAAGAATTACAAAATTGGAAGTATTAAAAAAAAGATATACACAGTGGATTTTGAAAAAAAAAATTGCTATTGTAAAGAAAACTGTCAGAGTTAAAATTTCAATTAGGGAAGCCAAGATGGTGATGGAATAGGTAAAATCTACAACTCATCTCTTCCCAGGACCAAATTGGAATTATAACTAAATTATATAAAAATTAGAGGCCCAGTGCATGAAATTTGTGCAGGGGGGCGGGTACCCTAGCCTGGCCTGCACCCTCTCCAATCCAGGACCCCTAGAGGGATGTCAATTGCTTCTCACAATCTGGGACCACTGGCTCCTAATTGCTCTCCTGCCTGCCTGCCTGATTGCCCCTAACCCCTCTCTCTGCCTGCCTCACTGCCCCTAACCACCTCTGCCTGCCTGATCACCCCTAACCACCTCTGCCTGCCTCATTGCCCCTAACCACCTCTACCTGCCTGCCTGATTGCCCCTAACTGCTCCCCTGCTGGCCTGATCGGTCCTAACTGCCTCTGCCTTGCCCCACACCTGGTACTCAGAATTCCCTCCTCTGGCTGGTTGTAGGGATCCAGAACCTGGGCTTCCCTCCCTCTGGCCAGCCACAGGCACCCAGCACCCGGGCCAGCTGCAGCCACAGGGGACTGTGGGTGAGCAGCTTCACTAGGGCTGCAGCCACAGGTGCCCAGGACGGCGGGGTGGGCAGCTTATTCCTCTCCTGGGCCACAGCCTGGCTGGTCCCCTCTCCTCTCTAGAGAGCTCATTTGTGCCTGGCTGGTCTCCATTCCTCTCTCCCCAGTACTGAGTATCTTAGCAGTTATGGCATGTTAGCATGTGGGCATGAAAACATGAGGATGTGATGACCATTTTCATATTAGCTCTTTATTATATAGGATGATCCTAAATAACCCTTTGAAGCCTAGTTAAGAGAAGTCTTATAACCAAGGATATACAGAAGAAGCCACATCAAGACTGGTAGGAAGGGAAGAAACATGAAAAGGGTTGGCTCCACTCCCACAAACGGTGGCTGAGCTCCCAAGAAATATCTCAGCTGTGGGGTATGAACCCCAAGGTGGGCTTCCCAGCTGAGAGCATCAGAGCCAGGAAGAGGCACCCACATAACTTCTGGCTGTGAAAAGCAGCTGGGTTTCTGTCCATTAGGGTAAGATAGGATTCTGCTAGGGACACAGGTGCCCTCTTAAAGGGCCAATGCAAAATAATTGTACTTGCAGCCACTCACCCTGCGCTCTGGAAGGAGGACAGAGTAGACTAGAGTTGCATAAGAAGAATCTGGGGTCTGTAGCTCTAGGGAGAGAGCTGAAGGGACAGCAGCCAGAATCCTTGTGCTGAATCATTCTCTCATACTGCAGATGCCATCTTGGGACTTTTCCTAACTTGTCCCTGGGCCCAGTGCTGGTAAAGCCAGCCTTGGTGAGCATCTTGGACCTCCAGCATGCTACCAAACCCAAAAGAAGTGGCCACAAACTGTGGGTCTCTTGCTGCAAACAGGTTGCCCGGGGCCAGTCACAGGGAGCATCTTATTTTGGCCTGCGCCAGAGTCTTTCCCAAGAGGCCCAGAAGCAGCACATCCAGTGATCAGCTTTAGCCATCATCAGAGTAAGATCCAAGCTTCACAAATGGCATATCTGAAGGAAGATTTTGGCCTAGTCAGTGTGGTTCAGTGGTTGAGCATGGACCCATGAACCAGGAAGTCATGGTTTGATTCCCCGTCAGTGCACAATCCCAGGTTGCAGGCTCAATCACCTGTAGGGGTGTGCAGGAGGCAGCCAATCAATGATTATCTCTCATCATTGATGTTTCTGTCTTTCCCTTTCTTTCCCTCTCTGAAATCAGTAAAAACATTTTTTTTAAATCCCAGATGGCTTTATAAATAAATAAATAAACAAACAAACAAACAAACAAACAAACAAATAAATAAATAAATAAATAAATAAATATTTGGGGAGGCATGAGACCTTGCTAAAGTTAATTCCACTTGTGTGGTCAGCACCTGCAGAGAAGCTCACACACTGTATTTGGGTTTGAGCCTCAGAGTCAGCCAGCCTGAATGTTGATCCTGCACACAATTGGGCCAATAACAATCAAGACTCAATAAAGCAGAAGGCCCCACATAACCCACACAAGGGATATCCTTGGAGCATCCAGCTCAGGGGGTCAAGGAGACTGCATCACTGCACTCCATAGGACACATACTATATAGACCGGGAGTCATAGCAGATCTATTTAATACATATCAACAAATACAAAGAGACAGCCTAAGTGGGGGAACAAAGAAACATATCCTAAATGAAAGAACAGGAGAAATCTCAAGAAAAAGTGCTAAATGAAGTGGAGGCAAGACAATAATCAAATACAGAATTCAAAGTAGTAGTTATAAGGATTCTCAACAGCATGAAAAAAGACACAGAAACCTTAAAAAAGGACATGTCAGAAATGAAGAATATAATGTCTAAAATAAAGAATACATTGTAAAAAATAAGCAGTAGGTTGAATAAAGAAGAAGATCAAATCAGCAATTTGGAAGACGAGATAAAAAAACAAAACACCCAATCAGAGCAGCAAAAAAGAAAAGAAGAAGAAGAAGAAGAAGAAGAAGAAGAAGAAGAAGAAGAAGAAGAAGAAGAAGAAGAAGAAGGAGAAGAAGAAGAAGAAGAAGAAGAAGAAGAAGAAGAAGAAGAAGAAGAAGAAGAAGAAGAAGAAGAAGAAGGAGAAGAAGAAGAAGAAGAAGGAGAAGAAGAAGAAGGGAAAGGAGAAGAAGGAGAAGGAGGAGGAGGAGGAGGAGGAGGAGGAGGAGGAGGAGGAGGAGGAGGAGGAGGAGGAGGAGAAATAGAAGAAGTTGTTTAAGGGACATTTGAGACAACATGAAGCATAACAACATCCACATCACAGGGGTACCAGAGGGAGTAGAGAGAGCAAGGAATCAAAAATCTATTTGAATAAATAATGACAAAAAACTTTCCTAACCTGGTAAAGAAAAAGGACAAAGGACACACAAATCCAGGAAGTGTAGAGAGTTCCAAATAAGATAAACCCAGAGATGCCCACAGCAAGACATGTAATAATTAAAATGGCAAAGGTTAAAGACAAAGAGAGAATCTTAAAAGCAATAAGAGAAAAGCAGTTAGTCACTACAAGGGAGCTCCCATATAACTGTCAACTGATTTCTCAACATAAATATTTCAGGCCAGAAAAGGTTGGCATGAAATATTCAAAGTGATAAAAAGCAAGGACGCCTACATCCAAGACTACTTTAAACAACAAAACCATCATTTAAAATTGAATGAACAAAATAAACAGATGAACAAAACAGAAATAGAGGCATGTAAACATGGAACAGACTAACAGCTGTCAGACAGAAGGAGGGTAGGAGGCTGGATGAAAGAAGGTGAAGGAATTAAACAAATAAAATTTCATATATATATATATATATATATATATATATATATATATATATGAAAAAAAAAGAGGACACAAATAAATAAAATTAGAAATGAAAGAGAAGTAACAACTGGCACCAAAGAAATAAAAAAAGATTGTAAGAAAATATTTTGAACAACTATATATGAACAGATTTAAAAATATGGAGAAAATGGGTATACATAGACATAGACAACAATGTGGTGATAACTGGAAGAAAAGGGGGTATGGGGAGTAGGTGGAGGTGGGCAATGGGGATGGAGACTTTGCTTGGGCTGGTGGGCACTTAATTCAGTGTATAGATGATGTTTTGTTGAATTGTACACTTGAAATCTGTATGATTTTGTGAACCGATGTCACCCCAATAAATTAAATAAAAAAAAATTATTGAAGGTGAAATAAAGAGCTTTCCAGATAAGAAAAAGCTAAAGTAGTTTGTTACCATTACATAAGTATTACAAGAAATGTTAAAGGAAGAAGAAGAAGAGTTAAAAGCATGAAATACCAATAATCACTTTATATGTGAATGGAGTAAATGCTCTAATCAAAAAACATAGGGTAGCTGAATGGATAAGAAAACAAGACCCATATATATGGTGTGTACAAGAGACCCACCTCAGAACAAAAGACACACAGACTAAAAGTAGAGGAATGAAAAGAGATATTTCATGCAAATAAAAAGAAAAATAAATAAATAAATAAATACACAAACAAGCTGAGATGGCAATGCTTATTCTATCTAATAAAGAGGGAATATGCTAATTGACTGCCATGCCCTCACAAGATGGCGGTTCCCACAGCCACAAGATGGCAGTGCCCAGTCCCCTCAGCCCTGCAGGGGAGGGCAGTTGGGGACAATCATGCCAGCAGGGGAGCAGTTAGGTGTCAATAAGGCCAGCAGGGGCATGGTTATGGGGCAATCAGGCTGGCAGGCAGGTGAGTGGTTAGGAGCCAGCAGTCTTGGATTGTGAGAGAGATGTCCGACTGGGACCGAGGGGTCCCAGATTGGAGAGGGTGCAGGCTGGGCTGAGGGACATCACCCCCTCCCACATGCACAAATTTTGTGCACCGGTCTCTAGTATGTGATAAAATAGAATTTAAAACAAAGGCTATAGTAAGAGACAAAGAAGGACACTACATAATGATAAAAAGATCAATCAAACAAGAGAATTAACCCTTATAAACATTTATGCATCCAACACCAGTGTGTCTAAATATGTAAAGCCAGTGTTGCCCAGTGGTTGAGCATCGACCTTTGAATCAGGAAGTCACAGTTGGAGTCCCAGTCAGGGTAAATGCCTGGGTTGCAGGCTTGATCCACAGTGTGGGGTGTGCAGGAGGCAGCCAACCAATGACTCTCTCTCATCATTGATGTTTCTATCTCTCTCTCCCTCTCTCTTCCTCTCTCTGAAATCACTAAAAATATTTTTAAAAAGAGCCTTAATAAATTAAGGGGAATAATACTGATATTAAGAACAATGGAATTCTAAGGAAAGAGCGCAAATTAATTAAAAGAAGTTGCAGCACAGTGAAAAAATTAGACATAATTAACCATTGCCCCATTTATATGATATAATATATATATTTAACAGTTGTCTGTCTGGAAAAATGATATAATAATCAATAAATAATAATACAAGAATAAACTGTGTTTCATGTATTCACAACTGTAAACCTATTTTTGTCTCACCTGTATGTATATTTCAATACAGTTTAAAATGCAAGAACATGTAAAGAATAATTAAATATAAGATATTAAAACATTTTAAACAAAGATTTGATGACTTTGAATGAAAATGGAGCCACATTTATTTGCTCAGAATTTGTGAAATGTGGTACAAATTAGTTTGATTTTGATGAATGGAAACTCATACTATATGTCTGTAAGAAAAAAATGTATTTCTCCCCCAATTATTCTGAAATATAATGAAATCCCAAATTATTTCCAAGATGACATTTTCATTTAAAATTAGACCAAGTGATTTTGACATTAAAGTAGAAAACTAAATACGTGAAAATAACCAAGATAACCTTTTTTAAAAAGAGTAAGTGGGCGGGAGGGTGATGGTATTTGCAATAGAAAATAATCAGTAAATTACAAAGACATACAAATTAAAGAGTACACAAATGATCTATATATATAAAAGGCTAATATGCAAAGTGTCCCCTTGGGAGTTCAACTGGGAGTTTGATCGCTTGCTATGATGTGCACTGACCACCAGGGGATGGTGTGGAATGAAGGAAGGCCCTGGACGGCAGCTGGGAAAGAAAGGCCCTGGCTGGCAGCTGGCAGTCGGGAAAGGAAAGCCCCAGCCAGCAGCTGGAAGGAAGACCCCGATCAGCCCTGATCACCGGCCAGGCCTAGGGACCCTACTCGTGCTCGAATTTCGTGCACCGGGCCTCTAGTATATAAATAAACAGAATAGAAATTTCAGAAGCTATTTTAAATTGAAAAATCAAATATAGCCAGGTAGCTTTAATACAGTGTACAAAAGATATTTGAACAATTTGCTAATTATTAATAATTAGATTCATGCACTGGTGGGGTGCATTGGCCTGGCTTGCAGGAATCGGGTTGAAACCAGCTCTCCAACATCCCTTGAGGGGTCCCGGATTGTGAGAGGGTGCAGGCCAGGCCTAGAGACCCCACCAATCCAGGCTGGGGAGGGACCTCGGAAGGGCTCCAGGGCGTGTCCAGCTTGTCTCGCCCAGTCCTGATCGGCCGGACCCCAGCAGCAAGCTAATCTACCAGTCGGAGTGTCTGACCCCTGGTGGTCAGTACGCATTATAGTGACTGGTCGAATGGTCAAATGAATGGTCGGACACTTAGCATATTAGGCTTTTATTATATAGGCTATTTTCACATATATTTCAACATATTCTCTATTTTAAATGACCATGTACTTAAAAATGGTTTTAAAACATTTTTGTGTAAAAAGAAAAATTCAGCAAAGCCTGCATAGGTACACAAACCAAGCACAACAGAAAAGATGTAATATGCCTTGCAAAAAATTCCAAAGCTGGGTTTAGGAGTTTTAAAATATTTTAAAGGAAGAAGCAAGCTGAACAATCATTGGGATAATATGTGGCCAGTCTCCAAAAACTGCATTAAGGGTGTAAAGAAGTTGTAGGAAGATTGAATTAATGTATGTGCCTTTTTCATTATTGAGAAGACCTTAGAAATATTCCAACCTGTAGTTTCAATTAGCTACTTGGTCCAAAAGACTGCATGATTGCGGGCATTGTCAACTCAGAATATCCCTGAATTTGAGAACTACAAAATTGATGAATTTTATGTTTAGTTCTGAAATTTACTGAACAGAATCTGTAAACAATTGGAGGCAAAGCAAGCAGGTTTTTAGGTGAGAAACAGTGTTAATGGACTTCAGTATTTGAAAGGATAGATACACACTAAGTAGAGAATTGAATGTAATTGTTCTTTCAACTTTTCCTTCAAAAGGCCTTTAAAATGTTTTAATTCAGAGGCAACTACAATGGCATGGCAAGGTTTTAAGAAGGCTTATTCTCTTCCACTAGAAACAGTACACATTTGATAAATACCATGGTCTGGATGACAAAGGCTTTCAGAATTAAGTCTTCAGATGATATAAAGAATGTTCAGTAGTTGAATGCCCACTGTGAGGATAAACTAGGAAAGTTGGTTTTAGAACTGTGTGAGTAACCAGCAAATGACAGATGTCTTTTATTGTGGGAAGGGCAAGGTCACTGAGCAGAAGAAACAAAGCAATATTTACAGAATAATGGGCTTCAATCTTTCCATCTTGACCTTGAAATTTCCTGGGGAAACACCACGAATAAAAGCGAGCGCTGAAGTAGGAGCCAAGATGTTTGGTTTTTAATTAGAGATTGGTTAGTGTAACCTCAGAAAAAATAATTTAAAATTTTGACCTTCAGTGTTCTTATCAGTGAACTGAGAATTATAATAACTATTTGATTGAATTATTGGTATAGTTATCAAATAATGAAAATAGATGCATTTAGTATATAATGCTTGGCACATGGTTGAGGTCGGGGTCAGGAATACTTATGAATCTAAAAACACCAGACACACCAAGCCACTTATGACTTTAACTAAAAACACCAAAATAGGGGAGTCTTCAGGATTTTAGTCACAAAATGAAAAGATCATTGGACTGCATAGAATCTATAAATAAATATATTACAGCTCTGTCAGCCACAGATTGACAACAAAAGATACTGCCCTAGCTGATTTGGCTCAGTGGATAGAGCATTGGCCTGTGGACCAAAGAATCCTAGGTTCGATTCTGGTCAAAGGCACCTACCTTGATTGCAGGTTCCACCCCAGCCCCTGATTGGGTCTCCTGCAGGAGGCAACTGATCGATGTGTTTCTCTCACACTGATTTTCTCTCTGTCTTTCCCTCTCTCTTCCACTCTCCCTAAAAAACAATGAAAAAATATCCTTGGGTGAGGATTAACAAGAAAAGAAAAGGAAGGAAGGAAGGAAGGAAGGAAGGAAGGAAGGAAGGAAGGAAGGAAGGAAGGAAGGAAGGAAGGAAGGAAGGAAGGAAGGAAGAAAAAGTTTCTAATTCAGTGGTTGGCAAACTGCAGCTAGCGAGCCACATGCGGCTCTTTGGCCCCTTGAGTGTGGCTCTTCCTAAGCCTTAGGAGTACCCTAATTAAGTTAATAACAATGTACCTACCTATATAGTTCAAGTTTAAAAAATTTGGCTCTCAAAAGAAATTTTAATCGTTGTACTGTTGATATTTGGCTCTGTTGACTAATGAGTTTGCCGCCCACTGGCCAGGTGAGTCATAGCTTCAAACACGGCTGCACAGTAGTATCCCCCAGAAACTTGAAAAAACTGCAGATGTTAGTGAGCCCAGCATTTCTAAAACCACTGTTCCAGGGTTAGGTGCAGTCTGGATGCTGCTACTATGTTCTTTGATAGAAAACACTGAATTAAGGTAAGAAAATACAAACTAAATATAATGAAAAAAGCAGGGGGGGCAGGCAAAACAGTCAGTTAAGAATGATGCAGGAAGCTGACAGAATTAGAATGAAGTGTGGATGCTCTGAGGAATTCAGAAACGCAACTGCAAGTATCCCTCTCTAAATAGAAATGATATAACTGAAAGGAAGAGGAAAGAAGAGGAAGAGAACATAGCAAACAGCAAATCTTACCTTATAAAGTGAATTATCTCACGAAACCCACCGCCCCAAGTAAGGGTACAAAGAATACTAGTACGTTTTATTTAGCACATACGTGGACTATGTTTTATTCAGCACAGCCTGCATTAATGCTGCAGAATAAATGAGGCCGCATAGGAGAGTCTCAATGACTATCACCATTTCTATCCACAAGATATGCCCTTGACAACAATTTCTGGTTCTGTGAACACACCAGAAACAGTGTGAGCAGCCTGTACCTCCTGAGACTCGCGTGGAGGTTATCCTCAGGCTAGAGAATGTTACCCTTGTTTACAGAGCCTGGAGTCTGGATGCCTCTCCCTTTAGGAATCCCATTAAGCCAGAGTTTGTTTTGTTTAAAAGCTGATTACTTTGTTCAGTGTACTGAGTTGGAGTGTTTGCTGCTGCTCTTTGCAGCGCGCTCATGGCTGCGCCATAGTATTTGAACTTATACTTCAGCATTCCCTTGACATGTTCTGTTTTGCACTTTTGCTCGCAATTGATTCTCTTCAGTTTCACATATAAAACTTGTTAATGAAGTTCAGCTCCCATTTATCTCTTGCACATGCCCAGTCCAAGGAAATGACATTAAGGTGAGGATTCTGTTTGTGTTAACAGACTGGTAGCACCCAAGGTGTTTCTGGGAAATCTAAAATCCACATCTCTGCCTTAGAGGAGGTCAAACAAACAAGCAAACTAACAAACAAAAAAACAGTAATAGACAAATCATTTTAGAACTGGAAGGGTCCTTAGGGACTTTCTCTTAAAGCTCCTTATTTCAACAAGCAGAAATATAAATAGCCAAGACTTTATGGGAATTTTCCAAGTGTACACAGCTAGTTAGTAACAGAACTGACACTAAATTCTAGATGCTGCTCCAACATCCCAGCTCAACACCACATTACCGTGACAGCACGTTACTTCCCACTGGCAAATGCAGGTAAGAGACAGTGAAATAAAGTTTTTAAAGTAAAGTGTCCTTTCTTATTGAGCATTAAAACCTATTGGTGAGGGCACAGTCCAAAAACCAAACTTCAACAATAGGTTGAAGTTTTAAAGAGAATTTCCTGTACACAAGAATGTGTGGCAGATTGGCTGACGAGGCTATTTCAGCGCTGAGAGATCCTTAACAGGAACTAGATTTAAATAGAGTATATGGCAATTTTGATATGTCAGTGGTTAATGAGGCATTTTCTATTCTAAAGAAGAATCAATTTTGGAAGTGTTTAGTAAAAATGATAAAGCTGTATGTTCACACCAAACTCTGATATAACTTGTTCCATACTTGGCATGGTACTTATGCTGGTAAAATATATTTTTTACTACATCTATAGATTTTTTTTCCCCAGCGAAATTCCAATTTGGCTAGGCCTCATGAGTCAACTCTGGACAAACAGAGTAACTCAGTCTTCTTGATCTGTAGTCTGTCCTATGTAATTTTCTGGCCAAGGAAAGGCATAAAAAATATTGGCAAGAGTCAATATGGTGCCAACGAAAGATGGTGGCAATGACATCAGTGTGATTATAGTTATCATATAATTCTAATGTCAGTATACAGTAATGAGTTCCAGCAGTGTCAACCTGATAGTTATATAACATATTTTCCCAAACTGTCCCTGGTTCTACAATCTTTTATTTAATTCTCAACTCTTTCAATCTGACTTATATCCCTACCAACCCACTGAAATTGTTCATTGAAGTCACCATTCTCTTTCTAGTTTTCAAATCCAAACATTATATGATACTCAATCTCTCTGTAACATTATTGACCTTTGCTTCCTTCAAATTCTTTCCTTCCTTGGTTTCTATACAAATAGCCTTCTCATTACTGCTAACATCATCTTTTATTCTATGAGACAAGCTAAGTGAGATGCCCAGGCTCACATTCTACTTTCCTTATTTACCCACTATGTGACCTAAAGAAGTCACTTAAACCCTCTTGACTTCACTTTCTCATCAGCAAATGGGAATAATAGTATCTGCTGGAATATATTCCTTAACTTACAAGAGCTAGGGGAAAAAATTAGGAATCATCTCCTTTACCTCATCAATCTATAGATAAAGAAAGAGTAAAATACCCTCTGTTTGCCCAGAATCACAGATGACTTAATGCAAAAATAGAAATACATTGGTGATCTGGCTTTCATCCAATGTCCCTTCAATGTGCCAGCAGACCTTTAAGTAGTATCATATGCACGGTAGCATGCTATTAAAAAGGTAATGAACATGATATCCTCCATACCACATGATGAAACATTGCAAATATTTATTATTGAACAGTATATGTATAAGGTAATTTTAAAAAAATAATCACACTAAGATGACAGCTAACATCTTAGTTTATCAACTTTTGTCTTGTTGTTATGTGCAACTTTTGCCCAAGGGATGCCAGAATGTCACATATCTCTGTTGTTCAGTGTACTGAGAAAAACAAATACTGGACAAGGACTTCTGCCTAATGAGGGATCATGCCTGAGGCATGCAGGAAGAGGATCTAGGAATGCATCACCAGGTATCACCTTGCCACTGGCTGACTTGGAGTAAGATGCACTTTTCCCTGTGTTCCCAAGGCTAGAAAAAACATTTAATGACAGAGTGTGTTCAAGGCTTATTGTATTTTATGTACTATAGCTAATTAATGTACTGATATCAACCTTCATTATATTTACAAACAAAAACACCAAACAAACAAAATCCACCAGCAGGGAATAGGTTCAGAAAAATTACAAATACAGTAAATAATTCACTTGGAATTCTCACTGAATTTCCCTGCCTCTTGAATAGTTACGTTTCTTTATTCTAAAACCTGTTCTCTACCCAATACTCATATGCTTCTTATCGTATTACTTTAAGCCAAAACTGCTAGAATATACTGTTTGTCATTACAGTCTCAATGTGGAAATTTAGCATAGAAGAACATGAAGGTTAGAAAAGATGCTGGAATTCCTTCTACTTACAATTGTGGTCATCATCATCATCATCATCTCATCACCATCATCTCATCATCATCCTCATCATCATTTATTGAATAGTCAGTATATGCCTGACTTTGAACTAAGTACTTTACATGACTTTATATAAATAAACCTTTAATATGGGTAGCATGCATATTTCCATTTAAAAGGAAAACTAAGACAGGTCAGGTATACTGGATGTGAGCTTGCAGTTAGTAAATGATGAAGCAGGGGTTCAAACTGCTTCAGACTCTTGACTATGGCTTAATTGCATCTCTTTCTCCATTCACAATTATTAAAGTGTTTGGTTATTTTGTGGAAATAACAGACAACTTTTAGAGGGAATTTATTATAAGAAAATAATTTATATAATTTTATATGCAGGAAGATACACATTATACAAGAAATTAAAACTTACATTTAAAAAATAAGAATGCAGAAAAGAGATGGTTAAATAAAATGTGGTGCATTCATTTTATTAAATGACAAGAACTTTTAACTATTTTAGAACTTTCTTAGCAACATGAATACATACCAATGATATAGTAAATGAAAAGTGCAAAATGGTTATGCCAATGCTAAAAATATAACCGTTGAGACTATATTGGAATTTAGATAATAAATGAAGAGGAACATGGAATAAACATATGCAAGGAATACATTCTGTCTGACTCTTCTTACTTTTTTGTTTTTCTGATACACTTAGAATATAGGTTTTTTTTAATAAATATTTTAAAAATGTAAGTGTTGACATGATAGTTGGATTTTAACGGGTGATAAACATATTTTAAAAGATTCCCAGCCCTGGCTGGTGTTAATCACTGCTGATATCAGTGCTGATCAGTGGCACTGAAGGGTTGAGGGTTCAAGGGCACATATCTATGTTGCAGTTTTGATCACCACCCTGGTCCAATTAGTGTGGGAGGCAGCCAATCCATATGTCTCTCTTTCTTCCCCCTCCCTGCCTTCCTTCTACTCTCTAAAAATCAATGAAAAAATATTCCTGGGTGAGGATTAGCAAAACAAAACAAAACAAAACAAAACAAAACAATATTTCAAAAAAAAGTAACATTTATAAAGGAAACATTTTCTTCGAGGTACCAATTCTTTCATCTTTTCACAGAGACAAGAAAAGCCCTCTAAGTCTTATTTAATGTGTCTCTTTTTTGTTCTAGTGTCTCTTTGTTTTCAGAGATTAAAACTCTTCACTGTACTTTAAAACGGTGCTGGAATTCAAGGGGATTTTGAAGTTTACAGTAGTATTGTAGGTCTCAGAAATGAAAGTTAACATTTCTGGTTTTCATAAGTAAATCATGGTTATTTCTCAAAAGCGTTTGTTTTTCTTGTCAATTGACCTATTTTGAGAATGCATTTTCTAGCAAAGTAGAGTAACATAGTTGGGTTGAAAAAGTGGTATGGCAAGTTCTGTAAAATACAAATCTATAGATTTGATATCTGCCAGTTTAGGTAATGTATTATTTGCTAAACGTTTCTTCTGCCCTGGCTGGTGTGGCTCTCTCTCTGAATAATCGTAAAGGCAGAATTCATTTTCAAAATTGAGCTATCAGCTGATACAGTGTGTAAATATTGTTTTGGGGCACAGTGTATCCTTTAAAAAAAAAAAAAGAAGCGTCTTTCATCATGGTAATTTTAGACACTTACAAGTGATAAATCTTTCCCAAACTGTTCCAATTACCCACATACACCTTTGCATTGAATGTCCCTGTGTAAACCCAGAATATATTTGCCAGAGAAGAAGACTTGATGGAGTGTTATTACTTGAAGTATAGGATTATTACTTGATGGAATAACAATGTGTTTACAGAGGTGTGGCGGTCTTTGGAACACCACGATTGACTAAGTAACCCAGATCGAGGGCGTTGGGTAAGTCATCTGGGCAGGTGCCAAGTTATAAATTTTCGTTTGGAGAACATTTGCATTCCCATGTCTTACTACTGGTTGCATTCACTAACAAATTATTCAGCCTAACCCAAAGGAAACCAAAACGTCAATTAACAGTTTAGTTTCTTAATATGGTCTTTTTTAATTGTTAAGTTAATGTACTCCAGGCTGAAAATAAAATATGAACATCTTTATTTCTCAGTTCTGAGTTTTACCTTATCCCAGTTACTTGTTTTTACAGATACTTTTGAAAAAAATGCCAAAAATTGTTTGCTTTAAAAATATATATATACAATTTAGTGTTTTTGAAATGGAGTATCTTCCCATTTTTTTTTTGCAAATATCATCATTATCTAATTTCAGAATCTTTTCATCACCTCAAATAGAAACCCCACCTCCATTAGCAGTCACTCTTCCTTTTCTTTGATACCAGGCCTAGCAACCATTAATCTACTTCCTATTATTATGGACTTGACTATTATTGACATTTTATAAAAATTAAATTATGTACCAATAACCTTTTATTACTGGCTATTTAACTTAGCACAATGTTTTCAAGGTCCATCCTTCATTTCTTTCAACAGTACTTCATAGTTTTCAGTATACACATTTTGGACTTCTTAAATTTATTTTATTTTTTGTTTATTATTAGCATATGGAAATATAATTGATTTTGCATA
Organism: Myotis daubentonii; assembly: GCF_963259705.1. NCBI lineage: Eukaryota > Metazoa > Chordata > Mammalia > Chiroptera > Vespertilionidae > Myotis > Myotis daubentonii. Next base: position 71,284,124 of record NC_081846.1, on the reverse strand, counting down.
TTGTTTTATAACTTGTATAATTCTGAGCCGGTTCTTTAATTCTAATAGATTTTTTTTGTGACTTGATTAGAATTTCTCTGTAAAAGATCATGTCATCTGTAAAACGGGATAGTTTACTACTTCCTTTCTGATCCGGATGCCTTATTTATTTATTTCCTCTACCTTATTACTCTGTCGGGAACCTTCAGAACAATGTTGAGTAGAAAAAAACAGTTATCAATTTTATTGAGGATCCCTTGTATAATAGATCAGATATCTCCCTTGTTTATTTCAAAATTGTCTTTGTTTTTTTGTTGTTGTTGTTTTTTTGTTTTTTTTTTAAATATATTTTATTGATTTTTTACAGAGAGGAAAGGAGAGAGACAGAGAGTTAGAAACATCGACGAGAGAGAAACATCGATCAGCTGCCTCCTGCACATCTCCCACTGGGGATACGCCCGCAACCCAGGCACATGCCCCTGACCGGAATCGAACCCGGGACCCTTCAGTCCGCAGGCCGATGCTCCATCCACTGAGCCAAACCGGTTTCGGCTGTCTTTGTTTTTTTTAGTTTGATTATCATATGACTAGATGTGTATTTTTTTTTTTAAGTTAATCCAAGTTGGATTTAACTGAGCTTCTTGCATGTACAGATTAATGTTGTTCATCAACAGAAATCCTGGACTAATTCCATAAAGTCTGTATACTTTGTCATTCCCAGCCACTGAAGTCATGGCTCAAACTCTGTGTTCGGTTTAGGATTAGACAGAGACTTCCGTAAATGCCTTGAACCAGTTGGCCTCCTAGCCTTTACCAAGGTGCATTGTGTATGTATTGGTATACATCTTCAGTGCTCCAGCAGACAGTATCAAAGTCTGCCTTTAGGTTTTATTGTTTGTTTTCTGCTTGTACAGAGCTTCCAGTCACCCAGGGGAGAGAGATTAAGTAGGACCTTCTCAGTTTTCTTCCTCCTAATTCCCCTTTAAAGCTTTTTGAAACTCTTTACAAACATGTAATTCCTTAACTTTGCCTTTTAAAGTTTTCGTTAGCTTCTTGTCTGCCCCAACTGTTATCACCACCTCAGGGAACTTTGATGTTAAACAACTGTTGCTTTTATTTTGAAAATAACTAATTTCTACAATGAATGAGTACTAAGTCAGGTTCCTAAGTTTTCATTGGTGTAGTGTTGTAGTGTACCCCACGAATCACACAAGGACGCCTCAAGAAGTCAAATTAAGGAGCCACATTTATTTCAAAGCCGGGACTACGAGGGGGCAAATGCTCTCCAAATCTCATAGTGCCCTTTGGCCGAAACATCAGACTTCTATAGGCAAATATGACAAAGGTATTGATTACATCTCAAGGTTTGGAATAAGGAACCTGGTTTGCAAAAAGCAGTTTGTTACAGTAGCTTAGATTGAGCAAGTTAATTATCTTACAAAGATTAATTATAGTTTCAGGTCTTGGGACCACTGAGTCCATGGAAACACATTATCTGGAGCCACTGAGGCCATTTAGAGTAATTGTGCTGTCCTGGTCTCCAGGTGCAGAGGAATGTGTTTCAAAAGGCCAGTAAGATCACAATCAATGAGGATATTCAAACTACAATCAATGGAGTATTCAATCAAATGGGATAACTTATAGAAGTTCAGAAAATCAAAATAACTTTTCTGTTATTTTAGCAAGCAAATAATTACAGAAGCCAAATCAGCAGGGTTAAAATATTAAACAGCAATTTTTACCCAAGCATGGTTATAGAGAAGTTATTTTGATTTTCTGAACTTATATAGATCATCCCATTCGATTAAATACCCCATTGATTGTGGTTTTACTGGTCTTTCAAAACACATTCCTCTGCACCAAGAGACCAGGACAACACAATTGCTTTGGGTAGAATTACCCAAGCATGTAATTCTACCATGCTTCAGTAGAATTACAAACTATATTTTAAAAGTGTTATGGCATAACATATATGATGAAAAATACTTTATATACATTTAAAAATCTGTACTGGAGCTTTAACCGGTTTGGCTCAGTGTATAGAGCGTCAGCCTGCGGACTCAAGGGTCCCAAGTTCGATTCCGGTCAAGGGCATGTACCTCGGTTGCGGGCACATCCCCAGTAGGAAGTGTGCAGGAGGCAGCTGATCAATGTTTCTCTCTCATCGATGTTTCTAACTCTCTATCCCTCTCCTTTCCTCTCTGTAAAATACCAATAAAATATATTTTTAAAAAAATCTGTACTGGACATAATTTTCCCAGAAAAAAAATGTTCAATAGTATGTGTGTTCTAATTTAAAATATGTAAATATTGGAAAAAGTAAAGATTTTTTAAAATTTTATTTTCTTTAAAAAATGAAAAATCTAGCCTTATGAGTGGGGGTTTCCAAGGAACTGTCTGACAAGTCCAATAATGACTACCCTCTGGCAACAGGGCTTTTTGTTGAACTTCCGATGGAAAAAGATAAAGTTGAATTTTTTCTTAATAACAAATGAAATGTTACATCCAAATAGATTAAAGTCTTATGTGTCAAAAAAGATATTAAAAATATCAGTCAAAAATTTAGGTGATTATCTAATAATTTCAAAGTTGAGAAGGTTTTTAAAAACACACATTTACTCTAAAGTATAAATTATAAGAAAATAATTTTCTCATATACAATTTTTAAAAATTTTTCACCAAAACATACGCTGAAAAGAATGAAAAAGAAACTACCAACTGTGAAAATATATTTCAGTTTATATAATGGACAAGGAGCTGGTAAAAAGGATGCCAATCAAAATTAATAAACTAGAGCAGTGTCAAAATATGAATACATATAAATATTAAGTAAAAATGTGGTTTTATAAACATTAAATAGAGCAAAGATAGATGCCTTTATAAAATGTTAGAAACAATTGAAGTTGATTTAGAAATGAATAAAGCATAGATCAAGCTGTAAAAAGAGAGCACAGAGGAATAATAAACAAGATTCATGGTGTTAGAGGGATTACGAATTTATTAGATCATCCGAACACCAGGTGACTGAGCCTGGGTGGCCCCAGCACCCAGTGAAGGGAGTCAGAGCTTTTAAAGGACTTTTGGTGGGATTTTTCTGGGTGAAGATGAAGCTTGGTAGAAATCACCTTGGGTAAAAACTGCTGTTTAATTTTTCAACCCTGCTGTTCTGGCTTTTGTATTTATTTGCTTGCTAAAATAATAGAGAAGTTATTTTGATTTTCTGAACTTATATAGATCATCCCATTCGATTAAATACCCCATTGATTGTGGTTTTACTGGTCTTTCAAAACACATTCCTCTGCACCTAGAGACCAGGACAACACAATTGCTTTAATTGCTTCAGTGACTCCAGAAAATGTGTTTCCATTGACTCAGTGGCCCCAAGACCTGAAACTGTAATTAATCTTTGTAGGTAACTAACTTGCTCATTTTAGCGTCTGTAACAAACTGCTTTTGCAAACCAGGTTCCTCATTCCAAACCTAGAGATGTAATCAATACCTTTGTGATATTTGCCTATGTAAGTCTGATGTTCCTGCCACTCGGGACTGTGAGATTTGGAGCCGCATCTCCCTCACAGTCACCAGCTTTATTGATTAAATGATTCATTGGTTTGATTTTGCATCCTGTGTGTTACTCGAGGAGTACATTACAACAAAGACTTCTTTATGCATACCCAGAGGGGAGAAAATGGAATGTGGTCACCACAAGTGAAAAGTGGTCTTCAGCAAAGGGAATGTCCATAATGAAATGACCTGAAAAGTCAATTCCCAGGGGGAGGGTATCAACTCAATTGCTCAATCAAACCTAACACACGGGAGGTCCCTTTAAGGGGCAGCAGGGATGGAATTATGAAGGACTACGTAAATAGATGCAAGTGATTTTCAAAGTCCAGAATTTGTGGAAGATGGTGAACTTATAAGCAGTTATTATAGTACAACAAATTGATAGATACATAGAAAAGGACTGTGTTCAGGGTGTGTTCTGAACCAAGAATTATGATCAATCTAATACTTTCCACCTGAGATCCATAAGAACATTAGGAAAAAGAAAAAGAAAAACATAGCATTATGTATGCCTGTTAAATTTAAGGATAATCACAACAATAATAGAAATGCCATGGTTGACTTCCAAAGCAATAAAAGAGAAAAAATAACAAGACTTCCACAGAAAGTATGAAAAGAGGAGAGAAAAGAAGCATAGTAAAACCTTGGTTAATGGCAAACAGTAAAATTATAGAAGTGAATTTAATGACGAATAATGACCCAAAATGCTAATGTATTATACTCAACAAAGGCAAGACATTTCATAAAAATTTTATGATATACAATTTAGGTAAACACTAAAAATCAAATAAAGGGAGAAAAAGTTATACTGGAAAATACAAATTAGAAAACATCTGGAGTAGTGATATTATTATCAAAACAGAACCTGAGGCCAAAAGCATTATAAAAAATACAAAAGACACAACCTGAAGATAAAAGATATATCCCTTAAGAATGTAAAAAAGTGTAATAATTGCATATAATTTACAGCATAGCCTCATAATATTTAAAATAAATGTAATAAAAATGTAATAATCAATCTATCCAAAATATACACACATATTGATAGATCAAATAGATTAAAAATGATCAAGAACATTGAAGATGTGGCTAATACTAAAACAGTTTGATCTCATAAGCACATACACAAAGATATCCATTTATATAACAAAGGTTAAAAAACAAGTATAGATAATATACAAAAACTGAACATGACTTAAAGAACTTCTTAATAAAGTACTTGTTCTGTGACCTCAATGAACTAAAGTTAGCAGTTAACTTCACCTACTAGTATATGTTTAGAACCATATAAACAGAAAGACATATTTGCAACATACATAAAAGACTCTTATCAGAATATATAGAAATCCTATAAATCTGTTTTTCCAGTTTTATTTAAGTATAATTAACAAATAAAATTACAAGATATTTTCAAGTGTACAATGTGATTATGGAAATTTTCATGGGAAATGTGATTATTTTTGTGAGAAAATAAAAAAAGGATACTACAATATTTTTAAATGGACTGAATGGATATATATTGACTATATATTTATGGTTATTTTTTAAAAAGAAGAAAAGGTAACTGACAGTAGAGAACAAAATACATTTTAACTATCTATTTATTTTAAAAAATAATTCAAAAAGAACAAATGGATGTTGTCAAATTAAGGTGTTGGTTATATGAGTGTTCATTATAAGTCTGCATTTTTAGTTTTTTCCATTTCCATTTTTTATTTTTTTTCAAGTAAAACAATTTGAACTATATATATATATATATATATATATATATATATATATATATATATATATATATATATAATATCATCTGTCTATCATTTCTACTCCTTGTCTTTTGTTGTTGTATTTTCCTGACATGGGAAAGTCACATATATATGCAGGGGCCAACACTAAATCAGTTCACCTTCCTAAGGCTTGAGGGATTGGATTAGACAACTTCTTAGGTTCCTCCTAGCAATATCATTCTATGAAATCCTGCAGGAAGCATCATATTTCTTTCATTACCAGGAGAGCCTCACACAAAATATTAATAGGTTCTCTCCTCGTGGTAGGCTGCTTGATTTTTATTATCTTCATATAATACCTGACCTGTCTGTTTATGCCAAATACTGCTGTGAAAATGAAAAGACCCTTCTAAGTGCTTAGCATCCTTATAGGATTCATGGATGTGGAGGTGTTTAAATTACCAGAATTGTATTGGAATTAATAACATTCACCTTGACTGTCTTTAGAAATTAGAATTGGTTTGTCAGTATTCTAGGTGAATATTTGAGTGAAATAAAGTTTAGAGATAGAGAAAAACTTCAGAAGGACAACTTATTTAATAAACAAAAGAAACAAAATGACAAAAGCACAATTAAAACCCACATTAGCTTTTTATTCATGAATTGGGGATAAATGGAGAAAATGGTTCTCATTTTATGACTTAAAGTAATTGGATAAGTTAAAAGTTTGAGATGAAGAAAAATTAATGGAAAAAAGAATGAGCCAGTATTATGATTCTCCTTGAGAAACATCACATGGTGACCAAGATAAAGCAGGTTCTCATTCATAGGAGCATGAAGGAAGCTGTGGTGTGCTGGAAATGTTCTGTATCTTAATTCTGGTATTAATCACATGGGTTTTGTATTGTAATAACTTGTTAAGTAATACAGTGTGCCCAATGAATTATCCCACAGGTATCTATTATTTATTTATCTATATATTAAAGATTTTATGTAAGATGGTTTATAGGAAATAAGTGTATAATTTTCCAAGTTATATTTTCATTGTAAATAAGTAAGATTTTATTATAGATCAATATGCATGTATCTACCTATACTTAAACATATATACATATATATTTATGATGTATATATAATTATGCATATCTATCTTTCTTGAAGATTTATGGAAGATAGTCCATAAGATATAACTATTACTGGCATTTGAGGTCTTTGGGTTCCCCAAAGTAGAAATCAAGAGGAACTGCCAGAGAAACTTCTGGATAAATTTCATTAAGCTTCTGCTCCAGCACAAGCACAGAGTAAAGAAAGTTTCTCCAACCTGTCTCTGCTTGGCTGCTTTTATAAGCTGGAGACAAAGAGGGCTTCTTGAAAAAGAAGGCTTGTGGAATTTTCTATGTCAGGGTGGAGCTACTTCCTCCTTATGTTGGGTTGCTTAGCAACTATCTTCCATCCTGCTCTGTGAGGACCAAGATGGCAAACTGCTCACTACTGCCACCCCAGGAAGATCATATAGTAGCCAAGATCAGGCCTACCTTGCAAGTGCACTGTGGATACCCCTCTACTGTCTCTTTGAGCAGGATGGAAAAGATTAACAGGGAGATCAAATAAGTTATTTCTGCAGTTTTGGGTGGGGTGATGACATTTTGTGGTCAAATTATCCAACTTATCCACTTGTTTCAGCCATTTAGTCTTTTCTCAGCTAGTATTTTTCCATTCCCCGGTCCATGTCCCTGTCTCATAACAATTTTTATTATAAATACATAGGTACATTTTTATAATAGTTAGATATGCATATAAATAATTATAAATAATTTAAAAAGTGTGTATCTTTCACACATTGTCAAATATTAAGAAAGAAAATAAATAATATCAAATGCTGATAAAGTAGCAAAACAAGATGAATTGCTACACACTGCTGATAAGAACATAAATTGGTAAAATCAGTTTGGGAATTAAAAATGTTTGTAAATTTCAATCTAGCATATCTCCCAGATTCCTGAATCCACCCACCCATTGTGCAGCCACCTGTCTAAATGTTGCAATCAAACTGCCCACCAACTCATTGAATTTTAGTAACTTGATACTAAAACCAAAAATGTGGGGTTTGAGTTCAAGTTCATTGCCTCTCAAAATCAAAGAATGAAGTCATGGACAAAAACAGTTAGTGGAACCAAAGTTTATTTAGAAGCCAGTTCTGCAAAAGGTGCATCTGGGGTTCCAGGAGCAGGCCAGAATCCAGAGCTTCCTTTCCATGTTAGAGTCAGGTGTTAAACTCTATTAGTCCTTGTGTAGAGTCCCGCATGGCCATAAGCCACAGGGGTGCAGGGATGTGCTCCCCTGCCACAGGAACATCAGGAACCCATTTGTGCTGGGGAGAAGGGGAAGGGTAAGAGGAAGCTAGTGCCTTTTAATTTAGGGAGTGGATACAGTCTTGCTAGGTCCTGATTGGTTTTTTCAAAGAATTCTGCCTTAGCAACATCCTTGGGATTGGTTTACACACCTTACTGCCTTGTGATTAGCTATCTGCAAGCTGCCTGTCTTAGCAATATTTATACATTTTAAAGCTCATGACTCTTGAGGGCACCCTTCCTTCCCCACCCAGTTGCGGTGCCTTTGTAACTCCATCTAGCTGGGGCCCACGGTTTTGTTTCCCCATGCCATGGCCCCAATTCCTGACTACCTAGTGATTTGGGTTGCTTTATTGAGCAGGGTGATTTCTTTCCTGGCTTCTTGTCCAGATGGATTCGAGGAATGAAGCCACGGACAGAAGGTGCTAGGTGAAAAGTACAGAAACTTTATTGCAGGCAAACCCTACCTCTAAAACCTTAACTCTAAACTCTAAGCCTAAAACTCTGTCCCTCTTGGTGCAGAGGGGAAAAGTGGACACTTAAGAAAGTATTCTCTAAGTTCCTAATCCTAAGACTCTGTCCCTCCTGGACAGACAGAGGGGCCTCTAAGAAGGGTGACCACTGCTTTTGTTGTAATGTACCCCGCGAATCACAGAAGGATGCCTCAAGAAGTCAAATTAAAGAGTCACATTTATTGCAATCCAGGACTATGAGGGACCATTCCCCAAATCTCATAGTAACAAGATGGTTGCAGCTCCAGGGTTATATAGGGAAAAAAATCACAAAGGTATTGATTACATCCCAGGGTTTGGAATGAGGAACCTGGTTCGCAAAAAAGCAGTTTACAGAAACAGTAATTATAGTTTTGGGTCTCGGGGTCAAACACATTATCTAGAGCCCTCGGGTCTGGGAATGAGAAACCTAGTTTGCAAAAAGCAGTTTACAGAAGCAGAAGCAGCATGTTAATTATAGTTTTAGGTCTCAGGGTCACTGAATTGACAGAAATACATTATCTAGAGCCCTCGGGTAACCTGGGTTAAACTTAGGCATGTTATCTAAATTACAGTTTTGGGTCTAGAGCCCTCTGACCTTGGGATAATTGTGCTGTCCTTCCCAGGTGAAGGAAAAATGTGCTTTCTAAGACCAGTATGACCACAACCCATGGGATATTCACATTACAATCAATAAGGCATTTAATCGAATGGGATGATTTATATAATTCAGAAAATCAAAATAACCTGTCCATTATTAAACAAAGCAAATAGGTACCATACTTCACTTTCTTTGTCTTGAACCATTAAATAGGCTGGAGACCTTCCTTTTCTACTGAAAGAGCGAGGGCTACGCCCTCCATCTTGCCCTGGATCCTCCATTTTTGGGCGGCAGCCATTATCCATGTGCTCAGCAAGGAGCTTCTTGCCGGAAGCCCAAGCCTCTGCTAGCCACACCTAGGATTTCTTTAAACTAACCAATGACAATCAAGGGACGTGCACGCCATAGACACAACCACATCCTGGCCAATTGGCAGGGCCCACAGTCTTCTCTCCTCCCCTTACTCCAACCCCCCTATTAAACCCCTCTCCCCACAGAGCTCTCTCTCTCTCTGCCTCCTGCCGCTATGACAGCGAGTGTGGTGGACGGGGAGCTCGAGCTAGCTTGAATAAAGGCTCTTTTGCTTTTGCATCTGACTCGCCTCCCTGATGGTCTTTTGGGAATCCTGAAATCTGGGCTTAGCCCTGTAATCAGCTCCCAGGACCCTCACATCTGTACTTTTCCTTGTTTGGTCATCTGTTTAAGTTGGAATCACTTTTGAGTTACTCCATGGATATCTCCCAGGTGTGCTGGCAGAAAAAGCCTTATCTTGTGAGACCCCCGAAGCGGGACCCTCACTCTGTCCCACAGATCGACGGCGACCCCAATCAACCGCAGGAGATGTCACTTGATGCAAAACGCAAGAGGTTTTATTCTTTATTCCAGCGCGCTGGGGCCCAATCTGTACTCACACAAGAGCAGAGGAGTTGTGCGCCCAGCAAGGGGTTTTTCAGCTATTTATATGCTCAAATCACACATCAGGGAGGGGTTGCATGCAGGAGGGTAAGAGGAGAACAAAGAAATTCCAAAAGGGTCTGGTTTGTGTCTTGATAGGGATAAGGCACTCCTTACAGCCTGTTCCTCTCAAGGTTGATTGAAGCTGGGTTTACTCAACCCATCCTTTGTTGGGGCTATCTCCTGTAATAGCCTTGGGGAGGGCGTCATTCCCTCTGTTCCTATCTCTAGCGTGAGAAACCTGGGGAGTTGAGATAAAACAGGCAGCTAGGCCTGGCAGCTGGGCCTGTGCAGTTTGTAACATTCTTTTATTCTTTCAATCTTATAGCTCTCCCAACTACTCAGGTCAGGGCTACTTTTGGTTTAACTTATGGTCACTTTAATTGCTCAAGCCAGAGATACCCTGTCTGTCCTTGGTATATGGCTGCTTTAATTGTGCAGGCCAGACATATTTTTATCTGCCTGTGGTATTTATCTATCCTCTGTACAAATAAGATACGTACCCTGGCGTCTTCAAGTCTCTATCTATGTATTCCTCACCCATGGACCATCATCATCCCTAAAACTCCCTAAACCTGCCTACTTTATCCCTAAAACTCCTTTCACTAGCTTCCTTCTGTCTCCTCACTACTTTGGGAAGAGGCTGAGCCTCAAATATAGCAACCCTCACTACTTCCTTATATATACAGTCATGTGCTGAATAGCCACTTTGGGAAACAGTGGACCACATATGTGAAGGTGGCCCCATAAGATTATAATGAACTGAAAAATTCCTCTTACCTAGTGACTTCATAGCCATAGATTTAAGAGCATCTTAGCACAATGCATTACACAAATGCTTACCACTGTGTTACAATTGTCTACAGAATTCAGTACAGTAACGTGATGGTGCAAGTTTATAGCCTAGGAGCTAGAGGGGACCAGAATTTGTCACCCAAAATATGTCTCTTTGGTATAAGGATTATTGTAGGCTGATTATTTTAAGAAACAGCAGACAGGGGAGAAGTTCTGAAAACCAAGAAGTAACCCTTTATTAGAGATATTTACATTTGAAAGGGACACCTCCAGTTGTAAGGGTGTCTCCCTGGCTGCAGCAGGAAGAGAGGAATAGCCTCTAGAAACTCTTAATCAATGCAGAAGACTAAATAACTTAAATCTGCATAACAACCTTACCCGTATTTACTGTGCTTTTCCGGGTAACCTCCCAGAGCTGACCTCCCTCAACCCCAACATCTAATTTTGTCTTTAGCTACAGATGGCATTTGAGGTGGTGGCTTCAATCATTTTAGCATGTCACTTACTTTTCCTGGGTCTCTCCCAGGTACACAGGAGGTATGTTATTTGTTTGTTTTTCTCCTAGTAATCTGATTTTTATTACAGGAAAGTTTCAGCAAAGAACCCAGAAGGATAGAGGGAAATTATCTTTTCTCCCCTGCAAAGCAATAAGCTATACTATATAGCCTAGGTATGTATTACGCTATACTATCTAGGTTTGTATAAGTGCATTTTATGATGTTCACACAGGAGGAATTATCTCAGAACATATCCTCTTCCTTAATTGAGGCATGACTGTAATGATAGTGAATTTTTGGAGTGGAACCTGGATTCTTTGTCTGCTGGAATCAAAGAATGAATCCACAGACAGAAACTGGTATAGCAAAGGCGGAGATTATTGAAGAACAAGTACAGACGCCCTCGTGGGGAGAGGGAAAGAGTCCCACAGAACTGACTCCCATGTAGGGAAGGGGAAGAGTCCAACTGGGTTCCTTTCCCTGTGGCTTATAAAGGCTGCAGATTCTGGTGTCTGATATCCCCTCTGACTGGTCAATAGCCCCCTTCGAGTTGGTTACTCCTGAGCTCAAAGGTTGAACTTCACATGGGACACATGAGGTTCTCCCCCCTCCTTCCCCATTGTTCCCCTATTCCCTCTGGGCTTTCTTCTTTTCCATCTGAATGAAGGGCTTCCTTCTCTCTATTTTGTAAATATGGACCTTTCTTGGCTACGTCCAGTTCCCTTGTCTTAAGTAAATGCAACTGTTGCTGCTCCCTTGTCTTATGGAGATATAACTGCATCTGGCTTCCTTGTGTTATGGAAATGTACCTTCTCCCAGTCTGCAGCCCCTCACTTTTCCATGGCCCCAATTCTAAAAAATCCCTAAGCCTGCCTACGTTACCCCAAAATTCCTGCTTCATACGTAACAGTCATATCCTTCCTGCCTACAATATAGTTAGTTTTGAGACAGACTGGTAAGCCAGAACAAGCGGAATAGGATATGTGGTGAAACAGCAGTAACCCATAAAGGCTACAGGGACTATGGAGGAGATAGTAAGACCAACCTCCAACAGATTTATGGGTTAGAATTGGCAGAAGATCAGCTCTATCCACCACAGTAACTGATTTCAACTTGAGGTAACCCTTAGCCTCATTATACACTCATTATAGTACATTAGCATACTAAGTGACATACCTCAAACTGAAGTATGGTAGCAGCCATTTCAGGTGGAAATTGTAGTTTAACTATAACCCTGTTGTTTGGCTTAATATAAAAGTTACTTTGATTTTCTAAATTGTATAAGTCATCCCATTCGATTGAATGCCTTATCGATTGAATGACTATTCCATTGATTGTTATCATACTGGTCTTAGAGAGCACATTCTTCTGTACCTGGGAAACAGGACAGCACAATTAACCTAAATTGTTTTAGTGGCCACAGGTGGTGCATTCCAGCTGCCTCAGTGGTCCCAGACCAGGACAGCACAATTACTCTAAATTGTCCTGACAACTCAGTGGTCGGGAGACCTGGGGGCTCTAGATAATGTGTTTCTATCAACTCAGTGATCCGGAGACCCAAAACTGTAATTTAGATAACATGCCTAAGTTTAACCCAGGTTACCCAAGGGCTCTAGATATGTATTTCTGTCAATTCAGTGACCCCAAGACCCGAAACTGTAATTAACATGCTTAATTCTGCTTCTGTAATCTGCTTTTTTGCGAGCCAGGTGCCTCATTCCAAACCCTGGGATGTAATCAATACCTTTGTGATTTTTGCCTATATAAGTCTGGTTTTGCCACCATCTTATTACTATGAGATTTGGGGATGACCCCTCATAGTCCCGGATTGCAATAAATGTGACTCTTTAATTCGACTTCTTGAGGCGTCCTTCTGTGATTCGCGGGGTACATTACAACAAAACCCCTATGATTGGAAACAGAAAGCCTATATAAGGACACAATGACCTATGGTGCTGTTTTCCAGAAAAATCTTGAATATTCCATCCTCATATTCAAGACCCTACCTCTCCATTAAATGAGCCTCAATAAAGAATAAATCCCACTAGGAAGGGGCTCACTGCCTGAGGAGTTGCCTTCTTTCTGATCAGTGCTTCTCCAATTCTCTTTCACTCTAAACTCTGTGCTGGCTCACATTTGAATGCATTCTTGTGGGAAGCCAAGAACTCACAGAGGGTTGTGGACAGTTGGATCCCGAACCCCTGAAAAGCCTGCATCAATTGTACCTGGTAATTAAACTACATTGCCAAGGGCACACATCCTCTTAGCCTTATTCTGTGGGTTTTACAGGACTGGCAAGCCCTCTTTCTAGTGGAGTGAGGCAATAGGTCTAACTAGCATACCTAGGCTCAATATGGAACTAAGCTATGTTTTCCATCATCAGAGGTATTTTGATTGTTGTTTAATTCCACTAGGATATTCTCTTGAGATAAAGATCTGCTGCCCATTTTAATGCCAGATGATGCTGGAACACACAGAAACGCTGTGCTACTTTATGATACTATTTAAGTAAAACTAATTTTAGATTCCTCTTTGACCCCCAAGGAGATGTAAGATTTTTCATTTCTATGCCCAGCAACACATTCTGACTTGTCAGTAATGCCAGAAATCACAGCTCAACAATCTTAAGTGTTAACCATTGAACATAAACCAATGACTCTAATACTTTTTGTACATAGTTGATTTTAAAAGGCTGCAAGATTATTGCATATTTTAGGTTTCTTAGGATACCAACAATTCAATTATAAACTATAAACACTTGAAAATAATTCATTTCCTGCAGAGTGGGATACAAAAATGCAAGATTAATCCTAATTATCTAAGAAGATCTTTATACTATATAATTTATCTCTACAGCAGTTTTAAATAATAATTTTTAAAAATACCTGAAGTAAAGAGACACCAAGAAGACAATTTAATAGCATACACTGTATTCAAAGAAATGTTAATCGCAAATAGTGTTTTCTAATAATTAACTTGTCCTATTCACTTATGTTCTTTTATTCCATTATTTTATTATAGAATTATCCTTCTGCATGTTTCCATAAAATGTAGGCTTTGGAAATTATAAGAAAGCCTATATAAAACTTACACTTTCAAATCTCAAAATATTTGTTTTAGAAGTATCTTTAGCTATAGGGTCAATGTGTCCCATGTGTTACATAATGCGTACAATTTGAAAAAAGTCTAAGAAGGTTTGAAAGCCCATCAAAATTTGTAAGGCTCTTGGATAATTTTATTTTAAGAAAAGGTTTTAAATGGCTTTTTTTGTTGTTGTTAAAGTAGTAATAGTCATTCCCACAGAAAAGCTATTGGCAACATGAAACAGCTTCAATTACATCCAACATAACATGTGATCTGGAGATGAAACATAAGTTATTTTTTTTAAATAAAGGAAGACTATAACAAACACATACATGACTTAGAGTCTGAGTCAATAGTATGGGATTCTCAAATGGAATAAGTATTGGGCTGATTGTTTATTTTCCCTTCAGCAAATGAGGTTAGATAATATCTTGCAAACAAGAACCTTATTTTTAACACAAATCCAGAAACAGAGTGCACACAGCTCATGCTTTGCAGAAATAATCAGAAAGTTGCCTTGTGAAGGTCAAGTCTGTCACACTGAGTAGATGATAATATCTTAGAAGTAGAGCTCATTTTTGAAATAAATGTGTCAACCAATGATCTAGTTAAGTAGCCAAATATTCATTACTCTATTTATAGTCATCACAGAAATATTCTATTAAATCCATACTAACCTCTGCAACTTGTATTTATAGAGCATCTATCACCTGAAGATTTGAAAATGCATGCTGTCTCTTATCTAACTTAGCTTCACAAATGCTTTGATTACAAGTATCTTATGTTTTAAAAAACAAAGTGCACAGAAAGGGTAAGTTATTTCTTTGTAATCATACAATAAGAAAAGGGGAGCTTCAAAGCTTGCATTACAGTTAACAGGGCCCAGTCCACATTAGCAAGTAACCTTGCAACATGCCCGCACACACACACAAAAATGCTGTAGAAAATGGTTCCAAGTATACAAAGAGGTTTAAATTAAAATATGGATTATTTCTTAATCCAGATGGCAATTTGGCTTTATTGTTTTATAATAAAATTCACAAGTTACCATGCCATCAGCCCTTTTATCTGCTTTTCATTATGTGACTACGTAATCCTATATTATAAAAGCCTAATATGCTAAGTGTCTGGTCGACCAGTAGGCTGTTCAACCAATCAAAGCGTATTATGCTAATGATATGCTAACGCCACTAAATTGCTGGCTATGATCACCAGGGGGCAGGTAGTCCACTGGTTGACCAGTCACTATGATGTGCACTGACCACCAGAGGGTAGATGCTCTGACCGGTAGGTTAGCTTGCTGCTGGGGTCCAGCTGATCAGGACTGAGTGAGACAGGCCGGACATGCCCTGGAGCCCTCCTGTGGTCCCTCCCCTATTGGCCAACCTCCCGCATCCCTCCCTGGCCCTGATTGTGCACTGGCGGGGTCCCTCAGCCCAGCCTGCTCCCTCTCACAATCTGGGACCACTCAGGGGCTATCAGAGAGCTGGTTTTGGCCCGATCCCGCAGGTCAGGCCTAGGGACCCACTGGTGCACTACTTTGTGCACCAGGCCTCTAGTTGTATATAAAGAAAAATGTTAAAGGATAGCTGCATCTAAATGATTTTCATTTTGCCTTTATATTAATCTGATACATTTGTTTGTATATTATTTTTCAAAAAGTATGAGGTATATTTATTTAGCAAAAGTATCCTGTTATAATTTTGAGTTATTATTAATTCAAAACTCCTCCTAAGACTACCTTTAGAAAAATTATAATATATTAGAAGTCAAGTCTCTCTTAAGGACATAAGCCTTAAGAGCTTTCTAATTGACCCCAACTTTATTGTTACCAGACAAATACAAAAGAATATGTAATAATACGATAGAATACGCCTGCAATTGACTGCGTTTGACTTTGATAACTGAGCATGTTTATAGAGAAGTCACAATATGTTGGTAGCCCTTTGCCACCAATTTAATCCCATTCTGACCACTCAGCAGAACACAACCATCCTGAGTAAGAGGGATAGCAAAGAGTATTTCAGAATCATGTCAGTGGGGATGTAGCACCAGCATGGCACTTAGTTACCAATTTATCACAAGGCTGCACCAGTGACACAATGGGCAAACTGCCTAATGTGACTGGCTATCTAGAATGAACTGGCTACTCCTTGTATAGGAAAAATATGGGTCAGCTGTTTTGAGGAACACCATTTATTTAGAATAATTAAACACCTAGGTTCTTGTTCCTCATCTTGGGCAAACACCCCTTTAAGCTACATGTTTTCTCTTCTGCTTCTAAGCCTAACATCTTAATTATGCATAAAAATGAATAAACTCTACCTTCCTATTTAATCGTTTTTTAAAAAATCCTATTTTCTCTGTAAAGTGCTTAGTAACAAGGGGTTTGTGAATAACCAGCTAGGCAACTTTGCACTTAATTCTCTGGACTTCAGATCTCTCATTGATAAAGTGATTTACTTTTAACCATGTTAGCTCTAATTTTCTTTAGTTCTATAATCAGACTCTCAGCCTTGGCCTTCCTTTCCCATAAGCATACACAAGAAAGTTTTTATTCCTTTTTATTCCAGGAATAAACTAAATCTGTGAATAGACCTTATTCTCAGAGTATAGAAGTAATATATACCTTTGGACACAAAGATAGGAAAAGTCTTCCTTTGCTCTTAACCCGTTTCCTACCAGTACATTTAGAATAATGCATTATTATCCTTCAATCTCTTTTACAAATATGAATTTAACATACACACTATATAAAAAGCATTTTGCTAGATTCTAAGAGGGATTAAAAACCATTAAGTATAAAATGTATGTTCAAATTATATTTCCTGCTCTCCAGGATTTTACAACCTATTTGAGAGAATAACAAAGGAAGAAATTGAAAAAACAATATGAGGCAGAACTAGAGCATGGTTCAGAGTAAGTGGGCATTAAGTGGACCATTAAGCCCTGAATGGTTTGGCTCAGTGGATAGAGCGTTGGCGTGCGGACTGAAGGGTCCCAGGTTCTATTCCAGTCAAGGGCATGTACCTTGGTTGCGGGCACATCCGCAGTAGGAGGTGTGCAGGAGGCAGCTGATCGATGTTTCTCTCTCATTGATGTTTCTAACTCTCTATCTCTCTCCCTTCCTCTCTGTAAAAAATCAATAAAATATATTAAAAAAAAAAAAAGGGTGACTAACCTACCCGATTTGGCTCAGTGGATAGAGCTGCAGTTCTCAACCTGTGGGTCGCAACCCCTTTGGGGGTTGAACGACCCTTTTACAGGGGTCGCCTAAGACCATCGGAAAACACATATATAATTACATATTATTTTTGTGATTAATCACTATGCTTTAATTATGTTCAATTTGTAACAATGAAAATACATCCTGCATATCAGATATTTACATTATGATTCATAACAGTAGCTTAAATAGAACAATAGAGTAACCTTGGAATGGAGATAAGAAATGTCCTAACCTTTGGAATAGAATGGATAGGATTAAGATCAAATAGTATAAATACAGATGTAAGAGGACAATAAAATGAGGAACCTAGCTATGATAATCACCTGAATGCTGCCTCCGTGTCATTCCTTCTTAGCCGACTCTGTCCACACCTTTGGGAACCCCTGGACCTGCTGGGGCTGGACCCCAACACCAAGGTACATGCCCTTGACTGGAATCAAACCCGGGACCCTTAAGTCCGCAGGTCGATGCTCTATCCATTGAGCCAAACCGGTCAGGGTGGCAACTAAATATTTTAGACACTAATGAAATTCAAAGGAGGACAAGATCATGGTACGAAAGAGGAGTTTTGAAAAAGGACAGGAGTTATGTGTTCTACATTATTTCCACTCTCAGACACTGGCAGTTGATAAGTGTTCTTGGTGTTTTGAATCTTTGCTAGCATGTGATAGTATCATTTTTTTTTTTTAACTTTGGGCAAAATTCAATAGGTAAGAAATGATGTTGTAGTTTTTATTCACATTTATCTGATTTTAATGAGATTAAACTCATTGTCATATTTATTAGTGGACACTTACATAAAAACCCTAGTTGTTGATTTTGCTAATTTTTCTATCGTTTATATACTACTTCTCTTTAGTGTTTTTATTTTCTTTTTTACTCCCTCCTCTTTAGTGTTTTTATGTTATCACAAAGTTGGGGAAGTCTCTTGCTATAGGTGCATAAATGGGGCTTTGACAGTGAGTGAATCACCTTCCCTTGCAATTAGCTGCACAGTCAACATTGTTAAGGTGTAAAAAAAGTTCCTCTAACATAGACAGATCCTTGAGTGTGCAGATTAAGTGCATCAGCACTGTATTTCCATGCACTTAAAATGCTGGTCCACAGAAAGATCAGGAGCTGGTGCCAGCATGCAAATTGTCCCTGCTTTCTTCATCAAGAACATCTTGCTATGAAAAAAAAAAAATCCAGCTGAACAAAATATTGTGCTTAGTTCTATACATGGTTTACTTTTTAGCTCAAGTATATTATCTCATTTCAGACCCACTAACAGTTTGAGAATTGGCAGCCAGTCATGAAAATTTATCCTAAACTGGGGTTTTTTGTTATTGTTTTTTAAGTATACTTTTATTTATTTTAGAGAGAAAAGGGAGAGGGAGAGAGAAGTAGAAACATGAATGATGAGAGAATCATTGATCAGCTGCCTCCTGCACACACACACACCGCCCCCCCAGCCCACGCCCCCCATGTGCCCTGACCAGGAATCAAACCATGACCTCTTGCTTCATAGGTCAAAGGTCAACCACTGAGTCACACTGGCCAGCTGATCCCAAACTGTTCTAGTCCTCCAAGGGTTTTTTTGTTTGTTTGTTTGTTTATATTGAAACAGGAATTTTAGGGGAATATGGGCAGGCTTAGGGAATTTTTAGAATTGGGGTCCATGGAAAAAACAACAGGGCTACAGATTGGGAGAAGGTATATCTCCATAACACAAGGAAGCTAGGTGCAGGGAGCAGCAACAGTTGCATTTACATAAGAAAAGGAGCTGGAAGTAGCCAAAAAGGTCTATATCCTATATAATAAAAGGGTAACATGCAAATTGTCCCCTCGACTGGGAGTTTGACCAGAGTTCGACCGGGGGTAGGGCCGGCGTGCCAACTGCCCTCAGTCC
The DNA here is from genome assembly GCF_963259705.1 of Myotis daubentonii. NCBI lineage: Eukaryota > Metazoa > Chordata > Mammalia > Chiroptera > Vespertilionidae > Myotis > Myotis daubentonii. The sequence continues at coordinate 71,264,964 of NC_081846.1, read as the reverse complement.
CTCCCCCCAGCCGGCCCTTCCCTGATCGGCTCCCCCGCCACCCCTGATTGGGATGAGGCTGACCAGCCTACCTCCCCCATCCCCTCCCCTGGGCCAGCCCTGCCTGGGTGGCCTGGCCAGACCCCACCCATGCACAAATTTGTGCACTGGGCCTCTAGTTTACTAAATAAAGAAGGAAGAAAGCCCAGGAAGAAAAGGAGAACAATGAGGGAAGAAGGCCTGGCATGTCCCATGTGGTGGTTGACCTTTGAGCTCAGGAGTTGCTATAGTGACCAAATCAAAAGGGGGATAGTGGCTAATCAGAGGGGAATAGCTGGACACAGGGACTTCCAGCATTATAAACTGTGGAAGAAGGGAGGGGTAGACTCTTTCCCTCTCCCCATGTCAGAGTTCATTCAGTGGGAGCCTGTACTTGTTCCTCAATAAATCTCTGCCTTTGGTATACTATCCTCTGTCTGTGGATTCGTTCTTTGACTCTGGCGGACAAAGAATCAGGGTTCCAGTCCAAAAATTCCGTATCAGTATCTCTGCTCGCCTAATCACTCACTGGTGCTCAAAGAAAGTCATCTGTTATTTGTTCCATTTGTTTCTGTCTATATAACATAACTTGAAGTCCTACCTTACCACCAGGCTGAAGAATAATGAAGATCAGTGTTCATGTAACAGCTTTACAAACATGGAGAGTTCTGTAATGCTGAATAATGATGTCATAATTTTGAATGCTTTTTTTGTTCCTTTCTCTATGATTTCCTTTCTTTACAATCCAACATCTAACTGCTGGTATATCTGTGTTTTTATCTCTGAACAATTTACACTTTTTCTGTCACTGTTACAAGTAAAAAATACCAGTAAAATTATTCAGCACATTTTGCCTTTTATTCCTTTTATTAAAAAACAAAAACCAAAATTAAAACCTGATTGCCCTAGTTGGTTTGGCTCAATGGATAGAGTGTTGGCCTACAGAGTCCCGAGTTCGATTCCAGTCAAGGGTAGTACATGCCTGGGTTGCAGGCTCAATGCCCAGTAGTGGGCATGCAGGAGGCAGCTGATCAATGATTCTCTCTCATGGTTGATGTTTCTATCTCCCCCTCTCCCTTCCTCTCTGAAATCAATAAAAACAACAACAACAATATAAAAATACCTGATTAATTACATCAGCACCTTACTCAAAATGGTTCTCATTGGGGAAACCTAATGAAATTGTAAGCCTATCCTAAGCTTTAAACTCAATCATATTCACTTCTATTTTATCAGAGAACCCAAAGCTTTATAACAGAAGCACTCCTTTCCACAGGAAAGTTGTTCTTAACATTTGCTCTTTTAAAAAAAAAATTACAACTTGTAACTTCTGGTATTTTGAAAACTGAATTCCAAAATAGAAGTAGGCTAAAGTGGAAGATTTAGGTCTGTGCATTTGAAATGCCACATTCTAATAGATAATACCAGGACCTCAAGGGCATGACTAAAGGTTTTTTTCTCCAAAAATAAAAAGAAGTTATATTTATGTTTTAAAGCATTTTAGTTCATAGTTTACTTTGAAATGTCTTAAAAGGTGTGTTCTTAGTTAGAGGTATGTATTTTTCTTTGAGGCAGTTTATACAAAGATCTTGGAGGGAAACCTAAAATATTGAATTTAACTAACTTTGAAAAAAATTGAGGAAACCAACATCAGGTTATTTTGAGGGAAGAGTAAAATTTCTCTGAAAATAACAGTAGTGTAAAAAATTATTCTCCTTGGCTTAGAAGGTTAATCATGACAATACTTCAGCTTTAGAAAGAAAGATATTGTTGCCGGCGGATGTGGGGTTATTGCGATGTTGCAAGGAAAGTATTCTGAGAGACCCGTGTATGGAATATTGTGGCGTGGAGGCCCTGGGTTCCCAAAGTTCCATCTCCATCTGTCTTGCCATGGAAAAAGTCCAAGCTTGCCTTCACCAGGCCCAGAAATAGGGCCAGTGTCCAGAGATTCTGTGCCATTCCGGGCTGGCACTGTGCCCAGGCGGCTGCTAGGGCCACATGGCTGCTACAGAGAGAAGTGCAAGTGAGCGCCTGGAACCAGCATTTGTTACAGCGGAGAAGGGAGGGGAGAGGGGAAATGGGAGAGGGGAGAGAGGTATATTTGTTAAGCTGGGATTATATTAATGCGGCCTTCAGAAAAATTAGGTCTTCTTTTCAAACTAACCCATCTATTTCCCAAGCTTTCCAGGCTTCTGATGGGCCCATCCCCTAGCCAATCTAATTCTTTTCCTAGGCTACACAGACAGGCCTCTATGGTCAACACCTTGGTCCATATCGCATGTGCTTACCTCATCCTTTATTGTTCTGTCCCTTCCCCAGTGATCTGTTGGGAAAGAGGGTGATTCCCTGGGGAGTGTGTAGAGCTGTAACTTCCTAATGAAGCAAGCATGCTTCTGTTCCCTAGTTTATTATAATTAATGATGTCTGATTCCCTTTGCTCTCTTCCCTTAGTAATATTTAGCTACCTACACTAACAATATCACTGATTACTTTTTCTAAATATAAATTATAGATATTTACTATTATTGCTGAAAGGAGTTTCTAGGGGTAAAATAGGAAGGTTTAGGGAGTTTTAGAAATAGAAAAGGTCCATGGGGGGAGGACTACAAAGGTGAGGGCTGTGGAGCTGCCAAAAGGCATACATTCACAGAGAAAAGGCACCACAGGATAAGGAGAGAGGAAGACCCTCATTCACAGAGGATAGGGGAAAGCCACAGGATAAGGGGAGAGGAAGACACCCATTCACAAACGACAGGGAAAAGCACCACAGGGGATAGAGAAATGCTGACAAAAAGGAGAAAGAGGAAAAGGGATTTTCACCACCTTGGGACTTTCTCCCTACCTGGGAGTCTGTACTTGTTTCCAATACATTTCCAGCTTTTCATATTCCACCTTTCGTCCGTGGCTTCATTCTTTGAATCCATCTAGACAAGAACCCAGGAAGGAAATCACCTTTGCATCCTGTTCAGAAGAAACCACTCACTTTATTGTTAAATATTTTTTTATGTTTAACTTTTTTTTATATATATATATATATTTTATTGATTTCTTACAGAGAGGAAGGGAGAAAGATAGAGAGTTAGAAACATCGATGAGAGAGAAACATCGATCAGCTGCCTCCTGCACACCTCCTGGGGAAGTGCCCGCAACCCAGGTACATGCCCTTGACCGGAATCGAACCTGGGACCTTTCAGTCTGCAGGCCAACGCTCTATCCACTGAGCCAAACCGGTTTTGGCTATGTTTAACTTTTTAATAGAATGTTTTCATTTTAAAAAGTTGAAAATATGAATGCTTCCTATTTTAGCTTATAACTATTAGCCTAAAGCTAGAACACTTTAGGGTGGACAATGTAAATGACTACATAATCAAGATACCTTCATGGCTTCTTTAAACTTAAGTCAATTAAAATTCCATAATTTTTTTGATAAATATATGCATAAGTGCCTGAGATCAGTTTATGAGGCTATGGATATATAATTATTATAATAGAAGAAACCTAGAATTATTCTATTATTCATCAAAAGGAAACTGACTAAATTTAAAATAAAAAAAGCAAATTATAGAATATTCTATCATTTTGTTAAAAAATATATTATATGTAACAGTTTATAGCTATATATGCCTGAAAGATTATATACCAAATGATTATCAGAAAACCTCTTTCCAAGCCTGTGTGGCTCAGTGGTTGAGTGTCGACCTATATACCAGGAGGTCTCTGGTTTGATTCTCAGTCAGGGCACATGCTTGTGTTGCGGGCTCAATCCCCAGTAGGGGACATGCAGGAGGCAGCTGATCAATGTTTCTCTCTCATAGATTTCTATAGTTTCTATCTCTCTCTTCCTCTGCCTTCTTCTCTCTCTAAAATCAATTAAAACCTATTTAAAAAAAACATTAATGCAACAGGATGGGCAGAGGAAATGTAGGGGGCTTTAATTACAACTGAAATGTATTTTTTACAGTTTCAGTTTTACTATGCTTTTGTTTTACAATACTTTTGGAAGAAAAATAATAAAATTAAATAACCCCAATAAATAGTATTTAAAATATTCACAGGGGGGTAGTTATGGGGTAAAGATGAACTCTGTGTATATAGGCTAAAGATGGTGGCCTATGGGATATGAGAAGTCGGCTGCCAGGTGATCGAATTGGAGATAAAGAACAACACAAAAGACACATACACACCGCAATCACCAGAAGTCAAGGTTAGGTGCTGTGCCAAGTCTTGGAAAGTTTTCAAAACTGACAAGTCATGGTCTGATATTAGGTTAGAGGTCAAAACATGGAGACTTCCATGAGCTGGTAAGAACAGTGTTATTAAATGCCCATTCAACATCATTTCAAGTTTAGTAAGTAGCCAGAGTACTCATCCCCATAAATCAAGATGAGGAAATTCACCTACTGATCATGAACCTAGAATCAATAGAAAGAAAGAAAATCAATAATTATAACCTTTAGGCCAAAAACTGTGGGGGCAAGGTTAGCAGTTTGGGCCAAATAGGGTCCAGGAATACAAATATGCGCTCTATTTAGTAAACAAGGAGACCAGGGATAAAAGTAGGGGAAAGTCTTCTTGTCTCCCAGGAGGTCGCTTCTATGTCTATTAGTGATGCAGAAGTGCATCCAGGTATGGCCAGCCTAGGACATCAAATAAAAATGGGTTTGTAACATTGGGTTCCTAATCATTAGTTAAGCTGACAGGAATGGAAAGTTGTTAAATTCTACCTGAGAGCAGGATCTTCTCCGTATTCTTATTTGCAGTGCAGTAATTTGGGAAGACTGTAAATATTTAAAATTTCCCTGTTTGTAAGCTAATTTTATTTCTCTCCCCCATTGTGGTTACCTAAAAATAGTTCCGCAACTTTTTAGAAAATATATATTTTTATTGACTTCAGAGAGGAAGGGAGAGGGGAGAGAGATAGAAACATCAATGATGAGAGAGAATCTGCACTCCCCACACTGAGGATTGAGCTCACAACCCAGATATGTGCCCTTGACCGGAATCAAACCTGGGACCCTTCAGTCTGTAGACTGACACTCTATCCTCTGATCCAAACCAGCTAAGGCTGCAACTTCTTATTTTCAGTTTGTAGAGAATTTTTTATTTGATTGCCCTCCTTCTATTGGTTCCTAGGCATTTTTTTTTCTTTATTTCTTGTGTTTTCACCAGGCACTACCTCATCTTAAGAAGGTCATTAAAATTTTCAAGTTTATGCTAAGGACAGTTACCCCTCCCAACTTGATGCTTATGGACTTTAGGGAGTAAGAGCTCCACTTCATCATCCCAGTCACTGATAAAGATGTAGTAATGGACCTGGGACAGATTCTGAAGCATCACTCAATATCCACTCCCACCCCTCAGGGCAACGTGGACCGATTAATAACTACTATCTGAGTGTGACCTTCCCAGCAGTTGCACACCCTATGCCCTAATAGCAGGATCTCAACTCTGCTTTGTGGCTCCCTAATTAATGCCATATGAGACCAAATTAAAAGCCTGACTGAAATAAAGATCTTGTATCTATTGCTTTCCTTTTAACTACAAGGTCTGCCACTCTGACTCAGAGGAATTAGATTAGTCTGATCTGATTTGTTCTTCATAAAGACACATTTCAAAAAAATTCCCCCTGAGAGCTTCTATATGTTTGCCAATTGAGAACTGATCAATAAAAAGAATACATGGCAGTCCTTGTGCTTCAAAAATTTGCACTCTGGATACAGATATCCCTTAGCAACCAGAAGGATTCAATGCAGTGTGACTTTTAATTTTTAAGCACCAAGGTCAATGTATAGCTGTACATTGGCTCATCATTTTTCACAATTTTTTTGCACAAAAGATATGCTTCAGTGTTCATTTATTTGCTATTTTATTCTCCTCACACATCTTACTCAGATGTATATGGAGGCTTAAGATTTTGATCAATCTAAAAACTGGTCAACAGCTCAGGAACATTCCTTAGAGAAGACCAGGGATATAATTTTAAAATAACGCGAAGGAATAATAAGTACCACACTTACAACCAGTTCATTCAGGTGGCTCTTTCTGATTAGACTTCAGACAAAAATGCTGCTCTGTGTTTTATAGTAATTTGAGAAAATCCTGCCATGATGATTACAGCAAAACTGTGTGGGCTCTGAAGGACACTACTGAAAGCTCTTCAGAAAGGAATCCAGAAGATAAATATATTTTGTAGCGTCCTTAATCTTTCAGTGTTGTACCAAATCATAGAAATGCAATCTGTTTTCTCTTCAACACTATTCAAGTACATAAAAGAAAAAAACTAATTATATGGTATGTGCTCAAAAAAAATAACCAAGCAGTAAATATCAAGTTACTTATAAAACACACAACGTAAGATAGATATTTTCCATTCTTTTAGTAAATATCTGTTGAGTACCTACTATGTGGCAGGCATTGGTCCAGGCCCTGGTGATACATGGAGAAATAAATAAGACAATATTTCCTGTCTTCCTGGATTCTACATTGTAATGAGGAGGAATACACCATAAGCGCTGATGTGGAGAAGAATAAAGCAGAGAAGGGTTCAGAAGTAAAAAGTTCTTGTTAAAATTGGGTTGATAAAAAGACTTCACTGATCAGAAAAACTGAAGGAGATGAGGGAGCAAGCCATGTGGTTATCTGAGGAAGTGAGTTTTCAGACTGGAACAGCAAGGACTAGATTAAGATAGTTTTTAAAATTTAATTAAAGAAACCTGACCATTATAGCCTCAAATATTGAGTTGATGAAGAGGAAAAGGTGAGAGTTATTTTATATGTACAGATACTAATTAATTTTTAAATGAAAATAGTTTTTAATTACCTAGAGTAGATCACAAGTATTTGCATTAAAATGTGCCTTTTAGTAAATATATATGCATAAAAATAGCCCTTTATAAGTGAAAATTATTTTATTGAAGAAATATTATTGTCAAAGGTTTTTAATCAAATTTATGTATTAGAAAAGCAACTATATGAACAGTATTTTCTTAATGTTATTAGTTATATTTTGAGAGGTTATGGGCAGAAAGATTTTTCCTATAGGTAGCATACACATGTACCCATATTCATATTCAACACACGGATACACACGCCTATAGCACAAAAGTAATGGAATATTACAGTTAACAGTTGAAATTCAAAAATGCTAACCCATTCACCTTTCGTAATCTTAAAATATATATGAAATAGCCAAGTAAGTAATTTGAAAAAAAATTATGCTTTATATATAGGAAGACAAGGAACACATTTGTCTTATTTTGAACAGCTTAAATTCTGAGGCTTAATGAACTGAAAAAATCACTCAACATGATTGCCAAATGCATGCTATCCTTTTCTACCTACTTTACTTTCTCCCTCAGAAGAGTAAGGAAAGGGTTACCATTGGCACCTGTACAAAAGAAAATCTATAATGTAGGGCAATTTTCAATGTGTGTCAATTTTAAAGGCTCGAAAACTGTGCAATTTTATGGAAAGTGAATGGTTTCATCCTTTTCATAATTTAAATGTCTGATTGAATCAACTCAAGCATTTAATCAATCATATTACAAGTAAGGCTAGCTACAATATGACTAAATTGTCAGGTTAACCTTCTGTGGCTGTAATTGGCATAAAGTATTATCCAAATTGTGTAAAAGGACATTGACATAAAGTGTGCAACTTGGAAACCAGAAAAAGATAGCTGTGATGATGTTGTCCTAGGTCACAGGGAGAACAAGTTCAGAACATCCTATAATAAGTTTGTAATTGACAAAAGAGATAGAAATAATGGCCTCTTATTAACATGGTGGACCAAGTGAAGAAAACAATAATGTGCTAGGGCATACTAGGGTGCGTTAGTTAAAGCATGGTTTGTAATCACCATAAATCACAGACATAAAGGAAAGTGCTTATACTAAGTTGATGCTTGGTTACTCAAGTGATAAGGACAGAAAATTCTTTATTTTTTCTTGAGTGAGAAAAAATATATATGGGTTATAAATTTATAAAAGTTTAGGCAAATTTGCAAAGGGAGAAATGTATCAGAAAGAAAAGTTTTATGAAAAACTTTAGACTTAAGATTGACATTTTCCTAGATAGCTATTTTACCCCCCAAATTGTTCAGATGCATATATGTATATATGTATATATACATACACACACATACATATATACATATATCCTATATAATAAAACTCTAATATGCAAATCAACTGAACGGCAGAATAACCAGTAGCTATGACACACATTGACCACCAGGGGGCAGATGTTCAATGCAGGAGCTGCCCCCTGATGGTCAGTGCACTCCCACAGGGGGAGTGCCGCTCAGCCAGAAGCCAGGCTCATGACTGGCGAGCGCAATGGTGGTGATGGGAGCCTCTCCTGCTTCCACTGCAGGTGGGCGGTAAGGAGAGAGGGATCCTGGACTGTGAGAGTCCTGGACTGTGAGAGGGATGTCTGACTGCAGAGGTGGTCCTGGACTGTGAGAGGGTGCAGGCCGGGCTGAGGGATCCTCCCTCCCCAGTGCATGAATTCGTGCACTGGGCCTCTAGAGTGTGTGTGTGTGTGTGTGTGTGTGTGTGTGTGTGTATACGTATATATATATATATATATTTATCAATGTCATATTTGGAAAGAATGTACATGTGAGGAAATATATGATCAAAAACTAATGGACTAAATTTTCAAGTCTCATAAGTATTACCATAGGCCAAAACTAGAAGTAGCCAAGTTAGTCAAAATTTGATACTATTTTTCATATCATACTTCTTTAAAAATCCTCAGTTTGGTAATTATTTTTATAATTCTGATATCTACTTCCACCATTTTGAGTTCTTAAGATAGTATACATTTAAAAAAAAAAAAAAAAATATATATATATATATATATATTGATTTCAGAGAGAGAAAGGGAAAGGGAGAGAGGGATAGAAACATCAATGATGAGAGAGAATCATTGATTGGCTGCCTCCTGCATGCTCTCTATTGGGGATTGAGCCTACAACCCTGGCATGTGCGCTGACCATAAATTGAACCCACAACCTTTTGGTGTACTGAGTGATGCTCCAATCAACTGAGCTACCTGGAGGCCAGGGCTATTTTTATTTTATTTTTTTGATAGTCTAAAATGAGCATAATAGCATATCTTTCTTATGGTGCGTCACTTCTATTTTCTGGACATAAGTTTCTTACTAGCTTGAAAAACAACATATTATCATATGCCTTTATTACTCCAGACATTATATATGTTTCAATTAAACTTAGTTTTTCATTTGGAAAAGTTTCTTTTGGGTGATAGTTATTGTGGGGAGGAAATAGGGAGGCAAGTTACAGAATTAATTTTCATATATTAGGCTGTGAGAAAGTATCCACATTTTTATTTAACTAGCATCAATAAATGTAATAGTATACATTATACAGACTAATAATAATTCTGTTCAGCAAAGGGGCCTGACAACTGATAAAAGAAATAATTTATTTACACTCCATTGTCAGTGAAATTTGGGGATAACCTCAAAAAGCAACATCCTGGGAAGGACTTTGAATGAAAATAAAAAAAACAAACACATAGTTGTGTACGTTAGAGTACTTTCATGTAATAGTATAACATTCCCAACCCTTCCATTTAACTAATAGCTTATAAGATACCAATATCCTTCCCATAGAGGTTCCACAAATTCTACGAGCCTTGTTTGGTTTCTGAAACTCTCTGATGAGACAAGTACTGATCTGCAGGTGATCTTGACTGGACTTGGTCTGGGTTTAAATCCTAAAGTGGCTCAGGCATCAGAAATTGTAAAATTATTTACTTTTCAAGCAACTTAAAGTAATGGTCCAGGCTACTGGGTCCATAGCAGGACAGTAGGACATAGCAGTTCTTATATATTAAGCTTTTTGGAGAGTTACATTATTTTTTCATAATACATTGCTTAAAATCACCCCAAACAATTTTGCCAAAATCTTCAAATTTAGAGAAATAATAGTATTTTTAGGGATGTTTATTTTATTATGAGTGGAAAAACTTGATTAAACTAAAATTTCAGAATCCAACCCGTGACAGGAGGATGCTCAACCAATTGAATCACATCAGCCAGGGCTTCTGGGTATCCTTTTAAATTACTAGAGTCTGTCTTACCTTTGCTATCAGACCTAACAACAATGCTTGATTTGATTTGACTCTGACTCCGAGAATTCTAGGGCTAGGGGATAAGGACCATCAGCTTAAACTTAATTTCTGTGGTCCTGACTGGCTTAGAAGGAGCTGCAGAAAACTGCCCTTAGATTGAGGCCTCATAGCTTAAGAGAAGGCCTAGTCAGAACTCGAGGTACTTTAGTGTTGGTGAGGTGTTGAAACTAACCAACATTTGGAGTTCATGCACACTGAGCCTTCAAGCACCTCAGTTTCCTTATCTACAATAAGAGAGGAGTGGTTACTGATCTTTAATGCCCTTTTTAGCACTAAAATTACAGACTTTCAGGAATCTGTCAAGAGACTGCCTTGGTATTATCACTTTACAACTAGCCGAATGCCAAAGACCAGCAGGGACTCTCAGCAGTTAGAGGAAACAGTAAATGATTAGTCATTTTCTTTGTTTATGATGCTGAAACTGCTCAGCCCAATTGTACCTGAAGCTTGCAGAATGTGAGGGGTCAGAACAGATTAGGCAACCAGTCCACACTCCAGACCTCCAAGTACGACATCCCAGGGGAGGTGGTAGAAAGACAAGGCACTCTTACCGCCCAAAATAAAATTAGAATAGTAATGCTTAAGATCTCTATATTGTTCCTCTGGTGATTATTCCTTTCCTGTGCTTGAATAAGGTTGATTAGTTGAGTGGCCCTACCCAGGATTATTCAACAGTAAGCCAAACAACCAAAGAAACAATCTGTCAAAAATCAAATCAGTGACCTGTGGAAGAGAATGTTTTTGTGTTTATCTATAACTAGAGGCCTGGTGCACGAATTTGTGCACAGGTGTGGTCCCTCTGGGTGGCCTGCAGGGATTGGGCCGAAACCCACAGTCCAGCACTGCCTGCAGCTCATACCTGCTGCTCTTGCTTATCCTGGCCCGACAGTGTCTGCCGTGGGCTCACACCCAATCAGTCCTGATTGGGGAGAGGCTTGTGCTGCCACAGCAGTACTCACCAGCCATAAGCCCTGAAGCTGGCGCCCTCCCAAGGGGAGTGGCCTGCGAGATCAGGCTAAAACTGGCTCTCCAACATCCCCCGAGGGGTCCTGGATTGCAAGAGGGTGAGGGACCCCACTGGTGCATGATGGGGCCAGGGAGGGACCACGGGAGGGCTCCAGGACATGTCCGGTCCATCTTGCTCAGTCCTGATTGGCTGGACCCCAGAGCAAGCTAACCTACTGGTCGGAGCATCTGCCCCTGGTGGTCAGTGCATGTCATAGCGAGCTGTTGAGCAGCCTTAGCATATCATTAGCATATTACGTTTTGATTGGTTGTTCGGTTGTTCTACTGTTCGGTCTATTTGCATATTACCCTTTTATTATATGGGATAATTAAAGCTTAATATGCTAATTAGACTGAATGTCCTTCAGGACGACCTTCTGGTCGAAGCCGGGGCTGTGAGGGAAGCCCGGGTCCCGGGTGCCTGCGGATGGCCAGAGAGAAGCCTGGGTCCTGGAGGGAAGCTGGTGCCGACAGCTGGGGGAAGGAAGGCCTACTCTTGCATGAATTTTGTGCATCGGGCCTCTAGTACAATAATAAATATAAAAACATGGGATTATTGACTACCATACCTTAGTAAAAATTTATAATCATCATAAAGTCAATTAAATGTCAAAAAGTGTTTTAACACTAATAATTTTTTCACTTCTAGTGAAAAATTCCTATTAGTGAAATATTTTAGGGGGGGGGCGGTTTCTAATAAGGCTATAGTTTTTTTGTTTTTTTTTAAAAATATATTTTATTGTTCCCTTACAGAGAGAAAGGGAGAGAGATAGAGAGCTAGAAACATCGCTGAGAGAAAAACATCGATCAGCTGCCTCCTGAACATCTCCTACTGGGGATGTGCCCGCAACCAAGGTACATGCCCTTGACTGGAATTGAACCTGGGACCTTTCAGTCCGCAGGCCGACGCTCTATTCACTGAGCCAAACCGGTTTTGGCAAAGCTATAATATTTGAAATAACTTTCTGATTTTTATATTATCACTCAAGGGCACATTAAACTGCCGAACAGAGCTGGTTAACAGTCCATCCTCTGTACTCCCATATCATCTGGCCCATACACCTGCTAAAGTCCTAAAGGCACTTTACTAGTATAATCATTGGTTTACTTGTCTGTTTATTCATACAATTCAATAAATTACTTCACCAAAGGAGATGTATTTTATTCATTTATACCTCTTTAGAATATAAAAAATGCAAGTTAAAAATGCCACAATTCTCATTTAAAACAAGCATAGTTACTATTTTGGTTAATTTGTGCTTCCTTATTTTTATACTTATGTGGTTACATTAGACTTAGAGCTCTTATATTAGATTGCCTATGAGTAACACCCATGGAACTTAATAAAAATGCAGATTTCTAGTTTCTGCTAAGATATCTGGATTTAGTGAGACTGGGAGATGGCCCAGATAGTTAATTTTAATAAACACCTTAGGCAATCAATCTATTTACCACCTTATGAGATATGTCACACTAGACTTTTTAATAGGTGGAAGTCACTCATCGACTCTATTTCTACTAGAATTTATAGAAGATGCTACTCCAAACTCTGTCTCTTTGGCATAAGATTATGCTTGGATTTCAAGAGTGATTTCTGTTTCTGGGCCTAAACTCTGTTAGGCATTTGGTAGCAGTAATTTCAGAAATTAAGCTCTTTTAAAACATTATTTCCTGAGCATATGTACTTAATAACAATTTGCTTGTGTTAAATATGTTTGGGTCTTGAACATAAATGCCACACTCCATTTGAGTAAGGTTATTGGCTGCATAAGTAGAAACAAATTTCTTTTTTTTCCCCTTACACTTTGTTATCTTTTAACTTAAAAAAAAAATGTGAGTCATGCTGTGGAAACAAATATGATCATTATTGGTACCACATAAAGCGTTCTTAATGGAAAATGTTTCTTTTTCTTATGCCTTGCATTTTTCTTTTCTGTTACTTGCCTCCAGCTTACGTGTTTGTATTTTGTTAGATACCTTTAGGGTTATTATAAACAGATATCTCACTGATAATGACAATGGCAGGCTTGAAATTCTGGGACATTTCCAATAAAACATCATCGAAGCAGAATTTTTGAACTGGAACCTGGATTCTTTGTCCACCAGAGTCGAAGAATGAATTCATGGACGGAAGAGGGGATAGAAAAGGTGGAAATTTATTAAAGAACAAGTACAGACTCCCACGTGGGGAGGGGAAAAAGTCCCACAGTACGGACTCCCACGTGGGAGGGGGAAAGGGTCCCACTGAGTTCCTTTTCCTATGGCTTATAAAGGCTGCAGATCCTGGTGCCTTGATATCCCCTCTGACTGGTCACTATTCCCTTAGACTGGTTACTATAGTAACTCCTGAGTTCAAAGGTTGAACCTCACTTGGGACAAGTGAAGTTCTCCCTGCTTCCCTCCTTATTGTTTTCCTATTCCCTTTGGGCTTTCTTCCTCTCCTGGATGAAGGGCTTCCTTCCCTTTATTTTGTAAATATAGACCTTTTGCTGTTCCCAGCTCCCTCATTCTATGGAAATGTACCTGTTGCAGCTTTTTAGCTTCCCCTATTCTATGGAAATATATCTTCTGCTTCTCTGCAGCCCTGTGCTTCCTCCATGGTCCCCTTAATTTCCAAAATTTCTAAAATGTGCTAAACCTGTCCTATCTTACCCCTAAAATTCCTGTTTCAAGACCAGGTGAAGGGAAAGTAAAACCTAAGATGCTAACAAGGCGGAGTCACTAAGACACCCCAACTGGGCGAAGAAGGAAGGGTGTGCACCAAAGGCATGAACTTTAAAATGTATGGATATCACTAAGACAGGCAGCATGCAGATACCCAATCCCAGTGCAGTAAGGTCTACAAACCAATGGCCACATGGGCCTCCACACAGGGACTCACAGACTTCAATTAGCTTGGACCTGAACTACCCCCGACTGTAACATGGAAAGGAAGCTCTGGACAGCAGGCTGCTCCTGGAACGCCAGTGGCACCAGAAGCCACTCCAGGAGTGGCTTCTCTCAATAAACATCGGTTCCATTAACCGTTTTTTGCCCACAACTTCATTCTTTGATATTGTGAGTCACAAACTCTGACTCAAAACCCCACATTTTAGTTTCAAAAGTAGTAAAAACACAAATAAATGAAACAAATAACCTCCTGGACTCAATAGTACACCATGAAAATATCTAACAAAAAGAGAAATAAAATACTGCTTCATGATGAAACAGGAATTTTTAGGGGTTAAAAAGATGGGTTTTAGGAAATTTTAGAAATCAAGGATACCATGGAAGAAGCACAAGGCTGAAGAGCAGCAGAAGGTAAATTTCCATAGAATAGGGGAACTGAAAAGCTGCAACAGGTACATTTCCATAGAATGGAACCCTTTTCCCCTCCCCATGTGAGTCCCACATGGGAGTCTGTACATGTTCTTCAATAATTCTCCACCTTTGCTATACCATGTTCTGTCCGTGGATTCATTCTTCGACTCTGGCAGACAAAGAATTCAGGTTCCAGTCCAAAAATCCTGCATCATTATTTCTAGGGAGGAAAGGTCAGGGGTCTAAACCACATGACCTGTGATATGAAAGCTCAGTGGTTCAAACCAGTGATATGCTAGGGGGTGAAAGGTCATGCTGTGGACAAGGCCCTACCCTACGACTTCCCATTTGTAGGTACCCAGGGCTTTCAACCCTGGTGACCTTCTGTACCTGGCCCATCATCCTTACTCTATTCATGCATGTCTAATTGCCTGCCATACAACCATTCTCCCAGTTCACCTTCGGGGAAAATACTATGTAAACATGTAACACATGGTAGTGGTAAATATATTCTTAAAACTGGAATAATACAAAATATATTAGTTTATATTTTAATTAACATTTCATTTTTATTTAAGAACACTTTCAGGTCAGGTCTTATTTATTGGTTGGTAGAATATGAGTTCAGAAAATGTTAATATTATAAGGTATTTCAATGAGTGTTGCCATTTAATTAATATTTTATGAGAGTGTCAACATAACAAATGTCCAAACTGGGAAGAATTTTTATGAGTTTATTTGAGCCAAACTGATGACAATTGCCAGGAAGCAAAAACTCAACAGATTGAGAAAAATGCTCTGGAAAGTGGCAGTTTTATACCTTATTTTATAAATTACTAAAGGCCCAGTGCATGAAAATCCATGCACTGGAGGGGGGCGTTCCTCAACCCAGCCTGCCCCTTCTCACAGTCCAGGAGCCCTCAGGGGTGGGATGGGACCCGGCAATCAGGGGAAGGTGATACCCCATCACACCTCTGCTGCTGCCACTGTCGGCAGTGCAAGCCTCAGCTGGCCCTGGTTACCTGAGCCTCGGGCCAGCCCTGGGGAGCGGGGCAGCCAACATTGATGTTTGTCTTAACCTCAGGCCAGCCCTGGGTGGCTGGGGGGATGAGGGGAATGGGGGACTTCAGAGGCAGGCTTGCAGAGTGGCTGGTGGGCCCGGCCTTGCAGTGCGCCTGCTGCCCTGGGGAGCTGAGGGGACTGGGCGTTGCCATCTTGTGGCTTTGGGCACCGCCATCTTTGAGGGTGTGTCAGTCAATTAGCATATTCCCTCTTATTGGCTGTAGGCACTGTCACCTTTGAGGATGTGGCAGTCAATTAGCATATTTCCTCCTTATTGGCTGTGGGCACTGCCATCTTTGAGGGCATGGCAGTCAATTAGCATATTCCCTCCTTATGAGCTGTGGGTGCTGCCATCTTTGCGATGGTGTGAGGGTCAATTAGCATATTCCCTTTTTATTAGGTAAGATAACCAAAATAGGAGGCATAAGTGGGTTATATGGTATCCACTGGTGATAGTGAAATGGGAATTTTTTGGGGTGAAATAGGCAGATTTGGGGAATTTTTAAAATTAAGGGGGGGTCCATGGAAAAAAACACAGGACAACAGAGTTTCAAAAGGGTACATTTCCATAAGACAGGGAGCAGGGAGCCAGCAGAAGTTACATTTCCATAAGATAGGGAACTGGGAGTAGCCAAAGGTTTATATTACAAAATAAAGAAGGAGGGCCTCACATGTCATGTGAGGTTTGACCTTTGAGCTCAGCAGTTTCCTTGCATTTGACCATATGCTATAGTGACCAAATCAAAGGGAATACTTACCAATCAGAGTGGATATAAAAACACAGGCACTTGTAGCCTTTATGATGCATGGGAAAGGAACTTAGTGGGACTCTTTTTCCCCCTCCCTATGTGGGAGTTTGTGCTGTGAGATTCTTTCCCCATTCCCATGTGGGAGTCTGTACTTGTTCTTCAATAAGTTTCCACCTTTGCTTTACCACCTTCCCTCTGTGGTTTCATTCTTTGACTCTGATGGACAAAGAATCCAGGGAAGCCATCCTGCCCAGGGGGACATCCTGTGTTCCAGTCCAAAATTCCCATATCAATAGATTAGGGAGGCGGGAGAAAGCAAAGGGGTTTGCTCTGCAATTGGATAAAAAGTAAAATGACTGCCATATACTTACATGTATTATCAGTCAACAATTAACACGATAACAATAACGATGTGGGGATTTGTGGTCTCTGCCCTGGTTCAGTGGTTGTACTTTGAGGGGTCAGGAAAAAAAGAAATTACTTTGTTACCCAGGGGCTTGTTTATCAGGCATATTATCCTAGATGTAAAAGGGCAATAAACAGGCTCAGTTAAGGTGAAGATTGACCTTTGTTAGGGAAAAATACTGCCTTAGGACTAACTACCAGTCGTGAACTGCTTTTAGTTTAAAAAGTTTTAATTTCAGACCATTCTATGAGGTTACTTTAGGTCTCTGAGTGTGTAAGGTCACCATGCAGACCTTCCCTGAGCTTATAAGGTTTACTATGTGGCTTCTTTCATCTATAAGAGTAATTAATTTTCCTCCCATGAAAGATGAGTGCAAAAATGAACAAAAAATTTACATCTCAGAGAAGTTAAGATCAGCGGTTTCTAAACTATTTTTAATTGCATCCCAATATTTAACTGTAAAGCTGTTCTGACATTGTGATACTGCTGTAATTAGCTAGCTGTTAATAATAGAAAAGGAGCAAAGGAGGAAGCCAGGCGTTATAGGTATGTCATTTGGGCAGCTTCACCAGGAAGCTACAACTTTGCCCTCCACAGGGAACCACCAGCCTATTCCCTGCAAAACAGGGATTCAACAAAGAGAACATAGACACATGCCCAGTAAAGTTGGGGTGACATAGAGAAGGTATTGCTTGTCAGTCAAACCTGGGGATAGAGATGGTTGGCCAGAATGGGCGTGGCCACTAGCAAGCATGCAAATATTTGGGAAAACATAATCTCCTAAACAAAGGAGTTCACTCTGTTGTTGCTCTTGGCTTGTGCCCCATAGGTTTGTGGGGCTCTCTCATTCTTGTTTCCTTGCATTTGACCATATAGCCCAGGATCATGTGGACCCCACTTGCAATGGGCTAATGGACTGCAAGGGGGAACACAAGCTAAGCGAGCCTGATGTTGGACTGGACATTGTCCAACATGAGAAGGAAACTGGATACTGGCTCTAATTTTAGCTCTACTGAAACCTCAGCTGCACTGTTTCTGTGACTGCACTAAGGGAAATGGGACCCTGGAAACTCAGGGATCTAATTCCACACAAATAAAAATCACTCATCCTCCTGTGCCAGTCTCAGAAAATTCTTTTCCTCAGAATATTGGAAGAAATCTACCACCAGGAGCTACAGCTGGGGACAAGGACCTCTCTTATTCTGTAACAATTTCAATAATAATTTTCTCCTAAAATAGAAGTGTCAAGCAACTAAGATCCAATTCAGGGAATAAGACAATGAAAACCCAGAACAAGGTTATTATACTGACAATCTGCAGAAAGCCATGAAAATCCAAGGTGTCCCAGTATAAACCACTATTCCCATTTCATTTTTATATTGTTGGGCACACATAAAAGGACATTATGTCACTTGTGCATCATTTATGTAGTTCATTCAAAAAAAGTCCTAGCAAAATATATAATTTATATTTTGCTCTATACATGTAATACATATAAAATAGTTTATGTCTTGATGTTTCATAGTTTATAATAATATTTCATAAGCTAATGTAATGATTAAATTATGCCTACATTTCATATATTTTGGGAGAAGGATTTATAAGGTTATTAAGCCTCCCCCCCCTCCTGTTCTTTGAATGTGTTAAGATATTATTGAGCTATTATTTGCTAGACATGCATGAACATTTTTATACTACATTTGTTTTTCTCATATAATATTACAGAGAAATTATATATTACATTTAAACATTGAATTTATGTAGAATTATATGGACCAATTTAATGTGATGAACTATTCTATAAGGATTAACTTTGCGTGATATAACTCTTTTTTGGTCTTTCCCCATATTGTAAAATTTGAGCACAGAAATGTACAAATTAAAAGTGAAGACCATTGACATATTTTAAATGAGCATCTAGATTGAGTACAGTAAAATTAGGCCACAGTCATGTGAGTTAAGGAGTTGTTATTTTACTGGATGTACTGATAGATAAGTACATTTTATTTAAGGAAAATCCTAAGACCTTATAAATGATGTATAGTGCTAAATATATGTTTATTATTTTATCCAATTCCTGATATCTCATAGTTCCTTTTCTTATTAGTTTTAACCATAACACAAGTGATCATCTGACACACTATTTCAATATTTTCCCATTTATTTTGTTGATTTATTAATCTCAATTATTTTGTTGATTATTGATTATCTGTGAGAATAACAAATAATATTTTCTTGTCAAAGAAGGGAGTTTAGGCAACTGCCATTTTGGCTCTCGTGACTTGCAGCTCCCCTTGGGGCTGCTATTTTGAAACGGCAAAAGCCAACTCCTCCCTTTTTCCTTTAAATTAGCCAATCACGAAAGACTGTGAGCCTAAGCTCTGACCAATTAAGAGTGAGGGACAGATGACGTGTGTCAGGCATAAAACCTTGAGCAGACCACCTACTCAGTGTGTGTGCTGCCAGACTCTGCATTGGTTTGCACCCTTCTGTAGATAAGATATTTGGTTTTTAGCATAAGGTTGAAGTTTTGAACTTCTTTCTGTTAATGATAGAGTTAGATCTTGATATTTGAGGTCAACTAAGAAAGAATTTAGTGCCAAGAACTCTAGCATAAGGAATTTATTTAGAAAGTCACAGGTGTAGAAGAGGTGAGTCAGCTGGGCTGCATGGACTCAAGAAACAAATTATAGAGGCAAAAGAAAGTCCCTTGGAGATTAGGAGGTTCCAGGGGAGGATCTCGATAGAATATTCATCAACCTTTCTAGGTATGTCCTTTCAGTCTCATTGTCTCTACTAATTGGTTGACCCTAAGGTAGGAAGTCATAAGTCATTGCAGCTCGTCCTGATGTCAATCATGGCATTGCTTCATAAGGTTTTGCTTCTTTTTTGAACCTGGTTATTATCTCTAATTTGACTAAAAGTCTGTCTGTATGGTCAAAAGACCCAAACCTTTGTTCCTAAGATTATTTGATGTGAGTCAGAACCTCACTGTCCTGAAGGCTTAATGCTTAAGAGAGTGGTTGTGCAAGTGGTTGTATGGGGGTCACATGAGGCAATTCTCCAGCCCTCTAGCAATGTGAAGGGTCAGCTGCACAAGAAGCAACATGTTAGGGAAGAAAAGGTTACCCTGGGGTTAAGGTTCTAACAGTGGTTCTCAACCTGTGGGTCGTGAACAATGAAAATACATCCTGCATATTAGATATTTATATTACAATTCATAACAGTAGCAAAATTACAGTCATGAAGTAGCAACAAAAATAATTTTATGGTTGGGGTCACCACAACATGAGGAACTGTATCAAAGGGTCACGGCATTAGGAAGGTTGAGAACCACTGATCTAAGCCATGGAAATAACTCATTCTAAAGTCACAATCTCCTTCCCAAAGCCAAATTTGACAATTCTATCTTCCTTTGCCTTGCTGACCATTTCCCCATCTGTCCCACAACTCATTCTTTTGATGTAATTCCCTTTGTTTTATGGCAATAGAACACCTTGTTGTGTCTGGACATCCTTCATGAAGCAACAATGCAGTGTATTGTAATTCCTTATCTACGAGGTAGAATCACTTAGTAGTAAGTAAAACTCCATCATTTTCCTCAGATTACTACTCTTATCCATTTCTGTTAACACCTTCCCTTCAGATATGGTTTGCCCAGGATTGTAGTTTCTCAGTGATCTATCAAAAGCTCACATTTAAAACTTTAAATTCAGACTCTGGTCTTCCTCTATGCCAAGCTTATCCCGCCATTCAACTATTTACTAAGCCAGCAAGCACTTTGAATATTTCTTATGCATTAGATATAAAGAATACTAACCCCAGTACAATTTCCTTTCATGTGGCACTTTCTTGTGGGGAGGAAAGCAATCTGAAACAGGTCACAGCAATGTTATGTGACATTTACACCTAAACATGGAGGGGATGTTGATGGGGGAAGAAGATGTAGATGTGGTGCACATAACTAGGAAAGTTCAAAGAGATAATTTTGAAGCTAAATCTTCAAGGAAATAATGAAAAGAGAAGAACTAATGCTTCTCAAGGAGGGACACGTCTGGTTCAAGCTGCAGTAATGCATAGAACACTCAAAGAGAAGATGGGTCTAGCTGGATAATAATGACAAATGTGTTCAAACATTTTGTGATATTAGGATGGCAGAGAAGGTGGTGTTGATGACTACAATAAAAGTTCATGGAAATTTCAAAATGAGGATATTTCTGTGAAATCAGGACACTCTTGGCTATTTTAATCTTCTATTTCTGAGTTTTTGACCATGATTTTGACAGCTGTCCTTTTCTGTATGGTAAAAATTATTTCTGGTTATTTGTATATATTACCTCCCCTGGTCAACTGAATAATTATTGAGGCAGGAATTCTCATTCTTGTCCCTTAGAAGAAATATATATATATCCACAATCTTTCATAATAGAGGTTGTACAAATGTTTCCTGAATGAAGAAATCTCTCATTTAACTCCACCAGTGCAACTATCTTAACCCCTTCTCCACTACTTAAGTATCCTTTACTAATACCCAACTAAGTTCATTCTTCTTCTCTTTCCTTGAACTTCCCCAATCTAGGAGTATATGCCATGAAACACCTGCCATTTACCATTAAGAATATCAGAAACTGCATCCTTTATGTAAAAACCACCATCGGTGAGCATGCTCCACGAGGCTATACTAAATCACACAGTACACATAAAGACTTCATTTTCTGATTTTAAAAGTCTGGAAAATATGAGAAGCTACATTAGTATGGCATTGCTATTTTGCACCACTGACTAAACACCATTATTCATCAATTTTATTCAATCTGCCATTCTTCTGTGAAGCTCGTTAACAGAGCATCACTGTTATGTGAGAAGAAGAGTAAAATCATTATCTTAACAAAGGTTTCTTAGTTTATATCAATGTATAAACCTTGAATTTTTATCTTCATTAATTTAGGGACATAACATGTAGGCTTTCTTTGTTTTAAAAGACTCTGACTTTATTTGAGATTCAGTACACACCCCATAATAATTAGAACACGATCATGACTCTTGAGTAATGCTTTTGAAGGGTTGCCATTAAATGAGGCTTTTTATTTCTAGTCCACACAGCACAACACAAAATGAGCTGATGCTGGTAGTAATTATCTAGTGAATTTAGTCATTGTAGAAAGTCAGGCTAGGAAATGTACATTGAAATAACCTTTTATATTTATAGCCCACTGTCTAAGAACACAAGTACTTAATTTTTATCAAACTAATTATAAAGAAAATATTTTCTATCAAACTGAATTTTCAAGGCATTATCATAGAAATCAAAATAGTGCTTACTTCTGAGAGGGGCCTTGATTGAGAAGGGGAATGAGAAACTATTCTGAAGTGATGGTATTTTTCTATATTTAGACATGTGTTGTGATTATGTAACTGAGCTATGCATCATGCTGGGCACTTAAAATTAGAGCTCTTTACATGTCTCACTCTATGTATTTGTTTCTACAATTAAAAAACTTAATAATCAGAATAGAAAAGATGGCATCATGAAATCAACTATTATTTTTGAAACTATGGCATGTAAGATAATATTTGGAGTTATAAAGATGTAAGAGTCACTGACAACTAAGAGTTCATAATCTAGACAAAAATATGAAATGGTTTAGGAGTCCACTAAGAATTTAGGTGCATTGCCCTGGCCAGGTAGCTTAGTTGGTTAGAGTATTGTCCCAATACACCAAGGTTACAGATTTGATCCCTGGTCAGGGCATATACAAGAATCAACCAATGAATGGATCAGTGAATAGAACAACAACAAACATTTTTTTAAAAAGAATTTAAGTTCATTGAACCAAAGGGTGGCATACATTTACAATATTGGAAAGTTAATGTTTTATGTAAAAGTCTCATGTTGATTAGATATGGATTTTCAGTCCATCATTAAAACCTTGATTAGATTCATATGTATAAGATAACTTATACTTGCATGTGTAAAAAATGAGGTCATTATGGAGTATTCTCCAGTCATATAATTTTTAAGCTTTTAGTGACATCCTTCTTAAATTATTAACAGCAGACTTTCATTAGGACACTTCTTGAACTTTTCTCTACCTCTTTATATCTTCTTTCCAGATATCCTGGACTTCTTGAAACAATTCAAAAGTTGTTTAAATTATTCCTGAATGTTTTATTACTTCTACTAGAAGGCCCGTGCACAAAAATTTGTGCACAGGCAGGGAAGGGGGGTCCCTCAGCCGAACCTGTGCCCTCTCACGGATCACACTGCTGCTAGCCCTGCCCACCCAGCCTGCCCTGCCCACCCGCCCACCCCGCCCACCCCGCCCAAGACACCTCAGGCCTGGATCCTGCGCTGGGGTGAGCAGCCGCTCAGATCTGCTGCCGCTGGCCCCGTCCAAGACACAGCAGGCCCGGATCCCACGCTGGGGCGGACAGCAGCTCGGATCACACTGCTGAACATCCTGCCCACCCCGCCCACCCCTCCCAAGACAGGCAGGCCCGGATCCAGTGCCAGATCTCCCGTGGGAGGGCTGGTTGGGGGTGTGACTGCTGGCGCACCGCTGTGGTCACCCCACGAGCCCCGATCTCCTGCAGGAGGGCCGGTTAGGGGCTTGGCTGGTGGCAGATAGCTGCAGTCACACCCGCCAGCCCTGGGTCGGGTCGCACATGGGTCGCCCACCACCGGGTCACAGATAGCAGGCCCAGATGGTGATGGGGCAGGCAGGTTGGCGCTGTCCCATCCTGCCTGCAGTATGCAAATTAGCCGCCATCTTTGTTGGCAGTTAATTTGCATATCACTCTGATTAGCCAATGGGAAGGGTAGCAAAGTTATGGTTAATTACCATGTTTGTCTATTATTAGATAGGATATGTCTTTAACCAGTTGTTTCTTCCTTCTGAAATGCCCTTGTCTACCCATCTATTTGTGTTTCCATTGTCTATGCAGGGATGTGGAAACACTTAGTTTTCTGTGTTCTTAGGACGTTCTCATAGCACCTGGATGCCACTATCATCTCCTTATACTGCTTTCAGTGCAGTGTATTAAATATTAAAACTGAAAGATACATAACAACACTGATGTAAACCACGCCCTGTAGAATCATGTCTAGCAGCACATGGCTCCAACCTCCTCTCAATGTTGTGTGTCATCTGCTTTTGCTAGTAGCTGCCTTGGATCCTGCCTCATTTTCTAACCCATAAGAATCAACAATTTTTACTTTTCATGGCCTCAAGGGGCCATAAGGAACTGAGCAGTGGGGATCTTCTTACCTGGACCTCCAAATCTCTTTCCT
Organism: Myotis daubentonii; assembly: GCF_963259705.1. Taxonomy (NCBI): domain Eukaryota; kingdom Metazoa; phylum Chordata; class Mammalia; order Chiroptera; family Vespertilionidae; genus Myotis; species Myotis daubentonii. Next base: position 71,240,972 of record NC_081846.1, on the reverse strand, counting down.
CTTCTCATGGCTTGCTTCAGCAGAACTAGGACCTTGAGAAATGTTCAAACAAAAAACTGGCAATATGCCAAGTACTTCCAAGAAGACCTTCTCCATGTAGTTCAGTGGTGACAGTAGGGAGAATAATTGGGTTTCTCCAGTTCATCTAGAATCTAGACCCAAATGAGATGCTAGTATCTCCTTTTAGCAACTACTTCCAGTTCTATCTAGTGACTCTTTTGGGAATCTCTTCCTGAAATGTAGCTTGAGATCTAGTTTTTAATTCAGAGACAACAACAACAACAAAATTCTCAGCTCACATTCTATTACACCTTAAAAACTCTAAGCCATTTGCACAACTATAGCCCTGACTATCTCCTTAACTATGGACCAATTTATCATAATGCCTATTAGAAATTTCATTTGAACAGTCACCTAATTTCCAACTTATCCTTTAGATCCATATAATTTATCAAACAAAAGATATGGGTATCATCTTCAAATGTTTTCTCATTTTCATTTTTCACTGTTCTCTCTAATCAATAATAAGTCCCTCCATGCAGTTCTTAAACATATCTCAGCTCCATCCATTCATACTGCCAAACCCCAAATCAAACAATAATTTCTCACCTGGATTATTATAATTACCTACTAAGTGGTCTCTTTGGTGACAATTTTATACCTCTTTATTTTCCATTCTCGAGGCAGAATAACCTTTCTAAAAAGCACTTTGGTCTATGTCAGTCTCAGCCAACATTTACATATGTCCTATTGGAACCATCCTGATTTGACCCTGCATATCTCTCAACCTTATTCCCTTATCTTTATTTCTACTTTCTTCCTCTATATTTGTATTCCCTCAGAAACAGAGTTTTACCAGCACCCGTAGACTTCTAGGTTCCACAGCCTTGACTACCTCATTCCAGGATCTTTGCATAAACTGTTTAGTCTGCTAAGAATATTCCTTCTTCTTTTTCTCTCACCCACCTCCTCTATCTCTATGACCACATCCTACTGTTTCTTCCCATAAGCTTTTCCAGGATTACTGAGATGGTTATGTACATCTCTTAGAAGTTCTTATATCACCCTTCATGTTCCCTTGTCACCTATATAGTAAACATATGTTTATTTGTCTGTATACTTCTCTGAACAGTAAGTTCCATAGGCAAAAAAATGCTATGACTTGTTCTTAATTATATAACAGGGACTATTACATAGTAACTGATTAGCATATATAAAAGATAAATAAATAAATGAATGAGTAATTACAGTGTTGATAAATCAAAAAGGGATATGAGAGATAATAAGAGATAAATAGTTCAGAAAGAAGTTGTCTTCAAACTGCCTTTTCTTCTACCTGATAGAATAAAATATCATATAGATTGAGTTAATGAGCACATGAACTATTTAGTGATTATTGAGCTTGGTATGAAATTTATAAATATAGGTAAAGCCTTTGTAGATCCAAATATACTATTAAACAATATAGGCTTTTTCCTTTAAAAAATCTTATATATTTTTTTTCAGAACTATTTTTAGTATCTTTCAATTTTTCTTATGGATTTCTCAATAGTTGTTTGAATTATTCTCTGCACCATTAAATAAGTATCTGGGTAGTTAAAAAATACAGAAGAATCTTCCTAGAATGGAAAGAAGATATAAAAAGGAAGTGAGAAAGATTCACAAAGAAGTGGAGCATTCAAAATTTGTGTTGTGTCATGACTCAGTTGAAAAGTTTAATGTCAAAACCAAAAAGTTGGTTTTTAAATAATTTTCCGTTTTGCAGTACCATTATTTGCACATCATCAGAGTATAAAAAAAAATTAGAAAATACAACAGTGCAGACTCTTCATTTGTTGAGTAACAGAAAGCCCAGGTGTATTGATATAAACTCATTTAAATACAAGGTAAGCCAATTAAATATTGCACAATTTTTTAAAATGATTAAAGTTAATTCTAGAAACCTATATTAGTGTCTCTAAAATTTCTTTCTGTCAACAAACATATACCTTCTTTTTATCCTTTATATATATTCATATAAGCATGATTTTAAATGTGTATATATACTTATATACATTATATATATTCATATAAAAAGCTTTTACTGTTTAGTTTTCAAGGAACTTGCTGCTTACTTATTTCCTGCTTGGAAAATGTTTATAATGTATCTTCCTTGCTTTTTATAGACTTGACATATATGAAAACAAACATTCTACTTTGTCTTTCTACTCATGTCTTCCTTTTGGTTTTCAACTCATTTTCAACTTATCACTGAAAACAGCAGTGCTAAATGAGAGTGGATTATAAGTAAGTCAACAAAACACACATCCACAGATAGAAAAGTGCTTGCCATCTATATGCATGATTCACTGACTAAAAATGTCACCAGTCACTGGTTAAGGCTCTAAAATAGAAGGAAAGAACTTAGCTATCAAAAGATCTGTATTTTCTTAGAATCTCATTGAATGTTTTAGGATGAAATGGTAATGAGAAGAGTAGAAGGGGAAAAAATCACACCTAGGGTGACAGGATAATCAGTATGCTGTACATCAGGACGTCTGCTTGAGAAATAGGCTTTCATAATGCTGAGGAAGGAGTCTATAATCACAGTCATCTGCGCATCCCAAAATACCAAACCCATGAAAACAGGCACACATTACATCTAGCCAGGTATCCAAGGAATTAGTAGACAGGAGAAAATAGTACTGGGTTTAATCCTTTATTAACTCTCTGTTAGAGAATACTTCATTTCTTAGAACGGTATAATGTAGATTTAGAGAATTCCTTTCTAGGGTCGTAGCTCATTTCCAGGTTTCATATGCCTGTAATAGAGGAATGTACCGTAGCACAAGAAGATTGGAGGAATGACTGCTTAGAGAGGCTTCAGAGGAAGATGAAATGGAATTCTGGCAAGCAAAGGGGAAAACATTGAAATAGATAGTAAAGATAAAAATGGGAAAACAAGCAAATAAACATGAATAGTGAATAAAAGTCTTTGCCTGAGGTTCGAAAGTAAGGGTATTTCTTAGTACTATGTAACTCAGGGGTCCTCAAACTATGGGCACATGTGGCCCGCCAAAAACATTTATCCAACCTGCCGGGTGTTTTTGCCGCGGCTGCCTGTCCTGCTTAGCAGCCGACTGGTCCCGGGCCCGCAGTGCATATGTGTGGAATGTCTGAGGGACAGTGAACTGGCCCCCTGTTTAAAAAGTTTGAGGACCTCTGAGGTTTCAGAATAACCTAAGGAGCCAAGCACCTCACTGAAAATATAATATAAATGATTCTCATGGCACACAATCAAGTCCTGGAAAGATAATCAAGAAGGCCAAATCTTTCATTCTCCAGTTAAAATAAATGAATTTGAATGTGGGTGGCAACTTAAGCACTCACCTACTGTTAATTCACTTTATTTTCGGGTTTTGTTTTTGTCAAAGGATGGTTTATCTATATTTTAGAAAGTCTTGAGTACACTGGGAGAAAGAGACCATCCTAGGAAACTTCTTACCTGGGGTATATCTGTAACAACCTCTTTTAATTACAGAGGGCAGTTTATTTCTTTTCTTTTTTTAAAAAAAAATATATTTTAATGTTTTTTTTACAGAGAGGAAGGGAGAGAGACAGAGAGCTAGAAACATCGATGAGAGAGAAACATTGATCAGCTGCCTCCTGCACATCCCCCACTGGGGATGTGCCTGCAACCCAGGTACATGCCCCTGACCGGAATTGAACCTGGGACCCTTGAGTCCTCAGGCCGATGCTCCATCCACTGAGCCAAACCAGTTTCGACATATTTCTTAAAACAACATGATCTGTAAGAAGCATCTGAAAGAAGAGTCCAAGAATTTCTAATTTGCTTTAGAACATCTGTTATGATTTAGGTAAAACTTCAGATGAGTCCTCTGCCTACATTTCACCTTCTGGGTAGGAGCCAGACTTCATGCTATAATGACTTCATACTCTCCAGGGCATATATTAATATCTGCAGTAGTCAAGTTGAAGCTCTCACTAGACTGAGTTGAATCAGGTACTACACATCCCTCTACTGCATGGGGGAGTTGATATGGAAAGCAAAAGAGATTTCCCCAAAGAATAACCTCCTCACAGCATCTCCTCTTTTACCTTATACTTCAACTGGCTAATGGGTACAACAGTTGTAGAACTATTTTTGCTATTTCCTTGGTAAATTCTGTACTTTGGTTGAACATCACACTTGATTTGCATGATCTCTTTTGTGTTAAATAGAATTTCAATAGTAATTCATTATGAAAGAGTGTGGCTGGGTATACAATTTCTAGATTTGAAATAATAATCCATTAGAATTATTAATATCCTTCAGTATATCCATGAACATTAACATTTGTGAGGTTTGTAGCAATTGTTTCCTTTTTTTTAACCACCTAACTTCCAATGTTGCCATTAAGACATAGCAATGGGGCCAGTGTGATCGTTAAAAGTTTAATATATATATATATATATATATATATATATATATATATATATATATATATATATATATACATATATATATATATATATATATATATACTAGAGGCTCGGTGCACAAAATTTGTGCATGGGGAGCAGGGGTTCCCCCTCAGCCCAGCCTGCATCCTCTCTAATCTGGGACCCCTTGGGGGGTGTCCAACTGCTGGTTTAGGCCTGATCCCTAAACCAGCAGTCTGACATCCCTCTCACAATCTGGGATCGCTGGCTCCTAACTGCTCACCTGACTGCCTGCCTCATTACCCCTCACTGCCCCCCCTGCTGGCCTGGTCGCCCCCAACTGACCCCCTCTGCCAGCCTGGTTGCCCTTAACTGCCCCACTCTGCCAGCCTGGTCACCTCCAACAGCCCCCCGCCAGCCTGGTTGCCCCCAACTGCCCCCCTCTGCCAGCCTGGTCACCCCTCACAGCCTGCTGTTTAGTTGTCTCTCACTAACCCCCCTGCCAACCTGGTCGGCCCATGCAGCCTGCTGTTCAATTGTTTGGTCGTCCTTCACTAACCCCCCTGCCAGCCTTTTTGCCCCATGCAGCTTGCTGTTTGGTTGTTACTGTGAGGGCATCCTGACCAATTTGCATATTACCCTCTTATTAGTATCCTATCTAATAATAGACAAAGATTGAAATTAACCGTACCTCCGCTACGCCTCCCATTGGCTAATCAGCGAGATATGCAAATTAACCACCAACAAAGATGGCAGCTAATTTGCATACTGTAGGCAGATCCTGCTGGGCTGCCCAAGGCGAGATCCTGGCCTGCGGTGTCTTGGGCAGGGTGGGTGGGGTGGGCAGGGCAAGCAGCAGCGTGATCCATGAGAGGGCACAGGTTGAGCTGAGGGACCCCCCTTCCCTGCCAGTGCACAAATTTTTGTGCACGGGCCTTCTAGTAGATATATAATCTTACAAGTTTTTAAAATTATCTCTTTTGTAGTTTTTTTAAACTATATATTCTGTCTGTTGGTATGGCTATTTCCCTTCATTACTTTTGGTTCTGGGAAATTTTATTATGGAATTTTATTTGACATTTTTTCTAACATCTCTTTTTCTTATTGGAAAGACCGTTAATTGAATGTTAAGACAAAGATCAATGCTCTAATATTCTTTTCTGTTTTCTGTCTCCTTGTCTTTTTGTTAAAATTTATAGATTATTTTTTCAAACTCTTATCTTTCCATCTCTTAGGCTTTAAAAGTTTGCTCTTACTTTTTTTTTTTTTAAATTTTAAAATACTTTCTCATTCTATTGTATTCTTTTTCAATGGAATCACTTTTTTTTCTCTCCATGGATATTAAATTCTTTGATATTTTTTCTGTTATCTGCATTTTCTGTAATAAAATTACTTTATTACTTCTTAGTATTGTGCTTCACATTAAAGGTTTTTCTCAACTGTCTGATGACCATTGGATGTTCCTTTATATTTAACAATGAGTCGCCTAAAATATGTTTGGAAATCCTACCCATGGGTGGAGTTTATATTTTAGTGTTCTTTCCTATATAATGACTGGGTATTGTGTTGAAGAAAAATCAAATCTTAGTATTTAAAATTTCCAAAGTTCTGCCAAATGGTCAGAATAGAATATGCCTGACTAATTATCTGTGAGCCAAGATGAGAAAGAGTGTTAAGAATCTCACTACTCAAGAATAAAGATTTCGACTTAATATCCCTCTTTTTAGATTTCATTCCTACCTTTCCTTTGTGCTTGATGTTCCTAATTATTGGGCATCGTCTGGTCACTCTCTTCACAGAGCAATTTTCTAATATCATGCCCAACTGCTGGTGTGGACAAGGGGATCTGGTGCATTTCACTGCACATTTTAAGATTTTCAGCCAATCCCTTTTTCATCCACATTCCATAAGCCTGCCTTGTCCTACACATCATTTTTGAATGTCCACGGGATCTTCAACCCAAAGTCTTTCTTCTTATTAGCTTCTTGATATGCAACATAGAAAATTTCAGTTTTCTATGCACTACTAAATTAGTTATCACTTCTTCATTTGCTTTATATTTGTCATTGCCTTTCATCAGCAGCTATCATATTTCCTATTATTTTTGTCCTTGAATGTATACCATTTCTCCTTTAAATTTGATACTCAAGAGGGATTTTAGTGGAGAATTCTCAATCCATCACATATATCTATGTTAACCCATCTGTATTAGTTTTCTAGGGCTGCCAAAACAAAATATCACTGACTGGGTGGCATGAGCAACAAATTTTATATCCCCATAGTTCCGGAGGCTAGAATTCCAAGATCAAACTGTTTCCAGGGTTGCTTTTTTCTGAGGCATCTCTCCTTGGCTTGCAGATGGTTGTCTCCTCCTCCCTATGTCTTCCCTTGGTGTTCTCTCTGTATATGTCTCTATCCTAATCTCATATTCAATTAGGATCAGCACTAATGACCTTATTTTACTTTAATTACCTCTTAAAAGTTTCCATTTCCAAATAGAATCACATTCTGAGGGACTGGGTCTTAGGATTTCAATATATAGATTTGGGAGGGACAAAGTTCAGCTGTAACACCATCTATGGTAGAATTAAAAATGATCTAAAAACTGGAGGCAAGAGTATGTAACCAGGATGTGCAAGACTTTTGGCAGCAGATACCAATACCTCAGAAAATGAATAGGAAGGTCGAGACAGGAAGGTTGGACAGAGCCACAGAAGAATATGTTCCAGGGGATAGACTGCATATGAGTAATCTTCTGCATGTGCAAAACACGGAACTAAAATAACCAAGGGCCAACCCATAGGCAATAATACAGTGTTACAGTAGCAATACAAGTGAATAGAGAGTATCCCAAAAAACTCATTTATAAATTCATAAATCAATGATTGCTATTAGCACTAGAGAATAAGGTAGAAAAGGAGAAAGAATAACTTTATTTTGTTACAGAGGATTTTTTATATAGCGGCTTACATTTTCAACAACCAACAAAGCTGAGTCTATCAGAAGATTGTAAAGTTTAGAAGGACATGGAGAATATTATGTCAGTTATTCTAAGCAGTTAATATTATAAAACACTCTGTAATTATATTAAGCTTGCAATGGTGGCTCTCTAAATAGATTTAGGTTAAAGAGTAACATATTGAATCTTCTTAAGTATAGTATGCCACCATAGTCCTAATTTTTGTTAGAATATTTTTCTCTTGGCTTGTCTCCAGTTGATGAATCATGCTGTTTATCCCAAGAAAACAAATGTTCCATGTCTCTGGTAAGTCATAACCTATTTCTAAAGCAGCATCAGCTGTGTATGTCTTCCAGTCATTAAAATCATACTTAGCCAATGTAGTCTAAACTGTACTTTTATTATTCTATTTTTCTAAAATAGGGACTAACACAGAATACATAATTTTTCAATGCTACCATCTGTAATATCTTACCTCATGTTAGAAAAAAATATAAAAGGCTTATTAAATTGTATTTTTTTTCATAGACATGGGAGGAAAAAGGAGTGGGGGAGGTAGAAGAGGGTAAAGCAGTGATAAGTGGTGAGGGATGGTGAATAAACAATATAATATACAGATAATGCATTATAGAATTCTATACCTGAAAGCTATATAATTTTATAACTAATGCCACTTTAATACATTCAATAAATAAAAAAATAAAAAAGAAGTAAGATGATTATTAAATTAGATTAAAGAATCTAATAGCAGTGAGACACATGAATATCAGAGCTGACAAGTAAATGTAGTGAAAGTTGCTAAAAATCAGAATTTTAATTACTTATAAAGATTTTGATTGTCTGGCTATGGGTAAACCTATAATATTTGCACAAAATGCTTTAGGGAGGCCTGTTCCTGGACTGGTCAATTAATCAGAAGAATGCCCAAGTCTGAGTATTGACTGGTGATTTGCATTCTCTTGGAAAATCTAAAGAGCTGGCACTATAAAGAAAAAAAGCCAAATTCACTACATCTGGGGCTTGGAATAAACATAAGATGAGAATGCAATACTTTCTGAGTATTAACCAGCAATCTGTGCAGTAAAAATGAAACATGTCTCCTACATAAGCAAAATGTCAAGATTTTAGATTTAGCTTTCGCACACATTTGTCTTTGATTATACTTTTAAGTGATGTACGTGTTCTGAAACAGCAATTTCATTCAAATTTGGAAATTAATACTTACAAAGATGAAATCAATCTGGTTATATTTTTTCATGTACATGTTGTGTGTTTCATAGCTCTAAACTATGCAAATATTTCCATCATGCATCCTTAAATAATATTCCAAATGAATTTACATTTGAAATGTTTAAGCTTTCTTGCCCATTTAAAATACATGTAAATATTCAATAAGTTATAAACACTTCCTCAAATGTATATTAAATAGGAAGTCATGATACAATAAGTTAAACAGCAGATTTCCCTAGCTGGACATACCTTTCATTCAAAACTTAAAGTGATATTGAAAGGTTGTAGGGTTTTGTTTTGATTTTTACAATTTTTATACATTTTTTTTCTCAAGAACTTTACAGTTCCCCTTGCCACTGAATATTCATTGACATTTGTGGAATAAGAAATATAACTTGCCACGCACTGTAGATCAAAATCTTTTAGCTATATATTATTGCTATTAACCTCCTATTGATATTGAACAACTTAGTAAATTTAGATAGATACTTTAAAATTTTTTTGTTTTGCCAAAATGTGAAAGAAATTAAGATATTTAAAATGAGTCTTTGAATTCAAACTGGCTTCTGACTATTGGAATATCCTGAGAAAATTCTTCTGGAAAGCACTCTTAAACTAGAAGCAAAATTCTACAGCCCAAAGGACAGAAAATGCAAAGCACAACTTGAAAAGTCCTCCTCTGTAGTCGTCACACTATGTCTCTTCTTTTGCGACAATATTTTGGCAGTCGCAAAACAATGATTCAACAAATCTCGCAAGTAGTTAGCTCACTAAACATCCTGAAGTCTGGGCTCCACCCCAAACGTACAAAATTGAAATCAGTGTTGTTTTGGGAAGGAGGAGAGGAAGAGGCAGCAAGCTTCACTATATTTGCTGAAACACCAGAATCTGAGAGCCATTGTTTAGACACCCTGACCTTTATTCTTTTCCTTTACCATACGTGACCTCCAGGGAGCCGCAAAGCATCTCTTATCACTCACTGCTTTCTAGAGTGCTGTTTCTTTACTCCTTGCACCTCATCCGTTTAAACCTAATATCATGGTTTCCTGAAATCAACAGCTACCCGATTCTCTCAACTCATAAACAAGGGAATCTTCCTCAGTTCTGGCCCACTTGCCAGTGACAGAAAATATAATTTTCTGCCCATGAAATAACCCAATGTGGTGATTAATTGGTGGACCATTCAGATCAGAAGAGATGGAAAACCATTTATTTTAAGCCATTAGATAATATATTGTAGGTCTCTCAGGACAGCCTGGTCTAGTTCAAGTTCTACTACATAAGCTAATATTTATGCTGCCTATTTCAACTGCATCTAATTTCAGACAGCCCTGAATCTCTCTTAGGTTTAAAGAACCACCATCAAAGGAACATAGGAATTCCTCAGTAAATTCTAGAATTTAATGAGTTATAAGGCAAAATGGTTTATAAAATGAGGATAATTATTTACCTACTTATTAAAGTTTTAGGGATTAAATGAGTCAATGTAAACTCAACATGTAGACAATGTCACATTTTATGTATTAAGCAAGTTTTTTACTAAAGAAATTCTCAGGGATTTTTAATATGCTAATGTGCATTGTAACTACGTGGGGCATAGGACAGTGATGGCGAACCTTTTGAGCTCGGTGTGTCAGCATTTTGAAGAACCCTAACTTAACTCTGGTGCCGTGTCACATATAGAAATTTTTTGATCTTTGCAACCATAGTAAAACAAAGATTTATATTTTTGATATTTATTTTATATATTTAAATGCCATTTAACAAAGAAAAATCAACCAAAAAAATGAGTTCGCGTGTCACCTCTGACACGCGTGTCATAGGTTCACCATTAGGCATAGGACCTGCATTATTTTACAAAGCTATCTGAGCAGATTGCAGAATTTGGACTGCTTATGTGGAGAAACAAACTCTAGGTTAGGCCTTATGCTGACCTGCTGTCCTGCATAGATGGTACCTGCCCCAGGTAGTCTAGAAAACATTGTTCTGTGAAGGAGAAACATGATTTGCTGGTGTCTCTTGTCCCAATTCCATTTATCATCAGTGAAGATTCCAAACCTTAACTGTTATAAGTTTGGAGGTCAAATGGTATTTATAAAATGGAGATTTGGATAATATGACTTTTCAATATTTATTGACCATTGTGTTCTAGTGTTAAATCTTCCATGAAACACAGAGAATATTTTCACTTCATCACTGTCTAATAAAAATTCCTGCTGCTAATTTAAATTCATTCTCTCTGATCCTCATTTATTAGTAATCCAACGGTGTTTTAATTTATTTGGAATGCTAGGTGGTAAATATTGGTGGATTTGTCAAATTTCTGATCCTTCTTTACAAGACAGTAGGTAGGAACACATTTTTTCTGCCTTCTTAAAGTTAGTCATGGTCATCTGACCTACCTTGGCGAATGATACATGAGCAAAAGTTATGTGTCACTTTTGGAACCATAACTTTAAGAAATGATGCATAGGCTGCCATGTCCCTTCCTCTTACCGTAGACTAGTCCCTTTTCAGACAATACATACTCTGCAGATTTGTTTCCCTGAATATCAATGATAAATACACCTTTATTGATTAGACCACTGAAATTTTAGCCTTACTTTCTACCACAACATAACTGAGCCTATCTTGACTGATATATTTTGATATTGAAAAAAGGTGTTCTTAAAAGTTGCTAAATTTTGTTGTTGTTTTACCATTACATTATTCATCTATCCATTAGGGAAAGTGATAAAATAAGCTTTGAAAACTTGCAAGCTTAGTATGAGACTCTGGAAATATTTAAAATTTGAGCAAGTTACATAATTCAGAGCAGCCAAACATCAGGCTGGCTTAACATTTAACTGGAACATAGTGTTAGTTAATGTATTCTAAAATATTTTTAGAATAGTATGCATATAGCCATTTTTAAATTATACATTTATTCAACATATATTTATTGTGCATTTTACTAGTCTTTAAAATGGGAGCTGCTCTGTAGTGCTGAGTGTTCTAAAACAGTTTCAAGCATTTTGTTTTTGAAACACCTTTCCACTCTTAAAAAAACACACTAATGAGCTCCTCAAAGAGCTTTAAAGATGAGTTATTGATGCAAATGCATTGTGTATTAAAAATTAAATCTGAGAATATCAGTTAATGTTTTATTTTGAGGTAATTGTAGATTCACATGCAGTTGTGAGAAATACTGCAAAAAGATTTGTGTGTCCTTTCCCCATTTTTCCCTAATGATATTGCAAAACTATTGCACAGTGTCACACCGGGATATGGACATTTACAGTCACGATACAGAACATTTCCATGGGCATGAGGATCCTTCATGTAGACCTTTTATGGCCACACCCACTTCCTACTCACCCCTCCTTCTCCCTGGAAATTATTAACCTCTTTTCTATTTCTGTAATTTTTTTAGATTTACACCTAAGTATTTTACTTTTTTGAGGGATTCTAATAGACATTATATATTTTTAAATTGTTGTATGCATCTGTTTATTATTAAACTATAAAAGTACAACCAACTTTTGTATGTTTATCTTATATATTTGTAAACTGGAATAACTCACTTTTTAATTCTTCAAGTTTTTTTCTAGATTTCTTAGGTTTCTAAATCAGCAATTATGTCATAGGGAAAGTTCTGTTTATTTCTTTTTGACTGGTATATATTTTATTTTCCTTTCTTCCCTTATTGCAGTAGCTCAACTTTCTAGTGCAATGCTGAATAAGAGTGGTAATAGTGTATTTTTTGTGAATTATATTTGCAAATATTTAAGATTTTTGTGTCCCTATCCTTAAATAATATTGGTCAGCAGATTTTTGTATTGCATTTGTCTAATTCTGGTTTCAGGTTAATAGTGGCTTTATACAATACATTTACAATTATCCCTTCCTCTTTTGTTTTTAAAAAAATATTGTGTAGATAAGTGTTAATTTTTCTTTAAATGTCTTGCAGAAATTGCTAAGTAAACATCTGAGCCTGGAAATTTCTATTCTGAAAGTTTTAAATCATTAAATCAATTTCCCTAATCATTAAGGAATTATTAAAATTTTCTGTTTTATATTGGGTGAATTGTGGTATTTTTTTTGAGAAATTAGTCAGCTTCATCTTAGTTTTCAAATTTATGTATTTAGAGGAATTTTTTTGTAGTAGTATTATCTTTACTAGTGGCCCAGTGCATGAAACTTGTGCAGGGTGTGGCGGGGGGGGAGGGGAGGGGAGGTTCCCTCAGCCCAGCCTACACCCTCTCTAATTGGACACCCCTCTTGCAATCTGGGACCGCTGGCTCCTAACCACTCACCTGCCTGCCTGATCACCCTTAACTGCCTCTGCCTGCCTGCCTGATCCCCCCTAACTGCTCTTCCCTGCCGGCCTGATCTTGCCCCCAACGGCCCTCCCCTGCCAGCCTGATCGCTCCTAACTGCCTCTGCCTTGGCCCCCACCACCATGGCTTTGTCTGGAAGGAAGTCAGAAGTCTGGAAGATGGCCGGTCAACCTGGTCTAATTAGTATATTACTCTTTTATTAGTATAGATAGATTATATAGAACAGGATTGCTTAAATGGTGGGCAAAAGCCTTTTTCAGCAGGAGGGGATGCTCTTGGCAGACAAAAATACATTATCCCTATATCTGGACTGATAGCCAGCCATATGCACTATACTGCCAAACTGGTCATTAAAATATTGAACTGCTTTCTTACACCTTACACCTTACACCTTACACCTTACACCTTACACCAAACAGCTATTACCCTTAAAACCCCTCCTAACCTCCCACCTTAGGTTCTGCCTTTGCAGTTCACCCAGATTTGGTTCTGATTGGCTGGTTTCTATGCCAGTCAGCATCTCTGAGCCTATCACTGAGCCTGGTCAGAGAGGCGGGGCTGATCAGCAGCCCCTGCAGCTGCTGGCTAGGCCCAGAGAGAAAGAGAGAGGCAAGGGCTGATCAACAGCTGCCATGGAGGCTGCGGATCAGACCCTGCTTCTCTCTCTGGGCCTCTCTCCAGGCCTGATGCACAGCCCCCTCGGCAGTCAGTGCTGGGTTGCCATGCCTGCAGCATTGGCAGTCAGTGCTGGGTCACCGTAGCAATCCAGCACTGACTGCAGGACTGACTTCTGGTGTTTGGTCATCCATTCGGTCATTTTGGTCATTAGGGACCCTGGCTCTTTATAGATAGATAGATAGATAGATAGATAGATAGATAGATAGATAAATAGATAGATGATAGATAGATAGATAGATAGATGATAGATAGATAGATGATAGATTGATAGATAGATAGATAGATAAATAGATAGATGATAGATAGATAGATGATAGATAGATAGATTGATAGATAGATAGATAGATAGATAAATAGATAGATGATAGATAGATAGATAGATAGATAGATAGAGCCTGCAAAGTTTGATCACATCTTTTTTGTCTTCTCTCTCTTTTTTTTTTTGTCAGTCTCAGTAGAGGTTTGTCAATTTTATTGAATGTTTTAAAGAACCAGCTCTTTGTTTTATTGGTTTTTTTCTGCTGTTATTATCCCTCCTACTTGCTTTGGGTTTATGTTGGTCTTCTTTTATTTGTGTAAGATCTTGAAATGGAAAATTAGATTACTGATTTGAGACATTCTATCTTTTATAATGTATGCAGTTAATGCTTGAAGTTTCTCTCTCAGCTCTGCTTTAGTGCTAATATTACTTCAAAACTTAACAACTAGTAGTTTTTTAATGAATAGTTACAGTTTGTAACCCAATACCACATCAATGAACTTTTTGTACCATTACATTAAAACTCATTGACCTATATTGTTGCACTCTGAATAGTTATTTTTTTCCCATTGTAGATCTTCCAAATACTAACACTTTTTAAATACACTATCAACATTATATTCATTAATAATAATACCAGCATAAAGAGTACCTTTAATAATTGGAAAGCTGCCAAGTTAACAGTGATGATAGATGATTTAAATTTTTTAATTTTTATTTGAAAGCTCAAATAGTATCACTGGCAACAATTGTTATTATTTGTTTTCTTTGAGGTGTCTCACTTCATTAATTTTTTTAGAAAATGTCTTCCAAATATCCATATATGAATAACCATAATCTGTCTGATGGCCACTCTTTCAGGCAAAAATGTTATTTTATTTTAAAAGTGGCTAGAGCAGCCATAAATTTAAAAACTTCACATGGCACTTTCCCCTGAGAAAACCTCCATATTTCAGTATACAGCATATGCAGAGTACTTTCTATGTACTTCACATTTTATAAACAGAATAGTAAATAGATACCATTTAATAAAATTAATAATTATTTGCTATATAAAGGACATTATTAAGTGAATGTGACAATTTTTCTCTGCATGCGAGAAGTGGTGAGGAATACAATGATTAATGGTAGAATTGGCCTTGATTCATACTAAGGAACCAGCCACTTTACACACCATTGATTTACCCCATCAATGTAAGTGTCAACACAATGAGAGAGAAAATAACATCTAAATTATTTTACGGTTTTAGTACTGACATATGTATCTCATGGAAACATCTTGTTGACGTCTAGGCTCCAAAGATCATGATTTGAAAACCTCTAATCTAGCCCTGACCAGTTTGGCTCAGTGGATAGAGCGTCGGCCTGCGGACTGAAGGGTACCAGTTTTGATTCCAGTCAAGGGCATATACCTTGGTTGTGGGCACATCCCCAGTAGGGAGTGTGCAGGAGGCAGCTGATCGATGTTTCTCTCTCATCAATGTTTCTAACTCTCTATCCCTCTCCTCCCTTTCTCTCTGTAAAAAATCAATAAAATATATTTTAAAAAAAGAAAAAGAAAACCACTAATCTAAGGAAATAGGGTTCCTACACATATGAAACATATAGTCTTGAGAGAGGAGAAGAAAACATATTCAAAAATATAACATAATTAATTATGATAATAACATGGAGGGAAACTGCAGAGTGATGTTAGAAATAGGATATACACAACAGACATAAAAAGATAGAGGATCTACTTTAGATTGGTGGGTTCCAGAATGAGCCAGAGATGATCTCTCTGAGTTAGAGACATCTAAGGAGACAACTAAAATATAATTGGAGTTAGCATGGAGATAGTGAAACAATAATCATGTGACCACTGAGTTGGGAAAGCAGCCTATTTTTCTCCTGAAATAAAAACATCTAGTGTGTCTGGAGAGAAAGCACCCAACATATTTTGAGATGAGGTTGGAATATACGTGTGCATGTACCCTATCATTCAGGCTCTTGGAGGCTGGCTGACTGGTAATTCTATACACATTCAGTAAGGATTTAGTGAAGAGTTTTAGCCAAAGAGACAGAACCACTATTTATATGTCAGAGATCCATTTATTATTGATATTAACCAGAAGATAGCTCTACCAACTAACTTGATTGTACTCCACCAATACTGAATGAAAAATAATTGCAAATTTGTTAATATTTTTAAGTCAAGACCATATGTTGAATTTGTTAATATTTTTTGAGTCAAGACCATATGTTGTCCTATGTGGTTGTACTTCTATATTTTTTTCTGAAGATTCATCGAGGTATAATTTACATCTCATAAAATTGTAATGTAAATTCACAGAATTGTGTAAAAACTCAGTACAGCATTTGGTTTTACAAAATTTCCATTATCCTGAAATTTCCCATCCTGCACATCTGCAGTCAATCCTCTCTTAGAACCCCAGCCCCATCGAAGTGCTGATTTGTATTTTGTCTTCCATAGATTTTTTAAACCCTTTTACTTGTTTTTATTATTCAATAATGCTTCATTTTTTAAAATTTAGCTTTCTCACCTTGTGCTTGTGCTCTCAACACTTCCACATCAATTTTCTACTCCTTAATAAAGAAAGTATGCTTGATCTTGTCACGGACATATTTAGTACACATGGATCCACATAGGCCCTGCTGACATGTTTTCCTTTTAGACAACCTCCCTGGAACCTTAGGTCTCAGCATGAAGTCCATGAAGTCGGCCTGGGCACACGTCACATGCAGATTTTTGTGCTTTCCCAACTTTCTTGGTATAAAGGTAAGCGATTCTATTACCAGGGTTTTGGGACAGCCTAGTGTTGTAAGAGGCTATACTGAGAGACAGCCTCCATCAGTATTCAAACGGTAAACCATTCTCAATGCCTAAAGACATCATCCCAGGAAGAGCTCCAATAGATCTTTTCACTGCTGAAATTTCAAGTTAATTAAATCTGGCTCCTATTGCTTAATGATTTTCAAGTTTATTCATGTTGAAACATGTACCAATGGTTCATTTCTTTTATTGCTAAATGGGTTTTTTTTTATGTGGATATACACTATTGTGCTTATTCACAAGATGATGGGCACTTAGTTTATTTCTAGTTTGGGGCTGTTATGAAATATGTTTTCTTGCAGGTTTCATTTTTCTTCTATAATATATTTTCTCTTTTTTCTTTAGTGGGATAATTTATATTAATCTATTAGTAGGTTCACAGAGTATTTCTTCTGCTCTCTCAAATTCGCTGTTTACCTCCAGCAGTACGTTTTTACCTTATTTATTGAACTTTTCAACTTTGTATTTTAAATTTGGCTGTTTTTAGTTATTTTCTAAAATGTTTATTTAGATTCTTCATTTTGAAACAGGAATTTTAGGGGTAAAATAGGACAGGTTTAAGAAATTTTAGAAATTTTGGAAATTAAGGGGACCATGGAAGAAGCACAGAGCTGCCGAACAGCAGAAGGTATATTTCCATAGAATGGGGGAGCTGAAAAGCTGCAACAGGTACATTTCCATAGAATGAGGGAGCTGGGAACAGCAAAAGGTCTATATTTACAAAATAAAAGGAAGGAAGCCCTGCATCCAGAAGGAGAGGAAGAAAGCCCAAAGGCAGCAATTCTCAAACTGTGGGTTGCTACCCCTTTGGGGGTCGAAAGACCCTTTCACAGTGGTCGCCTAAAACCATTGGAAAACACATATATAATTACATATTGTTTTTGTGATTCACAACATGAGGAACTGTATTAAAGGGTCCTGCCATTAGGAAGGTTGATAACCACTGCCCAAAGGAATTAGGAAAACAATAAGGAAGGAAGGGTGCGGGGGTGGGGGTGGGGGTGGGGGCTGGGGGAGAACCTCACATGTCCCATGTGAGGGTCAACCTTTGAACCCGGAGTTACTATAGTAACCAGTCTCAGGGAATAGTGACCAGTCAGAGGGGATATCAAGGCACCAGGATCTGCAGCCTTTATAAGCCATAGGAAAAAGGAACTCAGTGGGATCCTTTCCCCCTCCCTACATGAGAGTCTATCCTGTGGGACTCTTTTCATCTCCCCATGTGGGAGCCTGTACTTGTTCTTCAATAAATCTCCCCCTTTGCTATACCACTTTCTGTCCATGGATACATTCTTCGAATCCGGCGGACCAAGAATCTGGGTTCCAGTCCAAAAATTCCATTTCAATTTCTAGAATCAGTACCATCATATTTTCTTTTAATTCTTTAAACACATTAGCTCAGTTTTTATGTGGGTTTTAACATATTCATAAAAGCAGCTTCATCATCGTATTATACTAAATCCAACCTCTGGGACTCCTCAAAGGCAGTTTCTATTAATGATTTATTTTCTGTCTTTGGGACATACTTCCCATTTTCTTTACCCAGCTCACGAATTTGTTTGGAAGCTTGGTATGTTAATACCGTATTGAAGCAACACTGATTTCTGACTTTTTGCTCTATTCTTAGAAATTTTTGTTTATTTTTTTTACAGTTTTGCAGTATAATTACTGTTTAGGTAATTATTGTCCTGGCATTTCCTGCTGTGTCATCATCCCAGCATCTTCTTTCCTGTTGTACATATTTTTAAACTCATTTCTGCTTTGATTGGCTCAGGCACTGTCATAACATTAGTGAATAACCTGTTTTATAACATGTCCTATAAAGAACTGGCTATAATTTTAAAGTCACAATCTTAAAAAATACCCTCTGAATTATTGAGAAATGGATTTTATATATATATAAAGAATATATTCTTTAAAATAATTAATTTGGCAAGTCTAATTGATCTGCTTTGTCTAAATAGCTTATGAACTCTTTCAATTTCCTGCATGACTCTTTGAGCTCAACTTTCTGCCTTCCCATTTATATTATCTTTTCAATGCAGATAAATTCCCCATGGGAGAAAGAAAGATGAAGGGGATTTTTGAACAAGGACAAAATAAACAACTGCACAAAGAAGGCTTCAAATATCTGTGACAAATGTGGATAATTGTGCTAAAATTTCTCAGTGTCTTCAAATATGTGAAGAGAATCTGTGCTTGGAGTCAAATGAGAATGTGCCTTACTTGAGTCCTTTCTGGCAGGGGTCCACTCCTTTGTCGGCGCATATAGCTCCATACTCTGGTGCTACTGCCATTGAGTCCAAAGTCAAGCTCAGCCCGCACTGGTAGCTGACCTCAATACTGGCAATGCTTCAGGCCCAGCTTTGGAAGCAAAATCCAGATGAGTCTCTGTCAAAAATACGTTTAAAATACAGGTCAAGAAATCTTCTAAATTGCATTTGATTTACTCTAATTTCAGAAATAAACCAGTCAGTTATGTTATGGATGACCATTATTAATATGTGTAAAAAATTGTGTAGAGGTGCTAATGCCCTAGGAAAGGGGACTTATACTTATTGAAATCACACAACAAAATAAGTATTAGAACTTTAAAAAGGTTATCAAAATTTGTTTGGGCTCTGAGGGTGCCAGCTCTTTGGCTTTATTACTCAAACTGGAGAGCTCATGCTTGAGGTAAGATACTTTTTCATTTGCTGCACCTTAATTTGCTTTTCTCTTAATTGAGCTCAGCATGAGGTAAGACTTTATAAGCAATGTACACACTTATATTTTTTAACCTTGATTTTTATATCTATTCCCTTGGTATGTTATTTGAGCAGGTTAAGGTAGGGGTAGTAGCAGAAATAAAGAATAAGCAGTGCTCTAAGAAAACAATGAATGAGACAGACCTTCTTAAGTGAACCTCTTTCTCTTCTTAGATTGCATCGCAATGCACTCAAAAAGTGGCTCATCTCAGTTGTTGGGACTTGCAATCCCCATTAAAAGAGAAGCAAGGTCACTCCTTTTGGGGAACAGGTACTCCTTTATTTTTCTAGACAAAAAGAAAGCTGGTATTTATACTTGTACAGCACACGAAAATCTTAATAGTAATACATTTTTGTTTTTGATTGCATATTAGCCTTAAGCATACTACACAATGTTGAACAGAATGCCAATGCTTATCATGTTACTGTTTTACTTCTAAGCAACTTAATACAGAATCATAACTGTGATTTAGGGGGAAAAGGCTTTTTTTATATCCTATAAAATTATAATTAAATACTTATAAAATTTAAATCTAAGTACACTGTTTTTAATTTTTGTTTGTTTCCTACATTTACAAAGTTAAGTCCAATAAATCTATGGCATTTTTATACACCAATAGTGAACTTACAGAAAGGGAGATTAAAAAAAAAATACCAACAATCTCATTTACCATCACACCAAAAAAATTAAGATACCTAAGAATACCATAAATTTAACTAAGGAGGTAAAGATCTGCACTCAGAAAACTACAGGCCACTGAAAAAAGAGATAGAGGAAGACATAAACAGATGGAAGAACATGTTCATGTATTGGTAGAATCAACATCATTAAAATGTCCATACTACCCAAAGCAATCTAGAGATTCAATGCACTCCCCATTAAAATACCAATGGCATATTTCACAAACCTAGAACAAACTTTCCAAAAATTCATCTGGAATAAAAAAGACCCCAAATAGCTGCAGCAGTCCTGAGAAAAAAGAACAAAGTAGGAGGGATCTCAATACCAGACACAAGCTGTATTACAAAGCCACTGTTCTCAAAACTGCCTGGTACTGGCACAAGAACAGACATATAGACCAATGGAATAGAACAGAGAACCCAGAAATCGACCCAAACCACTATGCTCAATTAATATTTGACAAAGGAGGCAAGAGCATACAATGGAGTCAAGACAGTCTCTTCAATAAATGGTGTTGGGAAAATTGGGCAAATACGTGCAGAAAAATGAAACTAGACCACCAACTTTCACCATACACAAAAACAAACTCAAAATGGATAAAGGATTTAAACATAAGATGGGAAACCATAAAAATATTAGAGGAATCCACAGGCAGCAAAATCTCAGGCATCTGCTGAAGCAATATCTTCACTGATACAGCTCCTAGGGCAATGGAGACTAAGGAGAAAATAAACAAATGGGACTACATCAAAATAAAAAGCTCTGCACAGCAAAAGAAACCATCAACAAAACAACAAGAAAGCCCACTGCATGGGAGAAGATGTTTGCCAATGTTATCACAGGTAAGGGTTTAATCTCCAACATTTACAGGGAACTCATACAACTTAACAAAAGGAAGATAAACAACTCAATCAAAAAATGAGCAATGGTCTAAATAGATACTTTTGGAAAGAGGACATAAGGAAGGCCAAGAGACATATGAAAACATGCTCAAAGTCACTAATCATCTGAGAGATGTAAATCAAAACAACAATGAGGTACCACCTCACACCTGTCAGAATGGCACTCATCAACAAATCAACAAATGACAAGTGCTGGTGAGGATGTGGAGAAAAAGGAACCCTCGTGCACTGGTGGTGGGAATACAGACTGGTGCAGCCACTGTGGAGAACAGTATGGAGTTTCCTCAAAAAACTAAAAATGGAACTCCCATTTGGCCCAGTGATCCCACTTCTAGGAATATATCCCAAGAAACTATAGACACACCAATCAGAAAGGACATCTGCACTCTTATGTTCTTAGCAGCACAATTTACCATAGCTAAGATTTGGAAACAGCCTAAGTGCCCATCAGCAGGTGAGTGGATTAGAAAACTGGGGTACATCTACACAATGGAATACTACCGCTGCTGTAAAAAGGAAGGAAATCCTACCATTTGCAACAGCATGGATGGACCCAGAGAGCATTATGCTAAGGGAAATATATCGGTCAGAGAAAGTTAAATATCACATGATGTCACTCATTTGTGGAATATAATGAACGACATAAACTGATGAACAAAAACAGATCCAGAGACAGAGAAGCATTGATCAGACCATCAAACTTTTGAGGGAAGGTAGGGGTGGGTGGGGGTAAGGGGAAGAGATCAACCAAAGGACCTGTATGCATGCATATAAGCCTAACCAATGGACACAAAACCAGGTGGTGAGGGTATGAGCCAGGGTGGGTGGATTGCGGGGGGGCTGGGTGGGGGGAGGGGTGGGAGGATAAGGACTCATATGTAATACCTTAATCAATAAAGAAAATTAAAAAAAATTCCTAGCTAATAAACCCTTAGTTTCTGAAAAGCCAATCCAGTCCTATCAGTGTTTAAAATAACTGCCATACCTTTTGGTACACAGAGAGTTGATGGAAATATTAAAATAACATAATTTTAATTATTAATTGTAATGTGTGATTTCTAATCAGTATTGATAGAAAAATGCGAGTTTCACTTATTTTTGAGAATGGAAAGAAATGAAAAAAGCAAGTGAGAGATATTTTGCTTTGTGTTATTTGATTTAGAAGTAGGTCAATAAATGCTAAGAACAATTTTGAGAAAGAGTGAGATTTCAATTAACAAGTAAATATGGTTTAATATCAAAACTGAGAGGAAAAAAACCTCATGCTTTATGATCATTTCTTCTCATGGATAATTGCAAGTGATATGAACAAATCATTATTACTATTATAATAGTTTTATAAGAAAAATTCCTTACATAAACTCTGAATTTCCAAAATAAAAATTGATGAGGCATAACAGTTCAGTATACTCCTTAAACTGATAGATTCACATACACATAAGTGGTAATTTTTAAAACAATATTATTGACTAATTTTTCTCACTACTTCATTACTTAGTGATGCTAGCTCTAGCCTTAAAACTACTAAAATCAACCCATTTAATGAAATGCTTACTTAAACACCAAAACCATTATTACATATGTAACAGTTTAGGAATATTGCATTACACTTGGAAAATGCCCAACATCAGTGAATCAATTTTCTATCTACTTTGTAAAAACAACTTCTGCTTTATTGCTTTTTGGAAACAGAATTGAAGCAATACTTCACAAAAGCCATTAGAAAGAACTTGTGACAGACTTCTGAATAAACTACATTATTTCCAAATTTCCTTTGAACACCTAATACCAGGATAAAAACCAATTTAGATATGTTCACATTCTCAGTTATGATATCTGATAGCCTCAAATTAAAAAGTTGATTTGTAAAATAAAATGATGGTACAATTGAGCAATCAACCTCATCAGCTGCCTACTTCTGAGCAGTCCAAATGTTTAATTGTTCAAATGAAGTATCATTAAGGATGGAAAATATGGAAGATAGTCTATCCTATATAATAAAAGCCTAATATGCTAAGTGTCCATTTGTCCAATCATTCATTCAACCAATCAAAGCGTAATCCTATCTAATAATACACAAACATGGCAATTAACTGTACCTCTGACACGCTTCCCATTGGCTAATCAGGGCAATATGCAAATTAACTGCCAACCAAGATGGCGGCTGGCAGCCAGGCAGCTGAAGCAAATAGGAGGCTTGCTTGCTCCAGTGATAGAGGAAGCCAAGGTTCCCCACCTGCCGCTGCCAGCCTCTGAGCTGCACTCTAAGCAACTATGTTGCAATTATAGAAGCTAAACAAACCCAGATACCTGCTTTCAGCAGCCGAGGTCTCAGAGCTGGAGCCGAGCCTCAGAGCTAAAGCCGGCTCTCAGTTCCAGTGACAGCCATAGAAGGTAAATAAATCCAAGAATTAAAAAAAAAAAAAGAAAAAAAGGAGAGGTTGGGAGCTTCAGTCACCCGCCAGCCTGAAAATGGCCCTCAGCCCCTCACCCACGCTGGCCAGTCACCCCAGTGGGGACCCCCGCCCTGAAGGGGGTGTGACCAGCTGCAAAAAGCCATCATCCCCTCATCCAGGCTGGCCAGGCACCCAAACAGGACTCCCACCCTGATCTGGGACACCCTTCAGGGCAAACCAGCTGGCCCCCACCCGTGCACCAGGCCTCTATCCTATATAGTAAAAGGGTAATATGCAAACTGACCCTAACAGCAGAAGGACTGGGAATGACTGGTCACTATGACACACACTGACCACCAGGGGGCAGACGCTCAATGCAGGAGCTGCCCTCTGGTGGTCAGTGCACTCCCACAGGGGGAGCTCTGCTCAGCCACAAGCCAGGCTGATGGCTGCCAGTACAGTAGTGGTGGGAGCCTCTCCTGCCTCCTCAGCAGCGCTAAGGATGTCTGACTGCAGCTTAAGCCTGCTCCCCGCTGGCAAGTGGACATCCCCTGAGGGCTGCCGGGCTGCCAGAGGGATGTCTGATTGCCATCTTAGGCCCAATCCCCTGGGCCTAAGCCAGCAGGTGGTCATCCCCTGAGGGGTCCCAGACTGTGAGAGGGCACAGGCCGGGCTGAGGGACCCCCCCCCCCCCCCGCCCCCTCTAAGTGCACAAATTTTTGTGCACCGAGCCTCTAGTATGTTAATGATAGGCTAAGGCTGCTCAACAGCTGGCTATGACGTGCACTGGTTACCAGGGGATAGATGCTCTGACATGTAGGTTAGCTTGCTGCTGGGGTCCGGCCAATCAGGACTGAGCGAGATGGGCCAGACATGCCCTGGAGCTCTCCCATGGTCCCTCCCTGGCTGGCCAACTTCCCACGTCCCTCATCTGCCCTGATTGTTTGCCAGTGAGGTCTCTCAGCCTGGCCTACGCCCTCTTGCAATCTGGGACCCCTTGGGGGATGTCAGAGAGCCAGTTTTGGCCTGATCCCGCAGGCCAGGTGGAGGGACCCCACTGGTACATGAATTTGTGCACCAGGCCTCAAGTAATTAGATAACTAACACAAAGATAATTCTCATATACCAGCAACACATTAAATATTTAGCCATGTGTAAAGAAAACAATTTCAAGCTGGCGAATGAAAAAATTTTCTTTGGGGAAATCTTTAGGGTTTGCTTTTTTATTATTAATTTATTTTTTAAAAAAATATTTTTATTGATTTTAGAGAGAAGGGAGGGGGAGAGAGAGATAGAAACATCAGTGATGAGAGAGAATCATGATCAGCTGCCTCCTGCTTGCCCCTCATGGGGGACCAAGCCCACAACACAGGCATGTGCCCTGACCAGAAATTGAACTGTGATCCTCTGGTTCATGGGTTGACACTCAACCACTGATCCACACTGGCTGGACTCTTTTTTTTTTTTTTTTTTTGTAATAGCTCCTTTGGGATGTAGTTGGCTATTTCATACCATTAATACTCAAAAAATAATCAAAGCAGTGAATAATTCTTTCAGTGCCACTGGAGCAGAGGTAGTAGGATTCCCATAAGTCAGCTGAGTGGATCTGTGGAGCATGTAAAGCATAGGTATGCTGCAAGAATTAGAATTAGTGTTAATCTTATTTAAAAGCTTCCTTTTTCATCATTGGAACTGTAGAATGTTGGCTAGGATTAAATTGTGAATCTCCTAAACACTCCTGTGCAGCAGGTAAGCAAGAAGTACACAGTGTAATAGAGTACACAGTGCTCTTAACCCCCAAAAAGAGGACTAGTGGGGAATAACTCTGCTTCTTACGTCTTCCCATCCTCTACACTTCTGCCAAACTCTTCCATAGCCATGCTCAACCAGGAACCAGTTATTATAGGAGCCTGGAAAATTCAGTCTTTAGGATTCAGGCAACTTTTAATACAGCACAATGGTGGGGAAGAGTAGGAGGAAATCTGAGGACAAACATATGTTACAACAATGTATTTTCCCATGATACACTATGAAGGTTAACTATGCCAATAATGTTAAACATCTTAAAGCTGTGTTACTATAGACAACAATATGTTATAAAGTCTATTTCCACTTCTATTTGATTAATGGATTGAAGAATATATTTTCAAATATCTATTAAATGCCTACTGTAGGCCTCTGTTATATTGGCAATATATCTTTTTTTCATATATATGTAGGTTTTTCTTATTTATAAGATATAGGTTGCCAAATACTTTCATATGTTTGTATGTGTACTTTACACATTTAAAAAAATGTTTTTGTTTACTTTTTAAAAGAGAGACAAGAAGAGAAAGAGAGAAAAATATTGACGTGAGAGAAAAACATCAATTGGTTGCCTCCAGTACGCACCCCGACTCGGGACTGAACCTGCAGTCTGGGCATGCGCCCTGACAAGAAATCAAACCAGTGACCCTTTTGTTCACTGGATGATGCCCAACCAACAGCACATTTTTTAAATTAAGGAAAATGTAACTCTTATACTCAGAGACTGGTGATTATATTCTATTCTCCATAATTTTTAAACAAGGACAAAGGACACTGTGAATGTTAAGCAAGTGTGAATTTTTAAACTTGTTCTGATTCAAGTAATCTATGTCATTAAACCACACTAAAAATTGAGTTGATACAATGTAAGATGTTTTAATTGGAACTTTCTAAGAAGAAAAAAAAGTCAAATTATGTTCTACTGGCCTTCTGTTAAGCATTATCTCATGAAAGTATAAAACCTAAACTGAATTATTAATTCCTCTTGGGCCTCAAATACAGGGTAGACAGATTTCACAGATTTAATCCAGGAAGTTGGTAAAAATGAACAAAAATAGCAAAACAATAATTTTCATGTAAATTATATAATCCAGAGTTACTCTACTATCTGAAATGTTCAGATTTTAGCAAAATAATCAAAGAAACAAACAAAAAACATGAAAAATAAAAAGAAACGTGAAAATGAAGGCTGGCCTCTCAGGGAAAAAAAAGCAATAATAAAAAAAAATGGTGCTAGGCTGGTGTGATTCAGTTGTTGAGCACTGACATGTGTACCAGGAGATCATGGTTCGATTCCCTGGGTTCTGGGCTTGATCCCCCCTGGGGGCTGTGCAGGAGGCAGCCATTTAATGATTTTCTTTCATCATTGATGTTTCTTTCTCTGAAATCAATAGAAATAGATTTTAAAAGATGCATAGATTTTGGATTGAGCAGATAAAAATGACAAAATAGGTAATATAAATATTTTCAAAGAACTAAAATATTTAAAGATCTAAACACAACTATGAGAACAGTAAATGCCAATAAAGATATTCTATAAGGATATATATTCTCATTGTAAAAGAAATCCTGGTTTTGTCAAAATGAAGAAATAACATAATGCATGATCTCAAAGGCAGATTTAAGATGAAAGATAATCAGAAAACTCAATATTAATTATCTCCCTGAAGAACAAATGAAAAAAAAGGAAGAAATATGAGTAGAGAGTCAGAACCCTGTGAGACAACATCAAGTGTACTAACCAATGTGATGGGAGTCTCAGAAAAAGAAAAGAGAATATGAGACAAAAAAATTACTATTAAAACAATGGCTAAAACTTTTCCAAATTTGATACATTAATACAGATCCAAGAAACTCAACAGGCCTGAGTAAATAAATACAAATAGACTCACACCTGGACACATAGCCAAATTGTTAAAAGCCAAATCTATTGCCCTGGCTTTGACAAGCAAATCATTTCACAAATCCAACTGCACATGTGTGATTTATGTAAGGTGCAATAAGCCAGTCACAAAAGAACAAACACTGTGCGACTCTACACATATGATGCATCTATAATAATCCAACTCCTAGACGGTGGTTGCCGGGGTCTGGAGAGATGTGCACATGGTGCTGTAACTAATTAATGGTATAACTTTTTAGTTATGCAAGAAGAATAACTTCCAGAAACATGCTTAAAAAGCTATTAAGAAGGTGAATCTCATGTTAATTGTTCTTACAATAAAACAAAAATAAACTTTAAAAAGGAACTAAAGCGGATACGTTTATGCTACTTTCTTATTGATGCTGTGACACACTGCTGCAACTTTGGTGGCTTAAGACAACAGAAATTCGCCATCTTACAGTGTATGGAGATCAAAATCTGAAATGAGTCTCACTGGGCTAAAATTCACAGGGCTATTGACATTCCTTTTTTCTTTTTAAAAAATATTTTATTTTATTGTTTTTAGAGAGAGAGGAAGGGAGAGGGTTAGAGAGATTAAAACATCCATAAGAGAGAAACATTGATTGGCTGCCTCCTGCATGCATCCCACTGGGGACCGAGCCTGTAATCCAGGCATGTGCCCTGACCAGGAATCAAGCCTGTGACCTCTTGGTTCATGGATCCATGCTCAACCACTGACCACACCAGCCCAGCTATTGACATTTTTCTAAAGGCCAAAGGGAGAATCGATTTTCTTGCATTTTCTAACTTCTAGAAACCACCCACATCTCTCGCCTTGTTATCCTCTTTCAGCTTGAAAGCCAACAATGGCCCATGAAATCTTTTACATCTCATCACTCTGTCTCTTCTGTCCCGCTCTTCCACATTTAAGGATGCTTGTGATCACATGGAAACCACTGGATAATTCAAGATGATCTATTGCAAGGGAAGTTGATTAGTAAACTTAATTCCATCTGCTCCCTTAATTTTCCTTTCTTATGCAATTATTCAGGCTACTATCTATGCTAACATAGATGAACCTTAAACGTATCACGCTAAGTGAAAGGAACGACACCCAGAAAGCTACTTATTGTATTATTCCATTAATATGAAATATCTAGTGAAGGAAAATTTGTAGAGGCAGAAAACATATTGGTGTTTTCCTAAGGATCAGAGCATGAATTGAGATTAACCATAAACAGTTATGAGTGAACACTTCGGGCTCAGAAAATGTTCTAAAACTGGATTATGGTGATGGCTACATAATTGTATTAAGTTGGTAAAATGAATTAATTGTATATGGATATACTTTATATTTTATGGTTTGTAAAATTTTACTTCAACTGACCTTTAAAAAATAGAGGCACAGCCCTAGCTAGTTTGGCTCAGTGGATAGAGCATCAGCCTGCAGACTGAAGGGTCCCAGGTTTGATTCCAGCCAAGGGCACATGCCTGGGTTTCGGGCTTTATCCCTACTGGGGTGTGCAGGAGGCAGCCAATCAATGATTCTCTCTCACCATTGATGTTTCTATCTCTCTTTCCCTCTCCCTTCCTCTCTGAAATCAATAAAGATATATTTTAAAAAATAGAGGTACATATTGAAGAGGGCAGAAGTTGTTTAAAGTATTAAACAATAGCTCTTCCCTATAATAAAGTTATCTGTGAGACATTTGAAAGAAACAAAGCAGTTAGAAGTCTAATATATCCTAAGGTATAGTTCTCATATCAAACATAAAACAAGACTCAACATTCCAAAACTCAAACAGATGACTAAGATAGCACTGAACACTGTTTATTGGTAAGGCTGCCAACCAGTTTCATTTCAAAGGAAAAATTTCATAAATTTATATATTTGTTTGTTTATAAATGTTGAGGAAGTTTTTTTTATTGATGCATAATGAAGGAATAATCTATTACTCTGGCTCTGAAAAGTAAATCATTTAATAAATCAAGAAAGGCTACTTGAGAATACATTATGCCAATGATTTCCACTTCCAGAAAACAATGATGATGACATTTAATCTTTGAATATTTATGTTGAGATTTCCTTCAAGTATTTTAAGGAATCTGCTTCTGAAATTCTTCAAAATGGAATAACACTGAGTAGGCAAATGGAAAACGTAGTGATAGGACTAAACAAATGCATATAACATAAGGAAATGTTTTATTCACATTTAGTTTATGTACTTAGTACCATGTACCACAAATCACAATTTACTTTTCTGTAACCTAAATTAATCCTTTAAAATTAACTTCTATGCTACAATTTCTTTATTTTTTTTGGGGGGGAAAGGAGAAGTTGCTACCATTCTTTCAACAAAACACAGGTCTCAAGAGGATTTCTTTAGTCCTCTGTAATTTACAACCATCCAAAAAACTCCAAAGCTGCAGTCGGCTCTTCTAAGAGGTTACTCCAGTCACAGCCACGGGCGGTTCTGCAAGCCATGTGCTAGCACAGAGCAGAGGCTAGATCTCCAAGGACCTCAAAGCCCTCCTTCAGAACTGCGCGTGCTGGCTGCACAATCAATATATGGAAAGTTCAGACAGTGCCAGGCAGCCTCCTGAGATTTCACTCCCAGTCATCACTTACAGGACAAATACATCCCACAGACAGAACAGTCAGCAATAAACAAAGGGAATCTGGCCGTGATACACAATGGGGAGTCATTATTTTAAATATTTATCTGTTTTTATAGCATTTCGGAATCTCTGTGATAAAATGGACACTTATTACCTGTAGAATATAAGACATGTATGTACAATTTCTCAATATTACAAGAGGGTAATTTTTTGAAATGTGTACCATACCATCAATGTTTGATTAATAAGTCATGTCCTTATTCTCTTACCAGAGAACATTTATCTTAGAAAATTAATTTAAGATAATTTTATCTTAAGTGACAGCGATGATTAATCACTTGGGGGACAATATAAATAACAATAATAAATTTAATAGTAGTTATTTCAAGTTGGCTCAGTTTCAAAGCAAACTAGAAAAACAATCAGAAATGTTTCTTTTGGTTTCTTTCTCTGATAAAAAAAATACTAGTTAGGGAGATGGGTTTTATATTTGAATAAACATTGTAGCATTTTCTACCTTTTTATAGAAATACATAAGGTGAAGGAACTCATTTTCTCTCACTATTGAAATACAAAAATAAATAAAATTATTCAAACTCAAAGCTAATTTCATAATGATTGCAAACTGAATGCCAAAATAAGGAGGTAACTCTTCACATAAAAAGGCTAATCATAGTTAATTGTTTTCCTATTCCTTTTGGTAATAATAGCCATTATACACTCATTTGAAGTATGTAGATGTAATATGCAATTACCATAAGACTCAACATTCCAAAACTCAAACAGATGACTAAGATAGCACTGAACACTGTTTATTGGTAAGGCTGCCAACCAGCTTAATTTCAAAGGAAAAATAAGTGTGTAGCTGTAATCCAGTCTTGTTTACATGCACATATTTTCTTTTTATGTGTGCTGATATAATGACTATATCTAAATCAACCTGTTTACTGTTGCACAGAGCAGTGGGTGGCTGTTACTATTGTCTGGAAATTTCTGAAGAAATAGGACTCAAATCACAAAGCATTTAATTCTAGATCATTCTTTTTATTCTATGTGAAAAATGTGATCCACTAGATATTATAAAATGCACATAGTTTTCTCAAGCTTGGTGGGATTTTTACATTTAAATTCTCCTAATATGAATATGTGCTTTGATCTTAATACAAAAAGTTGAGAATCCCTCCATAAAAGATCTGTATAATAAAAGCCTAAGTGACCTAACGACCAGTCGACCGGTCGTTATGATGTACACTGACCACCAGGGGGCAGACACTCAACACAGAAGCTGTCCCCTGGTGGTCAGTATGCTCCCACAGCTAACTTCTCATGGTCTCTCCCCGCAACTGGCCAGCCCCTATCAGCCCGATTGCCAGCCAGGCTGAGGGACCTCGCTCATGCATGAATTTGTGTACTGGGCCTCTAGTATAGAATAAAGTAATATAATTAACTTTGACCTTCATGTAGGTTGCTACTAAAAAAGAGCTGTCTTAACACATTCAATCTATAGATTCTATCACCTTTAAAATAATATTGGGAGGATGTCCTAGTCGGTGTTCTCAGTGGTTAGATCCTCTGCCCATGCACCAAAGGGTCACAGGTTTGATTCCTAGTCAACCCAGGTAGAATACCAGGTCTGGGCATGTGTGAGAGGCAACTAATGGATGTGTCTCTCTCACATTGACATTTCTCTTTTTCTCCCCCTTCCTTCCTCCCTTCCACTTTCTCTAAAAACAATGGAAAAAATATATCCTCCAATGAGGATTAACAACAACAACAACAAATAAGAATATTGGGAGGATAAATGATTATAAAATTATATGAGTGGGAGTGTCAAGCCTCCCACAGAATAGCCATGTTTTCATTAAGGCTTTTCTTAGAAATAACAAGCCTAAGACACTGTTTATATTTGAAGAGCATGCTATTCAAAACCATTCCTTCTCTCATTCGTCACTCTTATGATCTCTGTATTTTCTTCAGCAGCCTTAACTCCTTGGCCAGTCATTTCAGTGATCCCCTTCTTAGTAGACAAAACTTCTCCACTGAAAACATGCTCTAGTCTTCCTTATCCCAATAAAGGGTTGCCATTCGCCTACTTCCCTCTCAATCTTCTTTTCTTCTTTCATTCACCGTCAAACTTGTTGAAATGTTAATCTTCAACTATCACCTCATGAAAATGAATTCCAATCAATTATGATTTTAACATGTATTCCCAGTTGTGTCCTAGAAAATACCATGTTTGTCTCTCTGGAACTATAGTGTAAATAGCACTGATAGCCTCAGGTTAATTTACCCATGTAGTTCTATACACACTCTGTGTAATGGAGATTCAGAGGGAAATACCGAGAAAATTGCAGAGAAATTTTTCCTGAAATACTTGAGTTGTAGAACCAACATCAAGAATTGGGGTGGGAAGGGGGAGGGGGGAGGGGAACAGGCAAGAAGAGATTCCAAAGAATTTGTATTTGTATCATGGATACAGACAATAGTGTAGTGAAGGCCTGGGGGTGGGGTGAGGGGGGCGGGGTGAGGGTGTTGACGGGGGTGGGTAGAGGGTGGAGTGGGTCAAAGGAGGGAAAAATTGGGACACCTGTGATACTTTCAACAATAAAGATTTTTTTTAAAAAAATGCCTTAATGTAACTTAAAAAATAATGCTTGTTCAAACTACTGCAATTAAATGATAATTACAAGCAGCTGAACAAAATTCCTAACTGCTACACTACTGACCCCAAATTAAAACTTATTTCAAGAAAGACAGCTGTTTAACACAAGG
Source organism: Myotis daubentonii (assembly GCF_963259705.1). Lineage (NCBI taxonomy): Eukaryota > Metazoa > Chordata > Mammalia > Chiroptera > Vespertilionidae > Myotis > Myotis daubentonii. Next base: position 71,208,463 of record NC_081846.1, on the reverse strand, counting down.
CAAACATAAAAATAGTTAGTAAAGTGAGTATATCCTGTTTTACAAAATAGCCACTGAGCATATATTGAGTTTGTGATAGCAAATTGGAAATACAAATGGGGATCACTTCCTTTCTAAAGGAATGTATGGCCCTGATGCCATCTAAAGAAATCATAATAGTATATATGCACAATTAGGATTATTCAATTATCTCCTCTCTGTTGGGAAAAGTGTTGTGGTTTAATGTAATATTTTTATTAAAATAATTAAATATTTTAAATTTAACCTTAGTGGAAACTTAAATATAAAACAACCCTCATCTAGATATGTGGTCTAAATACAAGATTGAATTATTTCAACTTTTAACAGTGGTGCCAGATATTTCTCTATGGAAGAGAGGCATGGACTAAATAAGACATATACTCTTTACATGAGAAATTTTTTGAATTTTCTAGGAAAATGTTATCTCCCTCTCCAATTACATACGTCTTTCTTTGTGTATTTATTGTTTAGTGTTTTTCTTTGTCTCCCATCAGTTTGAGGGCTAACCCATAACCGCAATTGCGACAGTTTTCTTTAGCTTTAGTTGTTTGGTACATCCAGTCACTTAGCCATGCCCTACAATTGTTGTAACTGTTGCCCTTGAACTTTTACCTTTGGCTATATAGTTTCATGGCAGTTGATTCTCTCATCTCAAGTTGCACAAACCCAGGTTTGTATGATATATGCTCTATCTGTAGATTTACCTCCTAATTTTAAATCCTGATATTATTTTGACTTTGCCTGTACAAACGATAGTCATTGCAACAACAAGCATCTTCTGTAAGAATGTTAATGCAACTTCAGAGAGTTGTGGCTTTTGTGGCATCATCTATAAATAATAATAATAATAAAAAGTGTATGTTTGCCAGATCAGCCTGTATATTACTTGCCCTAGCACTGTCAAGGAAATAAGTCTGTGGCGAACTGCATGACTTATTTAATTTCATTGAGGTCAAAGAGGAAATAGCATGGTTTACAGCCTCCTCTTGCTGACAAACTAAGCTGCTTCTTATTGTATCCCTGGAAGAATGCCTCCTACTTCATCCGGTAACATCTGCTCATTCAGATTATGAATTTATACAAACTCCATAATCCCACAATATTCTGAGTCTGATAGGGATTCAACCTGACAGGGATCCTTAAACATTTTCTGTAAAAGGTCAGATAGTAAATATTCAAGGCTTTGTAGGCCATGTGGTCTCAGTAGCAACCAAACTCTGCCATTGTAGCAAGAGAGTAACCATGGACAACATATAAATAAATGGGCGTGGCTGTATTTCAATAAATACAATGGGTATTATATTTACCAGTGGACTGCAGGTTGCAGACTTATGACCTCAAAGAAGCTACGACATGGCACATGGCTTTAATTTAGAAATGTCCTTCCTTTATGAGCCTTACAATTAATTAAAGTTTCTTCACTGATTGTTAGCTTATTCTTTGACTGTTTTTTTGAAGTTAAGATGGCTTGTCTATCTATATATTTGCTGCATATAGATGATGCCAGAGAAATTAATGGGCCAGACTTCCCAGACATGAATGGGAGCGAGACTTGCAATATCTTAAAAAAAACGAATTTCTAAGACTCGAACAGGGTCGGGGGTGGGCAGGGGAGAGGGAATATGGAAGAAGGTTTTATTTTCAGAAAGTTACATTCCTCAGGTTTGATGTCCCACTTTCCCCCAAACCAGTCCTGAGAGAGGGGCAGCTGGGAGTGCAGCAGAACCAGAAAGAGGGCGAGCGTCCGGAGTTTTTGGTCCATGTTACAGCCGGGTGTGGTTCAACGTATAGGCCAGATCAAAGTCTACCGGTGTATGCATGGAGCCCAACATGGCTGTCCGCCATGTACGCACAGGGGAGCACAGCCCCCTGGAGCATTAGTCCCAGGAGGGCCAGAGCATGAGAGAGAGAAAAAGAAAGAGAGAGAGAGAGAGAGAGAACTCACTTTGTTTAGAAGTTTAAATATTGATGAGCAATTAGCCTCTCACCCCACTCAGACCTTACTGGGCATGCGTCTAAACTGCCTTTGTTTAGTTTCTTCCCCCATCAATCAGTGGGGAGCAGACTTGGGGCGTTAAATGTAGCCTTTTGGCAAAGCCGTGTAAATGTTATGCCTATATTATTTGGTCTCCCCTTTCACTTCTTTCTTGTTAAATAATAACCAGGTTATTACAACGGTATCACAGGTATTGTTAATTCAGCCATTGAACATTATTTTAATTGTTTAAGTTTATATAATAAATTTTAACATCATAATTCAATTATCAGCAAGAACTCCTCTGATTGAAAATATTTATGCCATCAAATTTCACTAAACCTCTCACCTCTTCTCTTATTTAAACGTGAAAGCACTTGAATAGAAGTCTCCTATAAAAAATAAAACGAGTAAAATTTTAATTTGAAGAGCATGTGCTCTGGAGGCTTTCATAGGAACAGGCCCAGCAGCCCCGATAGTAAGCAGGACAGAAGAGCAGCAGAGCAATATGGTTAACGATGTGGGTGCTGAAGGGTGAGAAGGGAGGAGCAGGCCTATGTCCCAGCAAAAAATAAACTTTGTCTTTGCCATAATTTCCTCTAAAATTATAATTGAGAGTATAAATTGAATTCATTAGAAAATCACGGGGCAGAGAAGGGTCAAAACTATTGTTCATCTGAGAACATCCCCTGCCTTAAAGAACACAAATCTAAAGCAGACTTACTGAAAATCATGGGAGAACTGTCATGCTCATGAGCATAAATCGCAAAATTTGTTTCACCTAAACCCCAAGGAAATCACTGAAGATTCACATGTAAAAAATAAAACCCATGGGAGACCATTAGCAGCTTGGTACTTGCAGTTTGTGTGTTCAAATTTATTCTATTTATAAGAAGAGTGGAGTAGAAATCCTGTTATTTTCACCATAACATTAAATGCAAATGTGTGAATTGCATAAGTTAAATGCAGATATTAAGTAGATGATGTGGTTATGTGGGTCAGGCTCTCCTTGGATCAAAGATAATGATTCTCATATGACTTACTAACAGCTTTTCTACCTCATAAGTGATCAAAAAAAAATTAGAATTGGTACAATTATCACATTTGTAAATGATTTTAAAATCCACATGTTAGCATTGCACTAGAAATAAAAAAAAATATTTATGATAGTCTGATGAAATGGTCAGCAAATTCAACCTTATATGTGGATAACTTTGGGTATAGTGAAATTGGTAGAAGACATAAAGCCTTACTCCTATGTATAAAAGGTGAGAAAAAAAATTTCCAGCCATGAAGAAAAATGACAAATGCAAATATCACTTCAGCAAAATTACAATATGGTAAATTCTATTAGTTTTATTATGTGACAGAAACCCTGTTTTAACAAGCATAAAAAAGGAAACATTTATATGATCATGGAACCCAATAAAGTACAAACAAAAATAACATAAAATATCGTGGAATAAAAATAAATACAACTAGACGTCAGGATGAGTTGGAACAAGGGTCTTCAAGAGCTGTCAGGCCACCGTGTATCTGTGATGGTAGCTGCACTCTGTTTCAACACATACAAGCTTTCTCTATATTGAAGGATTAACATAGCGTTTTAATAATCTATCCAACATTTATTCTCTTTCCTGTTAACAATCCTGGCTTTGATAATGTGTATGTTCTCTTCCACATGGCCATGAATATAAGGAGAAGCTGCTCTATTCTCAACCCTAGAGACTTAATTCTGATTGACCTTAAGACAACTATATTTGGCCCAGCTGGTGCGGCTCAGAGGCTAAGCTTTGACTCATAAACAAAGAGGTCTAGATTTGATTCCCTGTCAGGGCACAAGCCCAGGTTGTGGACTCAATTCCTAGTAAGGAGCCTGCAGGAAGCAGCCAATCAATGATTCTCTCTTATCATTGATATTTCTATTTCTGTCTCCCTCTTCCTTCCTCTCTAAAATCAATAAAAATATATATTTTTTAAAAAGACAATTATATTTGCATTAATTCCCTCGACTATGGTTAGTTTAGGCATAGGATTAGGCTATAATCCTAGCTAATGAGATGAAAAATTGGCTGGGTAAGTTTTAAAAATGTTTTTCTTGCCTTTAGAATTTAACACTAGGGATGAAAGGCATAGTTTCTGGATAAAGTGCTCTGAGCTGGTACAGCCACTTTACTACAAGCCCAAAGATGAAGCCAATCTCAAGAGTGATAGAATGAAATAATGGAAACAATTATGATGATACTAGAGGCCCAGTGCATGGATTCATGCACTGGCGGGGTCCCTCAGCCTGGCCTGTGGGGATTGGGCCCAAACCGGCTCTCTAACATCCTCTTAGGGGTCCCAGATTGTGAGAGGGTGAAGACCTGACTGAGGGACCCCACTGGTGCACGATTGGGGCTGGGGAGAGACCATGGGAGGGCTCCAGGGCGTGTCTGGCCCATCTCACCCAGTCCTGATAAGCTGAACCTCAGCAGCCAGCTAACCTACCAGTCGGAGCATCTGTCCCCTGGTGGTCAGTGCGTGTCATAGCAACTGGTCAAATGTTTGAACGGTTGGACACTTAGCATATTAGGCTTTTATTATCTATCTATCTATCTATCATCTATCTATCTAAAAGCTGAATATGCAAAGTGTCCCCTTGGGAGTACGACTGGGAGATCAGGAGTTCAATCACTTGCTATGACGTGTGCTGACCACCAAGGATGTGGCATGGAACAAATGAAGGCTCCAGCCAGCAGCCGGCAGCTGGCAGCTAGGGAAGGAAGGCCCTGGCCGGCAGCTGGAAGGCTCCGATAGGCCCTGATTGATGGCCAGGACTAGAGACCCTACCCAAGCACAAATTTCATGCACTGGGCCTCTAGTATAGGATAATTGAGTTGCTAAATTAATATAACTCATGGGTGCACTGTTTTGAACTACTTTTATGAACAACAATGTATTTCATTGTTATTTAAATAATTTGAATTAAATTTTGCGTTATCAGTTGAAAATTCCTGAATAATTTTGGGAAAAATTATTGTCATTGACAAAGTTTAGGATATAACTTTTTTTCACTGGAGAGACTAAATAACAGAATCATTAGTCTCAAATTCAAAACTCCTGGTGTAGATTTCCAGTTAGTCTAAGTAAAAAATTCTGGGCCAATCCTTTGGTTTTCTTGTTGAATAAAATCAAGTGAGAACATGGCATTTTTGGGGGCAACCAAATATATGGTGCTGGGAGAGAAAAGCAATTCCAAGTAGAGAAATAATATTTCTAAATGAAGAGGAGAAAAATCTTCTACTATATGAAGTGAAAACAGTAATATGTGTTGAATAGGAAGAAATAATGATTTCATAAAATTAGGTGACTATGTAGTAAAAGAAATAGATGTGTTAACTTCAGAGGAAATACAATGGGTTAAATTAGTGAAGTTCGGGCCAAACTGTAGAAGTCTGCCAGACCTCATGGAGAAAGAGCTAATTAGAAAACAACCACAGAAATAAAGAAAGAAAACCCATATTAGTTCTCTTATACATAAAGTTTGAAAGTCCCAAGTTGGACTACTCATTACCCATGTAATAGACTTCCTCATTGTGTTAATAGTACATATTTTTACATGCAAATTGAATAAACAGTAAGTAAAGGAGGGGCTACAGGTTTCTAAATAGTTCCTTTCTGGGGGGAAAATTAATGTATAGTTTTCTAGGGTCAGTTTCTCAGAGAAACAATGATGGTGTAAAAGTAAATAATTTAAACTTACTGTGAAGAGTAAACCTGTGTTTAGGAGAGGGTGTCCAGGTGTGCTATGCTGCTGATTCTCCTATGGTCTGTGGATAAACAATTGTTATGGATTTGATTGTATCCCCCATAACGCAGAATGTGACCTTATATGAAAACAACATCTTTAATCAAATTAAATGAAGTCATTTGAATGAACCCTAATTTAATATGATTAAATATATGCACACAGGGAGAATGCTATGTGAAAGCTAAGGCACAAATCAGTGTGATATGTCTAAAGTCAAGGGCCATCAACAACTGTCAGTAAACCACCTTATGGTACAGGAGAGGCATGGAACGGATTCTCCCTCACAGTCCTCAGCTGGAGCCAACACTGCCAACACTTGGATCTTGGATTTCTAGCTTCCAAAACTATGAGTCGGTACTTTTCTGTTGTTTGAGCCACCCAGTTTGTGGTACTTTTTCATTGAAGCTCTGGCAAATTAATAAATGCAGTTGCATATCAGTGTTATTTTGCCTATTCTATCTATTCACATCACTGTCTAGCTAGAAAGATCCACGGTTAGGGAAAAAAACTGCTGCTAACCTCCTGCACTCTATTCATGCAGTCTTGATTGGCGATTGCTCTATGTGTCCTTTACCTCATGAGTAACACGCTTTAAATTTTAGTTTTAGTTCTTGCTAGTTCTTTAACATTGAGTAACACCATAGAATTCTGGGTATTGGTTTTCCTATTTATAAATAATCTATATTATAAAAAGCCACTGTCCCTAACGCCATAATGACCAAAGATGGGCGTGGGTGGGTGGGGCCACACGATTTTGCACTGTGGACTTCTAGTAAATTATAAGGATAAAAAGATTCTTCTTGTAGGAAGCATGTCAGGATAACCTGGGTCACTTTTTAAAAATATACATGCCTAGGCCTCAGCACTCCAGAATGCGTCAATAGTTGGACCTTAATGGCCCACATTTTTAAATGGGTTTAGAATTAAATTTAATGTCAGCTTTTCCATGATCACCACTAGATTCAATATAAAAAATGCTCTTAAAAATGCTTGGAGCTCTGATTTCTTTTATTCTGTGAATATGCTTCTGTGTCATGAGTCATATAAGTGATGCTAATAAGAGCTAGAGAAGTTTAGAAAAATATTCACTGTACTCATCTATCTACAATAAATATTTAAGTAAATAGGAATTGTAAACAGCCTTACGCAGAAGAACATAGATCTGGTAAAATGACCTAGAAAACTATGTTCTCTGTTAACAGTAGGTAAAATTCAAAATTCTTATATTTCATGATATTTTTATTTCATAATTTGCTAGCAAGAGGATGCTTGTTATTCTGTGACATGACCACTTAATGTGGCATTGACATTTTCTTCTAATTGCCTTAATATTTTGTAGTCTCATATATTAAAAGTAGCAAGTTTATAAAAATCTTAGCATGACAAATATCTTTTAAATTCTTTCTTTAAATGCTGAGGGCTACAAAATAAAATTTAGTACATATGAGCTCCTAGAGCTATTTACCATTTTAACATTTAAGAAGCCATACATTAACATTTAAAAAGTCATAAAATTGTACATCTATAAGCGATTTTACTAATAGGTTAGCAAATGCGTTTTATGCAACAGAGGGGGAACAGCACTAATAAAAAGTATACTAAGTCAGTAAAAGTTATTTATACAGCTAGAGCCTAGTTGAAGATCAGAGGGCAAGTAATGTGTTACATGTGATGGTTTTATCTGCCTCTAACAGATGATTTTTGCCACATTGCCCCCAATAATTAGGAGGGACACTTTTCTTGGAGAAAGAAGGCATGAGCAGCACTCTTTTCAAAGTCACTTTGAAAAGATCATGATAAATTTCAAAGCAACTCCTATTAAAAGGTAGAGTAAGCCACAGATCTGAGAATTGAAACTATATCAAGGTGAAGTAATTGGATATAGTTCTTTTTATATACTTTGCATATCTTCTCTTGAAATATAAGATAAGATAAACAAATCAACAATTATTTAGTGACAACAGTACCTAGAGGAAAACAAAATCCTTGAATGACTAAGGTAATGAGAACAAAGCAAATCAGTCCTGCACAATTTATATTCTTCTTTTCACTTTGCAATTGAAATGTACCCTGGTAAGTCATGGCAATGGAGATCAACATTTAACTGCAAATTTTAGCGCATAGCATCCTAGCATAAAAATTCCATTTCTAGTGTGTTAGATTTTGGAGTCATTTCTGTGGGGACTGATTAACAATAGAAAAAAAATAGAATTTCTAATAAAAAAAATGAGATAAAGTAGATGGCAATAATGCAGCACAGTTTTTTATAAAAATGTTTAGGAAAGCCCTAACTGGTTTGGCTCAGTGGATAGAGCATAGGTCTGCGGACTGAAGGTCCCAGGTTCAATTCAATTCTGGTTGAGGGTACATGCCTGGGATTGTGGTCTGGATCCCCAGTAGGGGGCATGCAGAAAGCAGCTGATCAATGATTCCCTTTCATTATTGATGGTTCTACCTCTCTCTCCTTCTCCTTTCCTCTCTGAAGTCAATAAAAAAGTATTTTAAAAAAAGAGTATTTTACTGTATTTTTAAATAAAATTTCATATAGGCTGACCATATGATCTAGACATTCTACTTCTAGATATTTATTAAAGGGTGGGGGGACTTGCCTACACAAAAATCTGTATATGACTGTTTAGAGCAGCTTTATTCATAACACCCTCAAGCTGGAAAGAACCCACCTGTCCATCCACTATTCAGAGAACAAACAACTTGTGAAATAAACCACATAATGGAATATTATTCAGCAAAAACATGAATGAATTTCAAAAGCATTACTCTAAGTGAAAAAGAAAACAAAAGCAAAAGGTTATGTACTCTATAATTCAATTATGTGACATTCTAAAAAAGGCAATGTATAAATGAAGTCTTGCATTATATTCTTCTTAATAGTTTTTAATAAAACTATATAGTGAAAATCCATGGTAAAATAAAAAAACACTTTAACAGTATAGTATTTTATAGATATATCATTTTTTATTTAAATGATCTATTAACATATTTGATTTGCTTCCAAGATTTGTAACCATGAATAAATTTTCTCATATATACATGTTTATGTTTTATGCACCATATATAATTGTCTGATAATTTTCTTAGAATAAATTTCTACATACCCTGGTTGGTGTGGCTGTTTATTGGAGTGGCATCCTATGTACCAGAAGATCACAGTTTTGATTCTTTATCAGGGCACATACCTAAGTTGCAGACCAATGATCAATGTTTCTCTTTCACCTGTCTATCTGTCTGTCTCTCTCTCCCTCTCACCTTCTCTAAAAATCAATCAACCAACAATTAAATAAATAAAATGTAAACACCTCCCATCACCAGAGCCCCCCTTCTCCTCCATTAAGAAAAAAGTAAAATAAATTCTTACACATTTAATTTTTGAATATAGGTCTAGACATATTAAAAATTTTGATGCAATGTGCCAAATTGTTCTTCACAAAGATTATACAAAATTACACTTGCATCCACAATATCCAAAGCTGTTAATTTCTATACCTCCCTCAGAAAACATTATTATAATTCAACACATTATTTATTTATTTTTAATTTTTTTTAAATTGATTTCAGAGAGGAAAGGAGAGGGACAAAGAGATAGAAACATCAATGGTGAGAGAGAATCATCAATCGGCTGTCTCCTGCACACCCCCCAATGGAGATCGAGCCTGTAACCCAGGCCCGTGCCCTGACTGCAATTGAACTGTGACCTCCTGGTTCATAGGTCGATGCTCAACCACACTGAGCCACACTGGCTGGGCTTAACACATTTTTTAAAGGATAGTAAATTCCCCAACAATTAATTATACAATGATGAACAAAAAAGTTACTTGTGAAAAAGGTCTTAGCTAAATGTCTAAAAAGCTCACTATTCCATGAAAAGTAACATTATTTATTTCATATCTGGAGTTAAATGTTTAATTTTGGAAAAAATGATTTTCTTATGCTTTTTATGGTATATTATATATTTAAATTAAAATATTTCTTTGATTGTTTTTAGCCAGTTATTTTTCAGATTCATTTTCTACCTTCTTTGTGTTGACCTCCATCAATTTCATCTCTTGGGCCCTCTTGCCCTCTGCCTTCCAGATGAGATTGGATAATGGGGGACACAATTGTCCTGGGGGCAGGAGATTGAGATTAGGGTAATTGTTCTTTCAACTCTCTTGCTGTCAAGGTCATAGTCTGAGCAAAAGACACTTCCCAAACCATAAACACTGCTCCTTTGGCTGGCTTCTCTTCCAGGGCTATAGCTTTCACTGGATTCTGGCTACACCATCCTCTTCAGATATAAGCATGTTAACAAAAGTCAGTCGCTAGTCCCTGGGCACTTGGCAATTCTTCTTGAGTCTCTTAACACAGGATGAATCTCTTTCAAAGGTCTTTTTTATTAAAATTATCTTCACTTGATTTGATTGTTTTATGAGGTTTCTGCCAGGATTCTAAGTAATACAGTGATGAAACACAAGGCAATAAGATATCTAGGGTTTAAATAATTAATTCCATACTAGGCCATAAACAAATGCAAGAGTACTCAGGAAAAGAAATTATATCAGATCAATAGTCAGGTTATTTTTTTTTTCCAGAGTCATAGTTCTTGGAGTTATTTATGCAATAGTAAACACATAAACAGAATGGAGACAATTCATAGGAACTAAATCTAATAGAAGTACACAGAATTTGATACGATAAAATTTAAGGAAGAATAAGAAAAAATTATGTAATGTGATTATATTGAGATATAAATTTTTAATAAAAGGTCCTATCTTTGTTGCCTGACTTAGCAAATAAATATACAGTATTCCCAGTCATATTTGAATTTCAGATAAGCAATAAATTGTTTGTAGTATGTTTACATGAAAAGCAAATTTAAACGAACATTCTATATTTCATCTGGCAACTCTATTCTTGTGCACAACTCATTAACACAGTTTATCACTTTACAAAATCCTGTGTGATTTGTCTACTGTACAATCAACAATGTATGAGTAATGAACTGTCAGGTGAATTCAAATAGAGCAAGAACTAGTATCTAGGCTACCAGTGCCTAGGCAGAGTGGTGAGAGAGGGTAAATCAAATAAGCACAATATTATAATCAGAGCTACCCATTGATTGATGGAGAGGGAGAGGGAGAGAGATGGTGCATATAGGGGCACTAATGCGATTTCTGGGGATACGTGTACTGAGTGGTTTCAGAACAAATCTTAATGCATAAGGAAGATAAAGTATGACAGATAACTATATGACCTGAGATGAATAACAAGAAAACCAGGCCAAGAAAACTGTGGTCTGAGAATACATAGAACAGTGTGAAAAAAAATTCAAGACCAGTCAAGAGGGTGGGCACCTACAGAAGTAGGTGTTAATACATAAGAAATCATCAAAAATGTGGAATAAAAATAATATTTGCCTGTAAGGATAACTGATTTTTTTCTAGCCTGGACTTGAAGAAGCTTCAATCTTTCTAGGAACCATTACTCTAATAACAAAGTAAATATTTAATTAAATATAATTTTTAAAAGTTGCATTATTACATTGTAGCCCTACAAACCGGTGCTTTGTAATTCAGGATTTCAGTTGGAGCCCAAGAGCACAATGGGAGAAGTTTATCCAGACAATAAACCCAAACTGTTGTCTCAGAATGAAGTGCTGAGGGTAGGCTTAACCAATCCTGCACTTGCTAAGCATAGGCTGTTGACCCTGGAATAGGGCTCTTGCTTGTCCATTCTTCGCTTATGTTCTAAGTGCTCTTCTTGCGGGAGCAGACCACCAAGGGAAGGACTTGTTTCTCTGTGGAGTAAGACAGACTTTTCAAACTGCCCAGGTTGATAATTGTGGCACAAGTAGAGTGGTAAACCAGGTGAAAAAATTCTATTAATTTAACCACATAGAAGTGGGAAATAAAAACAGTAACATATAATTGTTAAAACATTAAAAACTCATGATGAAAAACCCTGGAGAAGATAAGACACGCTGTCTGATTAGGTGAAAAAGAAAAGGAAAATGTCTCCATTTATCTTCGCACGTCTTCCTTGTATTACTGTCATGTTTTGACTGAGACTTCCCCCCGGGGTAAAAAGGAGACTTGAATTATACTCCAAACCAGCTGGAAAATGTGGTTGGAGGAAAACGGAAAGAAACAAACAACCCTTTGTTTTACAAGTGTAATTTTAACATAAAGTATAACAAGAATGTACTCCATTTTCTTTACACAAATAAGTAGAAGAATTAATTGACTCATTCCACAAAAAACCAAAAGTTAAGGAGAGATGTAGTATATGGCAATGAAAAGAGGAAAATGGAACTGTAGCAGCATGTTACATGGGAGTCTTCATTTAGGGGCCAAGAAAAATAAAGACACTATAGTCCAAAGTGACATATCATATTGTGAAGTAAACCTTTAAAAAATATCCCTAAACTGCTAAACCTTCCACCAACAGCAAAAATGCAAAAGAATCAGCAGTAGGAATTGGGTCAGGGAAGGATTTTTAAAATGACTTTATTGGAGAGAGCAATTCTGTGAATTGTACCCCCTGCAAAAGTCAGAGTGGCAGATTCCTGACTTCCACCATTTGCTCAGGAAAGATAATCTAAAAAAAAAAAAAAAGAAAGAAAGATCCCCTTGGAGACCTTAATATGTGTCCTGTGGAGTCTGGGGGAGCCAGTGGACAGATATTTGGTTTCCATCAAATTCTAAAGGATAAAAAATTGAATGGAGATATGTATCCCGCAGAGAGGAGGACTCCATTTTTGCAGTATTAGAGTCCAAAAATAGTAATTTGAAAGAATTTATGAGTGATGTCCATGGTCCAGATTTAAGTCACAAACCAGAGAAATAAATGTTGGACTTATCTTTCTTTGATCCCAGGAAAGGAGGGCAATTTACATAGTTTAAGAAAAATGCTGCAGCTATTGCTAGAGGTGCAAGGATTGCAGAAAGGTGTCAAGTCTAAGCCAAAAAGCAAGCATCACCCTCATAAAGGAACCATCAGTCCTGAAGTACAGGCTGGAGTCTCATAAAGAAAAAACTTAAAATAACCCTCAAAAGTGGGATTGAATTTTAAATATCTGACATGCTCAGAGAAAAGAGAAACCAGCTCATGACAATATCAGAAAATGTAAACAAATAACCCTTTGTTTTGTGAGTATAGTTTCAGCAGAAAGTAAAGTGATAACAAGGACATACTCCATTTTCTTAACATTGTGGCCCAATTAGGGAGTAAATATTGGGAATTACAAAGCTTATAGGTAATAAACAAGAAACCATTAAATTACCTTAATTGCTCTATATGTTTGCAATGGATTAATAATATGATGAGTATCACGTTAGCACACATTCATTTCTCATTTTTCTAAGTAGGTACAATTGAATCCTTAAAATAATTAAGAGATTAAATCAGATCAAATTTAAAATGATTTATGAATGTAAAATATGTAATGTTTATGCATTGATATCACTCTGAAAGTTTTCCGACCAATGCAGAATCCTGCCATTTTAACATCATGATCTTGCTTCCAAAACATCCAGGGTAGATCTACACAAATCAAATTATACTGTGATTAAATAACTACAAATCCAGCAAAGTTGATTTATTTTACTTTTTTGCTCTAACTTCTATCATCATAAGCGATATGTCCTTACTAACTTTCCTAGGGCATTTAAAGAAGAATACTGCAATAATTATTTATTCATATCTCTCTATATTTATTCCTATCTTTCTATATAAAAGCCTAATATGCAAATTGTCCCCACGGGAGTTTGTTTGGGAGACCGATTGCTCGCTATGACATGCGCTGACCACCAGGGGGTGGTGTGGAAGGAAGGAAGGTCCAGGTTAGCAGCTGGCAGCTGGGGAAGGGAGGCCCCGGTTGACAGCTGGAAGGCCCCAATCAGCCCTAATTACCAGCCAGGCCTACGGACACTACACATGCAGAATTTTGTGCCCCGGGCCTCTAGTTATAATATAAAAGAAGATCTTTAAAACAGAAGGTACCAGTCAGGATTTTCTATGACATATTTGGATATTATTTTATTCTAGGCCATAGATCATATAAATTCTAAATAAACTGATGAGGCAAAATATTGGGATTAATAAGTAGAAGTTGAAGCAAAGTTGTTGGAACAGAATATTAGCTAGCAGAATAGAGATATATTTTCATGAACCAGGAACTAAATTACAAAAGAGCATCAAAATTTTTTTCATAAAAGGGAAAAAAACCACAAAACTATAATCAACTGTTTTATAATGTAATGCTAATTTCCTAGTTAATTTTTAAGTCAAGCAATAATTAAAAAAAAAACTAAATAGTCTCAAAATGACTATAAATTACTTGCAAGTTTCTGCCATCAGCTATTCTAATAAAAGCTGAATATAACTCAATATTCTATAGAAAACACTGATGTCATTTCATTGTAAATTCCATTTGGCCCTCTCTACTGTTTCACAGTTTCTCAGTGGAAAATATACAAATGGCAACATAAATTTCTTTTGCACTTTCTTCCAAGTTTTCCTGACTCTGCATATATATATATATATGCCTTACAACAATTATTCTATCATTGCCAAATGTATTTGGAAAATATAAGAAAAAAGTCTACAGATGCTGTACTGGGACATATATGGATGTCTCCAGCATCCATTCTCTGCTTTCTTCAAAGAGTCATCCACATTTCCAGTCTTCCTGGCCAGCTGATTCATCAATCAGAGTCAAAGGACTTAATTCGATGTGCAGGTGCATTTGTGACTGTGTTTGTGTGTGTGTGTGGGAGGGGGGGCGGTTATAAGGATTATGAACATCTTCCTATAGTATGGCAGAGTATCTTAGTTCATTTGGGCTGTTGTAAATAACTGGAGGCCCAGCGTGCGATTGAAATCGCATGAGGGGGCGCCCCGGCTCCTGCCGTGTGAGGAAGCACCCCGGTGGGTGGGTGGGGGCAGGGGGCTGGAACCCACGCCTGACCCGCGTAGCACCAGCTGCCACATTGTGTCTGCCGGGGTGGGGGCGTGCTCTGAGCTGCGCAGTGGCTGCTTGGAGCACTCCCCGGGCCACCACGCTGTGACCACTGGGGTGGGGGCAGGCGCTCCTGTGTGTTGTGTCTCCGGCCGGCCAGCCCCCAGCCCCAGCCTCTCCATGTGTTGTTTCTTCACTCTGGCCTGCCCCCAGCCGCAGGCTCCCCGCGGCTGCTGCAGTCCCCTCCCGCCCATCTGCACGTGCAGCTCCTCCTGAGCAGCCATGACGCTCTGCTAAGTAGCATATTCCCTGTTTATATATATTTATATATATAGATACCACAGAATGGGTAGCTTATTAACAACAGAAACTTGGAATCCAAGATCATAGTTGCATGACTGCCTTCTTCTGGGTTGCAGACCATTGCACATACGAGAAGAACAAGAGCAATTACTGAGGAAAATCATTTACATTCATCAGTTAATCACCTCCCAAAGTCTCCACCTATTATCATTATTTTGGAGGTTTAGGATTTCAACATATAAATTTTGGGGGACACAAACATTAAAGGACAGCCCAACTGGAGTGGTTTAATTGGTTGAGCATCATCCTGTGCAGTGAAAAGTCAGGGCACATACCATGGTTGCAGGTTGGATCCTTGGTTTGGGCATGTATGTAAAGCAGCTGATTAATATTTCTCTTTAAAGATTCTATCTTTAAATACAGTCAAATTCTGAGGTATTGTGCAATAGGATTTCAACATATGAATTTTGAGGGAGGCAGAATTCAGCTTATAACATATCTCGGTGTTAGATTGTGCTAGCTAATTATGTCACTCCAGAGCACTTCTTTGTCATGTACTTCTTTTCCTCTATTAAATCAGTCATCCTGACTTACTTTATGACAACTCTACAGAGAATCAACAATGGCCAAAGAAACTCAACAATACCCTCAATTCCACATTCTCATCAAGAGAGCCAACATAGCTGGTCGAGTTGCTGATGGATGCAGGGGGCAGTAGTAAAGCATTAGGAACATCTCAGTATAGACTCTGAGTTAATATAAAAGAGCATCAGATTCAACTTATGCCTGATTCGAGCTTTTTGATTTTAGAGGGTAAAACAAATCTAATCAGGAATATATGAAGGTTTACCTCAACTTTTTGGCTTTATATAAAGAATAATCATTGGTATTATGTAATGTCTACAAGAAACTTGGAAGAACCCAATATGTGGCCTATAAAAGTTATTTATGTTTCTCGTGTTACAACCAGTCCCCAGTGTAAAAAATGTTGTATTCCAAAAATTCCTTTGCAAATCATGTATTTGGAACTCAGATTGCATTGGAAACAATGTGGTCACTGGAGCAGTCCCTTTGCCCTATGTCTCAAAACCAAAATGTTTAGTTCAAGGTGAAGCAAAAGGAAGTATGACACTAGTAAAATATCATCACCTGGAATCCTAATTTTTAAAAGGCACAATAATCAGAGTGCTATTTGAAAAACGTGTTCCTTCTTGTCCTTGGGAAATAAAGGCTGGGAGTTCCTCTTCTCTTCACTTGGGACAGAGAACCTTCCCAGTCCCACACCTGTAGTGAAGGCTTTTGTGGCTGGGACAGGTACTCTGAAAGGGAGGAGGCATGGAGTTTTACATTCCTAAGACCACAGCCTTCTAGAAGAATTCAAAGTCATGTCCTGGTCCCAGGCTATTTAAAATACTAATTAAGTATATTCCTAGAATCCATGACGTGTCTCAGGAGGAGGGTGATATTTGGGCGAGAATGGTTCCTCGCCACACTTTTTGGTATCCTCATGCATAGTCAACATCAATTGTATTACTGTTTTCAAACTCTTTATAGGAAGTGAAACCCCTGAATGCCTGCCCCTGTAGACTGCTCCCTTAGCCCAGCTCAAATTTAAAGTAACAGAAAATAGAGCAGGTTCACCAAACACTATTTCTGTTCCTAACCATGTCACCAATTCTAAGGGCTCTGGTTTTTGTTTTTTTTTCTCCTGAAAATAAAAATTTCTATGTCCTTATCTTTACTTTCTTCCCATCCTTTAGGAAAAATATAAGATGTATAAATATGCATAATAGGTTTTGGGATACACAAACCATCAAATTAAAATTCAATTTCACTTATAAACAGACCAGATTTATCTTCAATTGCTTTCTCTTTATAAAAAGGGAGACAATTAAAGAGATTTGAGTTCAAGAAATATATTTTATATATTCAAGGTGATTAATTCTAAAGAGCCTGTGGAAAAAAGGTAAAGCAGTGGATAAAGTAGGAATAATGTCAATGACCCAGACAAGGGGTTTAGGGGAAAGAGAGTGAAGACAGAAAGAAAATCCCAATGGAAAAAAAAAGAAAAGAAAAGTATTTTATCAATGTTGGATAATATTTACAGGAAATGTATATTATAGATACATGATGTATATATAGGTTTCCCCAATGAAAAGTAATATGTAAAATGGGATAAATCTTTATTTAGAACATGTTGGTAGAACATTAATATCACAAAGCAAAAAGGAAACTAATTTTTTTAAGGCCTGCTATATGAAACATGGGGGGTCATTTTAGAAGAAATTATTTAATACTTTGTAAATTTTGGAGAAGGTTCAGTGAGAAAAACAATGCCTACAAGTGCACTTATGAAATTTCTCAAGCTTCCATTGTATAGGCGCTCTCTATTTTATTTTATTAAATTTTATTTATTTATTTAGTTAGTTATTTTTAGAGAGTGGAAGGGAAGGAGAGAGATAGAGAGAGAAACATCGATGTGAGAGAGACACATCTATTGGTTGCCTCCCACATGCATCCTGACCTGGGATGGGGATTGAGCCACAACCGAGGTAGATGCCTTTAACCAGAATCAAACCTGGGACCCTTCAGGCCACAGGCCGATGCTCTATTTACTGAACCAAACTGGCTAGGGCTCTATTTTATATGTATAACCTAAGGTCCATAAGTCTTTCAGGCTTCCAGAATCACTGTTTTATTTTGTTTTTAAACATCATTAACAAGTTACCCAAAGTCATCTATGCTGTGGGAAGATAAGCAACCTTCCCACTATCTAGGGCAGCGGTTCTCAACCTGTGGGTCACGACCCCTTTGGGGGTCGAAGATCCTTTCACAGGGGTCGCCTAAGACCATCGGAAAACACATATATAATTACACATTGTTTTTGTGATTAATCACTATGCTTTAATTATGTTCAATTTGTAACAATGAAAATACATCCTGCATATCAGATATTTACATTATGATTCATAACAGTAGCAAAATTACAGTTATGAAGTAGCAACAAAAATAATTTTATGGTTGGGGGTCACCACAACATGAGGAACTGTATTAAAGGGTCGCAGCATTAGGAAAGTTGAGAACCGCTGATCTAGGGATTCCCAGTGGAGGAGTGGGAGGATACATCACATAAGCAAGGCAATCTCACAATCTCTTGGTTTCCCTAAGTTGCCTCTTTTTGAAATGCCTGATCCTGCTGAATTATCATTTAATTTACCATTTGTCACTGATTTTTCTCTCTTCCTACTCACTTGTCCTTATCTTTCAGTTTTCAAAGCATGCTTGATGAGGTATTGGAGTAGACAGAAGGACTGAAAGGCATGGTTATAACAACACTGGGCAGAAAACAGCTTGATAGTCAATCTTACATCTACTGGGCTCAGTGTCTTTCAATCATCACTGCTATTGTAATTTCTTACTAGAAGTAGTTCACTTTGGCACATACTATAGTTGGAACTCATTCTTTAATTTAACCTCTGTCCTCTTTTTGGCCAGAACTGTCTCATTGTTTTCCTTCTGTTACTCTCAGAATCCTTTACTCCAGCTGTCCTGTCTTTCAAATTCCAAATCCTACATCACCCTAACTAAGATATTGCCTGTGTTTATAATCTAAATCCTTATCATAAATACCCATTATGTTGCATCTCCTCTTAAAAAATACATCTACAGTGGTGTCCTCATACTTACTTAGAACCTACAAGCAGCAGCATTATTTATTTATTTTACTATATTTTTATTGATTTTGGAGAGGAAAGGAGAGAGAGAGATAGAAACATCGATGATGAGAGAGAATCATTGATTGGCTGCGTCCTGCACAACCTTAATTGGAGATTGAGCCCGCAACCTGGGCATGTGCCCTGACCGGGAATCGAACTGTGACCTCCTGGTTCATAGGTTGACACTCAACCTTTGAGCCACACTGTTTGGGCAACATTATTTATTTTTAAAGACAAACTATATTTCACTGGTTACAAATGTCCTAATTTGTTAAATCCTCATAACCACATTATCAAAGATATATCATTATTCCATTTTTTAAATGAGGACATTACATATCAAAGAGTATAAACAAATTATCCAAGGTCATACAATTAATAAGTTGTATAATATGAAATTTATATCATGTTTGTTTGATTACAGAGCCTCTGTCCCCAAACTGCATAGCATTCAGCTGTATTTATTGCATAAAATTGAGAAATATATCTATATTTATACTTACCACATCTTTAACATTAATACATCAAGGGTTTTCAGGGAGGATAATTAGCTTTGGTGAAAAATGTGCATAAGTTAGTGTTATTTTTGAACAATTCTCTTTTTAAAAAAGGAAATGTGCTTGATTTTATGTAAAACCTTGCCAGCAAATATCCCCTAAAACTTTGATCTGACAATATAATTCTAATTATGCCCTAGAAAATTGAGGATGTTTAAAGGTGTGAAGATTGGAATCTTAAGTGGCAGCACAAAAAGTTCAAAACTAATCAACAACAAAAAAAGAAAAAAGAACACAATCTCCTTCAAACCCTGACTCAGCTTCCCATTAAGATTGGCTTGGACACCCTGCAGATGAAACTATTTGTGCAATTCACTGAGCCTGGGGTGAACTCAAACTCCTCTAGTTGATACAGTTGTGAGCTCAAGTTATCTTGTCAGGGAAGCTGACAGTCTCAATGATGCTACTTTATAGACTCCTCGGCAAAAATAGGATGTCGAAAATGTACCCTTCAAAAACCAAACCCATAAAAGGTTTCTGTCCTTCAGTCAAGGGATATAAAATGCACTTGATCTCATGTTGTTTGAGATGTGTCTGTGCATATAAACTCCTCAGAGACAGTAAATTAGAGGCAGTAGGAAATGGAAAAGAACCAGTTATTCCAACTCATACCAGGGCTTTCTGCACAAAAGACAGGCTAACACAAAAAACACATTATTCCTCTTAAACTTATTGGTTACATCATTAAACAGTTCACTTACCAACCTTGATAACATGTCGGCTAGACTTAGATATTATTAATAAGAAAATGAATAAAAATAAAATAATACCCTCCAAGTTATATGCAAATCACTGTCAAATTTTCTAACATTGGATTGAAATTTAGAAAATAACATTGCAAATTTATGTATGTGTGTGTGAACAGAAACTATGACCACCATCCCAATTGAAAAGGACAGTTATTATTAACCACTGTATATTGGTTGTTTCTAACCTTTTTCATCTAATGTTCATGCTATCCAGCCTGCATTTTATGAAATCTTATTCTTAACCTACTTTAAATTATTAATCACAATTCAAATCTATCTCTGGGTTATTCATTCACATTGTTGAAGCCTAATTACAGTGTTGCATTGGGAGATACAATTAGTATTGTGACATCAGGACCACAGTCTCCCACTCTATTTTTTCCCCCAGTAAATTAAAATGGTGCTTAATTATAATATTTTTCAGATTTCATTTTTCTGGCTTAATAAGATTTCCAGATAGATAACTGCACTGATGTGTGCATGATAAATTTTTAATAGCTGAAAACAAACTTAGTGGTAAGCACATTCTGTTTTCTTAACCCTCACAATAGGAAACAAATGCATATGTTTCTTGTTATTTTCCTCTTTTGTATTATTTATATAACAGCTAAAAAAATATGGGATTGCCTGGCAATATAGTCTTTTTTATGTAAAAAGAAAAAAATGTCTGTGAATACATCCATTTTTATATTGTGATATGCATGGTCATTTGTGGTGTACAAATTGTTGCTCTTATTTCCAAATGCAAAGACATTCCTATATGTTCCTTTTCAAAACTTCTCATATAACAATTGGTGTGTCAGGAGAGGGTCATGGTCATGCTGCCTTAAAGATGGTGGGTCTAGTTCAGGTTGGTCTGGAAGCATGAATGAGCCCTGGTAACTATCAAGTTAGCAGCAAGCCTCTTCCCGGTAGAGCCTATTGACAAAAGTGGTTGAAAAGTGTGTGAACAGCCAATACTCCTGTTAGTTACTTGCCCTGAGCAGAATTTAATTAAAGACAGTTCACACCTCTATATCTACTGCCATCACATCTTCAGAGATTCCAAACTATTTGATTTGGATACTTGCCAAGGAGGAACATTATGCTGGGGAGAAAAAAGGCATATGCATCTTTTTTTTATTTGGTCATTTTATTTTATTTTTAACTTTCAAACCCACATTTGATGGCCAAATTATCAGAAAAGCCTCTGTAAGTTAAATAATATTTTCTGTTATTGCTAAACAGCAACGGTGTTCTGGACTTCATGGTTTAGAAAAGTTTATCTCTGAATTTGGGTTTCTGTGAATGAAGCCCAATAGGGCTCAGAGCATATGCCGGGAGGCTTGGCGCCTCCGGGCACATGTTCTGCACCCCTCTGTCCCCACTCCTCCATGGGACAAGTTCTTGCCTACCTGCTCCCAAGTGCCTGTCCAGATTATATATATTAGTTGAAAGTCCTTAAAGAAGAAGCAGTCTCACCCCTTTCTCCAGGGTTCCCAGCCTGTCCTTGCTGATAGCCTGCCCTACGACTTAAGACTTGCCTTGCCAACTCCAGCAATCGTTTAATATGTTTCTCTTAATATACAGTTCATATTGGTTCTGTTTCTCTAGTTGAACTCTATCTGACACAGCACATTAAGCTCTATAATATAAGCAGTATGACTAGAATCAGGTCAGTGAAAAGGAAAATTCAGCTCAAAAAATCATTTTAGAGCCATACTCAATATGGACATTTATCATCTGCTTTAAAAACTTCAAGTACCTTTTAATTTTAAAGAAAAAAGCCCTAATTATTTCTTTGCTTTATTTTCTCTATCAAGCGAATCTGTGCTTTTTTAAAAAAATAAATAAATAAATTACATGCATCAGGGTGAGAAAATTGTGAAAATTCTCACTTACCAGAGGCCTCCCACTTTACCAGTCATAATATTTTGTAGTGTCTCTACCTACAGAAAAAGTGTGCTTTGAAGATAGTATTTATTACAATAAAATACTTTGTGTGGTTTTTTACTTTGTAAATTGGAAGTCTTGTGTATTAGAAGTCAAAATGTAAAATTTCACCTAAGTTACCTAAAATTACAAAAAAGTGACTTAATCAAAGCGATGAGCAGATATTACAGAAAGATCTAAGTACAAAGAAATTATCTCTGGTAATATTTGAAGATTAACCAAAGGCACCGAAAAGACAAGACCAGTGGCATGATATATCCTGGGAGACAAAAATTCTACCTTAGGCAGAAGTTTGAAATTTGGAACTGATAGTTATAACTTCTGGTTTTTATATCACAGCCACACAAACTTGAATAGATGAAATCTTCAGGTAAGCATTTAAAGATCACACAATAAAGGACAATTATGCATTTACATAGTCAACTACATTACTCTAAACATAAATGCTGGTTGAAACTCTCCCATCTAGAAGATCAGCAATCCATTTCCAAGTATCAGGAGAAAGCCTGGCTTCTCTTCTCTACCCATTTCCATCTGCCTTCGCTTCTCAAAGTCAAAAAGGGTTAGAAGGAAGAGATGGAAATAGTAGAAAAGAAACGTCAGTTTGTTTTCAGTGCTTTTGTCAAGTGCCTCAGGATAAAAATACCTTTAAATGAAAATACCCCTGGCTACCACTATAAAATTCTTCCATGGTCCTGCAAGTTCATAATTTCAAATACTTTTAAGGAACCTGCTATCTATGTAAGGATATGCATTAATTATATGTATTTAATTATATTTATTCTGTTTAGACTTCATTCTACTTACTGAATTTGAAGAACCATTTTGTTAAAAAATTCTGGAAAATTTTAATTTAATATTATTTAAAAAATGCCCCCCCCCCCCAATCTTATTGTCTATGCTTGGAATTCTTATTAGATAATATGGGACTTCTTCATTTTATCTTATGGTTTAAAAAATTTTTAACCTAGTTTTTATGCTTTTCATCTCTTTTTTTATGAGTGATGCTTCTCATTTATTTCTTCAGTGCTTCCTTTTATTTCCTTAATTCTCTATTCAGCTTTGTCTCATCAGCTATTCAATTATCCATTCAATTTTTATATTTTATAAATTACTTTTCTTTTGTCAGAAATTCTAATTTGTTTCTTTTTATATTCCTTTCTGCTACTTTTTGACAATACAAAAAGACTAAAGAAACAATAAAAAGAGAAAACACTCATTCAATAGCACATATTTATTTCATTAACTCTCATTTATTGAAGACCAATTATGTCAGGCATTTTTCCAGTTACTGGGAACATGAAAATTAACTACCATCACTACCACCACCACCACCATCCCTATTATTGCCTTTATATTCTAATTGTCAGAGACAGATATAAAATAACATATTTTTCATGGTGAAACGCGCTATCCATAAAAATAAAACAGCCTACCATTCCTCTTGAACCTCATATTTTACTACTCCAGTACTATTTCTCTCTCCTACTCAATCTTACCCAACTAACTATACAGGCTTTTTTGTTATTTTTACAGGTACCACTTCAGGGCCTTTGCACTTTTTTTTTTTTTATTCCCTTTCCTTGGACCATTTTTCCTCCAATTTGCTTCAGCTCTGACTTTCTTTTACCTCCTTCAGGCTCAAGTATCCTTTCTCAATGAAGGTTCCCCTGTAACCTTTCAATTTCACCCTTATCCAGTGCCCCAACTCCACCTTCCTGTTTTATGTTTACTCATAGCACATTTCACCATGAAAAATGTTACTTTATATCTGTCTCTGACAATTAGAATATAAAGGCAGTAATAGGGATGGTGGTGGTGGTGGTGGTGATGGTAGTTAATTTTCATGTTCCCAGTAACTGGAAAAATGCCTGACATAATTGGTCTTCAATAAATGAGAGTTAATGAAATAAATATGTGCTATTGAATGAATGTTTTCTCTTTTTATTGCTTCTTTAATCTTTTTACACATAATGTATAATATAATTTGATAATTCTATTATATTAAACTAGTGATCCAGTGCACAAATTCATGCACATTGAAAGGAAATTAATTAGACGGTGGCTGGTGGGGTGGGACTGGGCAAGATGAGCTGGATACACCCTGGAGCCAACCTCCCCTGGTCCCTCTCTGGCAGGGGAGTCCCTCTGCCTGGCCTGCGGGGATCGGGCCAAAACTGGCTCTCTGACATCAAGGGGTCCTAGAGTGCAGGGGGCATTCTGCAAAGTCGCTGTTGTACAGGGTGTGGAACACAAATGCAAGTGTGCAGTAAACCAGATTTGGGGCTGACAGTGTCCCAGCAACAACATAACCCACTAAAGGTGGAATGGTGCAGCCCCATAAGGAATCAGGCTTCCTCTTCTCTGGTTTTGGGGTGCATCACCTGAGAGCCACTGCTGCCAAATCACTGCAGCTTGGTAGCTCCTGCATTGAGCGTTGCCCCCTGGTGGTCAGTGTGCATTATAGAGACGGGTCAGATGGTCAGATACTTAGCATATTATCCTTTTATATATAGAGATTCTTGAAAGTCAAATGCTGCTCTTTGTATTTTAATCTAAATTATAATTGGTAACTGCATTATGAGATTTTTGATGGTCTTGTTGTTGATATGTTTTGCTAATTATTAAATATGAAAAGCTCTATATTCACTGAGCTGAGGTTTTCTCTATACAAATCTTTCAAGGCCTGAATTGAGAATATTTTCAGAGGGGTTTTGCTATTGATCCAATAGTGTCATCTACCTGTGGTCATTTGCCCTATCTATATGAATATCTATCTGTCTATCTATCTATCTATCTATCTATCTATCTATCTATCATCAATCATCTATCTATCTAATTTCTTAGCTTGCTAGGTAATTACTATTTTTTAAGTTACATGCCAGTAATTGAAAAATTATATAAAATATTTAAAACATTACAAAGCCAGGGAAGTTATAAACTTATGGTTTTGAATTCTCAGGTCAAGTTTTGTTCCCTTAAACTCTTGGCAGAGGCAGACATGCATCGGTCTCTGCCATCCCCTTTCCCATGGTGAGACTGCTTCTCTTCTACTCTGCCTGATGGCCAAAGGGGTCATTTTTTGTTTTGTTTTTTGTCTCTTGCATGTCTTTTACCTGTGTGTGGATAAGATTTTTTTGATACTTTATTCAACATTTCATTGTGGGTTCTTTGTGTGTGTGTGTGTGTGTGTGTGTGGAGACATTTTGATGATCTAGTCCACCGTATTGAAAATCCGCTCTGTGTTAGTTCCGTAGGGTTGCCATAACAAATAAAGTGCCATAACCTGGGTAGCTTAAAACTTCAGAAATGTGTTTCCTATTTGCTCTGGAGAGTCCAAGTCTGAAAATCAATGTGTTGGCAGGGCCACGCTCCCTCCAAACCCTCTAGGGTAGAATCCTTTTTGGCTCTTCCAGCCTCTGGCCCCATGAGTTCTCTGGATTGTGGCTGCTTAACTCTAATCTCTGTCTCCATCTTCAGAGGCGTTCTCCTCCCTGTAGTTTTCCATCTCTTCGCATGGCATTCTTTCTCCAAGGGCATCAGTATATTGGGTTGGGGGTCCTTGGTGCTCTATTATGACATCATAGCTAATTATATCAGCAATGACCCTATTTTTAAATAAGGCCATATTCTGAGGTACTCAGATTAGGACTTCCTCGGGGGACACATTTCAATCCATTTACACCATCTGAAGAAAGCAGCCGCTAGCCCAACTGGCATGGAGGTCACAGTTCGGTTCCCGGTCAGGGCACATGCCTGGGTTTCGGGTTTGATCCCTAGTGTGTGGTGTGCAGGAGGCAGCCAATAGATGATTCTCTCTCATCATTGATGTTTCTATCTCTCCCTCTCCCTTCCTCTTTGAAATCAATAAAAATATTTTTCAAAAAAGAAAGCATCTGCTATTTAGCTCTACCCTATCATTTTCATGTTAATATATGGGTCCAGTATTGCCAGACCTGTTTTTCAAAAGAACTCAGAGATTCAGCTTTACTTTAGAAATTTTCTAATTTTAAGTGTTGACTACCCACACTTCTAAAACATTACCATAAGCCACTATTTTCTAGGGCAATTAAACCATAACTTCTGGCTAGGTTTGGTTAGTAAACTATTGATTTTCAACCTCTGCAATAACGTGAAGCACAATTGATCACTTAGCCAGTGAAAACTATGAGTCAAACTAGAATATTTTTAATACGTGAAAGGACCCCAAAGGTTATCAGAATAGACAACATATGTGTCCCCAGGCCCAAAATTAACGTGTACATCCTTTTACTTATAATATAGCTCTTAGAGTCATGACTTGGAATTCATTCATTATTATTTTGCACATATATTTAAGAAATTGGCCAGGTTTTCCTGCTCAGAGTAGATTTAGATTAGATTTAGTCTCTGAAAACCTGTTGCTAGCAGAACATGCCAGGATAAAAATGGGAAGTAGCAGCCATGATAAGAAGAGAAAGAAAGAAAACAAAAAGATTTTTCAAAGCAGATATAAGAGTTCCAAAAATCCCAGCAGTCTGGCATCATTTGGTGCAGTTTGAAAATTCGGAGGCTATCACTAGTAGAACTTGCTGCAATAACTCATGTTCTAAACATCCACATTAAGCATTTTAAAAAGTTTAACCTATAATTTATTGAAGTGTGGACAAAAAAATGGAATATATTTAGAAAGATTTCCAGCACTCAGGAGAGATGTTTAATTAGTATTCACTAGGACAGCTAAAATGGTTGTTAAAAATATCAAAGCAAAAAAAAAAAAAAAAAAAAAAAAATATCAAAGCACTTCCACGTTGGTTGTTATGCAGCTTTTCCCTTACCCTGTCTAAAGGTGATGCCAGGCTGGCCCACAATTCAGCAGCTATAGGAAGCAGGGCTGGTGGAACTGGGGGCTAAAGTTCTTAACTCTCCCAGGACTTTGGAACTATCTCTTCTAGCTCCCATACTATCACCAATATGTTGTATTTTACTCTTGCTGGTGCAAATATTTACCAAAGAAAAAATATTCTCCTTAATCTATGACAGTGGTTCTCAACCGTCCTAATGCCGCCACCCTTTAATACAGTTCCTCATGTTGTGGTGACCCCCAATTTCATTGTTACAAATTGAACATAATTAAAGCATAGTGATTAATCACAAAAACAATATGTAATTATATATGTGTTTTCCGTTGGTCTTAGGCGATGCCTGTGAAAGGGTCGTTCGACCCCCAAGGGGTGGTGACCCACAGGTTGAGAACCACTGATCTATGACATATATGGCTTTTGGGAAGAACAGAGTGTGAGACATTAAATCAATTATGAACAAGAAGCGTATTCTCTGAGTAGAGGACATGGTCACTGAGAAAATGACTATTCACAGTAAGTAAATAGCTACCCATTTCAACCTCAAGGAGTCAAATTTTGGATTCTGTCTTGATAACTATCGATTTTTTTTTTTTTAAATCTATAGAGAGAATGAACTAGGCCAGTGGTCGGCAAACTCATTAGTCAACAGAGCTAAATATCAACAGTACTTCTTCAAAATAGACTTGCCCAGGCTGAAAACCAACTTCTGCGCATGGGCCACAAAGTTTCAATTGCACTGTCTGTGCACGCCCAAAGTGGTATTTTGTGGAAGAGCCACACTCAAGGGGCCAAAAAGCCGCATGTGGCTCGTGAGCTACAGTTTGCCGACCATGGAACTAGGCAAAAGACAGAACTCCATCGCCCCCCTAGGAAATTATATTTTAGTTGTAAATTAATAAAGTTTTGGTTTTATATATTCTTCCTATGAGCTTATTTATTTAAGAAAGTCCAGAGTGTTTCTTAGTAATATTAGAATTATAAAAATTTGACAAATCCGTTTTTCAAAGTTGGAATAAATTTAGCAAGTAAATAAGATCCCATGGGAGCCTTGGAAGTTAGTCACCGTGTCATCCCAGGAAACATCTCTCTGTGATATAATACAGGTAGAAATCTTTGTTGCTGTTGTAAACCTCTTTTTTCCTTTGATATTGAATTTATTGGGGTGATATTGGTTAATACAATTATATAGGTTTTAGGTGTACAGTTCTATAAGAAATAACCTGTATATTCTATTGTGTGTTCACCACTCCAAGTCAAGTCTCCTTCCATCACCTTATACCCCCTTTACTGTCTCTACCTCCCCCACCCCCTTTTCCCTCTGATAATCACCATACTGTTGTCCGTGTCTATATTAGTTTTGTTTTCTTTTTTGCTTAATCCCTTTACCTTTTTCACCCAGCCTCCTCAACTCCCCTATGCTCTGATAGCTGTCAGTCTGTTCTCTATGAGTCTAGTTTTATTTTGTTTGTTAGTTTATTTTGTTTAGAAGATTTCAAATATGAGTGGAATCATATGGTACTTGTCTTTCTCTGACTGGCTTATTTCACTTAGCATAATGCTCTCAGTGTTTGTCCATCAATGTTTGTCATAAAGGATAAGATTTCCTTTTTTTTTTTTTAAATATATTTTATTGATTTTTTACAGAGAGGAAGGGAAAGAGATAGAGTCAGAAACATCGACGAGAGAGAAACATCGATCAGCCGCCTCCTGCACATCTCCCACTGGGGATGTGCCCGCAACACAGGTACATGCCCTTGACTGGAATTGAACCTGGGGCCTTTCAGTCCGCAGGCCCGACGCTCTATCCACTGAGCCAAACCGGTTTCGGCGATTTCCTTTTTTTTTATGGCCCAGTAGTATGCCATTGTGTAAATGTATCACAACTTTTTATTCTCTCATCTACTGATATCCGAAGAAACCTGAAACTCTAATTCAAAAAAAAATATATGCACCTTTATGTTCATTGCAGCATTATTTACAATAGCCAAGATTTGGAAGCAGCCCAAGTGGAAAGTTCTATACAATGACATTGTGTAATTGGAAAGAACTTCCTAAAATAGTCTATCATTAAGCAGAATTGTGATTACAAATCTGTTGTCAAGTAATCATGAACAAATATTTGCATTGTATCAAGAGATTTTGTAATGTCATTTCCTACTAACTCAAACGAAATTTACCAAATATAGAAAAATCATTCCTATATGCTATTGATGTTCTAGGCAAGAGAGAGATGAATACAATATAAACATAAATATTATTATATAATAAATACATACATTTTATATTAATATAAAACTATATATTGAATAAATATACTTATATGTTTATAAGTATATATAATATAAAATGAATTTGTAATGAATCTTTACTTATATATTCACTAGAGTCCCGGTGCACAAAAATTTGTGCACTTGGGGGTAGGGGGTCCCTCAGCCCAGCCTGTGCCCTCTCACAGTCTGGGACCCCTTGGGGGTGACCACTTGCTGGCTTAGGACTACTCCCCGGGGGATTGGGCCTAAGATGGCAATCAGACATCCCTCTGGCAGCCCGGCAGCCCTTGGGGGATGTCCATTTGCCAGCGGGGAGCAGACCTAAACTGCAGTCAGACATCCTTAGTGCTGCTGAGGAGGTAGGAGAGGCTCCCACCACCAACACTGTACTGTGGCTGAGCAGAGCTCCCCCCTGTGAGAGCGCATTGACCACCAGAGGGCAGCTCCTGCATTGAGCATCTGCCCCCTGGTCATCAGTGTGTGTCATAGTGTCCAGTCATTCCCAGTCTTTCTGCTGTTAGGGTCAGTTTGCATATTACCCTTTTACTATATAGGAGAGAGGCCTGGTGCATGGGTGGGGGCCAGCTGGTTTTCCCTGAAGGGTGGTCAGATCAGGGTGGGGGTCCCCTTGGGTGCCTGGCCATCCTGGGTGAGGGGCTGATGGCTATTTGCAGCTGGTCACATCCCCTTCAGGGTGGTGGTCCCCACTGGGGTGCCTGGCCAGCCTGGGTGAGGGGCTGAGGGCCGTTTTCAGGCTTATGGGCAACTGAAGCTCCCAGCCTCTATTTTTCTCTTTTCTTTTTTTATTCTGGGATTTATATAGCTGTCACTGGAGCTGAGAGCTGGCTCCAGCTCTGAGCCCACTGCCAGCTGAAAGCAGGTATCTGGGGTTTGTTTAGCTTCTATACTTGCAACATTGTTGCTTCTGGAGCTCAGAGTTGGGCCGCGGCAGGCGGGGAACTTTGGCTTCCTCCATCACTGGAGCAAGCAAACCTCATGTTTGCTTCAGCTGCGTGGCTGCCAGCCACCATCTTGGTTGGCAGTTAATTTGCATATCACCCTGATTAGCCAATGGGAAGCATAGCAGAGGTATGGTTAATTACCATGTTTGTCTATTATTAGATAGGATTATATATTTATATAATCTATAAATCATAAAAGTGATTTATTTGCATTTTTTCACTAACAGACAAAAATGTAATGTTTCAATGTGAAGAAGTGAGCATTGGATT
This sequence comes from Myotis daubentonii, assembly GCF_963259705.1. Taxonomy (NCBI): domain Eukaryota; kingdom Metazoa; phylum Chordata; class Mammalia; order Chiroptera; family Vespertilionidae; genus Myotis; species Myotis daubentonii. The sequence continues at coordinate 71,178,115 of NC_081846.1, read as the reverse complement.
GAAATTAAACACCTAAATTTTATTTTTCACTTTTCCACTGATTCAAATGGACATTGGACAAGGCACCCTATCCCTCTAGGGCTCTGTCCTTTCATCTGTAAAACAAAACCCTCTATTTGTAGACTATGTCCATTTCATCTCTAATACTTTATGAATTCTGTGAAGCCACCAAGTTTATTTTTCTCATTTAACAGATGAAAAACAAAAACCAGAAGATGGAATGATTTTCTTAGGGTCACACAGCTAGTTAGTGTCAAAACTGGAAATAAAATTGGTTACTTGATTCCTAGTCCAGTCCACTGTTCTACTGTAGCTGATATTATTGTAGACTCTATGGATGATGGGAATCCTTGGAATAATACTTTTTAACTATACCCCTATCCCCCTCCCCCCCCCAAAAAAAATAAAAATCTTGTGATTTAGGGAAGAATGTAATTTTCTTACTTGAGTATGTCCCCATCTTAGGGAATATATTTCTAGAGTAAAGTCAAAGAACTAGTTATGCATTATTGCATATTATATAAGAACATTATACAAGTCAATTAGAACTAACTAAAACAACTCTTAGGCAATATCATCTGAATTATTTCTATTTTAAAATCAATGGAGAAAAACTAGTTTTCAATTGAAATATTCTGAAAGTCTCTACAGCCTATCACATTTTCCCCACAGTGTTATCGGTCTCTTCCTACGTCTTAGCGGAGGAACATTCTGTTTGCATCTGTAATTCCTGAGAGGTCACTGAAATTTCAAATACCTTTATTTCCCAGGTAAGAGAATTTTAAAAATGCACTTTAAAAATGTTTGAAACACAGAATCAGGGCTTCAATATTTAATTAGAAAGCACCACTTATTCAAAAGAGATAACAAACTATTATTTTCCAATTCCACAGCTAGCTGACTTCTCAATAATTATTCCAATAAAGATTTCCATCCGATCGCTTTGCGTTTGATTTTGAGTCCCTTAATAAACCTTTGTCACCATCTCTGTGAAGCGTCCTCAGGACTTGTACAAGGAAGACATAGAGGGGATTCGGCATCGAGATGAGTCCTTTACCTAAAACTAAAGGATAAATATCATAAATGTGTTCCTCTTTAAGGGAATGGTGACATAAACCATTTTTAAAACTTTTAATCATATATTTTACCTACTAAAAATTGAAGCAGATTTTATTTCAAAAGACAGTCCTCACCCAAATTTGGCTGGAAAATATGACTTGGTTCAAGGACCTTATTTTTCATGGATTTGGTAAAAATTGATTTTTCTATTTTTTTCAAACTCTTTAAAAGTTTTTTTAAAATATATTTTTATTGATTTCAGAGAGAGGATGGGAGAGGGAGAGAGATAGAAAAAATCAATGATTAGAGAGAATCATTTATCTGCTGCCTCCTGCACACTCCACACTGTGAGAGCCCATAACCCGCAACACGGGAATGTACCCTGACTGGGAATCAAACCCTGAGCCACGCTGGCTGGGCAAAATTGGTTAATCTAAATAGTGGGGAAAAATTATTTTTATGTCCCAGAAGCTACACTGAGCTCTTCAGCCATGTTATTTATTTTTAAAACTGGAAATGAAACAAGTATTTATTATCAATAATCCAGGTTCAAGTTATTTAACTTGCCTGAGTTTTCAGAGCAAATAGGTTTAGAGATCAGATTTGAGTTGAGTTTACCTATCTATACAGTATATATTAAACATTCTGTGATAATAGTCCCAATGGACTGGTTAATGATCACAAAATATTACATTAAAAGATAGTTTTATTATTAGTAGAAACTAGTAATTATTTGATAGTTAATATAAATCAAACACACTAAAACTCTATGAGTTTTAAATTACTATTATCCTACTTTATGATGAAAAAGCTGGTATCATAGTGGTATTGACTTCTAAACAAAAAGTGAGCCACATATTGCTCCAGAAATAGGTTTACCTGAAAGTTTTCTCTTTTGGCCTCCCTATTTCACTTTAAATGACGTTACTGTTTGTTTGTTTGTTTATTTATTTATTTATTTATTTAAAGATATTTTTATTGACTTCAGAGAGGAAGGGAGAGGGAGGGAGAGAGAGAGATATAAACATCAATGATGAAAGAGAATCATTGATCAGCTACCTCCTGCATGCCCCACACTGAGGATTGAGCCACAACCCGGGCATATGCCCTGATTGGGAATTGAATAGTGACCTGGTTCATAGGTGGACACTCAACCACTGAGCCACATTGGCTGGGCTGTTTTTTTTTATTTTTATTGTATTACTGGCAGACTGAAATTGAAGGCAAGTAACCCTTCGTTAGAACAGTGCTCCTGAATGTCTAGACCAGTGGTCGGCAAACTTACGGCTCGGCAAACCGCAGCTCGCGAGCCACATGCGGCTCTTTGGCCCTTTGAGTGTGGTGGTATTTTGTGGAAGACCCACACTCAAGGGGCCAAAGAGCCACATGTGGCTCGCAAGCTGCGGTTTGCCGACCATGGGACTGTAATGCTATTATGCTATAAGAAATACGTTCAAACTAAGTGAGTATATTGCACACAGAATTTTAGTGAAAATGATAAAATCTTCCTTTGGGATTTTTAGAGCAATTTTCAAGTTATTATTTCTAACATTGAACTGAACATAATTATCATGGGCATGCCACAGGTGGACACAGGTCAATATCCTGTCAATACTGGGTCCGTTACATGTTATCTCTCAATTAGGTTACTTTAAAACAAATTTCTGTGGCAAGCTCATTGATTTATTGTTTAGTACATGTTATAGAACTTATTAAATAGATCTTGTTTAAGCTCTAAAGATTTTCGCAAAATTTTAGTTTAACCAATTTTGATTTAAATTCCATAACAGCCCCTTGGAAAGTTCAGAGTACTTGGATGGTTTGAGTGTTTTGAGAGAGAGTGGAAGAAAAATGCTGTGTATTTAAGAGTATTTCACATTTCAAAAGTACACGTTGCTTTGTCATGGTTTCTTGTTTCCTTGTATATGATTTCTGTGACTTTTTTTTTCCTTTTTATGCACATGTGTAATTGGAGATAGGAGAAACCATGGCAAGTGTCTTAGCAAAGAAGAGAAGATGAATGCAGTAGTCCCTTGGTTTCTGAGATAAACCAGTCCCGTGGTGGGGTGTAAGCTGGGTGTTTCTCTCTACCCTATTATCTCCAGAGCGGTGGTGTTTGTGGGATATCTACCTCAGAAGCATTCACACACTTGAGAAAATTTTAGCAGTTGTTTACAGAGGCCCATTAAATCGCAAATTATTGAGATAAACAGAATGTAGGTGATTTCTGTAATGGAGAAGATACTCAAACCTCAGAGACGATTATTTTTTGTAAAATTTCACCTAGAGTAAATACAATATCAAGTTGTAAAAACAATTTTGCAAGAAAAATGTTACCAATTTCACAAAAGGGCAAAAATACTACCATTTTTTTTCTTAGACTGTCACAACGTCCTCTTTAAAGAAAATTACTTTTTTATTAGAGGGCAGTCATTCTGTGTTGGAATAAGAAAAATGGACAAACAAACAGAGAAAGAAATTAGAGGCGAGCCATACCCACTTACTGATTTGTCCTCTTTTGATTCTTAATCCTGAGCAGTGCAGAGAGGGTGGTCCCAGGCAATGTTTCAAAGAAGATGAAGTTTGTCTTCATCTCCTCTCCTTCTTTCCCTTTTATGTTTTCATTAGGTGCTACAGCTATTGTCAAATAGCAAGAGCTACAGGTATGAAGCCAAAAGGATAGTTTGTGACAACTGGTCACAAAATTAATTACCTGTATTAGCTTGTATGATGATCCAGTGGAATTATACTTGAATATATGCAGGTCGTGTTGAAGACGTAGGAAGAGTAATCTACGTAGCACTTCAGTCTCTTTCTCCCTCTTGTCTTTGCTCATAACATTCACTACTTATACTGTGGCGCTTACCTGATCCACCCTGGAAGCACTTCCAACTTTAAAACTTTGTGTTTATCCTAATAACACCCCCGTGAGTCTACCTTAAATTGTCTTAAACTCTGACCCAGTAAATCATCTATTTATGCAAAATCTGATAATTAGTTATCTTCCTCTTTCATATCACCTGTAGGTAAATTGTTATAGATGCCCCAGGTTTCTGGTTTCTGGTCTAGGTTTATGTCTACTTTCACAAAAGGATTTGTTTTGGAGAATATATATATATATATATATATATATATATATATATATATATATACAATTTTATTGATTTCAGAGAGGAAGGGAAAGGGAGAGAGATAGAAACATCAATGATGAGAGAGAATCATTGATCAGCTGCCTCCTGCACACCCCATACTGGGGACTGAGCCCACAACCCGAGCATGTGCTCTGACTGGGAATCGACTGTGACCTCCTGGTTCATAGGTCGATGCTCTATCACTGAGCATCACCGGCCAGGTTGAATGATAACTTTTATCATCACCCCTCTGCCACCTGTAGGTGATGTTTCCCAATAACTTCCACATCATCTTCATGTCAGTGTCATTTTTTAAATTATTAATTTGAGAGCTTAAACAGTTCTACTGAATGGACTGCAGTACGAGTCTGCTCCACAGTCTGTACTTCTAACAGGCTCTCCAGCTAATGATGTGAAGGAACAATATTTTAGGAAATGAAACTACCTTGAAGTTTGATAGCCTGATTTGCCACTGAGTTGTGTGACCTTGGGCATAAAAGTTAACCCCTCTGAGCTTCAATTATTATTTTTATATCCTATACAGGAAGTCATAATAGCATTTACTTCACAGTGTTGATAAAATTAAGAAAATAAACAAAACAAACAATTAAGGTGCTTCACAAAGTACTTTAAACAATAAAATGAACAATAAAATGAATAATCTACATTGAGCACTTGTATGCTTCTATGTTGTTCAAACTCCTTTGCATGTACTATGGTTTAATACTTAAGAAATTCCTATAAAGTTAAGGAACAGAAGATCTTTAGTCCCTAGTAATGGTGGGCTTCTCTTCCTTTGCCTTCTTCCAGTGACTTAGCAGAAACCTGGGTCAGTTGGGCTGAACCCTATCAAGCAAGGAGAATAGGGTTTCAAACAGAGATAATAGCATTAATGTTTAAACCCTCCGCATGAGGTCTGAGGTGTTTCAAGAATCTTAAGCCAGGACGGACCTCTGTTGCATAGAACACTAGGTGTATTTTACCCACTTATAATCCAGCCAACCTACAAGTATGTAGCTAATATTCTTTTCAGAAGAACCTGACTATAAATTTACCAGCTAACTCACTAAAGGCATGTTTGAACATTATGAAAAAAACTTGAATAATGTAATGGTTTGCATAAGTTTTTCCTGAAAGAGCATGGCAATGTGGGAGAGAAAAACCTACTTTTTTCTTGATATTGCAGGCATTAGAGAACTCAGAACAGCATCTGGAGATGGTTTTAGAAATCTTCTTGAAACCATATTATTTGGACAAAATAACTTCCATCACAGCATTAGGAGTAAATATTAATATCCAACCATTTCAAGGAAAGTTCTTATATCTCTTCTGTCCTTTCTAACTATATCTATCTATCTATCTATCTATCTATCTATCTATCTATCTATCTATCATCTATCTATCCATATATATGGATTTGCGATGAAAGCAAATATCACAACTAAAAAAATGAATTAATGATGTTGAATCTCTTTTCTATCATAAGCAAAATACACTGAGATGATTACTCCTTTAATAAGAATGAATCATAAGAATTTTTATTTTGATCAAATAATTTGTTTTTGCATATGAATTTTAAACTATTTGATTTGGTATGACATACTTATTACTTTTAAAATTAAGTTATATTTTATATTTATTTTTATAGTTATCTTTAATTTAAGGCAAGATATGTTTACTTTCCACCTACAGAAGTGAAAAATTTTTATTTCTCAGGAAAAGTAAGATATTAAGAACATACTAAGGGAGGTGGTACATAGAAGCTGTTAAAATCACTAATGGAGTATGAAAATGTATAGCAAAGTCAGAACCTGACAATCTCAAAAGTCCTTTGTATTTTAATAGTCCAAGGATTTCAGAATAAGGCCATAATCTAGATTATAGGATAAAGGAATATATTTTTCACACCAGAATTCTGATGTGAAACATAAGACCTTTTCTCGGCTATGTTCTCATGTAATGAGAGTAGCAATGGATTATGCCAGGGGTTGTTAATGTGAGACTTGAGAATCAACAATATCAGCATCACCTAGGAACTTCTTAGAAATACAAATTCTCAGGCCTTAACTGGACCCTCCAGGTGAGTCTCATGCCTGCTAAAACTTGAGAACCATTAAATTAAGACAGCACATATGTAAAATAAATGAACATGAATTCTATTAGAAAATTAGTCTTGTGCTACTAAGTCTAGTGAAAGTAATCTTAACAATGACCTTAGCCTAATGGAGGACAGTAAATGTTTAGAAAAAGAGAATGAGAAAATTGTGCTTAGAAATGAGTTCTTATAGCAGGAGAGGAAATCTCATCAGCAAAGACTTACTTTTATCAATCACATTGAAATATTCTGTTACCTTTTTAGTAGCTACATGTAAAATCACCATAATGGACACGTAATTTACTTCTTTCAGTACAACGAAAACCTGGAGTCTATCTCTAAATGCTACAGACAGCACAGTCATACCTGTAGTGATAGCTGGGCATCTGGTTCTCTTCTCTGAGGGTCTCCTTACACATCTACCTGTTGAGGCAGCTAGCTGACCTATAGCCAGTCCTAACTGGACCAGGGGTGAACACCTACACTAAGATAACTCAATTAGATCTTTCCTGCAAGGAGTCTGGAATTGGCAGTCAGACACTCAGTGTTTGTGGAAGAGTTAACAGGTCATGAAAGTTGAAGCTAAGGCTATCTATATTCAAAAGCAGAAAATAAAGGGCATTTAGAGAAAGAGAAGAATAAACAAAATAAATACACAAATACTAGAGTATTTGTGGAGTGGTGTGAGACATGGAGGAAGGACAGGAAGAGAAAATGAATGACAATTCCTCTTGCATTTCCTCTCTTTAGGTCTCCTGTGATAGCTCAATATTCATCCAATAGATTGCCAGTTGTTTTTGTGTGTGTTTTCTTGCGATGGGTGAGTTTAAACACTTTTTTTGAGTTACTTGAAACATGAATCTTAAGATTCCTACATATCCATGAATATCAACATTCTTTTAAAATAGAAATATAGTTTCCTTATATTTAGTCATGGACTAAAATTTATGGCTAGGATTTGGGCTGAATACCAAATCTTCTCCCACAAAAGTATACACAAGATATTAATTATCAGTATGGCCACTGGTAGAAGTAAATGTTTTCTTGGTCCCTAGAAGAAGAGAACTTTTATAGCATGAAAAATAGAAAAATGTCTTCTCTGTGGCAGTTAAATTATTTTCCTTTATTAACTGAAGAGAAAGGAAGATAAGAATTTAAATCTATAGGCCAATCAATAGAAACTGAGATGTATATTAATCAGAGTAAAAAAAAACAAACAAAAACAAACAACAAGAACAAGGCAGTCATTCAAAGGATGCATGCAACAAGGCAAGATAGGAAAGTCTGATGGTCATACACAGGAACAAGTAGCAATGAATGAAACAGGACCGGAGTCCTGTGAGGCTTCCCAAGTACAAGAACCCAGGGGAAGATTAATGGCCCATGCAGCTGAAGTACAGAGCAGGCACAGGGCCAAACACTTACAACACAAAACATGCTCCACACAAGAGACTGCAATGAAAGGCCGGGAGAACGTGGCATCAGGCTCCAGCTGAGGTCCTTGTCACCGTAAGTACGTGATTATACACCTGGTCCTGAAGTTCCTATGATTACTGTAGGGATGGGAATTGAAAAGTCATTTTGGAATAAGGAGGAGAAACTGATTTTTTTTAACCCCATTAGGTGGTTATACACATGTTTGCTTCTCATGTTCTCTAGGAGAACATGGAGAAATAATAGTTTAAAAACTGAGGACCCATTCAAGAATTGTCAAGGAAGGATCCATTAATTCAGTAGGTGAGTTCTTCCCAATAAAGTATAATAATTCCAATAAATTTATTGAAATTGGAGAATTTTTAAGATCACCATTTTAAATTAGCGAAATTATAAAAAATAACTTTGGTTCCAGGTGACTCTAGAAAAGAGAAAAATGTGTCCAAATCTAAAATGTCCACTGCTGCACCACTTTTACCATAAAACTGAGAGATTATTTGTATCAAGTGAGAGAGAAAGGAAACTGAAATCATTTCATCATTTTCAGTCGAATGATACATGGTCTAGGACAGAGTTTCTGGAAGGATGAATAAACCGAGTCACTGATGGGGTTTCAGGGAAAGCCCAGATACATCTAAAAAGCTCCATTTCCTCAAGTGTTTCATCCCTCAATAGCTAGACATTCCTCCTTAGGACTTATATTCTAGTTTAGAGACGTAGTTGGATGGCCCTATCTAGACTTCATCCAGTGACTTGCAGGAACAGTTAACAAGGGGTGTGTGTGTGTGTGTGTGTGTGTGTGTGTGTGTGATATGTCTCTAAGCTCTCTTGGATTCCAAGAGCTCTATAAGAGAGGCTCATTTCTTGAGCAGAAACAATTCTTTACCAATAATTATGCAGAAGTGTCAGTTCCTCTCCATTTCTTCTCTTCTCCCTCATGGCATTTGATGATCACTTTAAACTCAGGTCACCCCCCAACAAATGTGGGCATGAGCATTACACTAGCTGTCCAGCCATTGAATCCTCCTGGAGAAATTCAGCTTCATCGGTAATGGCAGAGATGACATCCTCAGAAGGCAGCCTGAAGTACAGTGCAGGCTTAAAGGAAATTGCAATCTTATTGACAAACCAACCAGAAATTGTGGCAATTTCTATTCAGAAATTTTAACATCATGACAATTATCATTTTACTATTTCTCTTTCTAAATAGGCAATTTCATGCATAGTCTGATAATGTGTACTATGATATCTTCTATTTTTTTATAGTTTTTGCTTGAACTAGATAGAAGCGATAACATTTTATGATGATATATTAACTCTTAACTTGGCAAATTACAACCAAGCAGAATCATATATAATATCCTAAGGATTTTTTTTTAATCCCCATTATGCTAGAATCAGTAGAATGAAAAGTTTAGGGAGATTCGTTTTAACAATTGCTCTAAGATGAACGATATACTTTGAAAGCCAATGAAGTGGACATCAGAATGGTAAAGAGAGAAAAACAATGATTTTGTATCAGTCTGAAGCCAAGTAGAGGCCCTCCTGTTTTTTAGTTCAGGACACTAACTCAATTTTAGAAGTGGTCATGTTAGATTCTAGCAGATATTAAGCACATTTATCTATTCTCATATCAAAGTCTTTATTATGTATTTTTATTGTAAGTATTTGACATGATTTTTTGAGACAATTTTAGGCTTAAAAGGGAGTTCCATAATCATGCAGAGAAAATTTCTTATATTTTTACACCCAACTTCTTTCTTTTGACATCTTAAAAAACAACCACAAAGCACCTGTGTCAAAATTAACTAAGAGATTCACATTGGCTTAATATTATAAACTAAAGTCCAGAATATATTCAGGTTTTATCAGTTTTTGTTTTTCCAATAATGTCTTTTTTTTCTTGATCCAGTATTCAATTCAGAATCCCACATTCAATTTAATTAGTTTTCATGTCTCTTAAATTTCCTTCAATCTGTGATAGTTACTAGTTTCTTCTCATCTTTTCTGGTTTTGATACTTTTTAAAGATTATTGGTCAGTTATTTTGTGTAGTGTTCCTCAATTTGAACTCATCTTTCAATGTAGGTTTTGCATTACATTTAGGTTATATGGAAGGATTCCACAGAGGTGAAGTGCCCCACTCAGGACATCATATTAAGTGGTACCCAATCTATAATAATAAAAGAATAATATGCTAATTAGACCAGACAGCCGAACGACCTTCTGGACATCATTCTGGATGTCCTTCTGCACAAAGCTGCAGAGGTGGGGGCCAAGGCAGAAGCAGTTAGGGGTGATCAGGCAGGCAGGTGAGTGGTTAGGAGCAATCAGGCAGGCAGGCAGAGGTGGTTAGGGGTGATCAGGCAGGCAGGTGAGCGGTTAGGGACAATCAGGAAAGCAGGTGAGTGGTTAGGGGTGATCAGGCAGGCAGGCCAATGCGTGGTTAGAAGCCAGCAGTCCCGGATTGTGAGAGGGATGTCTGACTGCCAGTTTAGGCCCGATCCCACAGGCAGTAGGACATCCCCTGAGGGGTCCTAAATTGCAAGAGGGTGCAGGCTGGGCTGAGGGGACATCCCCCCCCCCACTTCATGAATTTCATGTACTGGCCCTCTAGTGTTTGTATATAACACTGATGATGTTAATCTTGATAGTTTGCCTTAAGGGGGTATATGCCAGAATCCTCCAATAAAGTTACTATTTTTTCCTTTGTAATTACTAAATTCTTTGGGAAAGATATTTGAGACTGCAAATTTCCTGTTTCTGCTTAAGCTTTCACCCATTAATTTTAGTACCCATTGGTGGAACCTATCAGTTGCAAATAACATTATGGAGGTTTAATGGTAATTTAATTCTACTAGTAATTCTATTTTTCTCACTTCTTCTACATATATTAATTGGGATTCTTCAGTGAAAAACAGATATAGCTTTCCTCCCTGCCTTTCTCACTCCCTTCTCCCTTCCCTTTCCTTCCTTCCTTCCTTCCTTCCTTCCTTCCTTCCTTCCTTCCTTCCTTCCTTCCTTCCTTCCTTCCTTCCTTTCTTCCTTCCTTCTTCTTTTCCTGGCTTATATGAAACACACCAGCATCTTTTCTAATTTTCATAATATAACTCTGGCTTGAAAACTACAATTTTCTAATATCAGCAAAAATCCTACTTCTGAAGCTAACTTATTGAAGATAAGTAAGAATGACCTCTTTTTATATTCTAATGTGTTCCCCTCGCTGGCTGTCATATTCATGGAGCATTGGTTTCTTATTCTTCTCTTGTCACACTTGCATCTAGAATAGTTTTTCAGGATTCTGGTACTTTGTGGTTATTCACGTGTGTCTGAGTACTGGCCCTTCATGCTTCTCTTCTTCTGTCAAATTAGATTCTTAATGTTGTATCTAAGGTGGTGTAGTTATCTATTTAAAAAGCAGTGCTTTTCATATTACCTAGTATATTTATTGGACAAGAGGTTAGTGAAGAATAATGCTCTGGAATATAATTTTTATACCAACAAATCTGACTGATTGCGATGTGTGGATCATGTTAACCACTGTAAGCTAAATTATGTAATTAAACCAGCACAACAAAGAGAACAACAAACAAGAAAACAAAAAATTATCTCTTAAATATGGGTCTGGAGTAGGCAGTTAGATATAAACAAAAGAGGAGGGAGCAAGGGAACCAGAGATCTGATTAAATCTGATTACGTAGAAAGAACCAGCTTTACAGCCACCCTCAGGGATCTGCCTGGCAAAGGGGGAAGGGGGAGAAAATAGCAAGGAAATTCCTTTTACTAAGTACACGCACAGGAAAAACCAAATGAAGATGTGGAACTGTGTGAGGCATGCGTAGTAGGAGCCCAAGTATCAACCATAAAGGCAGAGGGCACTAGCCTTGGGCAAAGATCAGATGGAGGAACTGCACAGGCCCCAGAAAATCCAGGAAAGATATTGGATGGGGGCAGGAGGAGGGGTGGGGCACAAGCACCACCCCAGAAACTCCAGGAAAGAGATTGAATAGTGTGAAAGAAGGCCTGCTCCTTCCCCAAACCAAGGAAATACAAGGAAGACCTCGGGGCAGCAGCTGCCCTATAGCCTGTCCACTCTCTGCCTCTCGGAGAGTGTACTATCACTTTTCATTCGAATGAATCTTGCCACTATGCTTAAAACTCCGCCTATATCAGTTCCATGACCCAACTGGCAGTGTTGTGATCCACATTGGTCAGATAAGTGGGAAAGCCAAAGCGATCTCATCAACTGTGCCAAGATTCCCCTTGTGAGTGGATACGTACAATCACATAAGGTTTCTTACACATATATTTTGAGAGAACTTTGAAAACAAGAGGATGCCTTGGGCATAGAGGCAGTTACCTGAATAAATAAACTGTAGAAGGTGTAGTAGATCATTTTGGGAGCGTTTGTTCTGCACAGGACGATTCTCAATGGACCTCAGATCCATAAATGGGGGATCCAAACCATGTGTGTACCTAGGAGACACTGGTCACATTGATTGGGCCAAGAGGGAAGAATTGAATAAAATGAGGATTTTGTTGTTTCTTTTCTGAAAAAACTGAAATTAGAACTATGAATATCTGTCCAGATTGCTTCCATAGTGACATATAAACATAGTACTGTAAAATAACCGTCTTCTGCCTGCCAGGTGGACTGAAAATCAGAGAAAGCGTGCAGATAAAGTGTGAGCCAGAATTGCAGAGAGCAGTGACGATGAGAGATTAGTACTAATGCATTTCCAGGTTTCATTCTTCTGATATCTGATCACTTTCCTTCTCCCCCTCCCCCCTTAAAGAATAGTTGACCTTACTTCTTGCATCAAAGAGTTCTAAAATAGATGCAGCAAATGAATTAGATGGTTAAAAGGAAATCCATAGAGAAAGGGGCATATTATATTCCATGTTATGGGTCCCACAGTATTTCTCATTTACTTTCTAAACGACTCTTTAAAAGCGCCACTGCAGTGGGGTGCTGTCTTTATAACTACATTGCATCTATGCAAATATCGCATTGAGGAAATCAAAGCCCTCTCTATATTTAGACAGATATGCCAAAGAAACATTCTTTGCTTGGCATTTCACACTCTGTAGTGTGATACAATTAGATTTTGCAAACAATCACAAACAAATGATTTGGCAAGGGATACACATTCTCCTGTGCTTTAGTATTAGCATCAAATCAACTCTGGCTCCTGTCCCCTTCATCATCCGCTCCTGTTACTATGTTCACTGCATGGTGTTTCTGAGACTAAAACATTTTGATTGTTTTTTTTTTGTTGTTTTTTTAGATCAGATTACCTCTTGCTGCACATTTAGTATTCTCTCCTACCTGCACTGACAAACAATGTGGAGAACATCAAATATATGGTTTGCAGGGATTCGATGATGAACAAATGCTCTGGTTGGGCAAGAAGGAACATTTTCATGAAAGTCATGGGAAAAAGCCTTGGCTATAGAACTTAAGAGACTTGGATTCAGCACTTACCAGGGATGTGACCCTTATGGGCGTTATTCAACCCTTCGGATCCTCAGCTTTCCTCTCTGTACATGGGGATAACAATGCTGATGTGAAAGGACTCTTAGGATTATAATGAGGTGACATATGTAAAGTGTAGGACAGGGGCCCAATCGCCTTAGAGACACAAGCATAATGAATACTCTTATTGTTTGTCAGAGGGAAATCCCTCAACACCCTGATTCGGAACTTAGTCACGTTATTGATGACCCAAATCCATTTGTGCTCCTTATGTACGCAGAAGCTTTCAAACTTTATTTCCAGCTGCAGAGCTGTGCTCCGGTAATAACTCAGCTAAAAGATTTTTTTTTTTCCTTGAATGAATTATGCTTCTGGTGTGCTAAATTTTCTCAAGGCAGTCAACCATAAAAATTATATTATGTATTTCTCTTGTGGAACTTGTGTGAAAGCAGAGTTTGTCAAAACTTGCTGCTCAGCATTTAATGAGGTCCTCCACTGCATTTGATCTAGAGTCAAGCTGTATATCAAGAGGGTAAACAGGAAGGTTGGAGAAGGAAGCTAAAGCTAACAAAATGAGCCAGTAAATAATGAGGGGAGGATTTTAAAAAATCAGAAGAATTTGATGGAGAACATCAACTAATTGTCGCCGTTTCTATGAGTGAAAGGTGAAATTGCTTTGTGTTGTACCAGGACCTCACAATCAGAGAACTTTATTTCCACTGGAGTCCTTAGCGCTCATTGGTGAAATATGGAGCAGAGGTCTCCCTGACCTCCAGCTAATTGAACAGGAATGTCAGGGGGAGGAGAGTCATCAATCTCCTCACTGTCTAGGAGAAGGTCCTGAGGATTTGCAACAAATGATTCTGTTACACAGAGACTATGTAAGAACATTATACAAAATGGGAAAAATGTATAGTGGCATCCCCACCTTTTGTAAACCTAGCGTTAGATCCTTCGAGTTTTGCTATTGAAGACATGACAAATAGGTTTGCTTTCTTTGTCTGTACTCTATCACAGTGTTAAATGGTATCACATTCTTACATTTATTAAAAGGTTATTCAAGATCCCGAGCTCATCTTAGTTTACAGCCACTTGACTTGGGGTCAGAGGCTCACCCACAGTCCCTCTAATTCTTTCTCTGGGACAGAGTTGCAGTGCATACCAGAGTGTTTCTGAGCAGGTCCCTGCTTTTAGCAACCACGTAACTTATGAATCCCATTAGCACAGAACATGTGGCACTGCATTGGGATGACCATCTGCTTGTCTGCTCCACCTATTAAACCATAAGAAATTACGCTTCTTATTGCTGGTTGTATCCGTAGCACCTAGGCCTCCCTTCAGTCCTACTCTTTATAGTACATTAACCAGCCACGTCTGACCTGGGTCGTTGCAATAACTTCCTAAAGGTTGAAATGTCCTCCTTCACACCGAAGTGATCTTTATAATCAGCAAAAATGCGGTGGCACGTTTTTGCACATATTTCTCCGATGATTACCTATTGTGCAGGAAAAACAGAATAGAATCTTACACCGAACTCTTACGTAAACTTTGTTAACAAGAATGATCATATTATATTCCAATTTTGAGCACATATTTGTTGGACGAATAGCTACATAACAGAAAAGTAATTCAATGACAATAGAGGAGCTGTGGAATGTTTCAGGACCGTAGCCCTGAAAGCAGTGTTCTTCAGTGTAGCCGGAGATTCACTGTGTCCACATCTGCCTTTAAGCCCATAATGAAACCCAGAATTAGGGTCTCTGTGATGTGCCAACTATTTCTAACACATGACCAAAGGTAAAACAATATAATTTTAATATATATGAATATGTATGCCTACTTTCTTTTAAAAAAATTATTTTATTTAATTTTATTTTTCTTTATTGATTAAGGTATTACATATGTGTCCTTATTTCCCCATTGCCCCCCTACCCCCACTCATGCCCTCACACCCCTAGTGCCTGTATCTATTGGTTATGCTCATATGCATGCATATAATTCCTTTGATTGATCTCTCCGCCTTATCCCCACCCTACCCTATGTTCCCTCTGAGGTTTGATGGTCTGATTAATGCTTCTCTGTCTCTGGATCTGTTTTTGTTCATCAGTTTATGTTGTTCATTATATTCCCCAAAGAGTGAGATCATGTGATATTTATCTTTCTCTGACTGGCTTATTTCGCTTAGCATAATGTTCTCCAGTTCCATCCAAGCTATTGCAAATGGTTAGAATTCCTTCTTTTTTTACTGCTGCATAGTATTCCATTGTGTAGATGTACCCCAGTTTCTAATCCACTCATCTGCTGATGGGCACTTAGGCTGTTTCCAAATCTTAGCTATGGTAAATTGTGCTGCTATGAACATAGGGGTGCATATATCCTTTCTGATTGGTGTTTCTGTTTCTTGGGATATATCCCTAGAGGTGGGATCCCTGGGCCAAATGGGAGTTCCATTTTTAGTTTTTTGAGGAAGCTCCATACTGTTCTCCACAGTGGCTGCACCAGTCTGCATTCCCACCAGCAGTGCATGAGGGTTCCTTTTTCTCTGCATCCTTGCCAGCACTTTTCATTTGTTGATTTGTTGATGATAGCCATTCTGACAAGTGTGAGATGGTACCGCATTGTCGTTTTGATTTGCATCTCTCGGATGATTAGTGACTTTGAGCATATTTTCACATGTCTCTTGGCCTTCTGTATCTCGTCTTTTGAAAAGTATATATTTAGTTCCATTGCTCATTTTTTGATTGGGTTGTTTATCTTCCTTTTGTTAAGTTGTATGAGTTCTGTGTAAATGTTGGAGATTAAACCCTTATCGGTGATAACATTGGCAAATATGTTCTCCCATGCAGTGGGTTTTTTACTTTCAAATAAAATAAAATAAAATAATATATATATTATTGATTTTAGAGATGAAGCGGGGGGGAGAGACATCATAGATGAGAGAGAATCATTGATTGGCTGCTTCCAGTATGCCCCACACTGGGGATTGAGCCTGCAAACTGGACATGTGCCCTGACCAGGAATCAAACTGTGACCTGGTTCATAGGTCAATGCTCAACCACTGAGCCATGCTTGCCAGGCTATGCTTACTTTTAAAAAAGGTAAGCACAGAAAAATTTGGATGGATCAATACATGACTGCCTATCTTTTGCACTAAGTCAAGACTCGGGAAGTGTGCATGCCCCGACAGTGTTGTGTCGCATGAAGCTGTGGATCAGGGCCACGTTCCTTATAAATGAAAGTGCTTAGCGTGCATTGCTCAGCACCTGCTAAATCTTCAGGCTTCAACAACAAATCCATTAGTGAAAGGTAGGGTAGAAGGGTGACCAACTTATCCTTGTTTTTCTGGGACTTCCCCCATTTTAGCACTGAAGCTCCTGTGTGAGGTCAACCTCTAGGCAACCTGGGACAGTTGGCTACCCTGTGTGTCCTGCAGTAAATTTCCTGAGCTATTAGTCTTTTATTCAGACAATTATTTTTACTGGAATTCAAACATAAATGGGTTGCAATGAAGCTGCTTTGCTCTAAATGAAGAGAGATACTAAAGCCTTGCCCAGTCAACCCCATTACATCATTTCTACCTCGTTTCCAAGGACTCTGCCTATGAGGGCCTGGGTTCCAACAGAGCTCCCCTGCCTTGCCACCCTTGCTGGTTAGGTTTTATTGAATGTGATAATTTCTCTGATCCTCAGTTTACTAATCTGAAATATGGAGATAGTATTTTTTCTTACAGGTTGCTTGCAATATTTAAATTTCTCTTAACTTGAGGCCGATTTAATTTCCAGACTTCTGCAAAAGCTTTAGTGATTTTCTGTGGAAAGGAATTGCAAAAGACAATCACACCTGCTGAGTTACCTGTCTTGCATGGATAGATTTATATAATAGTGTTTAAAGACTGAAATTTAAGTAGCAAATGTAGTAGAAATACAAAGGTCAAAAAGAGTTGTAGTAGATACCTGTATTTTAACATGTGGATGCTGAGTAGTCACCAATTGAAAGATTAGGACTCTGTACATATTATACAGCTATGGAAATTCAAGGTTACCAGACAAGCAAACTTTCCAACAAATCATAGAATAACAAAAAGTCTTATATCACCCATAAGTTTAAGCATTTGTAGTTTTGGTATTGATATACATGTAGTTTGGTATTGATGTGTGTGTTGGGCTCTCATGGGGGGAAATGGTCATTTTACTTCTACTACTCCTTCAAAATGCAGATATTTTGAGTTGACGTCACAAATTTTCACTTTGTATCATTGGAAGTAAAAACTTAGAAATAAGTCTAATTGCAAGAAAATTCCAAAGTGATTCTTAGTGGTCACAAGTAAAAAAAAAAAATTAATTGAAATGGTCATAATTCCAGAGTATGCACCCTTATCTTTCCATAGATAAATACCATTTTATTAGGCTCAATATTGCATATCCATATCAAATTTTTGCTCTCCATTTTTTTCATACATATTATTTTACACTAACATGGATTAAAATAACCTTCCCAGAAATAAGTAATCCTAAACTGTTGTTCATCTTATCTCTTCAAGGTGGAATGTGATAATGGTGAGAAAAATATTCGCCATGAGATTAGCAACCATTTTAATCACCCTCCTCTCAGAAACATCTGGCTGAAGCCCAGGCACTATAGGCCTAGTTTTAAAATGGGAATTGATTTCTGGAAAGCAACCAACTCCATACACAATAAAATCCAGTGCTTTGTGGTTGAATTCAGTTAGTGTTCCCAAATGAGTACAAGGAGAAAAGATAAACCTGTGGTTATGTATGTGGCTTCATAACCTGATAGAATTTTGCCCATTGCAATCAAATGATTAATAGCCTTCCCAATTAAATAAATTGTCAGCTGCGGGAACGTGTTGAAGCTTGTTTAAAACTGTTTCTAGGGATATTGTTTTGGGTCAAATTAATTTGACTTATGCTTCTTTCAGTCATGTGGCACTCGCTGCAATTCATGGATGCCTATGTATCATCTCTCAGCTGTATTCTCAGTGTTGCAGCTCTTCTGTATTCCACCAGGATTCTGGAAAAAGAATAGTTAATCCGTGTCAATTTGCAGACAGTCACCTGGGTTACTTTTCTCCCTGCTTTCTCTCTGCTAATAGTTGCTCGGACAGTTCCTGCACTAATGAGATTTTCTTAGACAACCTGACTTGCTGTCGAGTCCCAAGTCAGGGCAGGCGATTATAATATTTTGGGTGTAGGTGGCCCTGATGAATTTTAAAAAATGATTTCACAAAAGAACAACAGATCAAGAATTATCTGCCCTTTACTTTGAATGTGCCAGTATCTTCTTTAAAAAATTACATCTGGGCTAGAAATGAGAGAAGCATGCCATTTTCTTGAAAAAGAATGAGGATCTTTACAAAGCCAAGTACATTATCATGGTGATAGAGATGTACCGAAAGGAATATAATAGTGTTAGTGGAGAAAGCAACCATGTAGGCAGGGTGATGTATGAGTGGTTTATACAGTGAATCACATTTGGCTTTTGACACTGACCAAAATTCATTCTTCAAATAGTTCAGGTTTTTTTCACCTCCTCTTCCTTTTCTTTTCATAGTTCTCACCACCCCTCTTGTGCAACCCTCTGTCCCCCCATACATCCATATACAAGGAAGATATAGGATGATTGACATCAAGTAACAGCAAATAGAATGAAAGACTCAAAGATAACTAAAAAGCTTTCTAATTTTTTAAAAATGTATTTTATTGATTTTTTTACAGAGAGGAAGGGAGAGAGATAGAGAGTTAGAAACATTGATCAGCTGCCTCCTGCACATCTCCTACTGGAGATGTGTCCGCAACCCAGGTACATGCCCTTGACCGGAATTGAACCTGGGACCTTTCAGTCCGCAGGCCAACGCTCTATCCACTGAGCCAAACCGGTTTTGGCAGCTTTCTAATTTTTATTAGAAAATATTTTACATATAATTTTACAGCTTCTCCTTTAATTATTTTAACAGTATTCAAGAGAACAGTACTTTCTCTTGTAAGTAAAAAAAAAAAAAAGAAGATGCAATCTACAGTTTATTCTACAGTTTCTTATATTACCCACAAGTTTTTCTTTCTGTGTTTATTTCACCCTGCATAGTATTGGCTTCTCATTCACAGGACCTTTAAAGTTTAACCTTCAGAACCACTAGCCCAAGACAAATTGGCACGGCAGGAGGTGATAGCTGCTCTGTGTGACTCAAGAGGAAAAATATACATTATTTCTTTCTAATCTGCTGGAGCACATTTGACTTGATTCCCATGTCGATTTTCATTTGACAAGATAGATGGGAAGGGAAGCACAATTGCATAGATTTGCACATTTACTCCCCTTTCCAAGGCATGAGTGAAGAAACCTTTCCTGGTGGATGACTGAAAGTAGTACCCCGTCACTCTGTTTTCAAGTATGAAAGTATTCAGAGATCAGGAGGCTGTAATGTGCCATTGCAATATCCCATTAACTCACCGAGGTGAGCAGTAATTTGAGGTTCCAAGAGGAAATAATTCTAATTCGACTGCCACTGATTTGTTACATCCACCAATGAGGCAAGGCACACTAGAACTGGGGGGCATAATTTAAAAAAAACTACCATCAAACATAGGCAGAGACGAGCAGTTACAGTAGGAGGATGGATTTGTCAGCGTCCCTTGCCACTTTCCTTACACACTGCAGCCCAGGCAAGCAGTAACAAGCATGCTGCTGTTCGCACAGAGAGCAGCCAGGGACCAGGGAAGATTTTTGCCTTTGAAAAGGTAAAAGATCTTATGTCTGGATGTTGTATGTGATATAATTATTTGATTAGCAGGAAAATTTGACAACCAAAAGAAGAGAGTGGAGTTTTAGAAAAACAATTTTTATAAATCCTCCCCTCATTTGGGCTGAGAAAATAAAATTGCTTTTAAAAGCTTATAGACTATGATTTGGTGCATTTTGAAATATAAAACAAAACTCCCAAAACATCAGAATATTGTTTGAATTTAAAGAAGAAGCATCCTTTTGTTTTTTCTTCTGAATTGAAAAATCTTTATTTCTTGGGTGATGGATATTGGATTTTATTCTCCATTATGTCTAACTCTACCATCTAGGAGTGGATTTTTACATGAGATCACTTACTTAGCTATTTTATTTATTAACCACGAACTATAGCTACAAATCTTACTGGCCATCTTTCTATTCACCATCAGCATAAAAGAAAGTGGAGAAAAAGGAGATAACTAGTTATGTGAAAGTCTATCAAAATTGAAAAACCACCTTCAAATTGACAATTTCAAACTAAATTAATCCAACACATTTTATTTACACTTTCTTCATGTATAAGAGACTCTAGCAAAGTTTATGAGGAATTAAACATTTAATAAGACACAATGACTGCCAACATAAAGTTGATAAAGTGGTAGGGAGCAAAAATTAGTATTTACACATACACACAAAGATACATCCCCACACAAATATGAACAAAAAGATAGATTCCACAAAAGGGTAGTAAACATCCTATCTAATAAAAGAGAAAAATGGTAATTGGCGTACGACGATACCCTTTTCATTGGCTAATCAGGGCTATATGCAAATTAACTGCCAACTAAGATTGGCAGTTAACTGCCAACTAAGATTGGCAGTTAACTGCCAACTAAGATTGGCAGTTAACTGCCAACAAGATGGCGGCTAATTTGCATATGTAGGCACAATGCAGGGAGGTGAAAGGGAAAGCAGGAAGAAGCCCCCTGCCACTGACAGTGATCGGGAACCCAGGGGAGAGCTAAGAGCTGGGGGGCAGGGCAAAGGCGGCCCTGGGGCCACCTTTGCCCTGCCCCCCAGCCATGATCGGAGAATTAGGCGCCTTTGCCGCCCTGGCCAGTGATAGCAGGAAGTAGGGGTGGAGCCAGCGATGGGAGCTGGGCACGGTCAAAGCTGGCAGTCCCGGAAGCTAGGGGTCCCTTGCCTGGGCCTAAAGCGGAGCCCACGATCGCGGGGCCGCTGCAGCTGCGGGTCCCCGCTGCCCGGGCCGGACACCTCAGCCAGAGGCGTTAGGCCTGGGCAGGGGCGGAGCCTGCAACCGTGGGGAGCTGGGGGTCCCCTGCCCAGGCCTGACACCTCTGCCGGAGGCCTCAGGCCTGGTCAAGGGGCCGATCCGGTGATTGGTGATCGGAGGGTGATGAGGGTCAACTCCTCTGGCCGAGGCATCAGGCCTGGGTGGGGGGCAGAGCCGGGGATTGGGGGGTTATGATGGTCCCCTTGCCGAGGCCTGAAGCCTGGGTCAGAGGCATCAGGCTTGGGCGGGGGGTGGAGCAAGCGATCAGAGGGAGATGGGGGTCCCCTGCCCAGGCATGATTCCTGGGCCAGAGGCCTCAGGCCTGGGCGGGGGCCAGAGCCAGTGATCAGGGGGAGATGGAGGTCTCCTGTCCAAGCCTGACACCTCTGGCGGAGGCGTCAGGCCTGGGCAAGGGGCCGATCAGGCGATCAGAGGGTGATGGGGGTCTACGCCTCTGGCCGAGGCATCAGGCCTGGGCTGGGGGCAGAACCAGTGATGGGGGAAATGAGGGTCCCCTGCCCAGGCCTGACGCCTCTGTCAGAGGCGTCAGGCCTGGGCAAGGGGCCGATGCTGTGATTGGAGTGTGATGGGGGTCAACGCCTGAGGGCTCCCAGTATGTGAGAGGGGGCAGGCTGGGCTGAGGGACACTCCCCCCCCACACACACACACACACAGTGCACGAATTTCGTGCACCGGGCCCCTAGTCTATAATAATAAAAGTGTAATATGCTAATTAGACTGGACATCCTTTTGGACTACCTTCAGGACAAAGCCAGGGCTGCAAGGAAAGCCAGGATCCAGGGTGCCTGCTGGTGGCCGGAGGGAAGCCCAGGTCCTGGGTGCCAGAGGGAAGCTGATGTTGGCATCCAGGGGAAGGAAGGCCTACTCTTGCATGAATTTCATGCATTGGGCCTCTAGTAATACCATAAAATTATAGAAGAGTAATAATAATTACATAGCTGAGGAATTATACCTAGAATATAAATTATGAGCAGACACTAATTGTTCATATCATTTTTTAAAACTTTAAAATTTTAGAATAAATTTAGATTTATAGAGAAGTTGCCAAAATAATACAGAGACTTCCTGTGTACCCAGCTTCTCCTAATGCAGTGGTTCTCAACCTTCTGGCCCTTTAAATACAGTTCCTCATGTTGTGACACAACCATAAAATTATTTTCATTGCTACTTCATAACTGTAATGTTGCTACTGTTATGAATTGTAATGTAAATATCTGATATGCAGGATGGTCTTAGGGGACCCCTGTGAAAGGGTCGTTCGACAGCCAATAGGGTCGCGACTCACAGGTTGAGAACCGCTGCCCTAATGTCAATATCTTTTATACTATTGGTATATTTGTAAAAACTAAGAAAAATGCCCTTTACTAAACCAAAACTTTATGTGGATTTCACTGGTTTTCCACTAATGTGTTTTTTTCTGTTCCAGGATTCAATCCCAAATACAACATCATATTTGGGGTATAAGTAATTTTAATTCATAACTTCTAAACTCACTTATAATTCTTGATAGAGGTTGTATATTAAGATAAAGTTTGCTTCTAGAGTCCAAAATGCCTCATGTTTCAAATTCTTCTTTTGCCAATTACCTCACTACTATAACACTGATGGTGGATCCTAACCTTCCTATGCCTCAGTGTGAAATAAAAATGATGATAGAAGCAACTTCTGGGTTATTGTTCTAAGTGAGAAAATGTATTTAAAGTACTTCCCTGATGTCTGACCCTAGCATGTTATGACTATTGCAAATATTATTTTATTATATTGATTTCCTTAAAAAAATAGAAAAATGGAATTGAAATGATACCAGAGATTTTAAAATGTCTACTATGATGCAAGATTGGCAGTGCATTTTAAATGTCAAGTTAACATTAAATGTACTAAAAGCTAGAATTCAAAATAAAGAGACAGGAAGATTTGGAGGGAACCTGCTTTAAGCTGGATAATAACCAATGGGTAGAATTTGAAAAGACAGGAAAAAGGATAAGATATGTTAGGTGTCAATTTTAAAGAGCATAAAACAAATATGAAGAAGGGGAAAAAGGCAGGCTTGTCAATAACAGTCGATTTATGAATATGAATAGTTAGGGGAAGGCTCAAGGAGGAAACTGGGACAAGTCGTGATGGGCCTTGAATGTCAGTATAAGAGGATTAGACTTGATTCTGTAGGGAGCAGGTTACCATTGAATATTTGGTTCCATAAGGCATGGCTCCAAAAGGTAAACAGAATTTGTTTGTCACGGATGGGTCCTTTTTGGAACATATTAACTCTTGTTAACAGCCCATTATGGAGATATGTGAAATACTGAAAATTTTTTAGTATATCTAACAAAATTTCTGGACATGTGGACAGGTTCTGAATTTACTCTCAAGTACTTTTGGAAAAAGTTATTATTTGAAGCCTTTTAAAGTAATTTTAGCTCTAGTGCAATAATCACATGAAACATTTCTGAATCAATTTTCATTTGGAAACCACCCACTTAGCTCTTTGCAGATAAGAGGGTGAAAATCCTCAACTACCAATTAAAATGTTAGATAATTGTGATCTATATTTTTGTGGGTTATGAGAAACATTTATCAAATTTTTATTGGTATTGTTCTCAGTCATGTTTCTCTTTGTTATTGTACCTACTTCAAGACTTGTTTGTGAATATGATCTATAGATTTCAGTATAAATTAGTGAGAGGAAATAATAAGGAGAATTTCTCTGGTCTTAGCGTCAAAGTTTCATGTCTTGGCTATACAACTTCTAAGTCATCATCCATGTGACTTGTAAAGTCCCTGATTCTTTGGGTTTTATTTTCTTCACCTGTCAACTAGAAGTGATAATATATATCAGTAGCTTCTCAAATTTAATACAAGGGCCAAATGTAATGTTAAACATAGGACTACTTCATAGAATGCAAAAACTATACAAGTATCGGTCATTATTTCATAATATTCTCCAACTATTTCGATATGCTAGATTTTTCATTTTTGAGATCAACAGAGGCAAATAATTCATATCTGTAAATTTGATTTCAAACTCTATTTAACTTAATTTTCCAACAGCTTGTTCTTTATGTTAAAAAAAGAGTCATTAAATATTATGAATTTTACCCTGAGCACTTTTTTTCTCTGTATCAATTTCCAAATAAAGGTACCATGCAAGTGTAAAATAAAAAAGAGGGAAAATACTGGGAAAATATGTGAAATTAAAGATTAATTCATCACTAAATAAAAAGAAAGAAACATTTAGGCTTCTTCCGATAGAACTGACTACAATATCTTTCTCTATACCCTCAGGTTCAAAACATATTCTTCTTTCATTCCTCATAAATATTCCCTAATGATGTTCTCAAACCAGAGAAAGGATTACAAATGAGATAGTGAGTCTGACCCAGGAAGAAAACTGAGCAGCACTTAAAAAACCTACTTCTGAAGAAATGGGTTCCAGAGGCAGGCAATTGTCCCCAATTCCCAGAAGTTCAAACCCAGTGATCAGCAAGGCAAGCCAGAGGTGATAAAGAGATTTGTAGACCTTTTGGTTCTGGTGAAATTTTTTCAAATGAGTAAATGATTAAAATGGCTCAATGAAAATCACATGCAAAAGGGTAAAATATAAGGACGATCTGATCTGTTAAAAGGAAAAAGCTTTTAAACTAATCGATCTTTTCCAGAACAATTTATGTCATAGCCTTTTAAGATGATTCCGTCTTAAATGGGGAAGTGACAAAGAAATATATATCTAATATACTTGCTCAATGAATATATTTTCAGTACCCTAAGAAAATGCATTTGAGAGCTTTCCTTTTTAAAGGAGACTACACATTAGATTCTTGTGGATGATCTTATGTTGAGTTTTATCCTTGTTATCAGTAAGGGTTAGAAAGTAGGAAATTAGGACTAAGACTTTTTGTTCAGGCTTGATGGACAATTGTGCAGCAATCATTTAACCTCCAAGTGCTTTATTGCTGGTATCTCTCAAAGGAGTACACTAATGTATGTCACACTAATGCTTGCCATAAATCTACTTTGTGGACACATTACAAGGGTTAACTAATAAAGCTGATGATAAGCACTTTGCAAATTCAAAGTACAAAGTAAAAGTGCTAAGTAAGCTAAATAGACAGAAAAGACCCACCTGATGGTCAACTGATTTAAATTTTCAATGATTATGTATTTTTTAATACTTTCTTCTGCCCTCTTCAATAAAGTGAAGGCATTTGGTATTGTTTTAAAACTCGTTTTGAAGACATAGGGAGTGGACATTGTGTGTATCATTTCTAACGTGAAAAAAATGTTTCATATTACTAAGGTGTTTTAGTTTTCAAGATATACTACAGTTGCGTATCTGTGCATCACTTTTTACACAGGAATATTACAGTTTCTTGAATTTGTTTTGTTTTTTGTCTTCCTCTGCTGTAATATTATCTGTGGTAGAATATGTGATAATGACAAAATAATAAAATGCAATTGACCCTTGAACAATGTGGAGGTTGGGGCAACAACCCCAGTGCAGTCCCATGTCCACATATAGCACTTTTGTCTCCCCCCAAATTTAACTACTAATTGCCTCCAATTGACCAGAAGTATTACTGATAACATAAGCAGTTGATTAAAACATATTTTGAATGTTAATGCACTATATGCTCTATTCTTATAATAAAGAAATTTAGAGAAAAGAAAATGTTATTGATCATAAGAAAGAGAAAATACATTTACAGTACTGCACTTTATTTAGTGATACCATAAGTTTATGTTCTCTGTTTCCAAGATGAATCTTCTGTCAGGACCTACATCAATCTATACTAATAAAAGGGTAATATACTAATTACACCAGGTCGACCGAACATCTTCCGGTCGTCTGGTCCTCCTTCCAGACAAAACCACAGTGGCAGGGGCCGAGGCAGAGGCGGTTAGGGGCAATCAGGATTACAGGGGAGCATTTAGGGGTGATCAGGCCAGCAGGGGAGGGCTATTAGCGGCAATCAGGCTAGCAGGGGAGGGTGGTTAGGGGCGATCAGGCTGGCAGGGGAGGGCGGTTAGAGGCAATCAGGCCCTAGTGTCTTATATAATACAAAGCACTGTAGATGTTATATGTATTACTAACACAAGACATCAAAAATGAAAAGATAATGTGAAAAAGAAAGTTATATTTATTTACAGGCATTAACAGTTCATGGGTTAATAACAAAGAAGCAGCAATATGTAAGTAACATGATTGCTTCATGATAGCCTAGCCTATACACAAATAAATGTCATTATAAACTTTCATGGCATAGAATATTACAGTCATATTAATAATACAATATTGAAAACATCACTACATTAAAAAAATACCTCTGGCTTGGTTGGGTGGCTCGGTTAGTTGGAGCATCATCTTATGCACCACAAAGATTGCAGATCTGATTCCTAGTCGGGACACATACCTAGGTTATAGGTTCAATCCCCAGTTGGGGCATGTACAGAAACAAACAATAGATGTTCTCTCTCACATTGATGTCTCTCTCTCTCTCTCTCTCTCTCTCTCTCTCTCTCTCTCTTCCCCTAAAAAGAAATAAAAACATGTCCTTAGGTGAGGACTGAAAAAACAAGCACCTCTGATGATAGGCTAATATACAGTTTCTCCAATTATGAGAAAAAGGCATAATGTACAGTAATATAATTCTTTGAAAGTAAAGTCATAAAACTATAAAAACTAACACATTATTAATTCTGTACTAAATATCACTCACCTTATATCTATGTAAGGATAGGTTGTTCACTTCCATACAAGTCTTGCACACGATGTTCTACAAAATGAATACTTGGGTGATGATGATGATGACGACAACACAAGGTCTCATACAATCCTTACTGTAGAGTTATTACATTTCACACAAAGATACACACATATGCAACTGATACATTTATTAACTGTATGGCATGACGATTCTTTACTATTCATTAAGTGGAAGTGAGTCATCATACAGATCTCCATCCTCCTCATCTTCATGTTGAGTAGGGTGATGAGGAGAAGGAAGAGGAGTGGTTGGTCTTGCTGCCTCAGGGGTGGCAGGGGTGGAAGAGCCGGAGGAGGTGGAAGTGGAGGCAGGAGAGGCAGACACACTTGGTACAATGTCATGGAAATACATTGTGATTTCTACCTGACATTTTTGTGTTTTCATTTTTAAAAAAATCTTTCTGTATGGTACCCATCTTTCCACCGTTTGCGCCATTAACACAGAAAGGTCTATGTTTAAAAGAAGTAGAAATCAGTCTTGAAGACTAAGACCACATAGACAAGTTGCCTAATATCAGTTTGTGTTCTGGCACTGCCTTTCCTACTCCTTCTTCCGCATCATCGGCAATGGTACAGAAGCCCTCATCTCCATCAGGTCTTCTGTTAGCTCTCCGGTGTGCTGCTCTTGGCTCTGACATTTCTCCGGGATCCATATCTTGAAACCCCTCACTGCCACTGTTTTGCCGTAGCCACAACCTCTCCCGTGATTTCCTCATTGGCTCTGTTGTAAATCCTGTGAAGTCATGCACAACATCTGGACATAGTTTCTCCTGCAGGAATGTAATTTTCAGGCTTGACGGCTGTCACAGCCTTTTCTATAGCAACGATGGCACTTTGATGGTGTGATCCTTCCAGACCTTCATGATGTTCTCTCCATCAGGTTCCCTTCCATGGTGCTGGTGATCCTTCCCATAAAGCACCATATGTAATGAGTCTTAAAGGTCCTTTATGACTCTTTGATTTAGAGGCTGAATTATAGGTGTTGTGTTTGGGCCACATAGACCCGTTGGTATTGAATTCATAGGGTTCTGGGTGGCCTGGGCATTGTCCAATATCAAAAGAAGCATCAAGGTACTACCTGACTTTAAGGACAAAGCACTGAGGAAAAGCAATCTAAAAAAGAAGGGTTCTTGTTGTCCAGGCCTTCCTGTAAAACCACAGACTGGCAGCTGCTGCTCATCTTTTTCCTTCAAGGCTTTGGGGTTAGCAGCTTCATGGGAAAGGGTAGTAGCCCTGATCATAAACCTAACTGTGTTTGCACAAAACAGTGGTGTTAGCCTCTGTCTTCTTGCCTTAAATCCTGGTGCTCACTTTTCTCCCTTACTAACACATGTCCTTTGTGGCATTTTTTCTAGAATAGGCACTTTCTTTGCATTAGAAACCTTTCCAGGCAGATATCCTTTCTCCTCAGTGATTTTCTTAATGGCGTCTGGGCCTCACCTGCCGCCTCTTGTTTGGCAGGAGCCGTTTCTCCTGTTAACTCAACATTTTAAAAGCCAAACCTCTCTACAGTTATCAAACCATCTTTTTCTAGCATTGAGTTCTTCAGCTTCACCTTCTTTTTGCTTTAAATTGTCATATAATGGCTTCGCTCTAAAAAAAAAAATCATATAGGTATGCCTTTTTATAACAACCTAGCACCTACATAAAAGCTTGAGATCACACGGTATTTTACGAAAAAGAAGTGCAAGGTTTTCACGCCTGCTGGAGCAGCTGAAACGGAAGCCTCACGGATTTCCTTTACTTTTTTTAACAGTGGTCCTTACACTGGATTCATTTATCTTGAACGGGTGGGCAACCGCAGCTGCAGACCTCAGTCGATGGTTCATATCCAGCAATTCACCTTTTCTTGTAATGCATGACTTTGTTCCTCAGTGGCACTTTCAGCATCACCAGGGCATTCTGTATGGGTCCCATGATGTTATTCAAAGTTTGTGCTAAACATGATAAAATATATGCCCGAGCTGTGAGAGATCACTTTTTCCCGTGATATGAAATTGCCTGGGAAGAGGAACTGCTCATGCATAGATGATTAGCATCACATGGTGTTTTAAGCTGATACTTGCAACACTTGAGCTCACTGCAATAGCCACAGGAGGTGACTATGAAATTATTACAGTATTACAGTGTGTACTACAGTTAATTTTATGCATTTATGATTAATACTACATCTTTGTGTTTATTTACATTTCTCTCAACTGCAAATGGCATTACCTATGGTGCTTGTGTATATGTTTTCATAAATTTTAACTTTTTATAATAGATTTATGTGTATTTTATGTTACTAAATGATAAAGTAGACTGGTATCTGCATATATATTATGCATTCATGACACACCTAACTTTTTCTTAATTTTTTTTTTTTGCTATTTCTAGGTTCTGAGTTTCTGCAGTGTTTTTTTTTTTTTTAATTTATTGCAAGTCTCCAAAATTTTTTCCAATGTGTTATTGGGAAAAAACCATATATAAGTAGATTCATACAGTTCAAACCCAAACTCATGCAATACAGTTGTCAACTGTACCCTAAACTGGTCAGAAAACCAGGATGGCAAATGACAAGTTTCCCTTCGTTTATGAAAAAATATAGCTCAGTCTTGGGAAAAAAAGATAAACTAAGGGATACATCAAGTTTGTTGTTTTTTTCATCTTGGTTTAATATTCTTTCTTAATCATACCTCCTTCAGCTTTCAGGAAGGAGACTAATTAGTGCCAGTGATGATGGGAGTTTTTGTGCTGCCAATTTCTGTCTTTGAAGAACTGGATTAAACTCAAAATCATTTCCCATACCTTGCAAAATGATATGCTTTGAAAATGTCTCAGCAAAGTCACAAATGAAATTATTTCCATCAGAGTTTGACCTTATGGTTATAAATAGAAGTGGACAATGAAGTGCAAAGTAGGGTAATTATCTAGGATAATGCAGACCAATCAAACTTTGCTATGTGTATTAGTCTGCTCAGGCTACCATAACTAAATAGCACTGACTGAGTGGTTTAAACAATAGACATTTATTTTCTCAGAGTTCTGGAGGCTAGAAGTCCATGATACACATGCCAGCAAATACAGTTTCTAATGAGAGCTCTCTTTCTGACTTGTAGACAGTTGCCTTCTTCCTGTGTCCTCAAATGACCTTTCCTCTGCGCTTGTGTAGAGAGGAAGACAGAGTCCTGGTGTTTCATTCTCTTCTTATAAGGACACAAATTCTATCTGACAAGGGACCTACTCCAGTTATCTTGTTTAACCAAAATACCTCAATAAAGTCTCTATCTACAAACACAGTCACATTGGGGGGTGGGGTTTCAAAATATGAATTCAGTTCATAACACTATGACACATTAGATAACTAAGACCCAAATGTTTTTACTTGCAGAACTTTAATATTTCTGTATACTTTATAAGTGTATATTTATAAAACAAAATTCTTCCTCTTGTAATAATTTCCACATACAACAATGTTTTTTTCTATTTGAATAACAATGATGTAGTTAAAAACAATATATTAAAATTAGACTATCTCCAATATGTAAGCAGTTGTTGAGAGGCAGTAAAAATTTCCCTTATCATTCTCAGAATCAGTCATAGAACTAGTTGGAAAAACTGAGTAATATAAATTTATGAATATCAGTTTTCTCACTCCAATAAGCAACACATAATGCCTGGTTTGCTTGAAATTAAACCAGAAAGAAATTTATTTTAGTCCATAATCCCCAGATCAAAACAATACCTTATCCTATCTAATAAAAGAGAAACATGGTAATTGGCATACGACCGCTACCCTTCCCATTGGCTAATCAGCGAGATATGCAAATTAACTGCCAGCCAAGATGGCAGCCGGCAGCCAGGCAGCTTGAAACTAACATGAGGCTTGCTTGCTTCAGTGACGGAGGAAACCAATGTTCCCTGCCTGCCTTGCTGGCCTCTGAGCTTGCAGTTTAAGAAACATTGTAACAAATATAGAAGCTAAACAAAACCCCCAGAAACCTGCTTTCAGCAAGCAGGGATCTCAGAGCTGGAGTTATACATTGTTTCGATTATAGAACCAAAACAAACCAGATACCTGCTTTCAGAAGCGGAGGACTAAGAGCTGGAGCCTCAGAGCTAAAGCTGGCCCAGAATAAAAAAGAAAAAGAAAAAAAGGAGCGGTTGGGAGCTTCCATCACCCACCAGCCTGAAAACAGCCCTCAGCTCCTCACCCAGGCTGGCCAGGCATCCCAGTGGGGACCCCCACCCTGATCCAGGACACCCTTCAGGGCAAACCAGCCAGCCCCACCCATGCACCAGGCCTCTATCCTATACAGTAAAAGGGTAATATGCCTCCCAGCACTGGGATCAGCGGAGCTGCGAGGCCTTCCTGCACCGGGATCAGCGTGACAGGGGGCAGCGCACAAACCCCCTGATCGCCCTGTGGCTCTGTGTGTGACAGGGGGTGGGGCCACAACCTCCCTGTTGCCCCTGCTCTGTTCGTGACAGGGGAAGGTGCCCCAACCCCCTGATCAGCCCTGCTCTGTGCCTGATAAGGGGGAGCTCCCCAACCCCCTGATCCACCCTGCTCTGTGTGTGACAGGGTGCGGTGCCCCAACCCCCTGATCCGCCCTGCTCTGTGTGTGACAGGGGGCGGTGCCCCAACTCCCCTATTGGCCCTGCTCTGTGCGTGACAGGGGGGAGCTCCCCAACCCCCTATCGACGCTGCTATGTGCGTGACAGGGTACTGAGCCCCAACCCCCGTGATGGGTCCTGCTCTGTGAGTGACAGGGGGTGGTGATGCAACCTCCCCATCGACCCTGCCTTGAGTGTGACAGGGGATGGTGCCCCAAATCCCCAATCAGCCCTACCCTGAGCATGACTGAGGGTGGCATCGCAAACTCCTGATCTGCCCTGCTCTGTGCATGATAGGGGGCAGCGCCCCAACTCCCCAATCGGCCCTGCTCTGAGCCCGACCAGGGGCTGCACCTAGGGATTGGGCCTGCCCTCTGCCACCCGGGAGCAGGCCTAAGCCAGCAGGTCGTTATCTCCCGAGGGGTCCCAGACTGTGAGAGGGCACAGGCCGGGCAGAGGGACCCCCCCTTTCTCGGAGTGCACAAATTTTTGTGCACCGGGCCTCTAGTTTAATATAAAAAAGTATCTCCCTAAAAACCCTCATATTGAGTTAAATTATCCTATATAATAAACAGCTAATATGCTAATTAGATCGAACAGCAGACTGACCTTCTGGACGACCTTGCAGATGAAGCCGTGGCTATGAGGGCCAGCCGAGGTTGCAAGGGGCTGCAAGGGGCTGTGAGGGCCAGCTGAGCCAGCTGGGCTGCGAGGGCCGATTCCCTTGCACAAATTTTGTGCATCGGGCCTCTAGTATAAGATTTAATCATATCCATTCTCCACCTATCCAAACTCTAGCATCCTCGTTCAAACTCCCCCAACCTCCCAAGAAAAGCATACTCAGCTCCATACCAAACCTGAAGCTAGTAAATTGTTATGGGCTGGTTTGGAGATTGTCTGATTTACTTAATAAATTACAGTCTTATATTCCTTTTTGAATATAATTGCATTTTTAATTATATTAGCAACCAATAATACCCCTTTAATTGTTTTAATGAGAAGGGAAAACCAAAAGTCAATTTTTCCCCAGGATATAAAAAAGGTTAGATAATCATTTGGATAGAGAAAATAATGGTATGTCCCCCAACAGGCAACTCCCAGTAGCATATACCTAAAGAAACTGCATTCATATTGGTGACTTTGTTTCAGGAAATTAGTCATCTATCACTTTCAATTTATGCTAAATTTTTATTATTTCTATTTAGCTGCTTTTCTATTAATTAATTTATAAATACATTCTGCTTACATAGATAAATAAAATACCCAAACAGAGGCATTCATAGTTAGCCTTATATCTGCACACTTAGCAGACTATACTCTTTCCACATTAAAACATATATGAATTTTATACATTTTGATTATCACTCCATTTGCCTTGTTTTGCCATTTTTCTTTATGTGAGAGGCGTTATTCAGCCCTTGTCAGAATGAAAATGTCATTGTGCTCCTCGCAAAGGAGGCTTCCCAAGTTTGCTCTTTGAGGCTTTAAGTCTTTACTTCTCTATGGCCTAGTCTTCAATTGCCCATCATTTGAACTCCAAATAACTGCCTCATTGATACTTTGCCACAAGGGTTATTATGAAGGAAGGGCACAAATAGAGCTTCGGTAAAGAGGGAAAAAGTTGGAAGACAGAGTCGCTGTGTAAGAGGGGAGTGAGGATTCTGAATATTAGTCTCCCCCAATCTATCAGTGTAGTTAGTTACATTGTAACCCCCAAAATATATGTGTGTGCCCCAGAACCTGTGAATATGACCATTTTGGAAAACAATCTTTGATTATGTAATTAAGTTAAGGGTCTTGAGATGGGGTCATTGTGTACTACAGGGGTTCACAAATTCAATGGTAGGTGACTTTATAAGAAGAGGACACACAGGGAAGATCATATGAAGATGTAGGCAAAGTCTATCGAGATGAATCCACAAGCCTAGAACACATGGAATCACCAGGAGCTAGAAGAGACAGGGGAGAATTCTCTACTAGAACATTGAGAGGGAGTACGGTTCTGCTTTGATTTTGGATTTCTGGCCTCCATAACTGAGACTGTTTTAAGCCACCAGTTCAAGGAAAGCAATATAGTCCACTAGAGGCCCGGTGCACAAAATTCGTGCACGGTAGGGTCCCTAGGCCTGTTTGGTAATCAGGGCCAATCTGTGGGGCGACCGGTGGGGTGATGGCGGGGAGCCTGCTGGCCTGGCTCTGCCTGCTCACTGCCCCCCCCCCCCACTCCTGGTTACCGCCCTCTGCGGAGTGACTGGCAGGGAAATTGCGGTCCACTTGGTTGGCCTGGGGTCTTCCGGGCTGGGGACAGTTCCTGCATTGAGTGTCTGCCTCATGGTGGTCAGTGCACGTCATAGCGACCATTCGTTCTGCCGGTCGTTCTGCCTTTCGGTCGATTTGCATATTAGGCTTTTATTATATAGGATAAGCCAGATAAGTGGTTTGGTAAAGGAGAGCATAGCCAGGAGCCATGGCTGAGGAGTCAAGAGGAGAACTGCATCATTCCTGCACCCAGGTGACAGGCTGGATCAGAGTCCTCCATTGGTCAGTTAACTGCACAGGTGTCAAGTGTGTGGGAACCCTGGCTTCTACTAAGCATCCTCTGTCAGGTATCCCCAGTGGGAGCATGCAGTTGTTCCATATCTTGACCTCTGCTTTGTTCTTCTCAATTACCATCATAGGGATATTTCAGTGGTCATGGAAACCCAAAATGTCCTGTCTGCAATGATCACATAACAAACCCAATTCTCTGAGTTGCTCCAGTATGTACTAGAGCACAAACCAAGGGCTGTCTAAGAGATAAAGTTAATAGGAAAGCAATACGTAATATGAATAGCTACCATGAAACTCAACTTAGCAGGGGCAGTATTTCTACAAACCTGAGAAATATTGATACTTTTTGGTATCATGACATACATAGCAGACAGCCTTGAACTTGGTTATATGAGCTCAGGAGTGAAAGAGAGAAAAAATATCTTCAGATTGATAGAAACACCACTTTGAGGTCAGTGGCAGGTGTATATTATGGTTTTTCAGACTACCAGCTCATGTGTTCCTGCATCCTGTGGTTCTGCTTTAAGACCATATTGGAGGGAAATATTCTCAAGGGCAATCTCTTACAGAGGTCTGGTAACTGGAGGACTTTTGGACAAAGTACATGCCAAATTTAAATTGACTAACTCAAAGACTACTTTCTGTGCCAGCACCTTCTTTAGGTCTTGGAGACACATTAAAAAATAACACATATGCTGCAGGTTCCCCCATCAAGTTTTCTCTACATTTATACTTCTAAAAAGTAAACTTCTACTTAAATGAAAAGTAAATCTATGTGTGGCCTTCAAGTTTAAAATTTGTTTGGTCCTAAATAGCTGCTTTTCCCCCAATCTACCATCCACTTTATATCTCTTGCATGCCTTCGCAAGGCATGAGAAAACCACTGCGTTTGTTTTCTCTAGAAATTATTTTAAAGCCTACAAAGGTCCTGGTTTCAGTTTAATTGTACTCCCAGCACTGTCCTGAGAAATACAAGAAAAAAGACTTTGTCCCCCAAATTGATTTGATCCAACTAATAATACCTTCCATTTGTCTTGAACATTTTAATCTTTTTTTAAGGATCTTTCACGCTTGTCTTAATTCATCTTCACAAGGGGTCAAACTCCAAGGCCAAATTGTTCTCTACATTGCCAGCTGGCTCCCTGGACTTTGGCGTAGGCTTTCCAATGTGCCACTAAATATTAAAGAGGGAAGTTAAGCAGGAACTTCCTGAGACTGTACTTCTGTTCCAGGCAATGGCAACTGACATTCTCCTACATTTAAGCTTCTCACACATGAGCAGAGAAACACCTTTTGCTCATCAAGAGGGTGCTGACTTGGACTCAATATGTCAGAGAATCTGTCTGATTAGGAAATACAGTAAATGTACAATATGACTTTAGAAAGGGTTCTTCAGTGAAAAACACAGCTGATCAATTTTCCTATTACTCTCTGTTTCTAAGAAAGGTGGCATCCCAGACCTTCACTTGCCATTAGGGAGAATAAAGAGAGGCCTCCTGTGTCACATTTTCAGGAAGAAGCTGCTTAACATCTTACAATGTACGCGGATGTTCTGGATGCCAGAAGACCAACCAGAAGGTCAAAAACTGAAAATTGTTTTACAGAATAGTTTGAGTGAATGTCTGAGGTTATAAAGGTAAAATGCTATCATTTTTTGTATATTTCAACCTTTAGAAATGAAACTATAATGGAAATGGAAGTGGAGACAGCAGTTAAAGTATGATTTACTCTGCATTGGTATATTTTAGAGTCTTCTGAAAATCTTAAAACTGACCAACATTTTATAAAGTTTCAAATGAAATAAGGTTATCAATTTTTTTAAAAAAAAATTAGTGATATACATGAAATAAAACAGTATTTCCTAAGAAATTACTTTTTTTGGGTCTTGAAAATGGAAATATTAATTCAGGTTGGTGGTAGAGAATTCTAAGACTCAGAGTAGATGACACAAATTGAAGGTCAAGATACAAAACAGATAAAATATTTTATAGTTTCAATACATAAATAGCATAGAAATAACCTTAAAAGTAGAATTTACAAGACAATATTTTTCAAAGTCTTACAATATGAATCCCCAATAAAATCTAGCTAATATCAAATTGATATGCTCTCTCTACAATGGGTATTTATTATGTAAACTCTCTAAAATGTAGTTCTATTTAGGATTAAGCCACATGGCAGAGTGTAAAGAAACAAATCTGTCCTCCAATTTTCGGTGAGAGCATAAGTAGTGATTAGAAATCAAAATTAGCAATACATGTCATTTTAAAATGGTCATACATATCATATAATTGT
Source organism: Myotis daubentonii (assembly GCF_963259705.1). Taxonomy (NCBI): domain Eukaryota; kingdom Metazoa; phylum Chordata; class Mammalia; order Chiroptera; family Vespertilionidae; genus Myotis; species Myotis daubentonii. The sequence goes on along the minus strand of NC_081846.1, from coordinate 71,141,666 downwards.
ATGACATAATTATACATAATTGAATATTATATAGTATCTACATATTTTCCAATAATTCTAATAATATTACCAAATGCTTATAACATGATATTTAGAAAACTATTAGAAAATAATATCACATGAACAATACAAGTTCAAATATAATATTTTAAGTTTATATTTGTGATGATGGAATTATGCATTACTTTTGAAAACTATTGTGTTTGCTTCTATTAGTAAAATGTTCCAATAACTTAATTTTTAAAATATTTTATGATTGTCTGAAAAAACTCAAACTGGATTTTATGTAAAGAAATCTTTGGAGAGTAAAGCTTATGAGTAGTAGAGCAATGGTAGTGAAGTTGACCAATATTAATATATATTAAGTAAGTAGACTTCTGAAATATTGATTTAAGTCCTATAGGATGCCTTGGGAATTATACACCAAGAGGATTTTCTCACTGAAGCAACTAGTTAATAATGGCCTTTTGTTATATATATCAGGTCTTTTTTGAATTAGCAAATACATAAAATTTTTTTATTATGCTTGGGCCCTTTCTTACCTGAAAGTATGAAGAATATTCTTGGTGGGAATAATCAGAAACTAAGCGTTTTTCATAAAGCAAGAAATAATTGGGTTCACTGGTTTTCATTTGTAGTACTTTCTTGAAAAACTGTCCTTTAGTCTTTTGAATATGAAGCTCTCACCATATAGAAGAATTTTCTCTCATCTGATATTTCAAGCAAATTATTTCACATTATCAAATGACTAACAGACATAAAAAAGACTCACTAAATTAAGCTAGTGACCATTTCTTTAAAAATCAGCTTAGAAAGAAAGATTCAGGGTAAGAAAAGGAAAAAGTGACTGGAGGAAGCTGAGGAGCCAGTATTTGGAGTGAGCCCAGGCTGAGGCCCTTAGTTGTGGGAGGATGGACACCTGAGCAGTGTCTGACATAGTTTCTTTCTGAAGTGCTCTCACAGGGCACACTTGGCTTACTAGGATGGAGAGCAGATTGGATCAGCGTTCTTGCTTGAAACAGATTCCACATCCAAACAAGGAAATTGAGGAAGGTTTACAAGGAGAGTTGGTAAAGAATCTTGGGGTTAGTAGTAGGGAGAACTATTAATATCACTAAGCTTGAGTAATTAGGAGATAGAAGATAGAAGCTTAAAGGACATTGTCAACTGTTCTGATCTGTCTAGGATGTCGCCAGCAGGATGAATAATCTGATCTCACTCTTCTCCTTGCCTCACATTAACCAAATCCAAATCCAAAAGAGAATCTGTTGATGAAATGCACTAAGGTTAGCCTGAAGAACACGATGGAGAAGGAGTGGTGAGTAGATCTGCAAAATGGAAATTATTCAGTACAAAGGTATTTTTAGTGATGACATCTTTTTTATTTAATCTTCACCCTCTTTCCTCAGGATAGGATATAGCTACAGATATTACTAAAAATCAAGTATTTTAACTGGGAGAGAAAGAATAATGAGAGCTTTCTTTAGGTGAGAGGGTAAAAGTAGCTGATATTTCATCTATTTCAGGAGTTCTGTAAGCAAGTTAGATCTCTATGGTTAGAAGTGAGTCAGAAACTGCATGACCTGTTTCACAGAAACTTGGTGAAATTCTAGACATAAGTAGAGCACCTTCAAGGCCCAGGTGACAAAGCATGGCTAAAAATTGGAGACCATGGCCTTCTCAACATCTCTTCTTAGAACCCAGACAGCACATTCGAGGCTTTCATAATTGACCTGGATGGTTCGCTTTTCATGCTTGCGGTCAGCAGTGAGGCTTCTCCAGAGCTTAGACAAAAGGAAGATAGAGCATAGAATAAAGAAAAAGTCAAACAATACTTGGTGACTGACTTTAACAAGAGATACTACCACATAGGAGCAGCAGTGAAACTGTGACTCCAAATCAACTGTGTTACAAGTACACAGAGAGGCATGATTGAGAGAAGACAGGCGACAATGAAGGAAGGAGGTGTGCCCTCATCCTAGTGGAATTACTGCCCTTGATCTTGGGTTTCCTGACCTGTCTGTCTATACCACCTGCCGAAGGGCTGGTTCAGAGCCGGGGTACCCACTTCAGCCAGAGAGGTGTCATTGAGGAGATGTCATTTAAAAAAAATTTTTTCCTATTGATTTCAGAGAGGAAGAGAGAGGGAGAGAGAGATAGAAACACCAATGATCAGAGAGAATCATTGATTGGCTGCCTCCTGCACACTCCTCACTGGGGATTGAGCCCGCAAGCCAGGCATGTGCCCTTGACTGGAATTGAACCCAGGATCCTTCAGTTTGCAGGCCAATGCTCTATCCACTGAGTCAAACCTGCTAGGGCCGTGATTTATTTGCAATAGAAGAAGGGAGGTTATAACTTTGAACAATCTGTTAGAGATCACTCTTTAAAATATTTGCTACGCCTAAGTTTCCCCTTTTGGGTGTTTGTTCTGTCTGTTTCTGACTGGTTGCTAAACCTTTGAGGGCTCATCTGAGGCAGTCTTTGGGGATTCCTAATAACAGCATGGGGATATTTTGATGGGTACTGGTTTCTTAAAATCAGCCTAGTTATGTATCAACTCATATTCCCATAATTCATTCATTTGCAATCAAATTGATCTCCTTTTATGTTTAACATTGGTGAGTCTTAGCATGAATGAATCTGGAGGACATTATGCTTAGAGAGAGTGAGAAAGAAAAATACTGCACAGTATCATTTATATGTGGAATTTTTTAAAAAAAGGCCAATTTCATAGAAACTGAGAATAGAATGGATATTTCCAGGGGTTGGGCAGTGGAAGAAATTGTATGATGCAAGTTAAAGGGCACACATTTTCAGTTATAAGAAGAATAAGTTCTCAGAATCAAATGTATAACACTGACTATAATTAATAATACAGTATCTTACACTTGAAAGTTCTTACTAGAGTAGATCTTAAAGAGATGATTTCCTGTCTCCTATAATATGTAGAAAAAGATATGAAAGAGGAGGGGTATTATGAGGTTGAGTGAGAAGGTGATGGGATTAAGAAATGCAGATTGGTCATCACAAAATAGTTCCAGGGATGCAAAGTACGGTGTAGGGAATATAGCTAATACAATTGTAATACCTATGTACAGTTCCAGGTGGGTGCTTGTGCAGTATGATTGTCTAACCACTATCTTATATACCTGAAATGATACAAAATAATACTGAGTAGAAACTGTAATTGAAAAATAAAATTCAAAAAAAGGATGGGGGCTTAATGGGGGGATGAAGACACATTTGTAATACCTTAACTAATAAAGAATTAAAAAAAAAGAAAATCTGAAATTTTAGTGAACTTTGGGACCCTCAGAATGTTAAGAACCAGGCAGTGAAGAACAAAATTTTATCAAGGCATTGGGAGGCCTATATAAATACAATGGTCTTTGTTAGTCCCTCTATCTCTTTATTTTTATTCTTATCATTTAGAGAAACAGAAGGATTTATAAAGTGCACAGTATTTGTTCAATATCTAAAAGTGAAAAAAAATTAATTTACTTAAATATAACTTTTTTCTCAATGTAGCTAAGTCCCTAAAAATCTGATAACAAAATAATTAGTGGGATACTTCCATATTATGTGCTAACACAATTTACAGAGGACTTAAACAAAAAAGGGTTTTCATCTTAGCTTAATATTCACATCAAGGGTATACAAAAGATAACTTTGTGGCAATATCAAAAGATAACTTTTTTTTTGCATAAGATTATTGGAGTGTTGTGAAATTCTCCCTCTATTCTCCCATCCCTCCTCACTAAGTGAAGTGGGAGAAATTGCAATGAGATGACTCAGAAAGCTTGATATATAGCTCCTGCTATTTGCAGGACACAGAATCTTGGTTTCTATGGTGTTCTGAGAAGTTTAAACATATAAATGTATAATGCAGCTAAATTTATATTTCAGATATAAGAGAATGATATGTGGTTATTTCTCAAGGACCAATATGGGCTCCATGGAAAAGAGCAGACTTGGTCAATGAATAATACTTAAGGGGCACAATAATCTAATGAATGAGTTACATTGAGAAGTGCCCAGTGGCTGATGGATGAAATTAATCCTACTTGTGACAGATCAATGAAGGGAGACAATTCTCAACAGGAAATTCCTGCAAATAAGAAACTATTTCATGAGAGGAAAAGTCAGCTTACAAAATCTACCAAATTTCGAGGAAACCAAAGAAAGATAATAGTAGAACATTTCTTTCCCCTTACTTTGCCTCTTTTATCCAACACATACTAAAACATGGTTAGCAAGTTAGTAGAGGGGAGGGGTGAAAGAGCTCACTTCTCCAACAAATCTGCTATGTGACCTAAAGTAGTACTGAGAGAGAAGAAGGGAAAGTGCCTTAACTTCAAAAATTTGAAGATAGATTATTGATTTAAATGGAATATTTTAACTACTGATCACCAATGATATCAATAATGACCACAAGTCTAATAGTACATAGGAGTATCTTGGAAAATGATAGAACCAGTGTGAGAACTGATCCAGGAACAAAGAAACATGTAGACAAATAAAATGCTTTCTGCTTACTAACTTGGAGTTCTGTGTGAACTATATGTAGATTACGTTAATTATCTACATTGATGGGAGTTAATTCCAAACATGATGCATTGTTCTTGGTCAGTACTTGGAAATTCTTGAGAACTGAACTAAGAAGGGCTACCAGCCTTTTTCAAATATCTTATGCCATTTAACCCTCTTAGAAGCTTTGCCAAATCTCAATTTTATAGTTGTACAATCAAGATAACTCCTCAATATCCTACAATCCTATCTAATAAAAGATAAAAAAGGTAATTAACCATACCTCCGCTATGCTTCCCACTGGCTAATCAGGGCTATATGCAAATTAACCACCAACAAAGATGGCGGTTAATTTGCATACACAAGCTCCAAGAGGTGGAGGGAAGTCAAACAGCCCGAAGCCGCTGAGCAGTGAGGCCTCACCACCTTGGGATCAGCGGAGCCGTGAGGCCTCAGGGCCCTGGGATCAGCGGAGCCAAGAAGCTTCCCAGCACCAGCATCAGCGGAGCCATGAGGCCTCACACACTGGGATCAACGGAGCTGCAAGGCCTCTCAGCACCTGGACCAGTGGAGCCGTGAGGTCTCCTGGCACCAGGATCAGCGGAGCTGCAAGGCCTCCGGACCGGGATCCACGGAGCCACAAGGCTTCTCAGCACCAGGATCAGCGAAGCCGTGAGGCCTCCCGGACCCAGGACCTGCTGAGCCACAAGGCCTCACACCCCAGGATCAACAGAGCAGTGAGGCCTCTCGGCACCAGGATCAGCAGAGCCGCAAGGCTTCCCAAAACCAGGATCAGCAGAGCCGGAGGCCTCCTGGCACCAGGATCAGCGTGACAGGGGGCGGCACCGCAACCCCCAGATCGGCCCTGCTCTGTGGGTGACGTGGGTGGCACCCCAACCCCCTGATCGGCCCTACTCTGTGGGTGAATGGGGGCAGCACCCCAACCCCCTGATCTTCCTTGCTCTGTGGGTGACATTGGGCGGCACCCCAACCCCCTGATTGGTCCTGCTCTGTGTGTGACAGGGGGAAGCACTCCAACTCCCAGATTGGCTGGCTCTGTGAGTGACAGGAGGCAGCACCCCAACCCTCTGATTGGTCCTGCTCTGTGAGTGACAGGAGGCGGAACCCCAACCCCCTGATCTGCCCTGCTCTGTGCGTGACAGGGGGTGGCACCACAACCTCCCCATTGGCCCTGCCTTGAGTGTGACGGGGGCGGTGCTCCAACCCCCCAATCGGCCCTACTCTGGGCGTGACTGGGGGTGGCATCGCAACCTCCCAATCCACCCTGCTCTGTGCATGGCAGGGGCGGCACCCCAACTCCCCAATCAGCCCTGCTCTGAGCCTGACCAGGGGCTGCGGGAAGGCACCTAGGGATTGGGCCTGCCCTCTGCCACCCGGAAGCGGGCCTAAGCCAGGAGGTCGTTATCTCCCGAGGGGTCCCAGACTGTGAGAGTGCACAAGTAGGGCTGAGGGACACCCCCCCCCCCCCCCGCCAGTGCACAAATCTTTGTGCACTGGGCCTCTAGTTTGTAAATACAATAACTTGGGATTTGAAGCACAGTATGTCTGCCACTGAAGTTTAGAGATGTTCAAATATAACTGATTTTATTCCCAGAGGATTCTTTCTTTATTTCCACTTGGTAATCTCTCAATAAGCAGTTTAAACATAAAGTGGTTGTAAAATTTCCTCCAAATTAAGAATATTCATCAAACAAAACTTTAATAATTACCAATGATTTTACTATTTTAATTCATTCAGATACTTTTAAAAAATATTTATCTTTATTGATTTCAGAGAGGAAGAGAGAGGGAGAGATAGAAACATCAATGATGACAGAGAATCATTGATATGCTGCCTCCTGCACACCCCCTACCGGGTATTGAGCCTGCAACCTGGGCATATGTCCTTGGTTGGAATCGAACCTGGGACCCTCCAGTCTGCAGGCCAAAGCTCTATCCACTGAGCCAAACTGGCTAGGGCCACTCAGATACTTTTATGCTGCACCTCTGTTTATTGAAGTTTATTTAAAGACTAAAGCACAAACTTTGTTTTCAAAGGACTCACAATTTAATAGGAGAGAAATTTTATAATGCAAAGCATATAAAGAACAGTTCAGATAACCCCTAAAGCACTTCTTTGAGAAATATTCACATGCACTAAGACAAGAAAAGTTTGAAACTGGTTTGAAAAGCGTGAAAGAGTTACTAAAGCAGCTGATAAAATACAGGATAAATATTAGAAAGTGTAGGTATTTGAAGGTACTGGAAAATAAGTAGAGTGGAATTATAAAGTAGATTGGGCATTAGAAATATTTTAAATAGGGATTCATATTCGAAAGTATGTAGTCTTATACTTTTCAAAAGATCACTTTCTATTTAATTAATATGTAACTTAGTGATAGAAAAACATTTAATTTTATCTTTTATCTATTGTGCCTTATTTTCTTTAGTTTTCAAAGCTATAAAGTAAGTTCACATACATATCAAATATTACCACATATAAAAATATCTACATTTTAATAATATTGAGGTTTAGAAAGAACTATGTATGTTGTTATACAGCAATATAACAAATGTGTATTTATATATTTCAGAACTGTATTTTATAAATTGTGTTCTAGGAAAGCAGTATATTTACTGAAAGAGATTGTCAGGTTTTATGTATCAAACAGCACTTAAAATGTTCAGAATAAAAAAAATGTTCAGAATCAATTAGCACAGAGCTAATTGTATTTGGAGATCGCTAGGCTAGAATGGCTAACAGTATCATAATGTCCAAGACAAACCAAACCAGAGACATGACATTTCATAATAATTGTCACAGTTGTTAATAAGAATAGAATATAATTTAATGATTTTAATAATTGTAGTGTAGTGTTCTTTTCTTTTTTATGATGATGATGATGATGATGATGAAAAACATAAACATACAATTTTCCATCTTTTCCCCCCCATTATAATTCACATTCAATATTATTCTGTACTAGTTTCAGGTGCACAACATATTGGTTAGACAATCATATACTTTACAGAGTGGTCCCCCTAATACTTCAAGTACCCCCCTTGTCTGTACATAGCCATTACAATATTTTCGTCCTCCATTGAACGCTCTTTGGGCACTCCCACCCCCCAGCAGATGCCCTCACCCCCCATCTGTGTCCATTGGTCATAACTCATGCATACAAGTCCTTTGGTTGATCTCTTACCTCCCTCCCTCCCCTACCTTCCCTCTGAGGTTTGACAGTCAGTTTGATGCTTCTCTGTCTCTGGATCTATTTTTGTTTATCGGTTTATGTTGTTCACTATATTTCACAAATGAGTGAGATCATGTGGTATTTATCTTTCTCTGATTGGCTTATTTCATGTAGTATAATGCTTTCCAGGTCCATTCAAGTTGTTGCAAATGGTAAGAGTTCCTTCTTTTTTACAGCACTGTAGTGTAGGGAGAGGCTCTAGGGTCAAGCCCAGGGCTGACCTGTGGCAGGGCCCCAAACAAGTCTCAGCCTGGAGGACAGAGCTTTCCTAGCTTAATTGAGCTGGACCTTGTAGCCCTCCCTCATTCCTTCCTAAGTAGCTAATGGGCTGTGGGAGGTGCAGCAAGTGTTGCCAAAACAAGAACATTTGTATACATGTTAATATACCCTTATTTTAATCAGACTATAAAATAAAACATCAGCTTGCAGGCTGGGTCTTTTGTGTCCTCATCCAGGCACTGGAGATCCACCCAGCCCCAGCTGTATTCTCTTGTCTGTCTTTTCTTCAATCCTTCACTGCCCCTCCTCAGGCTCACCCGTGGCTGTGCTGGCGCAGCACAGTGTAGTATTCCATTGTGTAGATGTACCACAGTTTTTTAATCCATTCATCTGCTGATGGGCACTTTGGCTGTTTCCAAATTTTAGCTATTGTAAATTGTGGCGCTATGAACATGGGGGTGCATATGTCCTTTTTGATAGATTATGTAACTCTACAACTTAAAGAATTAGAAAGAGAGCAACAAGAAAAGCCCAGAGTGAGCAGAAGGAAGGAAATAATAAAGATCAGAGCAGAAATAAATGACATAGAGGCCAAAAGAAAATACAAAAGATCAATACAACCAAGAGCTGGTTCTTGGAAAGGATAAACAAAATTGATGAACCTCTAGCCAGGTTCACCAAGAAGCAAAGAGAGAGGACCCAAATAAAATCAGAAATGAACGAGGTGAAATAACAACAGACCACACAGGAATACAAAGGATTGTAAAAAAAACTACTATGAACAACTCTATTTCAACAAACTGGACAACCTAGAAAAAATGGACATATTTCTAGAGAAATATGACCTTCCAAAAGTCAATCAGGAAGAATAAAAAAATATGAATAATCCAATAACTATGGAGGAAATTGAAGTAGTCATCAAAAAACTTCCAGTAAACAAAAGCCCTGGGCCAGATGGCTTCACAGGGGTGTTTTACCAAACATTCAAAGAAGAACTAAAACCTATCCTCCTCAGACTATTTCAAAAAATTCAAGAGGAAGAAACACTTCCAAACTCTTTCTATGAAACCAGCATCACCCTCATACTAAAACCAGATAAAGACACTACAAAGAAAGAGAATTACAGGCCAATATCCTTGATGAACATAGATGCTAAAATCCTCAACAAAGTCCTAGCAAATCAGATCCAGCATTACATTAGAAAGATCATACACCACGACTAAGTGGGATTTATTCTGGGGATGCTACAGAATGGTACAATATCCACAAATCAATAAATGTGATACATCACAAAAAAAACCTGAGAAATAAAAATCACATAGTCATATCAATTGATGCAGAAAAAGCAATTGACAAAATCCAGCATCCTTTTTTGATAAAAACTCTCAGCAAAGTGGGAATAGCGGGATCATACCTTAACATAATAAAAGACTTATATTAAAAACCTACAGCCAACATTGTACTCAATGGGCAAAAATAAAACCTTTTTCACTATTAACAGGAGCAACACAAGGGTGCCCACTCTCACCACTCCTGTTCAACATAGTACTGGAAGTGCTAGCTATAGCAATTAGACAAAAAGAAGAAATTAAGGGCATCCAAATTGGAAAAGAAGTAAAACTTATTATTCACAGTGTTCTTTTCATTCTATGACAACAGTAAAAGTAAAGAGAGCGAGACACTTGCCTCAGGTGCAAAATTTAAGGGAACTTCAAAACTAAGTAATCGAGAGGGATCATATTTTAATGCAATATTTTAAAAGTTAAACTTAACTCAAATTTGGTGAACAAAATATCAAACTTTTCAATAAAGATAGAATTGGTATCACTGATTTTCCATTTGCCTTAGGCTCCAATATGACTGTCCATGCAACTGACTCTGTCATAGTTTTCCCTATAGGTTAGGTAGAAATGGCCTAAAATAGAATACAATTAACTACTATAAAATTTTAAGCATAAAACTCAGCTTATGCAAAATAGCATAAAATTTTGTGGTATTTTTCATTAGTAGTCTGATTGATTTTGATCATTATGGTATGTAGGAAAAATACAATACAATAAACTGTCTGAATATTATAGGGGAGAAAAAGGACAAATCAGCCATTTCCATTGATTTTTAAAGTTTCCTTCAGTTTCAAAGACATCACTACTAAAGTTATTTTCATGTTTTCAAATCAATATGTAATAAGAAAATATATTTATACTTTGATGAAAATCTACTTATTCACCAGAGTCATTCTTTCTGCTGCATACATCACAAGAGCTTAGGTTAAAGGGTTTTGACAGAACACTTACTCTGGGAGGTGTCTAGAGTACATGGAAAATTCCTCCAGGAATACTTAGTAGGTCCCCAGTGGCATTAAAAAACAAAACAAGACAAATAATCTAGAACCTATCCAGGCAGTCATTTGTAATTTGCCCAGCAGGAAAATCTGTTTTGTACAGATTGTGTATTTATTTGAGCAGAATAACAGATGTAGAGTATATTTTGCCTTGTGCTATTTTTCCTTATGTTTAATTGTAACTTACAACCAGGAAAATGTCAAATACAATCAAGTAGGGGAGAAAAACACATTCACAAGAGCAATTTTGATCATAGGCACGTGGTATCTATAGAAACTGTTATGTTGGAAACGGTTTGCTATTTCAGCGATCGAGTTAATGAAGGTATCATTAGATCTCTGTTTCAACACAGCAATTTCTTTACTTATTACACTTTATGCAGCTGAGCTGTTACATTTCTAATTAAGCTTTTCAAAATGTTGGAATGAGAGATTCTTTTATTTTTTAAGGGACAAAAGAAATGCTGAGTATTTGAGGTAAATGTTTCTGTTTCTATTTAAAAACAAGCCACAGCATTGTGGTGAGATATTTAGATGCACAAATCCCTTAGTAAGAACTGTCTTTTCTGCCTGTTTCAGGAAAGGCAAGCATAATCCATGAGGCTACTGAACCTGGCTATAATCTAGAAGAATATACAAGTGTAATATTAGCTCAAGGAAATTCTCTCCTTTCCTGAAAGATGAACACATATGGAATATTGAAGCACTTCTTAAACAATAATAAGAAGTTACAGGAAAAAATTAGAAACAACAACACAAAAAATAATAAGAAGAAGAACAAGCCACATGGTTCAACTGCAAGCTATTTTATAAATGTTATTCACAAGGTTCCATGAGAACAAGTTAACGCACCCATTTTTTAATTTGTATGGAAAATTTTCCAGACTGTGTTATGAATGATTTATATCTTTTCTGAGAGAAGAAGAAGGAATTCCTATGCCATAAACTCTTGTGTTTTCAAGGCACTTGAGGGCCTGAGACCTCATCTTGCCACCCATCCTTCCACACTCACTCCCACTGTGTTAAGACTAGGTAAAAGGACTATTGCATCCTCTTTGGACTCTCTCAGACCCAAACACAAAGAATGATTTGTTTTTATAATGCTAAATGTGTCTCTACCTTCAAATTAAGCTACATTATATCAACCACCTTTATTGTTGTCTAGAAAACATTTCCAGGTGAGCTGCAGTTGGTTCTGCCATTTAAATCTAATCCATTTGTTTTTCTCTGTCTGACTTATTTCACTTAGCATAATACCCTGTCGGTCAAGCATGTCAAACTCAAAGGCAAACACGGGCCAAATAAACAAGGTTTAAGTTTATGTGGGCCACAAAAAAACGCAAGCTTCAATTTTCATAGAAACGTAAGTTTACTAATATTTTGAAAAGTATAGTATAAAGTAAAACAAGGGCAATGATAAAATTAATGTTTTCTTACATACCGTTATATTGGCTGGGCCACAAAAATATCTGTTGTGGGCCACAGGCGGCCTGCGAGCCGAGCTGTAAGTTCTATATGCTTGCTGTAAGTCCATCCATGTTTGCACAAATGGTAAGATTTCATTCTTTTTTATGGCCAAGTAATATTCCATTGTGTATATCTAACACATTTATTTATCCACTCATCTATTGATGAGCACTGGAGTTGCTTCCATATCTTGGCTAATCTAAAGAACAAAATAAACACAACAGAAACAGCTTTATAGAGAATAAACTAAGGGCTGCCAGATTGGGGCTGGGAGGTGGGAGTTGGGGGGCTGGGTGAAAAAAGTGAAGGAATTAAGAAGTACAAATTGTTAGTTACAAAATAGTCACAGGAATATAAAGTACAGCATGGAGAATGTAGTCAATAATATTGTGATATCTATGTATTATGTCAGGTAAGTACTAGAATTATCAGGAGGATCACTTCGCAAATTATATATTTGTCCAACCACTATGCTGGATACACGAACCAAATATAAAATAATATTGTATGTCAATTATAATTGAAGAACAAAATTAAAAAAAATCTAATGGCTCTATTCATCTAATAAGTTATCCCCCATTTTCAGTGACCAAAAAAACATATATATCTTTTTAGGAATACTGAGAAGTATATTTTTCCTCTGTGGCTTTATTTAAAGGGGCTATTATAATCTTTTAAAGGGATACTTATTGTTATACATGCATTTTATCCCAGTGGTTTCTCTCTGACAGAAGGCATCCTCAGCTAGAGTCATCCAGCTAAAGCACTATATGAGCATAATGCATGCTCTAAATTCAGCAATCCGGCCTACATGTGAATGAGAAACAAAGAATAACCTGTGTCTAATTTAAAAGAGCCAGAGGACAACATGCCCCATTAGAGTTCCAATCCTGCCCTTACTCTCTCTGCTCGTGATGTGGTTATTTGATTTTTCCTCTCCTCTTCTCTCTGCAATACTCAGCTGCTCCCTCTTGGTTTCTGCTGTTACACCTTACTATGAGGACAAATCCCAAGTTCTAGTTCTATGAGATAAAACACAGCTCCTCACTCCTCAACAAACTCTATCATTGTTTACTTAACTGCAAGTGGTCTTCAGGAAACTTTATGTAAGAGTTTACATAAAGCCACCACAAACAAAGGGTAGTCAGATTGTCTGGAGCTTTGATTTATTTTTTCTCCTGCACAAAGGAAAATCCTGTTCTTCACTCATTTACATTTTTAAAAAAAAATTCTAGTTGCCCTAAATGATGATAGACAGTGAAATGTTTCTAATTATTATGGACTAAATTTGTAAATATGAAGAAAATAAAGATAAAGACTGAAAATTTAATAAATGGGATAGTATAATTATTGATCCAATGATTTACTCTGTCAAGCACTGTGTTAGGCTATGAAATATAAATTTAATTAAATCATCCTCAAGGAATTCTGCTTTTAGATGAAAGACACCTAAATGGATGAATAGCTTAGGGTACTGCTAGTAGTAAATATCACAACCAAAGGGATAAATGATGAATATTTCATAAAGGGACTATTTAAAAGAGAATGAGAGGGAGAGAGAAGAGATAGGTGCTACCAATAGCAGGGAGTATCTAAGACTGTATGCATGGTTGGCGAGTGTAAAGAATGCATCTGATGGGGCAAAAGGAAAATATCCAGGACATCATAAAATTACACAGCAAAATAAGAGAACGCTCAAGGAATCTTGAAATCAGAAAGGGTTGTTGGGTGAGGACTGAGGGCAATTAGAAGCAGATGGGAGGAGCCTCATTCCTTTCCTGAGGGAGAGGCCCTGCCTCTGTCCATCACCCATCACACTTAGTAATGACTCCATTTCTAGTTCAGGAGTGAGGTGCTCAAGATTGTGAAGTGTTTAATGTGAAGACGATAGAACAATGAGGCATTTGTATTTTAGGCTATATAGGACAGTTATTTACTTTTACATTTATAATAAACACACTCCAAAGAGTCGCTGAAAGAGAGCCCCTGTTGTTTGCTGCTTTCATGCCATCCAGAGGGAAGTACTTCATTGGACAATATGTGCCAGCATTGGGGAGTGATTTCACTTAAATAATTAGTAGTTCAACTCTTTGGTTCTATGATTCTTAAAGGATTATTTAAATGCTGGGGTCCAGCCCCAGTGGGTCCAGGGGTTCCCCAAGGTGTGGACAGAGTCAGCGAAGAATGAAGGACATGGAGTCAGCTTTTAAGTGATCATCATAGCCAGATTCTCTCTTTTATTGTCATCTAACATCTGTATTTATATTATTTGGTCCTCACCTGGGGAAACAACCTCTCTTCTCCTAGCCAGGTTCCTCCCCCTATTGTCCTCTTACATCTGCATTTATCCTATTTGATCTTAACCCCATCCATTCCATTACAAAGGCTAGGGCGTTTCTCATCTCTATTTCAAGGTTCCTTGAAACATTCCTGCAGGGACTGCCTCAAGCAGCCAGGGTGGATCGGCTTCCAACATTTAAATACCCTGACTGACTCTTCAATAAATGGTGTTGGGAAATTGGACAGCTACCTGCAAAAAAATGAAACTAGACCACCAACTTACACCATACACAAATATAAACTCAAAATGGATAAAGAACTTAAACATAAGACAGGAAACCATAAAAATCTTAGAGGAATCCATAGGCAGCAAAATATCAGACATATGTCATAGCAATACCTTTACTGATACAGCTCCAAGGGCAATGGAAACTAAAGCTAAAATAAACAAATGGGACTACATCAAAATAAAAAGCTTCTGCACAGCAAAAAGAAATCATCAAAAAAACAAGAAAGCCCACTGCATGGGAGAACATATTTGCCAATGTTATCACCAATAAGTGTTTAATCTCCAACATTTACATGGAACTCATACAACTTAACAAAAGGAAGATAAACAATCGAATAAAAAAAAATGGGCAAAGGACTTAAATAGACACTTTTGACATACGGAAGGCCATGAGACATATGAAAACATGCTCAAAGTCACTAATCATCTGAGAGATGCAAATCAAAACGACAATGAGATACCATCTCACACCTGTCAGAATGGCTGTCATCAACAAATTGACAAATGGTAAGTGCTGGTGAGGATGTGAAGAAAAAGGAACCCTCGTGCACTGCTGGTGGGATTGCAGACTGGTGCAGCCACTGTGAAGAACAGTATGGCATTTCCTCAAAAAATTAAAAATGGAACTCCCATTTGACCCAGTAATCCCACTTCTAGGAATATGTCTCAAGAAATCAGAAACACCAATCAGAAATGACATATACATCCCTATGTTCATAGCCGCACAATTTACAATAGCTAAGATTTGGAAACAGCCTAAGTGCCCATCAGCAGATGAGTGGATTAGAAAACAGTGGTACATCTACACAATGGAATACTAAGCTGCTGAAAAAAGAAAGGAACTCCTACCATTTGCAACAGCATGGATGGACCTGGAGAGCATTATGTTAAGCGAAATAAGCCAGTCAGAGAAGGATAAATATCACATGATCTCACTCATTTGTGGAATATAATGAACAACATAAAATGATGAACAAAAACTAGATCCAGAGACAGTGAAGCATTAGACAAACCGTCAAAACTTAGTGTGAAGGCAGGGGAAGCGGGGGGCGGGGGGGGGGGGGAGCATAAGATATCAACCAAAGGACTTGTATGCATGCATATAAGCATAACTAATGGACACAGACACTAAGGGGTTGAGGGTATGTGTGTATGTGTGTGGGGCCTGGGGAGGTGGGATGGCTGGGGAGAGGTCAATGGGGGGAAAAGGAGACCTATGTAATACTATATGTAATACTTTAAATAATAAAGAATTTTAAAAAAATATCCCTTCAAATTTACATGCTGAAGTTCTAAATCCGAATGTGACTATAGTATATCTGGAAATAAGGCCTTTATAAAAGTAATGAAAGTTCAATGAGGTCATAGGTTTTGGTCCCTTGTTAATAGCATTAGTGTCCTTTTAAGAAGAGACACCTAGAGAGCTCTAGTTTCTCTCTTTCCCTCCCCTCCCCTCCCCTCCCCGCCCCTCCCCTCCCCTCCCTCCCCTCCCCTCCCTCCCCTCCCCTCCCCTCCCCTTCCCTTCCCTTCTCTTCTCTCTCTTTCCACACTGCTAGCACACAGTGAGGCAATGACCATCTGCAAATCCAGAAGGGAGCTCTCACCAGGTACCTATTCTGCCAGGACCATGATCTTGGACTTTCAGCCTCCAGAACTGTGAGAAATGAATTTATGTAGTTTACATCACCCAGTCTGTGGTATTTTGTTATGGCTGCTTGAGTTGACTAATACAGAAACAGAAATCTCACCTATGTATTGTCCTATATTCTCAATTAGCATACTAAAAAAGAAAAGTCAAGGGGAAAAATCCTAACAACCCAAAACCATAACTAGAATTTGGATTAAAATCAAACATGACCAGATCAGGGGGGTCCTTCTTAGAGTAGGTGATGCCCTAACGGAGTTGCAAAGGATGACGAAGCATTTAGTTAAGCAAAGATTAAAAGGACAGTCATTTCATGAACTAGGGTCACATGAAGACGTAGAGATTAACAACAGTCTAATGCAGAAATACAAGGAGTCGGTGAAGGAAACTGAAACAAGGATAGGCTATGAAGTCATTAGGGGGCAGATCAAATGGCTAAAATTGCTTTTAAAATGGCAATATATATATCTAATGAAAATCCTCCTTTGAAATATTTAGGCCTGTGGGTGTTTGCTCCCTGTGTGTGATTCAGAAGAATTGCTTATTTAGAACTAAGGGGACTCATTAGGAAATTCTATGACATTGTTTCTACTGTTAAAGGGATAACCCATTTTGACCTTTGTCCCAATTTTGTAATTCATTTTATGAGACAGACAAGACCAGGCACACAAGAAGGTGAGCTTTAGACTGTTTCTGTGTAGTTGCTTCAGCAGACATAAAAACCTCTCTACAGATTAAAACTTTATATATAAGAGTGTAGGGGGGAATACAGCAGTATAAAATAATGATCAAATTTATGTAGTCTTTGACTGGAAAGTTAGCCAAAACTTCTATTTTTAAAAAATTGTTCATGACAATAATTTCCAGTGATTGGATTATTTTAACATATGGAAACAAGCAGACCAAAATGGTGAGAGTAGTGAATAAATAACATACCTTGTACAAAGATGTTTATCTAGACAAGTGGCTCCTTCAAACAATTGGTGTGCTTCTTTTCCTCCCTAGAAAAAAAACAAAGTAAAATACTTAGCAATATTTTATTTACACTAACAAACATAGATTTTCACATTTTAAGATCTGTGAGTTTCAAGGATCCCTAAAATTGATGATGGTTGGCAAAGCAACAGTCACCATGTAGTCCTTGCCTCAGCAAGCCTGAAATTAATCACAGCTGTCCGTACTGTCCTCACACCAACTGAGTTAGGGGTATTATTTGTACTGAATGTGTTATGCTTAATTTCTTCTTAAAATATCTTTTAAGAGATGATCCTGTGATTCAGCATGGAAACAAAATATGTGTGAGCAGAAAAATATAGCAGCAAAACAGATTAATATATAATTTTTTAAAAAAATCTATGACAAGATAGAAGAAAAGTTCATTTGAAGTAGGTGCAGATAAAAGTTTCAGGTGATTTTTTTAAAAAGTGTTGTGTTAGACTTAAATTAGCTGTATTTCTTCTCTTCTGATGTTACTTAAAATAATGATGCCTCTTACAATTAATGGTATCTGACATGCACTGAAGTATGACAGAGAGCTTTTTTTCCTAAGCCATGTTAACGCAAGAAATATTGCCAACATTGCTATGTTCTGGGTTCATGTTTGAAAAATTTTAAATGGATCTAACTATTTGCAATTGGTCATAAGAAAGAACAGAAAATCATCTCAACATATTTTTACATTGTAATACAATTCTGGAGATGCTAAAATAAATCTGAAATTAGCAATTATTTTAAAATAATAAACTAGTTAAATGGCTGACCAGCTAATACATTGTTATGCCGTACATATGAGCAACACTTAAGAAACAGTGCAAGCAATAAGGTCATATTTTAACTTGTGAATGAATTGATCCCTTTCTTGGTAAATTAATTCATTGAATTGCCTATACATACATTGCTAATCAGCAATGTAGAATCATAGGGTTTAGTCTGAGTAGGTCAATGCTACATGGTCTTTCTCGATTTCTGCTTTGTGTCACCACAAATCTTAGTTAAAATAGGTAGAAGAGATATGACAAAGTGAATACTGCTTCCAATATGACAGAGTGAATACTGAATCTTCCTACATATATCAGCTATAAACTTTGGGCCAATCCTCACCCAAATATGAGTTATAAACTCTGAGCAAAATATATGAAACAACTACTTAAGAACTCTAGAAAATTGAAAAAAAAAACAAAATCAAAATACCATCAAATATTGAAAGTTAAGTCAAAACTTGGATCAAACAAAATGGCATGAAGTTTTCCTCCAGTGTTATTTTTGTTTTTGGTGGTAGCAGTAGTTATGGCTGTGAATGCAGTAGAAGAGCTATAAAATTCGGAAAAAAAGAACATGTTGTCTGTCTTGAGAAATCAAAGGAAGGAAGTTAGGGCAATAAAAACCACTAGAGACTGAGATTTTGGAAAACCCTAGAAAGGGGAGAGTTATAAAAGAAGAAAAATTTGTGTATAGACTCAGCCCAAGTTTATAGCTGACCCCTGAACCTGCATAGGAAAAACTGAAAGCAACTTTCAACTAAGGCTGAAAGCAATGAATTGAGAACTATCTTTTGGAGTTGACTGTAATGACTACATTAATATACAATAAAATAGACTTTAAGATAAAAGTATTACTGAAGATAAAGAGGGGCATTTAAGAATCACAAAATGGTGTCAGTTTATCAGAAAGACATAATGAAAAGACATAAGGAAGGCATGGGAGGGTGTGGGAAGAGATCAACCTGATGGGGTCCAGCCCCAGTAGGTCCAGGGGTCCCCAAAGGTGTAGACGGAGTCGGCGAAGAAGGAATGACACGGAGACAGCGTTCAGTTGATCAGCAGCCTAGCCAGGATCTCTAGCCCGGATCTCCATTCCAGGGAGTAAAGATTATGTAGCTTAAGCATGATTGTTCGTAGTTAAAGTGATTAATTACCCGCCTGGCACTTAGTTGAGGGGTTTTATTCCCTCCCTAACTTCAGGGGAAAATCCCTACTTGGGGATTCAACCTTTCTCGGAGAGGTGACCTTGGTTAAAACACAGCGCCAAGAAGGTGAGCAAACATATTAAGAACCGTATGCCATATATGCCAGGTCCCCCGAAACAGCAAGGATGGACTGGCTCCCGGCATCAACCAATGAACTGGTATGCATATATGCATAGCCCATGGACACAGATAATAGGGGGGTGGGGGTGTGGGCAAGGGTGAGCTGGAAGAGGTAAGTGGGGAAAAAAGGAGACATAGGTAATACTTTCAACAATAAAGATTTATAAAAAGAAAAGAAAAAAATCAAGTTGGTTAAAACCTGGTTCTTTGAAAACCATCAATGAAATTGATAAACAGCTAGCTGTACCAATCAATAAAATTAGAGAATGCAAATCACTAATATCAGAAATGAAGGAGGTACTACCACTAAACAATCCTACAGATTACGAAATATTTTAAAGAATTATAAGAGAATATCATGAAACTTTGTGCCAGCAAATTAAAAATCTTTTCAAAGGCACCAGTTCAAGCTACCAAGAATGACTAAAGTAGTACTAATTTACCCCGAATAGTTATATGTCCAACAAATTTAAATTTACAGCTAAAAACCTTCCCACAAAAATAAACAAACAAACAAAAAACAGGTCTCAGCTCAGACGATTTCACTGGCAAATTCTATTAAATATTTAAGAAAGAAATAATACTAATTCTACACAAACTATTCCAGAAGATAGAAAGGTAGAGAAATATTTTCTAATGAATTTTATAGTAACCATATTACCAAACCCCAAAAACCTTACAAGTAAATCTATCTATAGGCCACCAATATTTCTCATAAATATAGACACAAATATCCATAATAATGTATTAGCAAGTTAATTTTAAAGCATTTTTTAAAAAGGATAATACATAATGACCAGGAATATAAATATTAAGTCAATTTGAAAATCAATCTAATTTATTATAATAGAAGAAAATTAAAAGTCTTATAATCAATTTAATAGTTGCCAACTTTTTGAAAAATTTATTAAATATCTCTTAGAAAAGTAATAATTAATAAATTAATAAGGACTTTCTCATTCTGATAAATAGAATCTAAAAAACAACTTCCAGTCACAGAATACCATCACAGGGTAGCTATGGTAACATCATTTTAAACTCAAATACTAATTGTATTGATATAACACTTAATGGACACTCACAGTGTAGCATAGCTTTGCTTTGTGTACTGTATCATGTTAGTTTATTCTTAAGCTTAGAATTTAAATAGCAAATACTTATACCTGTGTGTACTCTTGACACCAAAAACCTATGCTGTACTTCCTTTCCCTCATCTGCAAAATGGAAATAGCAATAATAATGATACTTATCTCATGGAGTTTTTGTTGGATGATGTAATTTGAGTGAGATGCTTAGAGGAGTACCTGGAATATAGCAAGTGCTTTGTGTGTTATTTATTGTTAAAAACACAATAATTACCATATGAAACAGCTAATTACTTTTATATCACAGAACTTGAATGAGAGTCCCACATGTCCCAGTCAGATTACTGATATTTTAGTGTCTCCAAACTGTTATTATTTTGTGGGCATTTTTCTCTACTTATATTGATTTTATTTAAAATTACTACTTTGATTTATTATAATATGGGATCTTATTAGTGTCACCACTTCATATATTCATATTAATATTTGGTTGTTTGCAATCTGTCTGAACTGTAACAAACATTTTATAGAGCCCAACATCATAGTAGCCATATTTTGACAGCGGTTGAGAAGATTTCATAATGGCAACAAACCAATATTCAAAATAGAATATAAGTTAATTTTCATTTTATTCATAAAAATGGGTGTTTGAATCACAAAAGAGCATTGAGTAATTATAAGAGGTGCTTACCTCATACAGTAGGTATATGGTATAAGAATTGCTATCTGTATTTCGTAGATCAAAAAACGGAGAGTAGGTGATGTTGAATAATATTTCCAGATCCTCATTGCTAGAAAGGGGTGGATTCAAACTCAGGTCTGCCTGATTCCAAACACATTAACATGTTGTGCATCAAAGTAATGTCGCGTATCCTAGCAAGTCCACAACTAAAACACGACTCTATCAATGACTGCATCCCCCAGGTGCCTGCACCACATAGTCTGAGAACCAGTGTTTTACAGCACTCAGCACTGCCTGTTTATCTGGCTCTGCATTACCCGCCACTGCTCTACACGTGGCTTCTGCAGTCTGGTAAAAGTGATCCCTGGAAGCCTGTTTACCTCTTAAACTTTTGAGAAAACCAGAATATGTTCCTTCAGAGCTTGCACACTGCAGTATTTTCTATTTCTTCACAGCAGGTTTCATAACATATATTGTAATACCCCAGTTCATTAAGTCTATTCCTTGGAAATGAATTGCATCCTAGCAGTAGGTCCATCCTTCACCATTGATTATTTCTCTTCCTCTACTTCTCTGTGATTTATTCCAGTCATGCTTGTCTTCAATTAAGATGTTTTATTTGTTTTTTAAACTTCTGCTCTCTAGACACACCCTGACAGCCAGAGAGGTGCATTTCCTCCCTAGTGCTGACAGCATGCAGCATAAGCTTCAAGTGTGGGTCATTTTTCTTTTCTTTTCAAATTGGAAATGCAATAAGTACATGCACATTTAAAATTGGATAAATATGACCAAATGCCTATCTAAAGAGTTTATACATGTTTCCCTAACACCCATCACAAGCAAGCATGCCAAATTCCTTGTATACTGACTGCATCAGTCAGGGTTCAAGCTGGAACCCCAAAATTTGAACAGGAAATTGTGACACAGATAATGGAAGAGTTGAGAAATCAAACAGGTGAGAGTGAGGCAACACTGAGATTAGTAACAGCAGGAAGCTGCTGCTATCACTCCTGGATCTGAATTGGTGGTCCAGAGAGGGCAGGGGGAGGAGTACTTGGGACTGGGTTTTGGTGGGAGGAGTGCATCTTTATGTCACTTGACAGTGTTTAGAATTGCTAGCACCTGGTTATATAAGAAGCAGACTGACTTTTAGTTGGTTTCAATACAGCTTAAAAATTCTCTTCCTTCGCTTACTGCTTGCACTCCGTTGGACTAAGCCTGATGCCTGTCCTCTGGGTATGACACAGGTGAGGCGTGATGGGAGGCAGGAAGCTGGAATAAGCCGGGAGTGCAGGCAAGGAAGCAGTGTCACTAGCCACAGGCACAGCTCTAAGGGAAGAGGGGGAAGAAATAACCTGACATTTCTTCAATTCAACCTTGAGTCAACTACCAGCTCATTCCTTTGACAAATTCAGCTGGATGGCAGCTGACATGGGTATCTGGGTAATGCAGCTTGTTGGAGTCAGTCTTTCTACAGTGAAAAATGAAGGGCAGATAGGGCAAGAGTGGACCGAAGAACAAATAGGTAACTAAACAAGTTTCAGATACTAGATCAAGCCTTTTAATATTGGCCACATCAGCAGGAAAACAAATACTGCTTTCCTTTCCTTTATAGTTGTTCAAACATTGGTCATTTGTTTTGTTTTATTTGTTTTCTGAATTGTCTCTTTATATTATTAGTGAATATCCATGCAGGGTAGTTTGTGGATTTTTTGGTAGAGTTTATTTATCTGCTTTACCCACTTTTTAATAACTGTCAAATATGAGATAGATTTTTCCATTTGCCTTTCAATCTTGTTTCATTTCCATTCAGAAGTTTTAACTTTTATTTTGTCATGTATGTCAATCTTTGCAATTATGTCACTCTTTAAAAGGTTTTCTGCACCCCAATATTATAAAAATATTTTCTTACATGATTTTTGTGTAGCTTTATTGTTCTGCTAAAATCCTTCATCCTTCTGGAATGTATTTGGGGACAGTGTCATTTAAGGATTGAAATTAATATTGGTTTTTCAAATTGTTATCTAATTTTCTCAAAACTATTAATTAAATAATCTCTTGTTTCTTTACTTATTTGAAATATTACCATTGACATATTTAAAATATTTAAAAATAATCTAAACTGTTAACTGCCTTTCTTTTATAAAGGGAGTAAATTTAACATTTGAAGGATTAAAAAGAATTTCAAATAAACCAATTTGTCTTGAATATAATATTACCTTTAGTTTTACATTTCTGTTCTGGATAGACTAGCTAGCCTTACAGGGTAGTGTGTAGATTGTTTTTGCTAGATCCTAATAGAATCTACAAATTTAATGAAATTTCTTTATCAAAATCTTAATGACATCTCTTGCAGAAATAAAAAATCTAAAATTCATATAGAATTTCAAGGGACTCCAAATTGCCAAAACAATTTAAAAAAAGAAAAAAAAGCTAAAGGAATCATACTTCCTGTTTCTTAGTCTTACTGTAAATACTACAAAACTATAGTAATAAAAACTAATATAAAGAAAGACACATAGACCAATGGAACAGAATAAAGAGCATAGAAATAAATATTTGCATATAGAGTCAAGAGACTTTCGACAGGAGGCCAAGAACATTCAATGGGGAAAGAATAATCTCTTCAACAAATAGTGTTGGGAAAACTGGAAATTCACATCCAAAAGAATATAATGCAGGCCCAGATAAGCAACAAGACCAGCCATGGCTGACCTCAGGACCAGCTGCATTGAGTAATGACCCCCTGCCCTGGTGCCAGCCAATCAGTCAGTGGAGACCACAACCCTGATGGGTACACCTGGAAAGCTGCTGAATATTTTATTAATATTTTTCCCTGGGACCTCCCCTAAAAGCTCCACCCTTACAACCCTTAGGATGGAGGACCCCGTTTGCTCTCCCTCCAGGGAGCATGTCCTTGCCTTTTCCATCCCCTTCCCCTCCCCCTCGAACTCCCTGGATATTACCTTTACCATTAGTTTCCTCACTTCCAAGCTTCAAGGGCCCTTCCCTTACCTCTAGAACTTGTTTGCTAAACCCATTTCTTCTAAGAATTACTTTTCCTACCCTTTAATTCACCCAATAAATGTTCTCTTACACACACACACACACACACACACACACACACACACACACACAGGAATAGAATCGGACCCTTACCAATTCCTCATGATTTAGTCTAGGAAGGTTATGTTTCTAAAAAGTTAGCCATTTCTTTTAGATTATTGAATTTGGTGGCTTGTAGTCTTTCATGGAGTTCTAGTATGATCCTTTGTATTTCTTTGATGTCTGTAGTAACTTCTCTTTCATTTCTGATTTTTTTATTTGAGTCTTTTCTCTTCTTTCCTTAGTGAGTCTAGCCAGGGGTTTGTCAATTTTATTAATCTTTTCAAAGTACTTGCTCTTTGTTATGTTATTTTTTTTGTCTAGTCTTTGGGTCTCTATTTTATTCAATTCTACTCAAACTTTCATTATTCTGCTGACTTTAGGCTGTTTTTGCTCTTCTTTTCCTAGTTCTTTAAGATATAATGTTAGAAGGTTTACTCAAGATTTTTCTTGTTTCTTGAGATAGGCCTATAATAATATGAACTTCCCTCGTATTACTGCTTTTGCTGCATTTCAAAAGTTTTAATATATCGCATTGTCATTCTCTTTTGTCTTTATATATCTTTTGATCTCACCTTTTATTTTTTCATGGACCCAGTCATTTCTTAGTAGCATGTTGTTTAATTTCCACATATTTGTGGGTTTTCTACTTCCTTTTGCAGTTGATTTTTAATTTTTTAAAGCATGTGGTCAAAGAATATGCTTGGTATGATTTCAATCCTCTTCAATTTGTTGAGGCCAGTTTTGTGTCCCAACATATATGGTCTATCCTTAAGAATGTTCCCTGTGCACTGGGGAAGAAAATATAACTCAAACAATTTAAAAACATTTATTCGCAAATACATGGGCACCCCTATGTTCATTGCAGCATTATTCATAG
This sequence comes from Myotis daubentonii, assembly GCF_963259705.1. Classification (NCBI taxonomy): domain Eukaryota; kingdom Metazoa; phylum Chordata; class Mammalia; order Chiroptera; family Vespertilionidae; genus Myotis; species Myotis daubentonii. The sequence goes on along the minus strand of NC_081846.1, from coordinate 71,116,804 downwards.
CAACCAAGACATGGCAACAACTGAAGTGCCCTTTGATAAATGATTGGATAAAGAAGATGATATACAGTGGAACACTACTCAGCCATAAGAAAAGATGAAATACTGCCATTTGTGGCAACATGGATGGACCGTGAGAATATTATGCTAACCAAAATAAATCAAACAGAAAAAGTTAAAAACCATAGTATTTCACTCATATGTGGAGTGTAAAACTGAAAGCAACAAATAAAAAAACAAGAAAAACAAACAAAAAACTCATAGACACAGACAACAGTATATGGTTACCAGAGGGAAGAGGGTAAGGAATAGTAAAACTTAAAGGGGGTCAAATATATGGTGACAAAAGATGATTTGACTTTGGGTGGTGGCACAGAATTTAATGTAAAAGTTAAGTATCATAGAAATGTACATTTGAAATCTGTATAGTCTTATTAACCAATGTCACCTCAATAAATCTGTTAAAAAGAAAAAAATAATTGGATACTTACTTTACACCATATAAAAAATTAACTCAAATCAGATTAAAGGACTTACATAAGACTATAAAATCCCTAGAGAAAAACCACACAAAGAAATCTTCATGACATTGGAGTTGGTAATGATTTCTTGAATATGATACTACTAAAAGTGCAGGAAACAAAAAGAGAAAAAATAAATTGGACTACATTAAAATTTGAAATATCAGAGGGAAAAATCAAAGAATGAAAAAGCAATGCATGAAATGGGGAAAACTATTTGCAAATCATATATCTGATAAGGGATTAATATCCTTAGAATATTAAATGAACTTGGACAATGCAACAAAACAAACGACCTTCTTAAAAATGAGCAAAGGACTTGAATCGACATTCTCCAAAGAAGTTATACAAATAGCCAAAAAGCACATCTCTAACCTTAAGGAAATGCAAATCAAAAGAACAATTAAGATAGTTAAAAAGCAGAAAATACCAAGAGGTGAGGATGAGGAGAAAGTAGAACCATCATGCACTGTGCAAAAATGGTTTATAAAACCATTGGCAGTTTCTCAAAAAATTAAAAATAGAATTACCATATAATGTAGCAATTCCACTCCTGGAAGAGATATTTAAGCATCCATGTTCATAGTGGCATTATTCATAATAGGTAAAAGGTGGCAGCAATCCAGTGTCTATCTATGGATGAAGAGATGAACAAACGGTGTTGTATATATACAACAAAATATAATTTAGCCTTAAAAAATAAGTGATTTCTGGCACATGCTCATCATGTATGAACCTTGAGGGTGTTGTGCTAAGTGAAAAAGGACAGTCTCAAAGGACAAATAGTATATCATTACACTCATGTGAGATACTTAGAGTAGCCAAATTCACAGAGACAGAAAGTAGGATTGTGGTTTCCAGGAGCTGGGGGAACAGGGTACGGAGACTTGTTTTTCACAGGCACAGACCTTCCATTTTGCAAAGATTTTGGAGATTAATGGTGGTGATGGTTGCTCAGAAATGTGAATGTAGTTAATGCCACTGAACTGTGCACTTAAAATGGCTAAGATGGTAAATTCTATGTTATGTGTATTTCATACAATTAAAAAGTAAATATGCATAAGATGATATTCACAAATTTTTGACACTGATCCTATTACAAAGTAGACCATGCTTCCCCTCTATTTGGAAATATGACTTGTAATAGATAGAATGTTGTGGAAGTGCTGCTGCTTGAGTTTGAAGGCTAGTTTACAAAAGTTGACAAAGCTTTCTCCAGATTATTATTTTGAGGCATTTACCTTTGGAACTCTGCTGCCCTGCTTCGATAAAGCCCGAGCTATAAGAAAGCAACGATCGGGCCTATGAGTGAGAAATCCGTTGTGATAACACCAGTCTTAGTCACCGTCGGAGTGTAGTCATAGGAGAGACCCTAAGAGAACCGCTTACTTTTGCTCCATCAATCCCCAGAGCCATAAACAATAATGTTAATAAAGTACTGTTGTTGTTTTACATCACTATGTTTGTGATGGTGTATTAGTCAGCAATATGCAACCAAAATAATTGCCCAGAGCCAAAGCTGTGGAATCAGACATATTTCTTTAAATGATCCATAAATTTAGGATAAAAGCACTTCGTAAAATTGGCCTGGGTATAAATGCGATGCATGTAAAGCATCACTTATAGTATATGGAACATAGTAAACCCTCAATATTTTATCATAGTGGTCAACATTGCTGTCACTGTCATACTATAAATGTTGAGAACATCCTCATTAAAGTAGTTGACATGTGCATTTCTGTTAAACTACTTTTTATTAATCAAATGCATACATTTCTAATATCAATCTTTTTAAAAATATATTTTATTTATTTCAGAGAAGAATAGAGAGGGAGAGAGAGATAAAAACATCAATGATGAGAGAGAATCATTGACTGGGTGCCTCCCGCACGGGCCCCACTGGGGATCGAACTCACAACCCAGGCATGTGCCCTTGACTGGAATCGAACCCAGGATCTTTCAGTTTACAGGCTGACACTCTATCCACTGAGTCAAGCCGGCCAGGGCTCCAATATCGATCTTAACTCCCACATTTAGGCTAGATCCCATTCCAGTTGAAGACAAGATATCCAAATAATGTAATTTTTCTGCAATTCACAGAACTTAATTAGTTTTTATTCATTCTGTCTCTGTTTTCTGAAGAATATTTAGACATTTTTGGATGTCTAGATTTTTCCAAGAAAGCAGTGCTTTGCTCTTTGTGGCCAACCAAACTTAATTAGCAAAATCTTATTCCTATTAGCATTAAGCTTTATAATATATTTGGCTCTTCATCCACTTAAAAAAATATTTATTGGCAGGGAGAGGGAATGGTTTTCTCTAGTGCAGTTGCATCATTGTTTGCCTGGAACATTATCAATCTCATATTTGTTGAAGGCTTGTAAACTACAGAGCCACTGAAGTCATTGCCAAGTATATATAGAAACTATCTTTGTAAACAAAATCTCTGAAGATTGAGGATTCTCTTTCAGGATCCAATCCAATGCAATGCGATGCAAATGGATCTACTCCCTTCTTCCTCTTTTGTTAAGATATAAGAGGGTTAGTGCTACTTTCTTTACAAGTGAAGAAAATCGTCCAAAGAGCTCAACTATAAAAAGTGTAATCACCAGCAAATTTTTCTTTAGCAGAATAAGCACTGTTTTTTAGTTTCCTGCTGATGATAAAAGACTAGAATGGAAACACTCTGTTCCTATCTGGTTATGTAAGATATTATGCCTAAAAATTCTATTAAAAATGTCTGGGGGGTTGCAAACATTACATGAGTTTGCATTGTTCTTTATATATCTGAGAGTTCTGTGTCAAGTTTTTAGCACACAAAAAATTCTTTATTATATGATGTCAAATAAGGGACCTCAACTGCATTGCACAATAATTCTCTTTTTGTTTCAATATTAGAATTGAGAGTCTATGCCATAGTAAGAGAACAAAGAAGTTCCACTTACATTTCAGAGGTAATAGCTGCAAACACAAAGACATTGAAAAAAGAAAAATGACTGCAAAGGTAGATTCATCCTAATAGTGTTTATGTAAGTCAGGTGGAACACATGTACCTCTAAGGGCCTTATAAATGCTTTGCAAACATCAGTAAAGTTCAGTAGAAAGTCTGGAAGCCCTGGTTAGTTTGTGACAGTGATAGGTGAATGATAAAGCTCTGTGCTATGCAAGGAACTTTGAGGCAGGAATAAAGTCTCAACCTTTAGAAATCCGTCCTTTGTCGACATCTTTTGCTGTCACTGATGTGCAGGCTAATTTCTTCTCAGGGTATGGCAGCTCCAAGTTTTCACAGCACACCTCATTCACCACTGTCTAATTAACAGCTATTCCTCACTCTTCACATCTTTTCTTACTGTATGTTGGTGTCTATAGCACTGCCGCACATAGTCAGTGACCCCGTAGCAATGATCAAGTAAAGGGCTCCAAAGGCTGGTGTGAAAATCCTGAGGCCAATTAGCTCAGGATCCATCCTTCCCCAACTACACCACAGTAAAGGGTGAAGACTGTTCCCTTCCGCCTTTATTTGATAGTCCTGGTTATGCTGTGCTCTTTTAGGACACACAAACCATGCTTCCCTTTCCGTTCTGCCTTTCAGCTTGAGGATGGGAGAGTAGAGAAAGGGTGAGGGAAAGGCTATGATCAAGAGACACACATGGTAGGAGCTCACTGCTTTCCCAAATCCATCACAATTATAATCTTTAGCATTGCCTTTAAACATTTGGATTGCTGCAATGACTCTATTCAAATAAGTTTTCAGAAGAATGCTTTTAAATAGTTCAACTTACTGTGAAATGATGCAATCTTTTCTGGTCTTTTGTAAAATAATAGATTCTGAAAATATTCCTGAAAGTCCTAAGTGCTAAGAGGACAAACAAAAATGTAATTGATACTGTGTGTAATGTCTTTTTGGTGTTTGGTAGGTTAGTTTTGTGTGGTTTAAATTCATTGCAGGGTTATATTTTTATGTATGTAACCTTTTCATTAATAGACGTTCCTTGTATATTAATGCTTTTAGTATATTTTGTGTATTTTTCAAATAGAGCTACAAAAGTCACTGTTAAAATTCTTATAGTCAAATCTACCTACACAGGCCCAGGTATTTAGGTTTCTGCTTTTATTATAGGGACCCCTAGTCAGAGGTCTGTTTCATTACCTATGTAGGCTTCCAGAAAAATATATTAACTGTACCCAAATGGCACAAGGTCAGGTGTTCATCTTCATTTCTCAAGAGGTCCAATCTTAATTTTACATGAATCTCATAAGACTGGACAGAAAATGTTTTTATCCCCTGTACTAGTCCTCAGAGGAACAGCTTGGAGTTTGCTCTGTTCCTCTATGTAGCCAGTGTTAAAATTGCTCTCACAATGAATAAGATAGGATACAGGCTAACTGCCTGATTGGGAGCATCAGGTATGTCATTTTTCCTTCGTTGTCTACATTCAGCACATAGTCATTAGACTTCTCCAAGCAGCGAGATCAATGTTTTAAGTCTGAGGATTCAGCAATGAAAAGTAATCCCCACTGTTGAGCATTTTATGATCTAATGGAAGTTCCAATAGTTTTGGTTTCTAAGGTCTCGTTGTCTCACCTCTTTTTATTTTTTATTTTTTTTTTAATTAAATATTTATTGTTCAGATTATTACATTTGTTCTTCTTTTTTTCCCCCCCATAACTCCCCTCCTCCCAGTTCCCCCCCCACCCTCCGCCCTCAATCCCCACCCACTGTCCTCATCCATAGGTGCACGATTTTTGTCCAGTCTCTTCCCACATCTCCCACACCCCTTTCCCCCCCAAGAATAGTCAGTCCATTCCCTTTCTATGTCCCTGATTCTATTATAATCAACAGTTCATTCTGTTCATCAGATTATTTATTCACTTGATTCTTAGATTCACTTGTTGATAGATGCATATTTGTTGTTCATAATTTGTATCTTTACCTTTTTCTTCCTCTTCCTCTTCTTAAAGGATACCTTTCAGCATTTCATATAATCCTGGTTTGGTGGTGATGAACTCCTTTAGCTTTTCCTTATCTGTGAAGCTCTTTATCTGACCTTCAATTCTGAATGATAGCTTTGCTGGATAAAGTAATCTTGGTTGTAGGTTCTTGGTATTCATCACTTTGAATATTTCTTGCCACTCCCTTCTGGCCTGCAAAGTTTCTGTTGAGAAATCAGCTGACAGTCGTATGGGTACTCCCTTGTAGGTAACTGACTTTCTTTCTCTTGCTGTTTTTAAGATTCTTTCTTTATCTTTTGCTCTTGGCATTTTAATGATGATGTGTCTTGGTGTGGTCCTCTTTGGATTCCTTTTGTTTGGGGTTCTCCGCGCTTCTTGGACCTGTAAGTCCATTTCTTTCACCAGGTGGGGGAAGTTTTCTGTCATTATTTCTTCAAATAGGTTTTCAATATCTTGGTCTCTCTCATCTTCTGGCACCCCTATAATTCTGATGTTGGTACGCTTGAAGCTGTCCCAGAGGCTCCTTACACTATCCTCGCATTTTTGGATTCTTTTTTCATTTTGCTTTTCCGGTTGGATGTTTTTTGCTTCCTCGCATTTCAAATCATTGACTTGATTCTTGTGCTCCTCTGGTCTGCTGTCGGGAGTCTGTATAATATTCGTTATTTCAGTCCGTGTATGCTTAATTTCTAGTTGGTTCCCCAATATAAGATCGAGGGTCTTATTAGTTTTCGTGTAGATCTCATTAAGTTTATCGGCAGCTTCTAAACAGTTCTTGAGAGACCTTAAAAGTGTGGTTCTGAACTCTATATCTTCCTTTGACAATTTTGTCCTGTTTCTTTGTCTCTGCATTTTGTTATGCTTCCTTGGTGCACCCCCTAGTGGTCTTTGTTCGCAGTCTTATAGTTAAGTCTTGATTGTTGTAGCTAATTCCAGGGAGGGTTTGACCTCCAGGGCAAGTGGCTATGAGAATCAGCTGTGTCAGCAGTGAGAGAACTTCTGTCCTCTAGGGAGGTGCTAATCTAGCCTTTGCCTGAGGCTATCCGGCAAATTCCTCTGTGCAGGGCTTGGGCGGGGCGGGTCGCACAGGATCAACAGGGTGGGCCGGAGAGAGCAGTTATGGCGGCTCTCAGTCCTGTCCCCAGGGGCTCTGCCTCTCTGAGTCCCAGCACCCGCTGCAAAGCTGGGAGAGAAAGCTGCACTCGCTCTGACCGAAGCCAGACAGTCCCACTTCTCCCGTTTGAGTCTGGGTCCCTAAAGACTCGCCCGGATCTGGTGCTCAGAGTCTGCGACTCCCTCCCGATTGAAAACAACAACCGCACCCTCCGCTGCCAGCCCGCTCAGAGCACTCCGCACCTCAGAATTTGACTTCAGCACTGCGCCTCCTCTGAGTGTCCATGTGCGTTTCTCTTTCCTCCTAGTTGTAGGACTTCCACTCAGCCAGCGTTCCTGTGGTTCTGGGTGATGTCCCTTCTGTTTTTTGGTTTCACTTTTGAAGTAGTTGTTCAAAGCAGCAAACTCCGGCGTTAACCTATGCCGCCATCTTGGTTCTCCTCTCTTTTTATTTTTTTAAAGATGTTGTTTACAGGTGCATAAATGTCATATGAATACTAACCTTTAAAATCTACATGAAAACACAGTGTGTACTATAGGCACTTAACGTGCCCTCCTACATTCATCTGCTTTAACCTCATATCCTTTCCTTCTCTCCAAAATCAATCTCTATTAACATTTTAGATATTCACCCAGTCTGTTGTCTATGTATTTACATGCCCATTACTAGGGATAATGTAAAAGTAGAATTTTTAGATCTCAAAATTTTTACTGAGGGCTCAGTCTCAGCTGTTTCAAACAGGGTGCCAAATAAAGTATAAGGCCATTTGCAGAGTGGGGGATTATCTCAAGCTAAATAATTGACTTGTCTTTAAGTAGGCGGCAAGTTATGTTCCTCCTACTTTGCTCAAAACATATCACAAATCTCCATCTAAAGAAATTCTTATTTTCCAATCTCTTTTGTAACTCAATGGAGTGTTATACTCTCTTATTTGAGGGTATATGATAGGCTAATACTGGCAAAATTTGAAGTAAGCATTGCCTATACATTTTAGAATTATTTGTTCTAATTCTTTGAAAACTGCCATAAGAATTTTCATAAGCATTGCATTGAATTTATAGTTTACTTTGGGTAGTATGGCCATTTTAACTATATTAATTCTTTTAATCAATAAGTACAATATAATTTTTGTGTCTTTATTATTTTTATTTATTTATATCTTACTAGAGGCCTGGTGCACGAATTCGTGCATAGGTGGGGTCTGCCCCCGCCCCCCCCCCGCCCCATGGGGATGCAGGAAGTTGGCAGCCAACCCCATCCCCAATTTAGCCAGGGCCAGCTGGAGGGAGGGGTTGACCCCCGACCCCATATCAGGCCAGTTAGCTGGCTGCAATGCATGTCATAGCAATTGGACATTCCAGTTGTTCTGGTCATTTTGGCTTATATATATATATATTAGAGGCCCGGTGCACAAAAACTTGTGCACTTGGCGGGGAGGGAGGGTACCTCAGCCCGGCCTGTGCTCTCTCGCAGTCTGGGACCCCTCAGGAGATAACAACCTTCTGGCTTAGGCCTGCTCCCGGGTGGCAGAGGGCAGGCCCAATCCCTAGGTGCAGCTGCTGGTCGGGCTCAGAGCAGGGCCGATTGGGGAGGTGGGGCACCGCCCCCTGTCATGCACAGAGCAGAGCGGATCAGGAGGTTGCGTTGCCACCCTCAGTCACGCTCAGGGTAGGGCTGATTGGGGGGTTGGGGCACCACCCCCTGTCACACTCAAGGCAGGGTCGATGGGGAGGTTGCGGCGCCACTACCTGTCACGCAGAGAGCAGGGCCCATCAGGGGGGTTGGGGCTCTGTACTCTGTCATGCACAGAGCAGGGCCAATCAGGGTGTTGGGACTCCGTACCCTGTCACCCACAGAGCAGGGCCAATCAGGGGGTTGGGGCGCTGCCCCCTGTCACTCACAGAGAAGGGCCCATCAAGGGGGTTGGGGCTCCGTACCCTGTCACGTACAGAGCAGGGTCGATCAGGGGGTTGGGGAGCTCCCCCCTGTCATGCACAGAGCAGGGCTCATCAGGGGGTTGGGGAGCTCCCCCCTGTCACTCACAGAGTAGAGCCGATAGGGGAGTTGGGGCACCGCCCCCTGTCACACACAGAGCAGGGCGGATCACGGGGTTGGGGCGCCGCACCCTGTCACACTCAGGGCAGGGCCAATGGGGAGGTTATGGCTCTACCCCGTCACACACAGAGCAGGGCCCATGGGGGGGCGGGGTTGGGGCGCCGCACCCTGTCACACAGAGAGCAGGGCAGATCAGGGGGTTGTGGCCCCACCCCCTGTCACACACAGAGCCACAGGGCAATCAGGGGCTTTGGGTGCTACCCCCTGTCACGCTCATCCCGCTGCCGGAAGGCCTCGCGGCTCCGCTGATCCCAGTGCTGGGAGGCATATTACCCTTTTTTTTTTTTTTTTCTCTTTTTTTTTTTTCTCTCTCTTTTTTTTTTTTATTAAATCTTTATTGTTCAGATTATTACATTTGTTCCCTTTTTTTTTCCCCCCATAACTCCCCTCCTCCCAGTTCCCGCCCCACCCTCCGCCCTCACTCCCCACCCACTGTCCTCATCCATAGGTGCACGATTTTTGTCCAGTCTCTTCCCACATCTCCCACACCCCTTTCCCCCCCAAGAATAGTCAGTCCATTCCCTTTCTATGTCCCTGATTCTATTATAATCAACAGTTCATTTTTTTCATCAGATTATTTATTCACTTGATTCTTAGATTCACTTGTTGATAGATGCATATTTGTTGTTCATAATTTGTATCTTTACCTTTTTCTTCCTCTTCCTCTTCTTAAAGGATACCTTTCAGCATTTCATATAATCCTGGTTTGGTGGTGATGAACTCCTTTAGCTTTTCCTTATCTGTGAAGCTCTTTATCTGACCTTCAATTCTGAATGATAGCTTTGCTGGATAAAGTAATCTTGGTTGTAGGTTCTTGGTATTCATCACTTTGAATATTTCTTGCCACTCCCTTCTGGCCTGCAAAGTTTCTGTTGAGAAATCAGCTGACAGTCGTATGGGTATTCCCTTGTAGGTAACTGACTTTCTTTCTCTTGCTGTTTTTAAAATTCTCTCTTTATCTTTTGCTCTTGGCATTTTAATGATGATGTGTCTTGGTGTGGTCCTCTTTGGATTCCTTTTGTTTGGGGTTCTCCGTGCTTCTTGGACCTGTAAGTCCATTTCTTTCACCAGGTGGGGGAAGTTTTCTGTCATTATTTCTTCAAATAGGTTTTCAATATCTTGGTCTCTCTCATCTTCTGGCACCCCTATAATTCTGATGTTGGTACGCTTGAAGCTGTCCCAGAGGCTCCTTACACTATCCTCGCATTTTTGGATTCTTTTTTCATTTTGCTTTTCCGGTTGGATGTTTTTTGCTTCCTCGCATTTCAAATCATTGACTTGATTCTTGCGCTCCTCTGGTCTGCTGTCGGGAGTCTGTATAATATTCGTTATTTCAGTCCGTGTATGCTTAATTTCTAGTTGGTTCCCCAATATAAGATCGAGGGTCTTATTAGTTTTCGTGTAGATCTCATTAAGTTTATCGGCAGCTTCTAAACAGTTCTTGAGAGACCTTAAAAGTGTGGTTCTGAACTCTATTTCTTCCATTGACAATTTTGTCCTGTTTCTTTGTCTCCGCATTTTGTTATGCTTCCTTGGTGCACCCCCTAGTGGTCTTTGTTCGCAGTCTTATAGATAAATCTTGATGTAGCTAATTCCAGGGAGGGTTTGACCTCCAGGCCAAGTGGCTATGAGAATCAGCTGTGTCAGCAGTGAGAGAACTTCTGTCCTCTAGGGAGGTGCTAATCTAGCCTTTGCCTGAGGCTATCCAGCAAATGCCTCTGTGTAGGGCGTGGGCAGGGCGGGTCGCACAGGATCAACAGGGTGGGCTGGAGAGAGCAGTTATGGCGGCTCTCAGTCCTGTCCCCAGGGGCTCTGCCTCTCTGAGTCCCAGCACCCGCTGCAAAGCTGGGAGAGAAAGCTGCACTCGCTCTGACCGAAGCCAGACAGTCCCGCTTCTCCCGTTTGAGTCTGGGTCCCTAAAGACTCGCCCGGATCTGGAGCTCAGAGTCTGCGACTCCCTCCCGATTGAAAACAACAACCGCGCCCTCCGCCGCCAGCCCGCTCCGCGCACTCCGCACCTCAGAATTTGACTTCAGCACTGCGCCTCCTCTGAGTGTCCGTATGCGTTTCTCTTTCCTCCTAGTTGTAGGACTTCCACTCAGCCAGCGTTCCTGTGGTTCTGGGTGATGTCCGTTTCGTGTTTTAGTTTCACTTTTGAAGTAGTTGTTCAAAGCAGCAAACTCCGGCGTTAACCTATGCCGCCATCTTGGTTCTCCCCCATATTACCCTTTTACTATATAGGATAGAGGCCTGTTGCACAGGTGGGGGCTGGCTGGTTTGCCCTGAATGGTGTCCTGGACCAGGGTGGGGGTCCCCACTGGGGTGCCTGGCCAGTCTGGGTGAGGGGCTGATGGCTGTTTTCATGCTGGTGGGTGACTGAAGCTCCCAACTGCTCCTTTTTTTATTTTTTTATCCTGGGCCAGCTTTAGCTCTGAGGCTCCAGCTCTGAGGCTTCAGCTGATGAAAGCAGGTATCTGGTTTGTTTGGGTTCTGTAATCGAAACACTGTTTCAACTCCAGCTCTGAGATCCCGGCTGGCTGAAAGCAGGTTTCTGGGGTTTTGTTTAGCTTCTATATTTGTTACTATGTTTCTTAAACTGCAAGCTCAGAGGCTGGCAAGGCAGGCGGGGAACGTTGGAGTCCTCTGTCACTGAAGCAAGCAAGCCTCATGTTAGTTTTAAGCTGCCTGGCTGCCGGCCGCCATCTTGGCTTGCAGTTAATTTGCATATTGCCCTGATTAGCCAATGGGAAGGGTAGCGGTCGTACGCTAATTACCATGTTTCTCTTTTATTAGATAGGAGATATATATATATATATATATATATATATATATATATATATATATATATATATATATATAGTTTTCATTGTGCATATGTTTCACCTCTTTGGTTAAATTTATTTTTTGATGAGATTGTAAATGGATTGTTTTCTTAATTTATCTTTTTGATAGGTTTTTGCGTTTTGTGTTTTGTGTTTTTTGTTTTTTTGCTGGGATATAGAGACACAATAGCTTTTGCATATTAACATTGTATCCTGTAAATTTATTGAATTCATTTATGAATTCAAACAATTTTTTGGTGAAGTCTTTAGGGTTTTCTATATATATAATATCATGTTTTCTAAAAATAGTAACAGTTCTTTCCTTCTTTACAATTTAAACACCTTTTATTTCTTGTTCTTGCCTAACTACTATTTCTAGGTCTCCTAATATTATCTTGTTAAAAGTGATAAGAAGGAGCATTCTCTTATTTCTAATGTTTAGAGGAAAATATTTCAACTATTCATTGTTGAGTATGATATTAGCTGTAGATTTATCATATTTGACCTTTATTATGTTGAGGTCCATTTACTCTGAACCAATTTTTTGAGAGGTTTTTTTTTTATCATAAATGAGTGGTGAATTTTGTCAAATGCTTTTTTTCTGCATCAATTGAGATGATAATGTAATTTTTATCTTTTGTTTTGTTAATGATGTATATTATGTTAATTGTTTTGTGGACGTTGAACTGACCTTGCATTTCTGGACCAAACCCCACTTTATCATGGCATATGATTCTTTTAATGTAGTATTAAGTTTGGCTTACTAATATTATGTTATGGAAATTTTAATCTATGTTCATCAGAGTTATTGGCCTGTAATTTAATTTTTTGTGGTGATCTGGACTGGTTTTAGTTTAGTATAATAATAGCTACATAAAATTATTTTGAAAGCATTCTCTCTTCAATTTTTTGGAAGAGTTTGAGAAGAATTGGCATTAAATCTTCTTTTAATATCCTATATAATAAAGAGGTAATATGCAAATTGACCTTCACACCCTCACACAAGATGGCCGCTCCCATGTGGTCACAAGATGACCACCGCAAGATGACCAGCCGGGGAGGGCAGTTGGGGGTGATTGGGCCGGCAGGGGAGCAATTAGGCATAGATCAGGCTGGCAGGAGAGTTGTTTGGGAATGATCAGGCTGGCAAGCAGAAGCGGTTAGGGGCAATCACACAGGCAGGCAGGTGAGCAGTTGGGAACCAGCAGTTCTGGATTGTGAGAGGGATGTCCAACTGCCCATTTAGGCTCGATGATGGAGCCTAAACTGGCAGTCAGACATCCCTCAAGAGGTCCCAGGTTGGAGAGGGTGCAGGCTGAGTTGAGGGACAACCCTCCTCCCCCTCCCCCCGCCGCACAAATTTTGTGCACTGGGCCTCTAGTATGGTATAATTCATTGTTGAAGCAATCTTGTCCTGGACTAAATATTGGGCCATCAAAGAAATAAGTTTAAAAAATCAGAAATAGGGACAAATGAAAACAGAAATGTGACATAATAAAATATATGGGATCCAGGAAAGGTTCTAAAGGGAAAGTTCATAGCTATGTAAGTCTACCTCAAGAACAACAACAGCAGAAACCGGTTTGGCTCAGTGGATAGAGCCTCGTCCTGCGGACTGAAAGGTCCCAGGTTTGATTCCGGTCAAGGGCATGTACCTGGGTTGCGGGCACATCCCCAGTGGGAGATGTGCAGGAGGCAGCTGATCGATGTTTCTCTCTCATCGATGTTTCTGACTCTCTATCTCTCTCCCTTTCTCTCTGTAAAAAAAAAAAATCAATAAAGTATATTAAAAAAAAAAGAACAACAACAACAAATATCTTAAACTAACTTTATACCTAAAGAAACTAGAAAAAGAATGAATGAAACTTAAAGTTAATAAAAAATATAAAATAGTAAAGATCAGAGCAGAAATCAATGAAATAGAAACTAAACAGCCAATAGAAAAAAAATCAATAAATGTTAGAGCTATTTCACTGAAAAGATAACAAAATTTAGGAACATTTAGCCAAATTCACCAAGAATAAAAAAGAGAGGGGTTCAAATAAATAAAAACAGAAATGAAAGAGAAGTTATAACTGATATCACAGAAATACAAAGAATCATAATAGATACTATGAACAATTATATAGAACAATGTAGACAACCCAGAAGACATGTATACAGTTTTTGATATTAAATTGACTAATTTATCTTTGACCAAATTTCAGAAAGCCTTCCTTTAAAAGAATTTTAATATCTATTGATTTTTATTTATTTATTTATTTATTTTTTAATATATTTTATTGATTTTTTACAGAGAGGAAGGGAGAGTGATAGAGAGTTAGAAACATCGATAAGAGAGAAACATCGATCAGCTGCCTCCTGCACACCCCCTACTGGGGATGTGCCCACAACCAATGCACATGCCCATGACTGGAATCAAACCTGGGACCCTTCAGTCTGCAGGCCGATGCTCTATCCACTAAGCCAAACCAGTTAGGGCTTTATTGATTTTTAGAGAGAAAGGAAGTGAGAGAGAGAGAGAGAGAGAGAGAGAGAGAGAGAGAGAGAGAGAGAGATTTGATTTGTTGTTCCCCTCATTTATGCACTCATTGGTTGATTCTTATATATGCCCTGACTGGGGATTTGACCCACAACCTTGGCTTATTAGGACTCACTCTAACCAACTGAGCTACCCAGCTAGGGAAGAAGGCAGTCTTTTTTAAGAGACAAGCTAATTACTGTAGTAGGATTAATCTGCACTACCTAGAAGGACCATTTTAGAATTCAGATTAAAAATACATACTTCTCTTCACTTTAGCTCTGTCAAATCTCAGAGCAAGTAGATAACTTTGTCCACCCAGGAAACCTGCCATAGATTGGTGCATGTAAAATTTTCCATATCTGACTATTTTAATGATTGGTACTTCCTATGTTAATGCATAACCACTTTTAGGCTTGGAAATAAGGTCCTTTGTATAAGCCTACTTGATTAAAAATATTCATATACTCCACAGATGTCTTCTGAAAAAAAATGGCAAACAATGGATCCGTTTACACATACAACCAGATAATTATGTATGAACTTTTTAGATGGAAAGGAAAGAAATTAGCCACCATACGGTAAATGCTAATCTGTTGTATGAACTGTGATATTTGTTTTTAGAAATACAGCCTTTTATATTTTTCTTTCAACTCCATGAAAATAATATTAACTCCATTTTTTATTTTTATTTTTTTTAAAATATATTTTATTGATATTTTACAGAGAGGAAGGGAGAGAGATAGAGAGTTAGAAACATCGTTGGGAGAGAAACATCGATCAGCTGACTCTTGCACAGCTCCTACTGGGGATGTGCTCGCAACCAAGGTACATGCCCTTGGCTGGAATTGAACCTGGGACCTTTTGGTCTGCAGGCTGACACTCTATCCACTGAGCCAAACCGGTTAGGGCTTAACTCCATTTTTTAAATAACAAATTTTAGTTTACATATATGTCTGAAAGCATTTTACCAATGGTTATATTTGCCTTACATTCATTCTTAAAATATATCACTCTCAATATATCTGTTTCTAAAAGTCAACTCACATACTCTTTTACCTTGAGATTCTTACCTAATGTATCTTTCACTGGATAATTTGACCTTACAGCCAAAACCTACTACCACTGAAAATTCAAATTTTACCAATTTAGGAAAGCCTGTGAATTTATTTATTTATTTACTTATTTATTTATTTAATTTTTTATTGATTAAGTTATTACATATGTGTCCTTATCCCCACATTACCCCCATCTCCCCCACTCATGGAGAGCCTGTGAATTTAATTCAATAGCATAAATCTGGCTATTTAGCTAGTTGGTTACCTGCAGTATGCCTTAACAAACATTTAAAAAGTAATGTTATAAACTAATGCTATATACAATGACATAATATTAGTATGGTCTGTTCAATGACCTGTATCAAGAGTTGTTTTTTTGTTTTTTAGCATGTTCAAAAAGGTAAGTCTAGAGTTGAGACTTCTGAATTCTTGATCACTACCTTGTCTCCTGTAGTACTCTTAAAGTTTAAACTTTGAGGCCATGATATTCCTAATCATAAGAAGCCAACTCATTCCAAGTATTATCCTTAACATTTGCACATTAAAAGATGATATCTAAATCCAAGTTCAACCAACCAACCAAGCAACCTTGAGAAGTTTTAACTCCAGGGGCTGGATGGAAAGAAGCAACTGAACTACCTTCAGAAAGACTATAGACCGAAGAAAATATACATAACTCCATATCTCTTCACGATGTTTGGTGGAGTAATTGAATTTAGGAATACCAGTGTGTGTGTGTGTGTGTGTGTGTGTGTGTGTGTGTGTGTGTGTCTGTGTTAAGTATATATACATATATATATGTAAAATCTTTATTGTTGAAAGTATTCCATATGTCCCCTTCCCTCCTCTCCCCCGCAGACCTTCACCACCCTAATGTCTGTGTCCATGGGTTATGCATATACGCATACAAGTTTTTTGGCTGATCTCTTCCCACCAACCTACCCAACCCCTTTGAAGGACCATTTCCTATTGTCATGAAAAATAAAACCTTCCTCTCTGCCTCCCTCATTGAATGTTATGGGACTATATGGTAAAAATGCAGATATAAGACCACAGTTACTAGAGATTTTCCACACTAAAGACTGAAAATTAGCTAACTTATGGACTTACAATACTTTCCTCAAATGACCTTTCTCTGGAAGCATAGTAATATTCAATATGCAGTCATGAATTTTTCTCATTATTTATCCCTAGGATTAAAACAAGTCCTGTCTTATGTGATTGTTCTATAAAAATTTGTTGAATAAATGAGTTACTTGAAAACAATAGAAAGGCAGTTTTGTAAATTTCTTATATCCACTACAATGGAAAATTAACATGTAACCCTTATCCATCTCTTCCTTTTCTAACAGAATCTGGAATAAAAATGGTACATTTCCATTTTTTGAGGCCTCTTGTTTACATCTACCAGTTGGTACATATTTCTTCTAAAGGGGGTCTCATAACCTATTTATAGATAAAATTTCTCTAAAGTATGTGAGTTGTGCAGATGCAAGATCTAATAACACATCTGCCTGACATGATCTCACTTCAGACAAACTACTCACTTGTAAATAACTTCAATTTTTTTTTTATTTTTGTAACTGAGGTTACAAAAATTAATTAGAATATAATTAGTCTTGGAGTGTAGAGATTTAGACTCTAGTCCTATACTTATCACCAACTAGACAGCTAATATTAGGCAAATAATTGAACTGGGTTCCAATTCCCTTAAGTGAAAATCAAGAGATTGGTCTCTGAATATCTGAAACTTTGAAATACTATGATTGTGAGAGTATGTGCCTTATATTCAAGAACAAGAATTCTATATTTCCAACGGGTAGTATTTCAATTTTATGTTACATTTCTAGTTTATAGCTACTATAAGAACAAATTTTTGATAAAGAGTATAACATCTACATATAGCATCGTTTCTGAGGAAATACAATTGATTTTATGGCCATTTGCTTTATTATATAAATAGCTTTGGAAATGCAGTTTTGAAAAAGCATAGCTTACATGCAATAGCAAAGTTCCACTGTGTATGAAAAATAATACTTCTGTGAAGTTGTTTGCATTATACACTGTGTGAGACTAAATTATATTTTGACCAACTGACACATGTGCTACTCACACCTGCTTATACAGTCCAACCATAAGCATTGGTTATTGGCAATGATACTTTCTGAAGGTAATACTATATAATAAAAGCTTAATATGCTAAGTGTCTGGTTGTCCAGTCAATCAATCCAAGTGTAATATGCTAATGATATACTAAGGCCTCTCAACCGCCCGCTATGATGTACACTGACCACGAGGGGGCAGACACTCCGACCGGTAGGTTAGCTTGCTGCTGGGGTCCAGCTGATCAGAACTGAGTGAGATGGGCTGGACAGGCCCTGGAGCCCTCCCTTGGCCCCTTCCCTCAGCCGTCTCCACCCCTATCAGCCCCCAATACCCTGATTGGGATGGGCCTGGCTGGCCAACCTCCTGCGGCCCCTCCCCCTGACTGGCTCCACCCCAATGGGCCCCCATTGGGGCAGGCTGGCTGGACCCCACCCATGCACAAATTTGTGCACTGTGCCTCTAGTAAAAATATAAAATGCATCAATCAAATAATCACCTAATTTTAAGTAAATGAGGTCTTCTCTCACTTACAATTAGAGAGACACAACAACTGAGGCAATTTGGCAAAATAACATTTCATTGCATGGCCACTATCATATTATCAGAAGAACTTTTAAGTGGGTAAGATTTTTTTAAAAATTTACCATAAGAAAGGATGGCCTAGATGCTTTGTCTCCTGGTTTTGACAGAAAATGTATAACATTACATTTGTCTAACAAAAGATGAAATAAAGCTGACAAACTGAATCTGACAAAGGCAAATAAAATCTCAGCAGTCATATGCTACCACAACAAAGCAAGCAGTGGGTCTTTCTAATCAGATTCCAGGATATTCTGTCATATTATGAATCTTTAATCTCATGAGGAGGGCATGGTACTTGAAATCTACTTTATCTGAGTAGATGACAGTTTGAAAAAAGGTTGATTGCTATAAAAAGAGGGGAAATTGAATTTTAGCTAACTACTATTGTCTCAATTGATGCATGAAAAATATTTTTTCTACTGAAACAAGTCAGACTAAGGCTTTCACTCTCTTGAAATCAATTGTTTGGTTAATTTTAATTTATGTTTCACAACAGGTTTTTACTTGTTGTGCTTATTTTGATCCTCACAACAGTTAGGTAGGTGAAGTATTAATAACCAAATCAAACAAATGAAGAAATTGAATATGAGAGAGTATATAGATCTTGCCAAATCACAACTTGTTAGTGATAGCACTGAGTTGCTGTATTTGGAAGAGGTGGAATGCGAGTATATTACAAATTCTCATGAAAAAGTCTTCTAAAAATTCTACAGATGTTTTCTTGCTGAAATCTATATGCAGTGGACTTGTATAACTCCACATTAATAAAAAACAATGTTTTCCTTCATTTACATTCTTTTATTCAATTGCTAAACCCTTAAGAATCCCCTGCTATTTATAAGGTCATATTATAAATCCTATAGTTATAAAGATAAAATATTACTAATCAGTCAAGCTTCTAAAATAAATATCTAAATTCATATTATTTATACATATGTTATTTGAATTTATACTTTAAAGAATACATTGAGTTTATTGAAATAAATAGAAAACTAAAATGCAGAGAAGGTAAATTGTCAATTGTCTTTTAACTGTTAAGAATCAGAAATCATAATTTGAACCATCTTTCTTATAATTAAATGCACTTTCTACTATGCAATTTAGTTTCCAGGACTGTTGGTGTTACAGAAATGTATAGAATATGTTGGCTTCAAATATAAACTTCCTTTAAAAAATGTAACGATGAAATATCATTTTTAGCATCCCCACCCCCAGGAAAAATGATGAACCAAGAGAAAGTATTCATTTTCCAAAAAATTAAAAAATATTGTGTTCATCTACATAGGATTTAAAATATTAATTTAATTTGGCCTCGTCAAAGGTGTATTTAAAAAATAAAATTTAATAAATATTATTAATATTTAATAAGTACTATTGCATTTTTAAAGTATCCATTATGTCTAAGAACAGTGGTATTTGTTGAGGAAGAATGCAAAGGTAAAGAAAAATAATAAGAATGTAAACTTTCAATTAAAGAAGTATTCAATTGTGCTCAATTGAATATTGTTTACACAATTCAACAAATCTTAATTATTACTATGTTATGTTTTAAACTCATCAGTAAATGTAAAATTTCTTAGGAGGAACTTTGGCATGCAAAAATTGTTATCATACAATATTACTTATTAGACATTAGTTTTTAGATGGAAGTGGGCGCCCTTATCTTTAACTGTGGGCATAACTTTCTATATTCATAGTGTGAAACTATCTAAAAGTATATATATAAAACCCTAAGCAACTGATCGACCATTCAACCAGTCGACCTTTGACCACTCACTATGATGCTTCCACAGAGGGAGCACAGCTCAGCTGACTGACAGGCGCCAGGTGCCAGGCTCACAGCTGGTGAGAGCAGCTGCAGTGGCATGAGCCTCATCCCTCCGCATAAGCGCTACGGAGCAGTGGCTGCAGGAGCAGCAGGGCTGGGATGAGTGGGAGCTGTGCAGCGGGCAGAGGCTCGGACTCCTCCCCAGCTGCTTGCCGCTTCACACACTACTACATCCCTCAGGGGATGTCAGACTGCTGGTTTCAGCCTGGCCTGCGGGGATCGGGCCAAAACCGGCAGTCCGACATCCTCTGAAGGGTCCTGGATTGCAAGAGGGTGCAGGCCAGACTGAGGGACCCCACTGGTGCACCAGGCCTCTAGTTCAACCATAAAAGTAACGGGTATTGGTGCATGCAAATACTTGGATACATCTCAAAGGAACATGCCAAGTGAAAAAAATACAACTGAACTCAAAGATTGTATGCTACATAATTTCATTTATAAAATAAGATTATAGTAATGAGGACAGATAAATTGTTTTAGAGGTTAGGATTGGAAGAAGGTGTAACTATCAAGGGGTAACAAAATGAAGTGTCTATGTAATACCAAATATGATGATAATTACTCGAAGCTGTACATGCAATATAATTTATACAATATACAATTCCTTCCCCCCAAAGAATACATAAGCTGGGGAAGTTTGAATACCATCTGTACTTGAGTTACCAGGACTGTATCATTGTCAATTCTCTGGTTTTGACATTGTACTATCTATATTTATAAAGAGCCAGGCGTCATTGCATCCAAACAGACAACCGCACAGACGAATGAACAGGCTGAGTGGGGCGACAAGGCCAGCAGGGGGTTAGTGAGGGATGACCAAACGACTGAACAGCAGGCTGTGTGGGGCAACCAGGCCGGCAGGGTGGGCAGAGAGGGGTAATCAGGCTGGCAGAGGGGGGCAGTTGGGGGCAACCAGGCCAGCAGAGGGGGGCAGAGAGGGGTAACCAGGCTGGCAGAGGGGGGCAGTTGGGGGCAACCAGGCCAGCAGAGGGGGGCAGAGGGGCAACCAGGCTGGAAAAGGGGGCCAGTGAGGGGTGACCAGGCTGGCAGGGGGGCAGTTGGGGGCAAAGATGCCAGCAGGGGGGGCAGATTGGAGCAACCAGGCCTGCGGGGGGGCAGTAAGGGGTGACTAGGTTGGCAGGGGGGAGGCAGTTGGGGGTGACCAGGCCAGCAGGCAGAGGTGGTTAGGGGTGATCAGGCTGGCAGGGGGGGCAGTGGGGGTGATTAGGCAGGCAGGTAGGTGAACAGTTAGGAGCCAGCGGTCCCAGATTGTGAGAGGGATGTCCAACTGCCAGTTTAGGCCTGATCTTCAGGAGAGGGTGCAGGCTGGGCTGAGGGGACCCCCCCCCTTGCACGAATTTCATGCACTGGTCCTCTAGTTGTTATATAAGATATCATCTGGTCGAAATCAGTTTGGCTCATTGGATAGAGTGTCGACCTGTGGACTGAAGGGTCCCAGGTTCAATTCCGATCAAGGGCATGTACCTTGGTTGCGGGCACATCCCCAGTAGTAGGTGTGCAGCAAGTGGCTGATCAATGTTTCTCTCTCATTGATATTTCTAACTCTCTCTCCCTCTCCCTTCCTCTCTGTAGAAAATGAATAAAAAATATATTTAAAAAAAGATATAATCTGCATAAAGTAGACATAGAAATTCTCTTTTTTTGGAACACTTTATGAGTATTAAAATATTTTAAATAAATATTTATATTTAAAAGAATGATAAAGGGTGAAATGTCTTTATAGTACTTATACTGAAAAGGATTTTGATAAAAAACCAACATTCATTCTTGATTTTAATAAAATAATAATGTAAAATTTACACACACACACACACACACACACACACACACACACACACACACACCTCAGTCCTAAAACGCACATTTGCTAAATGAAGAAACATGTGACTAAATAAAAGTCATCCCTCTAGTCATTATAAGAATGAGGACTAACTCCATTATAATATACCATTTATTGAATACATTATTCAATGCAACCAAAAAAGAGAAAACAATTTAGAGGCATAAAACCTGCAATGAAAATTACTTTCATTTGCCAAAAATTTGACAGCTTAACTTGATAATCTCAGAAAATAAATGCCAAAACTAACACAAGGACAAAATAAATAGTTAAAGATCTAAAAATTAACATGTAAAAATCAGTAGTTTTCATATGTACAAATAATGGCCCATTAGAAGATGGAATGAAAATAAAATACTCAGTCATAATAGGGAATAAAGATTAAATACTTGTGAATAAGCTTAGTAAGATATTAGAGAAATCTAAAAGAGGAAATATTTGAAAGTACTCAAAAAGACACAAAAATACATTTAAGTAATATATATGTTTTTAGATATTGTTGACAGAACCCTATAAAATATCAATTATCCCCAAGTTAATATAAAAATCCAATAAAAAGACTGATATTTGAAAATAATAAATGAAATTAAAAAATATATATAAAATGAAGGAAGGCTCCGGCCAGCAGCCAGAAGGCCCTGATGGGTCCTGATCGCTGGCCAGGCCTAGGGACCCTCCTTGTGCAATCAATACAATTTAATGCAAATCACAAATGTATATGTAAATAAGTTTGTCATGTGACCATACAAAAGAAATATATTTTGTTATCCCTACATTCAATGACTTAAAATATTATTTTCACTCTTGACCTTTTTGTTTTAATCCTCTCAAGGGAGAAGGAACTTGCTTTTAATGTGCAACTTCTATATGATAGATACTGGTGTAGATTATTTATATGCATATTTAAATTAATATTGATAAAGATGCAAGATATATTATGCATTATATATATGGCCGCACAATATTAGTGAATTTGTTGATGGTTAGATACTAAGAAGGCAGATCACTGGACTGTGAACTGAGGCTTCAAAGTATGTGGTTTCCTTTTGTTTTGGCTTTTCCCCCTTAAATATGAGCATTGCGATCTCCTTGTTTACATAATTGAATGTTAACTATTGCTGGAAATTCAGGCCATCTGTATTGACAAGGCTGAACTGTTTGCTTCAGGAAATTACTATAATCCAATTTATCTGGACAAAGTGTTTGCTTCTGGGGAAAAATTTCTCCTATCAGGACAATATGTTGCTCATCTCATCAAACAACTCACTTTCAAATGCCAATTTACTTGTTAGGGCTCACTTCAAGCCTCCTGATGCTGTGTACTACAACATGGAACAGTTAGATCACAGATTTTCCCCATCTGAGTTAGCTCAATGCCCATAAAGATCCATCTAAACCAGTGGTTCTCAACCTTGGCTGCACGTTAGAATCACCTGAGAATCTTTTTAAAATCCTGATTTCTGGGCCTCATCCTCCGGGAATTCTGTTTCTTTGTTACTAATGTTGTGGCCTCACCCCAGAACAAAGAAACAGAATTTCCGGAGGATGAGGCCCAGAAATCAGGATTTTAAAAAGATTCCCAGGTGATTCTACTGTGCAGCCAAGGTTGAGAACCACTGATCTAAACCATTCTAGCCCAGAACCCCAACCCCTATAAATATTACCCACTTACTGCCCCATCCTGAACAACTGCTTGTACTCTCAATGTAATGTTCTCCCTTGCTGTTGTAGACAGTTTTTATGGGACAAACTTTGGCTTAGTTCTTCTATTTAAAATATATGATAATTTTTCATTTTTTTTTCTATCCACTGGGTGGCTGAGTCTGCAATTGCAGACAGCCAACCATGAGAGTGAGCCTGAGCCATAGAGTGCACCAGCAACATATTTTATCAGCTATTGCCATCCTTTCATGATTTTTTTCTCACTTTAAGACTGAATCTCCTCCAGCTAATATTCTAGATTTTTTAAAGAATATATTTACATCTAAACTCTAATTTCTATTTTTCCAAACTCTAGCTAAGTTTACCGAAGATAATTTAAAAGTACAGTAGCCATTTTGGGAAATTTTCAACATAAATAAAATGGTTCATTAGACTAGAGGGATTTAAAAATAAAACAGGAGCAAAGTTTCATCTAGTAATCGCCACTTTTTTTTTGATCGGTATAAGGAAGCTTCAAAAATAATTTTAGATTACAACTGATAATTGAACAATAAAGGAATAAGCATTGCTAAGGGAGTCGCTTAAAATAGAGTCAGGAGGCTATTAGGGAAGTGCAGCCTGTGCACATCTCGGGTCTCAGTTCTCAGAGCTGCTGTTAAGTTGCTAACCTGCTGCTACACTCAACTCAAGGCTGATTCCTAAACATGGACACATGCAGACTTTACTGCCTCCCTGTAGTGTTCACCTCCCTTGCTCGCAAAGTGGAACTAACCAACCCCTGTTAACCTAGCAGCAATCCTTCATTTGCAGGGAAGAATTCCACTTTCTTTGGTGTTTGCCTCGACAAGCCCTGCCTTTCTGTGTTCTCTTCAGAGCACAGTTTGCTTCGCTACCTGAATCTGCATCTCTCAGATTCAAATCATTTAAGATCCCAGACAAATTTTAAATTGTTTTACAGCCTCAACTCATTTTTGGTTGACACAATGTCACATCCTTAAAATTTTCCTTGAACCAAAGAAGTTAAATGCGTGAAACTTTAAAACTTTATTTTATTCAATTCTTCCACATTCTTACTTGAAACTGACAATCTTCACTCAACTATTGTTTTTCTCTCATAACATGCTCTCTCTCACACACTGTGCCCACACTCCTCATGCTGACCTACTTCCTTTTATGTTTGGCTGGTTAGAAACTCACATGAAAAATTGTCTTGTAGAGTTAATGCCAGTTCAGAAGGGAACAATCATAGTAAGATTGACTTTAAACCCTGGTCTCTCTCTGAGCGGAGACTCATTGCTAAGATGTCTAAGGCTAGATAAGATAGAAAGAAATTTACAAATCGGTGTAGAATAAATCTAGATTTATATAATCAAGAATTTTCAGCTCGGTATCAACTGGTTTATGTGTTATTAGGGACATCATATATAAAACTTTATATGGGCAGGGAATAATGAAGGTGACTTAAGAGACCCAGATTTGTTTAATTATTCTGCACAGGAACATCCTATGGTTTAAGCATCATTTGTAAGAAAAATGAGTTAGTTGATAATATTTACGTGGGTTTGTTTCTGGTCCCTGTTCCATTGATCTATGTGTTTATACTTAGACACATATACAACACTGCCTCTATTACTATATATTTATAGTAAAAAATAGACTTTTAAGCCTAACGTTTCCTTAGCTTAAAACCCTAAGAGCTTAATTTATTGCAGCTTCCCCACACAATGCTTGCTTATTTAATTTTTCCGTGCCTGATTTCCTCATATGAAAATCAGTTGTTAAGATTAACTTGAGTTCCCAAGATGTATTGAGTAGAGTGGAACCAAGACAAACCATCCTTCACTTCAGAAGATGAGCGGGAACATATTGAAAGCATTTGCAAGCTATGGTAGGACCATATGGTTGGGGGAAGAATAGAGAAGGAAAGTAACTATTGTGGGGTATTGCGAACATGGAGGTAGGTGTAATTGAATGTATGCAATATGGAAAAGAAGAGGAATAATATGGTGGTAATATATTTTACTCCTCTGACGTCCTCTCTCTTCCAAGATTAATCTATTGATATCAAACCAAAGCAGTTCATAGTACAGATGAACATAAGACACAGGACGCAGCAAATTTTTAAAGTAACATATTAACCAGAGTTATTTTTTATGTAAAAAAAGACCCATGACATAGAAAAGCTGTCTAAGTTTTTAAGTGGTGCTTTTTTTCTACAAATATAGCAACCAGATTGCAGAGCTGAAGTCCGTCTGTTCCACAGATAAATGTCCCTTTACAGAGATTCGTCTCCCAGATGGCCATTCTCTCTGTATCACCTACTCCCCCCCAAGAAATAATACTAGCTGCTGATTTTTTTCTGTAACCTGAATATATTTAGCTGTCTTTAGCTGTACTTCACACCAAGAGTGAAACTCTGAGTCAAGCTAGAACAGTCTCATCTTAATTGATTTTGCATGAGTCGTTCCTATTTTTTTTTAATTAATCTTAAGGCAATTTGGAAATACTTTTGCAAACATTTCACTCTTCTGATAAAGAATATTTGAATATATTTATAAATGACCTGTCCATTTTTATTTTCTTTCAATCCTATTTTTCTAAATTGACAGAGCTTGAGTTTGAGCACAGACTCTCTTTCTGCTGAGTTAATATATTCAATTTTGACCAATTTAATCCTAGGACAGTCTTTTCCTCAATTGTGTAATTCTTTTAAGACACTGTATTTTAGGATTCTTGAAATTTTAAATCAATGTATGCCTGATAGCTACTGGATATATAGACCCTTCTTTGTGTTAATTTTTATTGAATTTATTGGGGTGACATTGGTTAATAAAATTATATATTTTCAAGTGTCCAATTCTATAATATATCATCTGTATATTGTATTGTGTGCTCACCACCCAAAGTCAAGTCTCATTCTAGCATCATTTATCCTCCATTCACCCTCTTCTACCTCTCCCCATTGTTCTTTTGCTCTGGTAATCACCATATTGTTATCTGTGTTTATGAATTGTTCTTGGTTTTTGTTTGTTTGTTCATTTTTGCTTAATCCCTTCACCTTATAGAGCCTTCTTCACTACTGGGTCCTAAGTGTGCTGTATGTGTATGCATTTGCTAAGTTGCTTGTGTTGTGGGAAACAGAGTACCTATCTAATCTCACTGATTTTAGAACTCTGCAGACATCACAAAATCGGCAAATTAAAAAATATCACAGGGCTTTAAAACTCTAGTAGCATACAGTTTGTAGTTCTGACAGAGTGTCCCATTACTGTTAGAATTTTAAAAGTTGTAAAAGATACAGCCTACCTGAAACATATAATTAGATCAAGAGAACTTTTTTTTTAATGTTCTCTCTCTCTGTAAGAAGTTTTCCACTTCTCTGTTTTACTTTCCTTCTTTCATTCCTTTCTTTTTTCCTTCTCCCTCCCCCTTTTCCTTTTTTCCATGTATCTTTCTCCATAAAAAAGAAACTACACAAAGCACATTTGTAGTTCTAAAAGACATGTTACTGGTTCCTCCTTTAGAAGTACATTGGGATGTCACTGTTCTGTTCTAATGGCCTATTCACAGATTCAAAACTATAAATTGAGCCAGAGATAAACTTAAAGAGTAAATGCAATACATAGGACAAATGTATGAACACACACACACACACACACACACACACAGAAATATTGAATAGGACATTCCAACATTGTTTTTAAGATAATTATAACCAAAATCAAGATATTTGCAATCTCTATCTACCTACCTACTTTAATGCTAAAGTTAACTTGCTAAAGCTTTCTAAAATAGTCACTCTGTCATATTTTGGTTCCACAAATGGAAACCACAGTTGATCATTACACTGCCTACTGGAAAAGGATGCTCTATAATTGGACTAAACAGCACTAAAAGCCTCTTCCTGCTTTGTCATCTCAATGGCTATATAATTTTTGTACAATAACAACGTACCTTTATTTCATAAAACTGATACATTTTTTCTGGAATGTTGGACCTGTGTTTATCAATAAGGCATATCATGTCTTTGAGGAATAAGTTACCACAATACCTGTAAAGCAATGTATAAAACAAAAGTGAATTCCCGCTCTAACCAGGGATCAGAATTCCACAATTACTTCTACAGGCAAGTTAAAGCCAGGCCTTCATAATTTGTTTTGATCCTAAGCCCATTTAGGGAATTTTTCTAAGATTAAGAATACACATTAAATTATATTATTGCATAATGTAATTTAGCACTGCAGTCTTCTGCTTTGTCTTACCATTTTCCCTCAAGCCCCAGTGAAAATTTTAGCATCTTTGTCCTGATCTTAAATTCTCAAAAGAAATTTAAGCAGCTCAACTAGAGGTTAATGGGTTCATTCAGCTGATGTAGAGTAGAGCACCTGAAGTGAAGTGGCTTCTTACTGAAGCAGAGCCAGGGGTTGATAGGAAAGGGAACAGTTGAGTAGCTGGTCTCCTGGGTTTTCATTTAGGCGGCAAATTTTGGCTTTAAATGATACTCTTATTTGGAGGGTTATTGACTTTTGTTCGGGGTTACAATAACCATCAATACAATATTTTCCCAGGATCATTTTTGCATTCCCAGGATTATTAAACCTTGTGGTTTACGGTATCTGAGACAGGGAAGCGAGATAGCAGAAAGAAAAAGAAAGTGTGTGTGTGTGTGTGTGTGTGTGTGTGTGTGTGTGTGGTGTTGGGGGGTGGGGTATCAAAAGCTAGAAGGCAAGAAGGATAAGGTGATGCTCTATCATATTGTTTAGTCCCTTTATACCTTGTATTTTGACCCTATGCTGCAATGCTGATGGTCAAAGACTTCCCTGGCATACTCCTTAAAATTAAATCATACTTTAAGTACATTGGCTAGTTTATTGATTGTGTGCCTTTAAATTGATAAGGAGGAAGTGACCAATGAAGACACCGCCTGAGAACTTCACACTTTTCCTACCAGTTTTAAGTGTATTCATTTGGCCAGAAAGGATTATTATCCTGGAGAATCGCTTTGTATGTCAATCTCACATATTAGAAACAAGTACAGATTTCAAATTTACAAACAAGACTTTACCCTTTATAAAAACTGCACTAAAGAAAGAAAAGAGAGGAGCACTCAGAGGGAGGCAGAGAAACTTTTTTCCTCCACGAGGAAGGTAAACAAAGAAAGCTTCCAAGAATCAATTTGTAGTTTGCCAGAACGGAGGGTCCTCATGACCTTTAACTAAAAAAGGGGAGGCTTCATGAGCCTCAGACAGAAGAAAGAAGTCCTGTGAACTTAGCAGGGAAGGATGTATTGGATAACATACAAGTTAACCCACTTTAAAATGCCTCTTTTAAAACAAGTGTTACTATCTAGTTAAAATTGGTCATAATAGTTATCCTGCTAAATATTAAGAATCACCAGGTTTTGGTATTTTGTCTTTCTCAAATAATGACAGGTAACATTCTGTATTTATAGAGGGAACGACATATCACCTCATTGATAGTATTTACCTCTTGATGTATGTATATTTTGTTTTTTATTTTATTTTATTTTTTTGCTTTTGATCACTCTCCACTAAAATGTGAGTGGTAGAAATCAGAGTTTTTATCTATTTCTTTTACTGCTGTATTCCTAAAACACATTGTAGAAATTCAATAAATACATTTTAAATTAATAAATAACAATCATAATATCTTGATCATGCTACATGTATCAAATCCAATAGTAATTTCAAGGAAAACAAAACCATACATTGGTATTTTCTTGTCTATGAAAATTTGTAGGTGACTCAAATGAGATTACAAATTGTATTTTCAGGATGGATCATTTCAGAGGAAAGAGACTGATTGTGTTGGGACCTCAAAATGCCTCAGAGTGCCCCGTGTATTCTCAAAGTATATCAGAAGTCTGCTGCATGATCGGAGCCCGGTGTGGGGTATTGGGAATACAAAATTCTAAGTTAGTATCTATTTCAAACATTGGTGCCAAAATTGCCTCAAAGGGATTAAAGGAATCTGTGAAAAGAGGACAATAGGTGAGTTATCATATTTTATCATCTGCAAGCCAACATATTGAAAACAATAGACATAGATACTACAAATGACTTCAAATAGACGGTAGAAAAAAAAGGCTATCAAAATTCTTCTGTGCACACTTAGACAGAAAGCAATCTCTGGTGTTTCTTTCTCTTCTTATAAGTGCACCAGTCCTGTTGGATTAAGGACTCACGCTTATGATTTAACTTTTATTACGTCTTTATAAATCCTAACTCTAAATTCAGTCACATTCAGAGGTAGGGCTTAATTAAGCATATGAATTTTGAGAAGACACAAGTTAGTCCATAACATTTTTCATGGTGAAAACAGAAGAGTTACATAACTGTTTGTCTACTTCTGCTCTGACTTAGCTCTCAGTATCCAGGCAGGGGACTGAGAAAGTAGCCTCTTTAGTTTGGGCACTGTAAATATTCTGACATGAGGCGTCTCTGCAATTTAAGACCCAACAGAGTCACTTTACAACAAACCTCACCACAGGCATGAATAGAACACATTCTTGTTTAATGCAACCTTCATTAACAGACTTTTAAGGAAAATCTGGTTTCAGTTTATGAGCCATATAAACGTTCCCTATTAAAAAAATAAAAAAGCATGCTCCATTTCCTGGTTATTATTAAGAAAATGGCTACCAAGGGATGTCCAGGAAGATTAGAGAGAATATTAGGTTATGCTGCAGAAACAAAGAGATCTTGAATCTCTGTGGCTTAATAAAGCAAAGATGTATTTCTCTCTCAAAATCTTATGTGAATTAGGCATCAATGTAATTTAAATACTCATCCGGTAACCCAAGAATTGTGATGCCTTCTATATGTTGATGCCTCCATTAATAAGGCATTAAGGAGTTGCTGGGGCAAGGGAACAGAGAAATGTGGAAGACTCATTATTCTCAAGTACCTGAGACCAGATACCTCACTTCTTCTCACAAGCCACTACATAAAACTCATCCAGATTCTCACTTTAACTATATTGGAGGGTAGAATATATATGGAAGCATACATATATATATTTGGGACACTATAATCTGTGCCATGCTGGGTTCCTTATAAAGGCAAATGCCACACTATCTATATCTAATTTTTTTTATTCATTAGATTCCACATATAAGTGATATCAAATGGTATTTGTCTTCCTCTGCCTGGCTTATTTCTCTTAGTATTATAATCCCCAGGTCTATCCTGGCTATCATAAAAGGTAAGAGTTCCTTCCTTTTTACTATTCCATAGTGTAAATGTACCACAGCTTTTCTACCCATTCTTCTACAGATGAGCACTTGGGCTGTTTCCAGATCTTGGCTATTGTAAAGAAGGCTGCTATACTTTAATTTTTGGTTATGCATTCAACAAAAGTTATTATTCCCTAATAGTGAACTTTCTGGTTGGTGTTTCAGAATTCTTAGGATATATTCCCAGAAGTGAGACTATTGGGTCAAAGACAGTTCCATTTTTATTTTTTTGAGGAAACTCCAAGTTATTTTCCAACAGTGCATTAGGGTTCCCTTTTCTCCACATCCTCTCCAGCACTTGTTGTTTGTTGATTTATTGATGGGAGCCATTATGGCAGCTGTGAGGTGATATTTCATTATGGTTTTAATTTGCAAGTCTCTGATGATTAGTGATGTTGAGCAGTTTTTCAGATGTCTTTTGGCCATCTGTATGTCCTCTTTGGAGAAGTGTCTATTCATAACCTTGGTCCATTTTTAAATTGGATTGCTTGTCTCCCTGGTGTTGAGTTGTATAAGTTATTCATTTTTTTTTTGGAAATTAACCCTTTATCAGATACATCATTGGTGAACATGTTCTCCCATGCAGTGGGTTCCCTTTTCGTTTTGTTGATACCATATGATCTTACTCATATGTAGAATCAAAAGAACAAAATAAACTGATGAACAAAATGGGACCAGGATCATGGATACATGGTGCAGACTGACAAATGCCAGAGAGAAGATGGGTGTGGTGGACACGATGAAGGAAGGAGAAGAGAATAGCTAAGAAACATGTATGCACAGTCCATAGACTCAGACAACAATGTGGTGAGGACCAGTGGGAGGGGAGGCAGAGACCTGGGTGGAGGGGGGCAAAGGGAGGGAATAGGGGGCATCTATAATAAGGTCAACGATACAAATAAAATGGAATTTTAAAAAGAGTCATTATCAATAAATTATTAATATAGTAGGATTTGTAGAGTTTCCTAAGTTATTTGAATCAAGACTTGCTAAAGAAATAAATGTCACAAAATACATTTGATAAGATGTTGTTTTCACTTAATCTTTGGTTGTTATCCACAAAACAAAAGTTATTATTTTCTAACAGTGATAGAGTTGAACTAAGATGAATTCCAGTGCTGTAATTGAAGTCACAGAACCCATATAAACCTTATAAAGTTTATCTAAATATACTTGTTAGCTCTAAAGTGATAAGAGCTGAAAGGATGGCTAGGAGGCTAGGGTAACAGATACAGAGTTTCATGTCAGGTATCTTTATATCTATTGTATTACAAAAGTGGAGAAAACCTTATGATGAAAAACTGGGATAGAGTGATATAAGCAAAGGAAGGAGGGTTTTTTGTTGTTGGTTTGGTTTAATTTGCTTTTTGTGTTTATAATGTATTAGAAATTTTCTAAAATCTTTTTAGAAGATGGGGAGCTTTTATTAAATGATTCGATTTTATTATTTGTCCAATTTCCTTTGAGAAATTCTTTGTATATTGTAGTGATATAGCATGGATTCAGTCCAAGTTTGTTTTTACCTTCATAGAGAGAAATTACAACTAAATTACTACTTAAAAAACTTCCTCTTTATCACTTTTTAAAAGATTGGTTTCCAAACATTAGTGAGCTTTAGAATTCCTAACATCTTGATCGAATATAAATTGCTGAACTAAACCCTAGAGTTTCCTATTCAATTGGTCTGGGTAGGCCTGAGAATTTGCATTGGCAACAAGTTACCAGTTGATGCTGGTACTGCTGACCTGGGGACCACACTGCTCCAATTATATGGCATTCAACTCTAAATCAGCTGGTTCTTGTATATGGCACATTCGTTCAAGAAAGAAACTATCTGTTATTTCTTCTGTTAATCTCTGCACTAAGCATGCATGCTGAAACATGATAGATTTGAATACATTTTTAATGAATGAATAAAGTATCTATTCTAAACCTTCATATCATCATATTAAAAATATATATGGTTAACCCTAAAATTGATTTCAAGTCTTTAAAATAATAGATGAGAAAACAAGGCTCTTACTTTACTGTTGTTTATTCATCAGGTTAGACTAAGTTCACCCCATACTTTATGACTTTTCATGAACTGAAGGTGAACCATCTGCATCTTCATCAGGCTAATTATCAACTGTAAGTTATTAAGATCAACACTTGTATGAGGGAAAGGAAGGAAGCAGTAATGAATAGAGGGAGGAGTTGGTGGTGATGCAATCTTTTTTTTTAAAAAAAATGTATTTTATTGATTCTTTACAGAGAGGAAGGGAGAGGGATAGAGAGTTAGAAACATCCATGAGAGAGAAACATCGATCAGCTGCCTCCTGCACACCCCCCACTGGGGATGTGCTCACAACTAAGGTACATGCCTTTAACTGGAATTGAACCTGGGACCTTTAAGTCCGCAGGCTGGTGTTCTATATATTGAACCAAACCAGTTAGGGCAATGCTATCTTAATATAGGTCTTAGTCAGACTCACAAGGAGCCTTGAAATCTGGATAGTTTTTCAGAGTTTTATCATGCTGCATAAAGGGACTTGAGTCTCATATCAAGCAGTCATTTAATTTAGGCTGCCCCGGAGACGGGCCAGATGGCCTTGGGCAAGGCAGCTCTCCTTAGCCAGGTGTAATTTCCAGAGAGCTTAGAATAAGTATGTATAAGTAAATAAATAAATAATAAATAAAATATCTAGTATTTATTACATCAAATTAGTTATCTTTTAATAAAAATTTAAAATATGAAATGAGTAGTTAAAATTTAGTTATATAGCCCATAACTGTTTCTTGACTACATTTTAAGCAATTCTAGGAAAGAAAACATGACTTCTATCCATTGCCACTGTCTTTATAAGACATATTACTATTAATTGGTTACATAAATATTAAAAATTAAAATCTTGTATCCTTTTTCAATGACACAATGAACATTAATAATCCAATTTTGATTTTTAAAGCTATTAAAGTTGCATGCACATAGTTAAATGTGAAATATCCTTTCACTTGTTATATATCATACTAGAGACCCAGTGCATGAAGTTCATGCACTTGAGGGGGGTGGGCCTTCAGCCTGGCCTGCGCCCTCTCACAGTCCAGGAGCCCTCAGGGACCATCCAACTGATGGCTTAGGCCTGCTCCTTGCTCAGTCCCGATTGGCTGGACCCCAGCAGCAAGCTAATCTACCAGTTGAAGCATCTACCGCCTCATGGTCAGTGCATGTCATAGCAACTGAACGACCGGTCGACTCTCTGCCCCCTGGTAGTCAGTTCACATCATAGCAAGTGGTTGAGCAGCCTTAGCATATCATTAACACATTACACTTTGATTGGTTGAACAGCAGACGATGACCAGACACTTAGCATATTAGGCTTTTATTATATAGGACTTGAGGCCTGATGCACAAAATTCGTGCAAGGACCTTAGCCCTGGCCCCCATCTGCTGCTGCAGCCGGGGCCTCTGCCGCCTCTGCTGTGGCCCCCACCCACTTCGGCTTTGTCCGGAAGGAAGGACATCTGGAAGGATAACTGGTCTAATTAACATATTATGCTTTTATTATTATGGACTAGAGGCCCAGTGCACAAAATTCGTGCACTGGGGGGTGGGGGGTTCCCTCAGCCCAGCCTGCCCCTCTCACAGTCCGGAGCCCTCAGTGGATGTCCTACTGACGGCCACAGTCTGGTAGTAGAGGCTCAAGCAGGAGTCCCGTGTGTGTGTGTGTGTGTGTGTGTGTGTGTGTGTGTGTGTGTGTGTGTGTCCCCGCTGGGGGCCTGCCCCCAGCTGTGTAGGAGTCTCAGAGCAGTCGCTCTGTGTATGTGTCTGCTGGAGACCTGCCCCCAGCCACACTGTGGAGGCTTGGAGCAGGCGCCCCTCTGTGTTGATCTCTCAGGCTCCTGGCCTCCACTGCGTGTTGTTCTCTCCCTTGAGCTGTGGCCAGGGTGGGGTGCTGCCTGCAGGCTCCTCTTTCCTTTTCTGGGATCGCCATGACGACCCAGGAGCAGGCCAACTTGGTTGCTGCCTGCATGCCGTACTTTCCTGCTCTGGGATCGCCATGGCGACCCAAGAGCAGGCCTACCTGGGTGCTGCCTACAGGTCGCACTTTCCCTCTCACAGATCGCTGGATCGCCAAGGTGACCCGGGGGCAGGCCCTGTTGGGTGCTGTCTGCGGGCAGCATTTTCCTGCTCTCTGATCACCATGGGGTTCCAGCTGGCGGTGGCGGGGCTTAGCGGGGCTTAGGTGTCACACGGGGGTCCCAGCTGGGGGCGGGGCTTAGGTGGCGCCATCTTTGTTGGTGGTTAATTTGCATATCACACTAATTAGCCAATGGGAGGCGTAGGGAAGGTACAATCAATTACCATCTTTGTCTATTATTAGGTAGGATTGTCTGCCAAATTAGTAATTGTTTTTTTGAGGTTTTTTTTTGCTCTCTGGATGGCCACTGGTGTTAAACAGGAAGTGCCATGTAGACCCTGAGGAAATAAGTTATGTTGGGAACAATATGATGGCTCATACCAAAAGTGGACTGAAACTTCTCTAGCTTAGTCACTTTAGCAGAAGCACAGGAACAATGGATCATGTAGGAAATGAGAGCTTTAGAGTTAAGAAGCCACACTAGTCATTTTTAGTATGATCACAAAGAGAAAGGGGAATGTTGGGCATTATATCATTACAATTTGGCAGGCAGCAGGATTACATGGACTGTCCCTTCAGTGTGCCTGTGAGTATAATTGGGAAGTATCAAAAGAAATATCTCCATATGGAGGTAGGTGTAAATGTATTCCCTATAGTAATACTTAACTTATTTACTTGTCACACAGACTCTCTATTTGGTTACTGGCATATGGTTATTTGAATGTGTACTACCTATTGAAAATATTAATGATTATGTTGAACAGAGTAACCTCTGGATATAAAAAATGATTTGAGTGGCATTTGAATATTTTTATATATGTCTATTTCTGTTGTTGTTTCTAATCTAAAACAAATAAATCAAACATTACAAGTCTCCTTTGGTTCAAGTTCTCATCATCTATATGGACTATTGTAGCATTCTTTTAACTAACATCTTTCTTCCTCTCCAATGTAAGTACTATGTTGACTATGGCACACACAGAATGTATCGTATGGTTATCCATGTTCAAAATATTCAATATATCTTCATTGGCTATTAAAAGTTTTGTTTCAAAGAACTTTATGTTTTCATGATTGTCATTCCCTAAACCCTTAATTCCACTCAGTCTTCTATTGTAATCATATCAAACTTCTCATTATTTTGCTCTCTTATAGCTCTCCCCACCACCAATAGTCTCTTTTCAAAAAAAAAAAAAAATGTTTCCTCTACTTTCCTCCCCTCCAAGTGAATGACTACTACACATGCTTTCTAAACCTATCTCACATGGTATCTTTTCAGTGTGATAATCCCTTCTCTCCTTGGGCCTATGTAGTCAAGCTGCTCACTGTGTCGCCATAGCATGCTATAAATATAAATCAGAACACATATCTGTTTGTTTTGCCCAATATATTGCAAGCTCTTTGAGATAAGGACCAAGTTTTATTCATCTTTGGATCTCTTAACCCTAGAGATACTACTACCATGGAGCTATAACTGGAATGAACACATTATAGAAGCCTGCTGAATTCAGGTCATGTAGAATACTGAAGGTTTGTATTACAATACACTTGATTAATTTAGTGTATACATAGCAATTAATATATAAGAACTAAAATTGTACATTTATTCTTCTGATTCTAAGTAGAAATTATTTATTCATTTGAAATTTCATAAAGAAAAACTGCAGAGGAAGATGAAATTAAAACAAGGGAAATGGAGGGTTTGGGATTCGATAACAATTCAACAAATATTCCTTGTGCCCCATTAGGTCTAAAACATTGTGCTCATTGTCAGTAGATCTTGGTCTCCATCTTCAATGTGCTTGTATGAGAGCTACCAGGGAGTGAAATCAGGCTCCTCAAATACATTTTAAAAGGCAATGAAAATATGATACAAAAACCATGAAGAAAATAATCAATCATTTAATTATTTTATAATGCTTATTTTTATTTATAAAATATGTTCACAGTAAATTATTTTAAAATGTCAATAAAATGGGTAGCTGTGATTATTTTAATTTTAAATATAATGATCAAATAAGGTTTTATATATACATATATCAAGAAGATAATATAAAATTAAATGGAGATTAATTTGTATCAATCACATTCATCTCAAATAAACATATAAAATAGCTTAAACTATTTATCTAAAACCACAACAGATCATTATTGTGTTTAGTATTAATCATTTTATTTTTCAGCAAAACAAAGAATTAACAGACAGGCAATTCTGGACATAAGTACATTTTTTTTCAATTTTTTTAAGTGAGAGTTTAATTATAAGGAGATAACTAGAAGTGTTATGACCTGAATTCAAATTAATATTTGATTGAATTTCATAACACAGCATGGAGCTATAACTGGAATGAACAATTTGATGAAATGAAAATTACTTATAATAGATATTAATCTAAGTAACTATTAAACTGGTAATTTCTTAGGATGTAAGAGCAAGTGCCAGAGGAATAGTAAAGATATTCCACAAACACAACCCTGGTAGACTTTCAGTGATTCAAGATTGTGTGGCTGAACATTTCTTGATCTCAATTTTTATGGGGCTCTAGCACTTCAGACATGTGATAATCTTTTACAAGTCTTTGCAAATCACTATTAGGTCCTGAAACACAAACAGTCACTGTTCCTGATCTATAATTTCAAAGGTCAAAGGAAGGATCTTTGTATTAAAAGCAGTTATGTGCTGAATCAAAACAAAACAATATTATAACCCTTGGCATTTGCAAATGTGAAAGAAACCAATATATGGAACCGTTTGGAAGAGAAGTGTCATTGGGCAGGGGGAAGAATTCTTGATTACTAGATCATAGCAGAGATCCTTAGAGGTAGTAGGTAAAGTTGAGAGAAAGAACAGAAGCTGGGCTGAGGATTCAATGGAAATTCAAATTGTTAGATTCAAAATGCTGTGCCAGTTGCTACAAGAATGCAGTCCCTTCCTTCAATGTGCTTGTGAGAGATCAGGTATAAGTAGCCTGCTGAAACATTACAGAGTATGGCGAATGCCCTAACAATATTGCAACATATAATGCACTTTAAGAATATAAATATATTTTACTCTGAATAAGGGTAAGAGATGGGCAAAGCCTTTAAGGAGGAAGTTACCTTTGAGATAGACTCAACAGCACTGGTTCAGACATGGGTAGTAATGAATGGACTAGGCACCAGGAACCATTCTTTGGCTAGAATAAGTACTTAGTGGGTAAGTTTGAAACTAGCCCAGGGAACTTATTCTGGAGAGCTGTTTTGGTTATCACTCAGCCAACTGTCTGTTAAATTATGGATGAGTCACTTAGCTCTTTGAGTGAGATCTAGTTTTCTCATCCACATATGAAGGGAATGAGCTAGATGATCACGAAAGTCATGCCTGTTCTAAAATGCTATGAACTAAAAAGAATACATTGGTCTCCCTTTGAAATGGCCTAGACTGGTAAGTTGAGGTATTTTTTTTTTTTTTAAATTTGCAGGCAACTGAAAATTGCTGGAAGTTTTCCTGAGCAAGGTATGATTAAAATATACAATTGAAAGGTTAATTTAATGGGTATACATAGGATTAATTCTTGTGGGAAAATCACTTAGAGTCCCTAATGTTCCTAGGTAAGAGGTAATGAGGGACTAACAGAGGAACTATATATAGAAGCTGAATCTGTGTGACCGCTCCTCACTATTAATCAGTACCAATGAGACAGGAAAAGGAAATGGGGGGAAAATTACATAGCTTCTGGCCTTGTTACCTGAGAAGATCAGTTCCCACTATAAATCAGTGCCAAAAAGACAAGAAAAGAAATGAAAAGGAGAAAAAATGCATAGCTTCCGGTCTTATTATTGGAGAGAACTTTTACCAGATCAACCTAAGAAAGTTTTAGGTATAAGAATTGTTCACCTGCCAGAAAGAAATGCAGGCAGGCCAACTATCTGTTGAATTATGGATGAGTCACTTCCTTTCCGAAGATAGGAAGTAGAAGAAGGCTTGCAAATTCAAATGCTTCCAGGGACTACTGAAGTCACTGGCTATGGTCAAAACAATAAAGTCATAGGGATGGGGCGCACAATTGGTGTCCTCCCCAGTGCAGATCCTGCTTTTCTAAGACAAGCTAGACATTGAGATTGTTTCCCTTTTTAAATTATTGATAAGGAAACGGACTCAATAAAATTAAGTAACTGTGGAGAGTAAACAAAATATGACTCTAAGCCACATTGGTATACAGACTGCTGGATGTAAGTTTGGGAACTCTGTTAACCGTTTCAGCATTAGTAGAAAGCCAACACTGATCAAAACTGTGGCAAAGAATGAATATTTTCAAATAATACTTTTAAAGAAATTGGTCTAAGAAAAGATCCTCAACTGACTTCTATACTTAAAAAGGCAAGTAAAAGAAAATAGTGGACTGCCTATATAGTGAGGATGTCAAAAGTGAGAAAAAAATAGGAGGACATATTGGGCATATGTACCTATTGGATCAAATATTGTGCTTGTCTTAGTATCTTGAGATATGTATTACAATTGTGAAATTATCATCCTTTACAAAACAACAACAACAACATACTCAGAAGACTTAATTATTAATTTATATTATTAGGCAGACAAGTCCACTATCATGTCTTTATTGAAACACATATAAGAGAAAGTGACAAAAGACTTTGATTTGGAGTTTACATGATACTTTAATGTGTTCCATTGACCATGCTTTATGCATTGACTTTGTATTAGAAGAGCAAGTGGCTGAATCTTGCTGGACACATCTCAATTTCCTATGGTAAAAAATCAAGAATCTCAATTGTTGATAAGCTTTATATTTTCCATGAAAAGAAACAGCTTCTTGAACAGATGGTTGACGGCTAGATTTTGCCACATTTCTCAAACTTTGTAAAACAACAGCAGTCAGATTTAATTCTGTCTATGAGGAAGGAGCAATGAGTAGATGATGAATCAGGCATTATTAACTGTAATTTTAAAAAATCAAATGCAACAATGTCTTGAATAGCAATTCTAAAATATTAGAAAAGCTTTCTTTTGAAAAGATTTTCTAAATGTGCAAAGGATTGTGATGGAAGTGTTAGAACATGACAATAAATAACATTAAAGTGGATGACACATATTGAAATGCAAGCATGTGTGTGTGTGTGTGTGTGTGTGTGTGTGTGTGTTGTAATTTGTATGTGGAACATACTAAGCACTCAATAAGTACTTTCTATTGCATAATTCTTTCTACTCTTGCTGGTCACAGATTTGTCCTGATTTTCTTCTAATGGCCACCTACAGAACTCAAGAGACCCGACTGCCAATTTGTTTATTCTTTCCAGTTTTTCCCACCATTCTGATAGACTCTAGAAGAGTGATGGCGAACCTTTTGAGCTCGGCGTGTCAGCATTTTGAAAAACCCTAACTTAACTCTGGTGCCGTGTCACATATAGAATTTTTTTTGATATTTGCAACCATAGTAAAACAAAGACTTATATTTTTGATATTTATTTTATATATTTAAATGCCATTTAACAAAGAAAAATCAACCAAAAAAATGAGTTCGCGTGTCACTTCTGACACGCGTGTCATAGGTTCGCTATCACTGCTCTAGAACCTTTCTGGTTTTCTGTCCTGATCTATTATTATTTTGTTCTCTTCAACTTTTCTTTTCTCCTTGATTTACAAACAAGCTCAAATTTTCTTAATGACTTAATAAGCTTCATTCTTCTTGTTATCTATTGCTCTTTAATAAATAGTACCACCCCAAATGAGTGCCCAAAACAACCATTTCACTTTACTATTGGATCCCATGAGTCAGGATTTCAGACAAGGAACAGCACGACTTATCTCTCTCTGTTCAAGGATGCCTTGTGGTACCTCAGCAAGGAATTTCTGGTATCTGAAGGGAACTCAAAACTTTAAAGGCTAAAATCATTTGGGAGGCATTTGTGCTGTCATGACTGGTTTCTGGCAGAACTCAAAACTTGGGCTCAGCTAAAACTTTTGACTGGAACACCTATATTTGTCATTGCCACATGGTCTTGGGCTTCTTATTCCATACTGGCTGGGATCTGGGAATGGGTGTTAGAGAATGACAGGCCAAAGAGACCCAGGCAGAGCTGCATGACTTTCTATGACCTAGCCTTAAGAGCTATAGACTGTCACTTTCATGATCTACTACTATTGGGGGTAGCAGTCAAAATGCAGATTCAAGGATGGGGACATAAATTGAATCTCCTAATGGAAAGAAGTGTCAAAAATTTTGTGATCATTTTTAATTGACTATATATATAACCATTTTTAATAATTTTTCTCTATCTGGATTTCCACTTATTCAATCTTATATATTTCCTTTGAATATCAAATTTCCTGAATATTGTTTAACATCTGCTATATCCATATTCTTCACTACAGACTCTGCCATAACCCCTAGCAACCTGCCTCTTGTTAATATTACCTTACTAAATTCTTCTCTAAAAGTTATCTGTGGCTTTCTGATTACCAAATAACAATCTTCAGTTATCATTATGATATTGATCATGCTCATCAACCATTTGTTATATGTAATTTTCTATTTCTTTATCCTTACAACAACACCAGGAGGAAGGCAGTGCTTTCCTTTCGTAGACCATAAAAATAACACAAGAATCCTGAAACACCAATCAGAAAGAATATATGCACCCCTATGTTCATAGGAGCACTATTTGCAATAGCTGAGATCTGGAAACAGCCCAAGTGCCCATCTGGAGATAAGTGGGTGGAAAAACTGTGCTACATTTACACAATGAATACTATGCAGCTATAAAAAAGAAAAAAATATCTTACCCTTTGAGACAGCATGGAGGGGCCTGGATGTTATTATGCTAAATGAAATAAGCCAGTCAGACAAAGACAAGTATCACATGGTCTCACTCATATGTGGAATCTAATAAACAAAATAAACTGAAGAACAAAATAGACCCAGAAACATAGAAGCATGAAACAGACTGACAAATCTCAGAGGAAACAGGGAGGAGGGGATGGAAAGAGATTAATCAAAGAATTTATATGCATATATACATAACCAATGGACACAGACAATAGTATAGTGAAAGGCTGGGGGGAGTGGGTGCTACTGCAGGATGGAGGGGTTCAATGGGGGAAGAAAGGTGACACCTGTAATACTTTCAACAATAAAGATAAATTAAAAAATAAAAAGTAACGCTTGGAAAAAATGAAATGATTTCTATAAGTTATTCAAAAGCTAAATATTTGAGGCAGAAATTACACACTTATTGGTTATTTAAAAATTGGCCATTCTTATCTACTATCACTAGACAAAAGAGAATTTGACACCCACAGAATGAATGCCATATACATCATTAAAGACAATTCAGTTATGTCTTCTTGGTTTTTCTACAGACATCACCAAATACATTTTTAAAAGTTAGTGTTGTGAAGTCATGGGAGATATTTAGTTCAACCTCTGAATACACCTAGAAACAAAACAAAACAAAACAAAACAAAAAAATGCAACAAAGGCTTGATCTCTACTAACCAAAATGCAAATGGATCTTGCTTAACTCTTCTTAACCTGGATGAGTCAACAATAACTTGGGTGCGCCTCATTTTCTAAGACTCATAAAACTAAGTGGTTGTCATGCAAAATATATACAACTTTAAACTCTGCCCCCACATAAAGGCAAACTCAGCCCTAT
The DNA here is from genome assembly GCF_963259705.1 of Myotis daubentonii. Lineage (NCBI taxonomy): Eukaryota > Metazoa > Chordata > Mammalia > Chiroptera > Vespertilionidae > Myotis > Myotis daubentonii. Next base: position 71,074,632 of record NC_081846.1, on the reverse strand, counting down.
CCTCATTGACTAGTTCATTCGAAGAGAACTAGAATTGGGTATCATGGCAGAAGAGAAAGAGAGAGAGAGAGAGACCAAATAAACTCAATTTGAATGATCAATTACAAGGTCTTATTAATTAGACTCTTCAATGTTATCTAACTGACTAAGGAAGAGCCATAAAAATGATTCCATACCAACCATTGGCTAAGAGTAACATTTCTTTATCTTCTGAGATCAATTCCCCAAGTGTCTTCTAAGACTGAAATTCTACTTGTGGGCCCCTAGCAAAGGCAAGAGGTAGTGTTTAAGAGCATTAAAGTCATTCAGAAAGAAAAGTATCTTCTCTATATGTGTGCATATATGCAGGCCAATTAATAAGAGATAAAACAATGAAGGAACTGAGGTTACAGATATGAAGGGTGTTTAAAATTATAATCTGAAATAGACCTCCCTCAGAAGTACATTTTACATCCTCTAAGCTCTTACAACATAGACCTTATACAACAATTTACTTCTCTTTCACATTTATTTTAATTATATAAACAGATGTCTTCTTCACTAGATAATAAGTCTTTTTAAATTAATCTTAGAAAGAAATATTTTATTTATGTTAACTTATTAGGAGATAACAAAACTTTCTTTCACATGGGTAATAAAATATATATTTTTTAATTTTTTTGGATTCTGTTCCATGTTTGAAAATGCAATGTGATGGTAATCATTATGAACATTGCAAAATCTCTAAGATTTATTGTAATGGTGGACATGAGGATAGTTCCAATGGCTCCAGGTAGTCAAGGACCTGTCTGTGTATGTGTGTAAGATGCATTTTAGGAATGTACACATTAATAGGTGAATAGTGAAAAGTAAGTTCTTGACAACTTTATATTATACTTTTCTAAATTTCTGGAATTTTTACGCTGAAAGCATATTATTTTATATTTTATTGAAAATATACAATTAAATTGGGTACTGCCCTCATTATAAGATGAGTATAAAGCAAGCACAAATGACAGATGAGGTTGAGGGTGTGGTGCACGATTGGGAGAAAGATAAGTGGGAAAGATTGTGGAGGGGAATGTAAGAGGTATGGGGGCACTAAATAGGGAAATTGATGGGTTTTACTGACAATGTCTCTTTAAACATTTGCTTTATGCCAATCTTGCTTTCATAGAAAAGAAATTTTTGGCTCAGGTAAATTCTCATCCATGCCTTACACTCTTCAAGTTAGAACAAGTGAAAGATTTAAAATATTCAGATCTTTCCAGGTGCCAGGTACTATGATAGACATTAGGGTTATAAATTATAGGAAGTAATTGAGAATCAAATGAAAGTCATTTTTGTCCTTAAACAATTTGTACACCTCTGTATGTGTGTAAAGCAGCACTGCAACTAAACAAAAATGACCTAGAGTTTTCTCTATAATACTTGCTTCTGGAAGGTAAGGATGTAAAATAAACAAATTGTTTATAATAGCAAACAACTTCCTCATCAAGAAGTGTTTCAAGACCCTCATTTCTGCATGCCTATCAATCTGAAGCTATTATGCCAATTCCAATCAGTTTTATACCTTGGGAGACAAACCTAAAATCAGCCAGCCAGCTCAGATCTTAAAACCCTGTAAATATCTTCCTGGGACCTTCCCTTCTGAGACACTACAAGACTCAATCAAGGTAGTGTTTGTTCCATTTTACTGCATTAAATCTGATAAGCATAGCTTTACTTAAACAACCATTTTTTGTTTTATTGTTGTTTTGTGTGTGGGGATTTTTGGTGATGTTTTGAGGTAGTCAACTGCTAACACATTGTTTCTGCCTTTAAGGAACTTAGAATTTAAGAAAATGTGATATTGTAACATCTAGATAGCAGTTTATCAGACTTTAAGTCATAAAAAATTTTATCCAACATTGTCCATCTATAATGACTTTCAGGGGCTCCATAGTGATTTCAACTACTTGAAATGGATGGTTATGTAAATTAAGAATACATTGTATGCTTGGGGTTCTATCTAACACACATGTGTGTAAACATTTATATTCCCCATATTCAAAGAGATTGAAATGCATTGGAGAGGCAAACATCCAAGCAACTATAAGGAACAATGACAATAATACAATTTAGTATGCAAAGGTAGAGCTGGAACTATAGAGAATGCCTATGCATCCCTAGAGAATTAATGGAAAATATCATGAGGTTTGTGAGTCATTAATAAGTTAATCAAAAGGCATTTGAGTGGAAAAAATAATACATGCAAAAGATGTAAGTGAGCACGCAGTCTTGCCTTTTCTGCAGCAGTCTAGTATTGCTGGACCGTATCATCTAAAATGGGTGCAAACAGTAGATTTTGAAGGGCCCTTTGTACTATGTTAGAAAGCTGCTACAATACTCATTAAGTAATATCATCCCCTGAAAATGATTTAGCATGAAAAACATTGGCTCCTCACTACATGTTAGCCCTGTTCCTCTGGCAGCATTCTGAGGGCTGACTTATTAAAGGATGACAATACAGGGAGAGTGACGAGATAGAAAGCTACTGCAGAAGTTCAGAGGAACATGAATACAGCCCGACTTACCGGGCTGTATTCATGTTCCTCTGAACTTCTGCAGTAGTTTTCTATCTAGTCACTCTGCCTGTATTTCCTATAGAAAGGAAAGGATTAGAACAAGAGAAATTGAGGAAGTCAAATTAGGTCAGTTAAATACTTGATTAATCATTCAGATGCAAACGGTCAAGTGAGGAGCAATTTTCAGATCACTACCAATAGGTGGTTGGTTGATGTTTTAGTCAAAGTACTGATGGTGGAAAATTACTTTCATAATAGATTAGTGTTAACACATTTGTGAACTCATTATGGACATATCAATCTTATTTGATAAGTCAATGATATTGATCTACTCAACCACATGCAGTTTTCTTTATTTAACTAGCTATGTAGAAACAGATGGCCATGCAGAGAGTAGTTAATAATGATAAAGAGAAATGATGGCTATAAAAGTACTTAAAATAATTCATAGGCAGTATTTTTTATATACATCAATGCCAGCAACAGTCCAGTGTCAATCAAATCTTGAACTTAAACCTATTGAAAAGATAATAAATAAAATAGTCTAACCCACGTTGTCTACTATATTAAGTTTTATTATCTATTTTGTCACACTGATGTGTGTGAAGGGACATTGAGAGGTGAGAAGATCAAAGTTGCTCCTCATTCTATTAGAAATCTGCACCTGAAAATGGTCGTCTCAAGTACAGCTTTAAAAATAGAAAGGTTGCAGACTCAGATGGGAAAAGGGTGATTTTAAGAATAGTAAAGTGAAATTGAAACACAATTTTTATAGTAACAGTGTTGAATTACAGCATACTTATACATAAACAGGTACTCACTTGCCCTTGCACTTCAACCATTTTTTCCTTTATGGATGAAAATGAAAGAACCTTTACTTTGTAAGGAGTGACCCTGAGAAAAGTTGTTCATTGTGGAACTTCGGGTGGTATTTTCATCATGATGCTTTTAGCCAGGTGCAACCTGAGCTGTTGCTGCATGCATAAACTAACTCTACTGGTAGCAGGAATTGTAGCTGTTTGATGGATTGATAGAAATCATGAAACTACTATAAAAAACATTTTTTACTTTACTATTATGTATGGCTAGAAAGTTATACCAGGCCTAGAAATGGGAAGATATATCCATATTCTTAATAGTACAAGTATTTTGCATTCATTGTTTTAAATTTCAGATTTTATTATTTTTCAGGTTTGGTGAGGCCAACAGATAAAGAAAGGATTGCCACTGAAGATTCAGAGAGGTTTTTTTTTTTTTTTTTAAATGTATTTTTATTGACTTCAGAGAGGAAGGGAGAGGGAGATAGAAACAGCAATGATGAGAGAGAATCATTGATTGGCTGCCTCCTGCACACCCCCCACTGGGGATTGAGCCTGCAACCCGAGATGTGCCCTTGACTGGAATTGAACCCCAGACCCTTCAGTCCACAGGCTGATGCTGAACCAAACTGGTTAGGGCTGAAGAGAGTTTTTAACTCACAGTTTCCAAAAGGAGGTGCCATGCCACACCATGCTGGGGCCACAGGGGGAAGCACCAAGGTCAATAGGGAGACACAGGGAGCAGGGAGCAGGAGGAAAGCTTGGAAAAGAGCCTCTTTCGGGAAGAATGGACAAGGCAGGGTAAGTAGGCTGAGGATGGGCTAGTGTGAACACTTTCAGTGTGCTCTGGGATGTATCAGCTCTCTCCGGTTATCTGGTACCTGGCCCAGAGTACAAGCGCCCTGTGCGAGGCTGATAAAGGATGCTGTTGGAGTATGGGCTCTGGATTGGTTGGTTTGCATAGAAAGTTGATCTTTCAAGTCAGTCCTTTACTCTTTCTAGGAATTGGCTGGCTCTGGGAGAAGCAGTCTCTCTAAGGTCAGCAAGGTGCCAGGTATCAAAGCTTCAAAAACACAAAAATTAAAAAGGCACGATTAATACACTCACCAATGTCAAAACCTTTATGTTTATTCACCCTGAAAATAAAATAAAATTAAGTCTGTTCTTATTTACAAGACTGAGCTGGTTAATCCTACTAACAACTAGAGACTTCTGGGCTGGCGCTTCTTGCTAAATCTGAAAGAGCTTAGAGACAAGAAAATTCATAATTGTCTTTTGCTCATATTTTCCAAAGACTTTAAAACACAGCATGAAATAAAAACAAACAAACATATATTTAAGTTAAAGAAGCATTTATTTTCCTGTTTATCTAGTGGGATAAGAACATGAGCTGTTATTTAAAATCATCTGGGAGAGATAAAATTTAGAAGGAAATTCAATTTGCCTCTTTTGCCTTCAAGGAAAGTAACACATCACCTCTTTACAGGAGAGGGAAGTCCATTTCACTCTGCAGCAGGTAATAACGTTATTATAATACATTTCTATATAGAAGACGATGTGAGGTTGCCTTCTTTCACCTCAGATATTGTACCTCCAAACATACAGAAGGGGAATCCATTGATTGAAGCCTTCAGGAAAAGATAGGCCTGTTATAGATCGAATGCTTGCATCCCTCCAGCATTCTCATGGTGAAACCTAATTGCCAATGTGATGGTGTTTGGAGGTTGCACTTTGGGAAATTGATAAGATCTTGAGGGCAGGATCCTTATGAATGGGATTAGTACCTATAAAATAGGCTCCAGCAAGATCCTTCATTCCTTCTAACACATAAAGTTATAGCAAAAATAAGAACGTATACGAAAGAGCCCTCACCAGACTGAATATGCTGATGTCTTGATCTTGGGTTTCCCAAATTATAGAACTGTTAGAAATAGAGATGGATTTTTATAAACGACCCAGTCTGTGGTATTTTGCTATAGTAACTAAATTGACTAAGACAAGAACCTATACCCAATGTTCAGATTGGAATTAATGGAATTGTTCTATATATTTTGAAAATGTCTTTTGGCTTTACTATAATTACACTTAAGACTTTTGAAAATGAATTTTATTTGTATCTAGTAGTTTTCTTTTTTGTTATATTCCTGGCAAGAATGCAGGAATACAATTTTTTTTTTAATTTTTACAGCTTTATAGAGGTGCATTTGATATACAAAAATACATAATGTATACAATTACATAATTTGAAGATTTTTAGACGTACTAATACACCCATCATACCATAATCTCAATCAAGGTAAGAAACATAATCATGAATTCTAGAAGTTTCTTGTGCCCCTATGCTATTTTTTTCTCCTGATCAGAAAACTTAACATGAAATCTTCCCTGAACAAATTTTGAAGTGCTCAACACTGTATTGTTAACTATAGGCACCATGCTGTACAACATACCATCTGCTGCAACTCTTGTCAGAACTATATTTTAAACCAAGAATGTGCCTTTTGTTTTTATGAATCAAAATATTTATAAATATTTAGCTACTTAACAAATGTTTGCTGAATTCCAAATTATATTACTTTTTTTAGGTTTAGCTATTATAGGCATAAAATGATCAATGCTTATTACATGATCCATAATTATCCCTGTGAAACTAGATTATGTTTAATTTCACATTTCAATCTAGTTGTTCCTGAGATCAGAATAATAAGATATATTCATAAATTTTTCAGATCACAAACATACATCTTAGCACACATTACAGCCTAATCCTAGAGCCAATTAACAAATTGGTTGGAATAGCAATTAGATTAAAATCTCAGATATGATAATTTGCTTTGTTAATGCCCTTTAAGTAAGGCTTTAATAGAGCCTGCAATTACCTGCGATTTTTTTTTCTTTGTCTTAAATATTTGTGCTTTTATCCTTAACTTTCAAAGCTTCTTCAACTCACCAACACACAAGAACAACCATTTTTAGAAATTAGGACATGGAGAAAATAACCGTCTTTTCCTTCAGTCAGATGAACAGTACTGTATGCCTTGAAAATGCTTATTGAAACTTAAGTTGCAAAATGGATATTAATTAACAGTGTGGGTTACTTTTGGTGAATGAGGGTGCATTCTGTGGATATTTCCTACTTAAACTATCTTGTTCTTAATTGAATATTAATGTAGAATACTTAACACAAATACATTTTAACTATGAGAAAAAGTACACAACTTTATGTCATTTCACTTTCAATTAATATTTTTGAGCTTTTACTTTGTATCAGGCATTGTTTAATGAACTTTAAACTGTGATATTTATACTACAATAACTGAATTTGGAGATGCTTTTGATAACTATATTTTAAAGATAAGGAAATTCTGAATTACATGTTTGAGGTAAGTGGTTCAGAGTTACAGGCATACAAATAGCAGAGTCATAACCAAAAGGCAGATGTATTTTACTCCATAATTTGTGGTCTTAACTATGCTAAGTTTATATAATTGTTTAAATCTACTGACTTTTTAAAATCTCTGGTGTGTGGTATGATGAAAATATCTAACAAAATTCCAAATACAAACTTACTAATTAATTATTTTAAAATGGAAATATATATATATATATATGGTTATGATATTGTTTTGTGGTGAATCACACCTTTACTTTGAAGAACGTCTATCATCCCTAAACCTTTATTCAAAAACAAACAAATAAACAAGTACACCAAGCACATCAAACTCAAAGGCTAACACGGGCCAAATAAACGAGGCATGCAGCCTGTGGCCTGTGGGCCGCGAGTTTGATATGCTTGAAGTGCACAGACCTCAGTATGAGGCTTCTTTTTAAATAAGTAGATATGCAGACATTTTTAAAAATTGCAGAAAAAAACCCACCCTGGATTTCATTGCCATCCAAAAACAACTCTCCTCCCACCTACCATCAAAGTGTTCTTTCAGAGAAGAGCTGAGCCTGTTGCTAGGAAACATGGCTAATATTGATTCAGAAAACTTCATGAATTCTGTCTTGGAAAAGGACCAAAGCAATGAGAAAAAAATGTAGTTCTCAGCTCAATTTAGAAGTTGTGCAAACTAATAAAGCTATCTTATTTGGGCAGTTAACATCTGAGAAACATTCTAGCGCATTCACTGATTCAGAATAGAAAAAATTTATATCATAAAATATATAAATTGTTTAAAAATTTGAAAAAAATGTATATTGTGAAATCATTTATATAATGCAGGAAATTAGTTTTAAGAAAATATATTAATAGTTACTCTTGTATATACTCTTGAAGTAGTAAGCTTATTGCAACACTGGTACCACAAGAGATAAAACAGTAAAGAGTAATTTTCAATCACTTGGTATAGATAAATATGTTTACAACTCATATGTACCACATTTTTTTCACAGATACTTATAGCTTTTGAAATTGAAAAATTATATATCATATACAAAATTTTTGGCAAATTCAAATTTCAACAGCATTTAGGCATGAGATATTAGTGAAAGAAACTATATAAAATGATACTAATGTTCAACTTGGAGAATAAATGTCTCCAATAACAATAATATATTGAAAAAATACTTAAAAAGCAGCATGTCTTTCTAGCTATTCAATTCATGCAATAATTCAAGCAATTTGTAAATGATGCAAAGATTGAAAATTAAAACAACGGAAAATATATATTGCAGAAAATATCTAGTTTATATGAAAATTAAAAATTTTAATAAAGAAACATCCATAGAAAGAAAGCATGTGTATTTAAACTTGTTGCATAGAATATGTTTAAATGCCCAGGAAAAAAAATCCTATCAAATAAAAGAGTAATATGCAAATTGACCATCACTCCAACACAACAAGATGGCCACCTCCATGTGGACACAAGATGGCCACCACAAGATGGCCTGCAGGGGAGGGCAGTTGTGGGTGATCAGGCCAGCAGGGGAGGGCAGTTGGGAGGGACCAGGCCTGCAGGGGAGGGCAATTGGGGGGAACCAGGCCTGCAGGAGAGGGCAGTTGGGGGGGGGGCACCTGCAGGGGAGGACAGTTGAGGGGGATTCCTGCAGAGGAGGGCAGTTGGGGGGGACCAGCCCTGCAGAGGAGGGAAGTTGGGGGGGCCAGGCCTGCAGTGGAGGGCTGTTGGGGGCAACTGGGCCTGCAGGGAGGGCAGTTGGGAGCAACCAGGCCTGCAGGGGAGGACAGTTAGGGGTGACCAGGCTGGCAGGGGAGGGCAGTTTTGGGCAATCAGGCCAGCAGGGGAGGGCAGTTGAGAGGGACCAGGCCTGAAAGGGAGGGCAGTTGGGGGCAATCAGGCCTGCAGGGGAGGGCAGTTAGAGGTGACTGGACCAGCAGAGGAGGGCAGTTCAGGGCAACCAGGCCTGCAGGGGAGGGCAATTGGGGGTGACCAGGCTGGCAGGGGAGGGCAGTTAGGAGCAATCAGGCCAGCAGGGGAGCAGTTAGGCATTGATCAGGCTGGCAGGGGATTGGTTAGGGGGTGATCAGGCTGGCAGGCACAAGCAGTTAGGGGCAATCAGGCAGGCAAGCAGGCGAGCAGTTGGGAGCCAGCAGTCCTGGATTGTGAGAGGGATGTCCGACTGCCCATTTAGGCCCGATCCCATTGGGCCTAAACGGGCAGTCGGACATCCCTCGAGAGGTCCCAGATTGGAGAGGGTACAGGTCAGGCTGAAGGGCACACACACCCCCTCCCCATGCATGAATTTCGTGCACCAGGCCTCTAGTCTATATAATAAAAGTCTAAGCAACCGTTAAGGCAGAATAACCAGAATGACGAGTTGCTATGATGCACACTGACCACAAGGGGGCAGATGCTCAATGCAGAAGCTTCCCCCGATGGTCAGTGCACTCCCATATGGGGAGTGCCACTCAGCCAGAAGCTGGGCTTAGGGCTGACAAGCGCAGCAGCAGTGACAGGAGCCTCTCCCGCCTCTATAGCAGCACTAAGGAGCAGCAACCTGAATGGTAAAGAGCAGCGAGCAGGCAGGTGGTAAGGAGCGAGGGGTCCCAGACTGCGAGAGAGCACAGGTCAGGCTGAGGGACCCCCCCACCTCAGTGCACAAATTTAGTGCACTGGGCCTCTAGTAAAATAATAATTCTTTATTTGATCCGTTAATCCACCGAGGGTAGTTATTTGGGTTATTACTAGGTGTACTGGTTAACAATGCAGATTTTTTTCAATAGATGGAGTTACACATATGTTGATATATATGCAATTTGATATGCATGCTATTTTGTTGTATTGACAACAAGCTTCAAAACTTCATATGTAAATTTGCTGAAGGTGTTAACATCATAGATGTTCATACACTTAAAAATGTCGAATTTTGTGCCAAAAAAAAGAGCATTTGCGGGAAGTTTTAATTTATTACTTTATTTTGAAGAAAAGTGCTACTAAATACTTCAGGAAGTTTATGGTGAACATGCTCCATTTCCAGATACTTGTGAACTCTGGTTTAAATGCTTTAAAAGTGATGATTTTTATGTGAAAGACAAAGAATGTCCAGGTCAACCGAAAAAGTTTGAAGACCAACAATTACAAGCATTATTGGATGAAGATGCGTGTCAAACTCAAAAACAACTTGCAGAAAGATTAAATGTTGATCAGCAAACAATTTCTGATCATTTACAAGCAATGGGAAAAATTTTTAAGGAAGGAAAATGGGTGCCACATCAACTGAACTAAAGACAAATGGAAAAAACAAAAAGTCATAAAATGTTGCTTCAATGACACCAAAGAAAGTCTTTTTTTGCATCGAATTGTAACTGGCGATGAAAAGTGGATTTATTTTGAGAATCCCAGATGCACAAAATCATGGGTTGATCCAGGTCAACAATCAACATCGATGGCAAGGCCAAATAGCTTCGGAAAGAAGACAATGCTCTGGGTTTGGTGGGATCAGGAAGGTGTGGTGTATTATGAGCTTCTAAAACCAGGTGAAACTGTTAATACTGATCGCTCCTGACAACAAATAATCAATTTGAACCACGCTTTGATCATAAAATGACCAGAATGTGCCAGAAGACACGACAAAGTAATTTTGCTTCATGATGACGCACTTCAAAAACAGTTAAAGACACGTTAAAAGATCTTGCCTGGGAAGTATTAATCCACTGGATGTATTCACCAGACTTTGCTCCTTCAGATTAGCACTTGTTCTGATCGATGGCACACACACTTTCTGAGCAGCACTTCAAAACATACGAAGAAGTGGAAAATTTTTATCTTTGAATAGTTTGCCTGAAAACAAGAAAAGTTCTATTGGGACAGTATCCACAAATTTTCTGAAAGATGGAGGAAATGTGTAGCTAGTGATGGACATTACTTTGAATATAGCACTTTTGATGTTTCCCTTGAAATTATTGTGTTTTCTTTGATTATAAAATCCACATTATTAACTGGTACACCTGGTATATGCAATAGAAGCAAAATATTTTTGATAAAGTGATTAGTTTAAATATCTTACTTTTGGATCTATAATGTAAATATATGACCCTAACCAAGGAAATAGCTATTTAAATATTTTCAAATGCTTCTCTAGAAAAGAAATAGGCCCTGGCTAGGTAGTTCAGTTGGTTAGAGCATCGTTCTGATATACCACAGTTGCAGGTTCAATCTTGGGTCAAGGTTGCAACCAAAGAATGTATAAATATTTGGAACAACAAAATCTCTCTCTCTCTCTCTCTCTCTCTCTCTCTCTCTCTCTCTCTCTCTCTCTTTTCTCTCTCTCTCTCTCTCTCTTTCTCTTCCTACCCCCTTAAATAAATTTTAAAAAATTAAAAAAAGAAGAAATAATTTTTTCCAAAGAAATTGGCTATAATAATGAAACTAGCTTAAAAAACATTAGTAACATCCTGGTGCTAGAGTCTCAGAAAATATATATTACCTGATAATTTTCTAGCCCTACCCTCTCTTCTACTTGTACACTTCTTTTCTTTTGTACTACTAGAGGCCCTTTGCAGGAAGATTCCTGTAGGAATAGGGCTTCCTCGGGCCCATTCCTGCAAGAATAGGGCTTCCTGAGACCGGAGTGAAGCAGAGAAGGGAAGCCCACCTTGGTGGGCTTTGCTCCCTTCTCCGCTGCCTCGGCTCTCTCCCTTCTCTGCCTCTTTGCTCCCTCCCTTCTCCGCTGCCTCGGCTCTCTCCCTTCTCTGCCTCTTTGCTCCCTTGCCAGGTCACGGATCCGAGGCCCAGATCCCATGGGCAGCGTAGGGCGCTGCCGGCCCCACCTTGCTGGGTCACGAATCCGGATCCGAGCCTGGATCCTGCTGGCAGCATTGGGTGCTGTCGGCCTCGCCTCACCAGGTCAGGGATCCGAGGCCGGGATCCCGCGGGCAGTGTCTGTTACTGCCGCCCTGCCTCACCGGGTCACAGATCTGAGGGCTGGATCCCAGGGGCAGTGTCTGGCGCTGCCCGCCCCACCTGCAGTATGCAAATTTAAAGACCATCTTTGTTGGGTTAATTTGCATACTCTTCTGATTGGCTGATGGGCGTAGTGAAAGTATGATCAATTAGCATCTTTGTCTTTTATTAGTGTAGATTATTTGCCATTGTAATTATGTAATTCATTGTAATATATCACCTTATTTCTATTTTAGATCTTTGAAAAACAAATGACATGTTCTTTTTTCTTGCAGTATTTTCATGTAGCTTATCCATCACCATTTTTATATTAAACTAGAGGCCCAGTGGACAAAAATTTGTGCACTCGGGGGGGAGAGGGGGTCCCTCAGCCCGGCCTGTGCCCTCTCGCAGTCTGGGACCCCTTGGGAGATAACGACCTGCTGGCTTAGGCCCGCTCCCGAGTGGCAGAGGGCAGGCCCAATCCCTAGGTGCAGCCCCTGGTCGGGCTCAGAGCAGGTCCGATTGGGGAGTTGGGGCACCGCCCCCTGTCATGCACAGAGCAGGGTCGGTCAGGGGGTTGGGGAACTCCCCCCTGTCACGCACAGAGCAGGGCTGATCAGGGGGTTGAGGAGCTCCCCCCTGTCACTCACAGAGTAGGGCCGATAGGGGAGTTGGGGGCACCGCCCCCTGTCACACACAGAGCAGGGCCTATGGGGAGGTTATGGCTCTACCCCGTCACACACAGAGCAGGGCCCGTGGGGGGCGGGAGTGGGATTGGGGCGCCACACCTTGTTACACACAGAGCAGGGCTGATCAGGGGGGTTTGGTCGCTGCCCCCTGTCACGCTGATCCCGGTGCTGGGAGGCCTATTACCCTTTTACTATATAGGATAGAAGCCTGGTGCATGGGTGGGGGCCAGCTGTTTTGCCCTGAAGGGTGTCCTGGATCAGGGTGGGGGTCCCCACTGGGGTGCCTGGCCAGCCTGGGTGAGGGGCTGAGGGCCGTTTTCAGGCTGGCGGGTGACTGAAGCTCCCAACCTGTCCTTTTTTCCATTTTTTTTTCCATTCTGGGACAGCTTTAGCTCTGAGGCTCGGCTCCAGCTATGAGACTTCCACTGCTGAAAGCAGGTTTCTGGTCTTTGTTTACCTTCTGTATTTGAAACAATGTTGCGGTCCTGCTGGCTGAAGCCTGGGGTTTTGTTTAGCTTCTATTTTGGTAACATAGTTGCTTAGAGTGCAGCTGAGAGGCCGGCAAGGCAGGCAGGGAAGCTTTGGCTTCCTCCTTCACTGAAGCAAGCAAGCCTCATGTTAGTTTCCAGCTGCCTGGCTGCCGGCCGCCATCTTGGCTGTCAGTTAATTTGCATATCTTGCTGATTAGCCAATGGGAAGGGTAGCGGTCGTACGCCAATTACCATGCTTCTGTTTTATTAGATAGGATAATGAGAAAGAAATAAAAAGATGACATCATATATTTGAAGCCACATTTCCATGCTGCGGGCTATCGAATCGATCCATAAGAGAAGGGGACAAAGGGTGGCCTGCTCTTTTAAGCAGTGGCTGGTGCCAAGGGACAGGAAAGAGAGGAAGATTTTGTTTAAGTTGAGCAGATACCCAGGGGGAGAGGGAGAGATTTGTCTTGAAAAGTTACAGTTTGTTTGCTTTCCAGGAAACAGTCCTGTAGATGTCCTAGGGAGGTGTCTTATCAGTACTTTTCCCAAGCCTGTAAAACATGCTTCGAGAAAAAGTTATGAAGAGTTCAAAAGAGGCTTATTTGAAGGGGAGGCGGGGTGGTGCGGGGGAGGTAACTTTCTACTAATTAGAGACTCCTTGTTGAGAATTGTCCCTAAGATTTGAAAACAGCAGGGAGGAGGGGGAATGCAATAATGTAGCCTTGAGAGTAGCTTATCTTGTCCGCAGTTTGAACAGAGGAGCTGTTTGAATCAGGGGAGCCAACAATATTGGGTTTTAATTTCCAGGTGCTTCTCATAAATTGTGGAAGGCCACAGTAAAGAAAAGGAGAGGCCTTTTTTTGCCCTTACAGTAAATACTTAGCCAAGAATAAATTCTTAGAAAATGCTAGTTTTGGAGGAATGTTTAGACCATCTCTGTAGAATCTTAAAAAGAATCTATAATACCCACCAACCACCATGGGCATTCGTTAGAATCTACTATTTCACAATAAGCAGTGTTAATATACATCGATATACTTTTATAATTATCAGCTTACTTGATATAAAAGTAAGCATTTCTACATGCGTTATTATGACTTGGATATCTTGAATATCCATTAATGAAAATCACATGTAGTAAAATTATAAAATGGAGAAATGGGTAATTAGATAGCACTGAATCTAATAGGTCTTAAATTCATTGATTGAAATTTTAATATAAGAACAGGTAATAAACTGAGAGATTATTTTCTTCCTAATTTCAAGGACAAATTATAAATGCTAAATAGCATTTATACAGGCTCAATTAAAACAGCAATCCAGGCTCAATTAAAACAAGGGGGTATACACGACCCACATGAGAGGCACATTTGGAGCACCTGGCACAGGTGACCACTGAGCCCTACAGGACACTTACTAGCAAGACTGTGAGAAGTAGCAGCTCTACTAAGACATAGAAACAAACACAGAGAGGCAACCAAAACGGGGAGACAAAGATACAGTTCCCAAATAAAAGAATAGGAGAAATCTCCAGAAAAATAACTAAATGAAATAAGGCAAGCAAACTACCAAACACAGAATTCAAAGCAGTGGTTATAAGAATTCTCAAGGAACTTACTGAGAACTTCAACAGCATAACAAAGGACATGGAAACCATAAAAGAGAATCAGCCACAGGCCCTTGCCAGTGTGGCTCAGTTGGTTGGAGTGTCATCCTGTACACAAAAAGGTTGTAGGTCTGAATCCTGGTAAGGGCACATATCTAGGTTGCAGGTTCAATCCCTGGTCAGAAGTAATATGGGGCAACTAATTGATGTTTCTCTCTCACATCAATCTCTCTTTTTCTCTCTTCCCATCTCACTAAAATCAAGAAGCATATCCATATCCTTGATCCTAAAAAGACAGAAATGAAGAAAACACTAATTGAAATGAAGACTACATTATAGGGAACCAACAGTGAATAGATGAAGTAGAGGATCAAATCAGTTATTTGGAAGTTAAGGAAGTAGAAATCACCCAAACAGAACAGCAAAAAGAAAAAGAAAAGAAAAAAATAAATAAAAATAGTGTAAGGAGCCTCTCGGGCAACTTCAAGCATACCAACATTTGCATCACGAGGATGCCAAAAGATGAGAGACAGCAAGAAATTATAAATCTATTCAATAAAATAATGACAGAAAATTGCCCTAGCCTGATGAAGGAAATAAACATATGAGTCCAGGAAGCACAGAGTTCCAAACAAAATAAATCCAAAGAGGCCCACACCAAGACACATCATAATTAAAATGCCAAAAGTTAAAGACAAAGAGAGAATCTTTTTCTATCTCCCCCAACTTCTCCTCTATTGAAGAAATTAACCATATGTCTATCCTGCCTTAATTCAGCCCTCATCATTCATCATCTTGTCAGAGCTTTCTAACAATGCTCTCTGCCTTCAGTCTTATGTTATATGACCAGGTTGCTAAACTTGTGTGGTGTAGTCTTTCTGAAACAGAGGTCTGATCGTATTATTCTCACGAATGAAATTGATTGCCTTTTTATTTTACCAGCCCAGCAAAATAAAACTCCTGAGCATGTCATCCAAAGCCTTCCAACGATCTCTTCAGTGTAGCTCCTTTCTACATTTGCACAGTCTTGTTCTCCTCTCCTCCATTTGCCTTGTGTTCCAGAAAAGCCAAATTGCTTACCTATTGCCAGGAGTCATGCTATTTCCACCACGATGAGAGAGCAATCACTCCTAACAACCCCCTCTCGGCTGGACTTCTCGTTCTCCAGTTATCCATCTGGTGAACACCAAACCCTATGGTCAAGGACTTCATTTAAATGTTGTCTCCTCTGGAAAGGTAGCTTTTGCTGACCTGGCCTAGCAAGATTATTATATCCTGCATAGGTTATAATACTTCCATCCCAATTTCAATCTAGCAGCTATCAGTTTCCTGTAATGATTTAGCTATAAAAGTGCTTTAAAATTAAATGTGAGTGCCTGGGGACAGTACAGTCCTTTTTATTGTATCTTATGTAAATAGAGACCAGCATATGGGAGGTTCATGAGAACTTTGTTGACTAAGTAAATAAATGAATAAGACTCCGCATTTATGAAAACTTTTAATGAAACCTTTTTCACATATTTTAAAACTACTTTGGACTTAATTAACTTTTATGCTCTAAGTAAATTTTAGCAACATATTTTTTCCCTTCTGAAACAAAATAAAAATAAATAACTTTGCTACCTGAAAATTAATTATAGCTACAGTTATTATTCTATCTAATTAAATGACCACAATTGTTTATCTATCAACATATAGTTGAAGTCTTAAAAATTTTTTACAGATAATTTGAAATTTGTTCACAGACTAAATAAAGTTCCTATTCTTTCTGCTTTGCAAGTAGAGAAGAGTCCCCCCCCCTCTCTCTCTCTCTCTCTCTCTCTCTCTCTCTCTCTCTCTCTCTATATATATATATATATATATATATATATATATATATATATATATATATATATATTAAATCTTTGACTTGGCAATCTGATTTACTCAAAATTTTGTCTTTAGGGTATTTAATTCATAAAAATAAGAAAAAAAACTTGAAAAGTCTAAACAAGGTTTTTGGTTTGACAGTCAATTGATTATGACTGATTGGTGACTTCAACATTGGCATTTTGATCACTGTTTTATAGCTTTTTACAATCTGCTCAGCTAGCCGTCCAAGGCATGCTGCAGAAGTAGGCTGTCTCTATTCTCTCTCACACCTGCTGTTTTTATTTTTACTCTCTAATTATGCAATTAGGTCCAGGAAAATGGGAAATTTTACAATATGCTACAACTAAAGTAAGTTTTTCATCATTATATGAAAGAGTGGTCAGTCATGTGGTATAAGAACACTGGACAAGATTTCATGTGACTGGTATTCTTATTTCTGCTTTATCATCAATCAGCTAAGTAGTATTGGTCACGTATCATGTAACTCTCCTACTCTGTGATTTCATTACATTAAAGGGCTAGCTTGGTACAGATTATGGATGGAACAACAAATTAATATGAAATATTAAGAAATTATTCCCGCCGAAACCGGTTTGGCTCAGTGGATGGAGCATTGGCCTGCGGACTGAGGGGTCCCGGGTTCGATTCCGGTCAAGGGCATGTACCTGGGTTGCGGGCATATCCCCAGTGGGGGATGTGCAGGAGGCAGCTGATTGATGTTTCTCTCTCATCGATGTTTCTAACTCTCTATCTCTCTCCCTTCCTCTCTGTAAAAAATCAATAAAATATATTTAAAAAAATAATATATATTTTTAAAAAAAGTAAAAAAAAAGAAATTATTCTCATACAGGGCTAGTGATACAAAACAGGTTTTAAAAAAATTTTCCCTGTTGTTTGTTGATTTATTGATGATAGCTATTCTGGCAGGTATGAGGTGGTACCTCATTGTCATTTCAACTTTCATCTCTCATATGATTAGTGAAATTTAGCATTTTTTTAATATGCCTCTTGGCCATTTGTATGTCCTCTTTTTGAGAAGTGTCTACTCAGGTTTTCTGCCCATTTAAAATTTTAAAAAATATATACTTGTATTGTTTTCAAGGAGGGAGGAAGAGGGAGAGAGAGAAAGAAACATCAATGATGAGAGAGAACTGGGGATTGAGCCCATAACCTGAGCATGTGCTCTGACTGGGAATCGAACAGAGACCTCCTGGTTCGTAGGTCAATGCTTAACCACTGAACAACACCGGCCCATTTTTTTAAAATTGAATTGTTGTCTTCCTTTTCTTGAGTACTTTATATATTTTGGAAAGTAACCCTTATCAGATGTATCATTGACAAATATGTCCTCCCATACAGTGGATTCCCTTTGAATTTTGATGCTGGTTTCCTTTGCTGTACAGAAGGTTTTTAGTTTGATGTAGTCCCATTTGTTTATTTTTTCCTTTGTTTCTCTTGCCCTAAGTGATGTATCTGTGAAAATTCTACTATGTAACATGTTTGTTATTTTGATGCCTACATATTATTTTAGGATTTTTATGGTTTCCGGCTTACATTTAAGTATTTTATTCATATGGTGAACAGTATGGAGTTTCCTAAAAAATTAAAAATGGAACTGCCACTTGACCCAGTGATTCCACTTCTAGAAATATATCCTAAGAAGCCTGAAACACCAATCAAACAATTAAAATCAGGATCACAAAAAAAATCTGCAATTTCATGTTCATTTTAGCAATATTCACAATAGTCAAGATGTGAAAAAAAGCCTACATTTCTATCAGCAAACAAATAAAGAAAATGTGGTGTGTGTATATATAATCAAATATTATTTAGTTTTTAAAAAGGAAAAAATTCTGCCATACATGAATGAACCTCAAAGACAATATAAGTGAAATAAGCCTGTTACAAAAACAAATACTGTATTATTCTACATGTGAAAATATTTAAAATAATCCAACTCATAGAAACAAATAGTAGCATGGTGTTTCCCAATGGATGAGGCTGAGGAGAAATGAGAAGATGATATTCAATGGGTATAAAATATTGGTTATATGAGATGAATAAGTTCTAGAAATCTTCTGTAGAGCACTGTGCCTAGAGTGAACAACACTGAATTGTAAACTTAAAAATTTATTAAATAAATAAATACTAGGAATGTAATATACAACATGATGACTATTGGTAATATATATATGTAATACATATTTATTACATACATATATATTTAATACATATACATATTTAAGAAAGTATATCCTAAGAGTTCTCATTACATAGGGGGACATTTTATTTTTTATATAAAAATATTGTATCTATAAAAAATGATGAATGTTAACTAATCTTATTGCTTTAATCATTTTGAAATACCATGTTAGTCAAACATTTATGCTGTACACCTGAAACTCATTCAGTGATGTATTTCAATTACCTATATATATATAAAAGGCAAATATGCTAAGTGTCTGACCGTCTGACCAGTCCCTATAATGCACACTGATCACCAGGGGACAGATGCTCAACACAGGAGCTTTCCTGACGTGCACTGGCCATTTACAGAGAAACGACACCACAGACCTAGGGTCCACAAAGTAACACTTGGCTTTCCCCAAGTGGGACACAGGCCCTGCCACCACCCGGGAGTGACAGCCCACCAAATCGCAGCCAATGCTACCGAGACCCCATGGCACAAAATGCGACCCACAGCCCAGCCCAGCCTGGAAACTGTGTCTGTGAGCTCAGGGTAATGATGTCACATAGCAACACCCAGCTTCCTCTCCCTAGCAACTAGCCTCCTTGGAGTTTCTTCAGCTCAGGAACACAACATGTTTTATAGCCAGGTGCAAACATTTTACACTTTTACCGAATGTCTGTGAAGTATTTTTCCATGCCTCATCTCATTTGATCCTCACAGAAATCCTGGAGTAGGTAGATTGGAAACTCAGTGGAATCCTATTTTCTTTTCATTAGCAGAAAAGTGGAGATTTAGAAAGTTTAGAAATTTGACCTGACTGAAAAGAAGTAAGATTGTGAATTTGGTTGATACTTCTATTATAGAGAAAGGGCAAATAGTGATATTAAAATATTTCTTCTAATTAATTTCCTTTCAATGTGCACAAATTCGTGCACTAGACCACTAGTATCTCAATAAAACTAAAAAAGGAAAATAATACATATGAAAAAGTTTAAAGTTTAAGAGGGTAAATCTCATGTTCTTATCACAATTGAAAGAAGGAGGAGGAGGAGGTAGAGGATGAGCAGGAGAAAATGGAGAATGAACCTAATGACACCGGGAACTGTACAGGTTTAAAGATTTCCTATGCAACAACTGAATTGTATAAGCTTACATTAATTAATTAATTGATTGATTACATAAAATTTAAAGAGTACTATTTTATATGCTACCAATTTATTATCATGATTTTCAAAGTTATTGGAAATTACAAATGAAATAAAAAGCAAACTGAAGCTTATCAGAATTGCATGACATTATTTTTCCTAATAACATCCTTCCCAAATAAAACAGACCTGGAGATGATAGAAATTAGAACTTGTCTTAAAAGTAATCTGGAGCCATTAAATAGTTTTTAAAATAGGGGGGTAATGATTAGATTATTTTAGAAATATTATTTTGCTTTAAAAAAACATATGGAAATGGGTTGCAAAAAAGACAACATTAAACTGGAAAATTAAGTAGTAAGAAGTTCTTATGAATTGCCTTAACAATTTTGCCTTAAAAGTTCAGGCAAAAGATGATTGTAGTCTGAACTGAGACAATGGGAGTGGATATCTAAAGAATTTGGGAGAAAAGAGATATCTTTAGGAAGTTCAATGGACAGAACTTGGTGATTAGTTTATTATTCTAAGATTTTATTTCAAAATATTTCCTTTTCTCTCATCCTTTTTGTGAACCTTAGTTACTGATATACATTTAAAATCACTTTGATGGGAGGAAGCATGGCTTGGAGTGGTGCACACACAATACAATATACAGATGACATATTATAGAATGGTATATCTGAAACCTGTAACATTTTATTAACCAATGTCACCTGAATAAATTCAATTAAAAACAAAATCACTTTGATTTTTATTATTATATTTACTATTTTTCTAAAATACAAATATTCCAAATTGATGATTATTCTATTGAAAATTTAAATTATCACTGACACAAAGAAACATTACTCTAGGTGCAATTTCAGGAAATGGGTTTTGCACAAAGTAAAGATACGATGTTAAGCATTAGCATGAAAAAACTTAGAAAGTATGCCAGACTAAAATAATTTGTGATGAGTAATTCTGGAAAAATTTAATCAAAGGCAAACCAAAAAGGAGTTTGATGGTGATACTGGGTGGGATTTTTCTAAGCCATAAATGCTGGATTCATGTTTAGTATGGAACCAGAAGCCATTCTTAAATGAAATGTAATGAAAATGACATTTTTGGAAGAACATTCAGTACAGCAGGTACTGGAATATCATGTTTTGTTCAATATTGATAATGTTGATGAGATGTCGCAGGAACTTAACTCTTATTTATATCAATTAGCTTATGATAAAAATGGTTTTTTTACGTTGTTTCATTTAAAGTCACAGAACCTACAGACGCCATGAAGTGAGGACTTACTCTATCTGTAAACAAGGTTTGCCTACTAATTAGGAGTTGACTATGTATTAAGAGTTTTACCAACAATTTTATCAGAAGATATAAGCTGCATATAAGAAGTTGAAATGAGGAAGAGCTTATATTTTATAAATGACCTTATGCAGGAAATTAAATACTTATAAGAAGATATAAGACAAGAATTAGAAATATTTATTCAACATTCCCAGTGTCTATAATGATATTCATTGTAGAGCACTTTCATAACTATTGTCCCTCTTTTTAAAGCCTTTGAGTTTACTAAAAGTTGTTCACATATTATACATATTTACCATACAACTCCTATGAGCCAGGCCAACAAAGTTTCTACAGAAATTGCATATCAATTACTTAAATTTAAATAACTAACTCCATGCAAAAAGTTTGTTTCCCTGTACCTTTTTAACTCTTTTATTTTGTTTTATTAATCAACTAGAGGCCCGGTGCATGAAAATTCATGCATTGGAGGGGGGTGTCCCTCAGCCTGGCCTGCCCCCTCTTATAGTCCAGGAGCCCTCAGGAGCAGGAGGTGACCCGGTGATCAGGGGAAGGCGACGTCCCAGTACACCTCTGTTCTTCCCGGCCCTGCTTACCTGAGCCTTGGGCAGCCCTGAGTGGCTGGGCAGCCGCCATCTGAGGCTTGCCTGTGCCTCAGACTGGCCCTGGGCAGCTTGGGGGCTGAGGGGACTGGGGGACTCCGGAGGCAGGCGCCTGGAACGGCTGGGTGCCTGTTGCCACATTGGGGTGGAGGGGACTGGGCACTGCCATCTTTGAGGGTGTGGCTATCAATTAGCATATTCCCTCCTTATTGACTGTGGGCACCACCATCTTTGAGAGTGGAACAGTCAATTAGCATATTCCTTCCTTATTGGCTGTGGCACTGCCATCTTTGCGATGGTGTGAGGGTCAATTAATATATTCCTTCTTTATTAGATGGGATTAACTTATGTCTGGAACATTTGTTTCTGGGGTTTTTATGCTACTCAGAGTGTTTATCCTCAAACTAGAAGCCTGGTGCAAAAATTTATGCAGGGCTGGCTGGGGGGAGGGGCTGTGAGCAGTTGGCCAGTCAGCCCTATCCCCTGGTCAAACTCCCAGTCAAGGGGATAATTTGCATATTAGCCTTTTATTATATAGGATTGTAATTAGCATATCCTTCTTTTCCCCTTAAGTACTTTTTTCTTTATAACTATAATTTATTTGTTCTGTTTTCTATTAAAGTAGCTAGGGAACTGTACAGGTTTAAATTGTTTATAAATAAATCCAAAGTCTTATGTTCTACTACATTTAAAGGTTGAATTACTTTATCCAGTCTCCTGCCCATTCCCACCAATCTTTATCTGAAGCACATATATATTCTTTAAACCCAAATTTTAGGAAGATTTCTAAAAAGCCATGTACCATCACCTAGTCTTACTTTGATTTCACTGTTTCTCTTAGATAGGTTTTTAAGTTCCACTTCCTCACATTATTCTTTCACTAGAGGCCCAGTGTATGAAATTAGTGCATGGGGGCGGGGAGGCGGTCCTGAGCCTGGCCTATGCCCAACCAGGGGCAGCTCCTACATCAAATGTCTGCCCCCTGGTGGTTAGTGTGCATCATAGTGACTGGTCATTTCACCAGCTTTCCGCCGTTCAGTCGATTTGCATATTAGGCTTTTATTATATAGGATCCCCTCCCTGTCAACATGCATGATAGGTATTTTTCCTCCTCTGTGTTCAATTATAATAAACTAGAGGCCTGGTGCACAAAAATTTGTGCACTCGGGGAGGGAGGAGGGTCCCTCAGCCCCGCCTGTGCCCTCTCGCAGTCTGGGACCCCTCGGGAGATAACGACCTGCTGGCTTAGGCCTGCTCCCGGGTGGCAGAGGGCAGGCCCAATCCCTAGGTGCAGCCCCTGGTTGGGCTCAGAGCAGGGCCAATTGGGGAGTTGGGGTGCCGCCCCCTGTCATGCACAGAGCAGGGAGGATCGGGAGGTTGTGATGCCACCCTCAGTCACGCTCAGGGTAGGGCTGATTGGGGAGTTGGGGCACCGTCCCCTGTCACACTCAAGGCAGGGTCGATGGGGAGGTTGCGATGCCACCCAGTCACGCACAGAGCAGGGCCAATCAGGGGGTTGGGGCACTGCCCCCTGTCACTCACAGAGCAGGGTCCATCAGGGGGGTTGGGGCGCCACCACTCTCACACTCAGGGCAGGGCCGATGGGGAGGTTATGGCTCTACCCTGTCACACACAGAGCAGGGCCCATCGGGGGCTGGGGGGGTTGGGGCGCCGCACCCCATCACACACAGAGAAAGGCCCATGGGGGGGGGGGGTTGGGGCGCCGCACCCTGTCACACACAGAGCCGCAGGGGAATCAGGGGGTTGGTGGATCTCCCGCCTATCAGGCACAGAGCAGGGCTGATCAGGGGGTTGGGGCGCCTTCCCCTGTCACGAACAGAGCAGGGTCGATAGGGAGGTTGTGGCCCTGCCCCCTGTCACACACAGAGCCGCAGGGCGATCAGGGGGTTTGGGCGCTGCCCCCTGTCACGCTGATCCCGGTGCTGGGAGGCATATTATTACCCTTTTACTATATAGGGTAGAGGCCTGGTGCAAGGGTGGGTGCTGGCTGGTTTGCCCTGAAGGGTGTCCTGGATCAGGGTGGGGGTTCTCACTGGGGTGCCTGGCCAGCCTGGATGAGGGGATGATGGCTGTTTGCAGCTGGTCACACATCCTTCAGGGTGGGGGTCCCCACTGGGGTACCTGGCCAGCCTGGATGAGGGGATGATGACTTTTTTCAGGCCGGGGGTGACTGAAGCTCCCAACTGCTCCTTTTTTTTCTTTTTTATTCTGGGCCAGCTTTAGCTTTGAGGCTTGGCTCCAGCTCTTAGGCCTCCGCTGCTGAAAGTAGGTTTCTGGCCTTTTCTTACAATGTTGCGATTCTGCTGGCTGAAGCCCGGGACTAAAGCAGGTTTCTGGGGTTTTGTTTAGCTTCTATATTTGTTACATAGTTGCTTAGAGTTGCAGCTCAGAGGCCTGCAGTGGCAGGAGGGGAACGTTGGAGTCCTCCGTCACTGAAGCAAGCAAGCCTCATGTTAGTTTCAAGCTGCCTGGCTGCCGGCCGCCATCTTGGCTGGCAGTTAATTTGCATATCTCACTGATTAGCCAATGGGAAGGGTAGCGGTCATACGCCAATTACCATGTTTCTCTTTTATTAGATAGGATCATATGTGTTTTGTGTATCAAATTCCCGACTTTGCATTTTCTGTGTGACCCTATTCAAAATTCTCTGGCGTGATTTCTTATATATATACTAGAGGCCTGGTGCAAGAATTTGTGCACTGGTGGGGTCCGGCTGCCTGTCCCCATTCAGGGTCAAGGGGGCTGATTGGGGGCAGGGCCGGCCAGGGGGAGTTATTAGTGTCAAAGCTCTTTGCAGGTGTATACATGTTTGATGCTGGCTTTCAGATGAGTTGAAGCTTCAAAGGCACTTTAGTGTCAGGGACACTGACAGCTTCCGTTTATAAGCCTCTCCCTAGTCAGGTAATGCGGTTTAGTTTTCTGCTGACAAACCCTCTAAAGCAGCAGTTCTCAACCTGTGGGTCATGACCCCTTTGGGGTCGAATGACTCTTCCACAGGGGTCGCCTAAGACCATCGGAAAACACATATATAATTACATATTGTTTTTGTGATTAATCACTATGCTTTAATTATGTTCAATTTGTAACAATGAAATTGGGGGTCACCACAACATGAGGAACTGTATTAAAGGGTCATGGCATTAGGAAGGTTGAGAACCACTGGTCTAAAGAGAGGCTGTGGTGTGATGTGGCTGCCGTCTTTGGTAGGAAGCAGTGGAAAGAGAACGCAGGAAGATGGTGGTTGTGCTGGTCACCTCTCCTGGACCTCTGACTGATGGTCCAGACTGTGAGCAGTTTTCCTCCTGATCACTCGTCATTCAGGTTCCTGGTCTATGAAGGCTAGGGATCGCATATTTACTTAGAATCACTGAAGGTCACACTTCAGTGATTGGGGTGGTGGTGGTGGGCCAATCAGGGGCAGCAAGGGGGAGGTGTCAAGAATGGTTGACTGGCTGCCCCACCCCCGATTGGGCCAGTTGGCTGCCACAGTGTGCATCACAGCCACCAATCATTCTGGTTGTTCCGCCATTTGGTCGCTTGGCGCATATATATATATATATTAAATATATTTTATTGATTTTTTTACAGAGAGGGATAGAGCGTTAGAAACATCGATGAGAGAGAAACATCAAATAGCTGCCTCTTGCACAACTCCTACTGGGGATATGCCCGCAACCAAGGTACATGCTCTTGACTGGAATCAAACCTGGGACCTTTCATTCCACAGTCTGATGCTCTATCCACTGAGCCAAACCAGTTAGGGCTCTTATATTTTTATATAACCCCCTCCCTCCCGGATTTCTCAGTCAGAGAACTATCAACACAAAGTTCTGTATCATGAATACAATCTGCTTATTACTTTATCTTTTTCGTCTTTGTACTACCCTACTTTTAAATGCGGAATTCATTTTCCTGAAAGAGAGCTTTCAATCCACAATAAGAATTGAAGCTAAATGGGCCCCCAACCTCTCTCCTCCTGTCACCTTTATTTCTTTCTCCAACCACCCATTCACATTGGCAAACAGAGCATTTAGCATCTAAGACATCATTCAGCATGCCTTTGTATTTTCTTAAAAAGGACATAATTATTTGCTTGTTCAAGCATAACAAACAACCCATTTATGTTCTCCATTAGAAAACTGAGATTTCCCATCTGACAATTGAATATCTATATTTTTATTTTTTGTCCTTAAAAGCCTTCCAACTCCATATAGTTCTTTTCTGGCCCCTAGACTTTTGGCACTATTTCAGGTGTATATGAAATGTGCTTGGGAAATCTTAACAGGCTTAGATCCCTCCTGAGTAGGTGTCTAGAGCTGAAACTCCTATCAAGGTGAGTCTGTACTTCCATCAAAGCATCTCAGAGGGGAGGGGGAATAGGAGTGAGGGAAGGAAATTAATCAAAGAACCTATATGCATATATGAGTAAGCCAAGGACAGACAATAGTTCTGTAAAGGCTTGGGGGTGGGGAAAGGGGTCAGTGGGGGGCAGGAAAAGGGGACCTCTGTCATACTTTCAACAATAAAGATAAAAAAAAACAAAAAAAAAACTGCAAACCCAGCCAGCCCAACTCAAACATACTTTCCAAGTCTTCAACACCTGAGAGTACTGTACTTTTCCTGTTTTAAGTTTTTCTCCTCAGGAATTTCTTTACATCACAATATTAATGTAGCAATTCCAAAAATAGGCAATGTCTAAGCACTTTATGTCTTTTAACTCATGAGACCCTTAGAACATCTTGTATGGTAAGTACTATTGAAACAGGAAATTTAGGGGAATATAAGCAGGTTTAGGGAATTTTTAGAATTGGGGTCCATGGAAAAAACACAGGGCTAAAACTGGGAGAAGATACATTTCCATAAGACAAGGAAGCCAGACAACTGTTATATTTGCATAAGATAAGGGAACAGCCAAGAGGTCTGTATTTACAAAATAAGGTAGGAAGAAAGCCCAGAAGGAATAGGAAGACTATGAGGGAGGGGTGGGGGCAGCACCCCATAGATGGCAAGCAGGGGCAGTGGCGGGGGTGGGGTTAAGCTGCTGGCAGCTGGGGAAAGGAAAGCCCTGATAGTCCCTGATCACCAGCCAAGCTTAGGGACCCTACTCAGGAGTTACTATAGTAACCAATTCAAAAGGGAATATTGACCAATCAGAGGGGATATCAGGACACAGAAACAGCAACCTTTATAAACTATGGAAACAGGAATTTGGTGGGACCTCCCCCCCCCCCCCATGTGGGAGTCTTTACTTGTTCTTTAATAAATCTCCACCTTTGCTATACCATCTTCTGTCTGTGGATCTATTCTTCGACTCCAGCAGACAAAGAATCCAGGGAACCGTGTGTGTTCCAGTCCAAAAATTCTGTATCACTATTTTTATTTTATAGATAAAGAAACCACAACACAGACGATTGTTTTACCTATTCTAGTGTGAACAGCTAGTAAATAACAAAAGACACTTGAACAATAAGTTGTGTAGTTCCTGTTAAATCTTGTGTATATAGTAAACATTTCTTAAAATTTTGGTAAATGTAAATAACCCCAAATTCCAGGAACCTGCAACATAATTTCTTTGAATATTATTTGTTGAAAAGAATAAAAATATTTTAATTATTAGGGAATTTATCTATAATAATAAAAGCATAATATGCAAATTGACCAAATTACCAAACAGCAGAACGACTATCAGGAAAACCTTCCAGACAACCATGCTATGACACTGGTGCCAGGCAAGCCAGGTTGGGTGTGATGCAATTGGTCAGGGGTTCTCACCATCACCCCACGATCAATGAGGGGGTCTATAATCGATTGCCCCAAAGAGGGAGGCCCAGGCCACTGGCCAGTGAAGCTGTGGCAGGTGTGCAGGGCCGGCCAGTGATCACCCTGTAGAGGGAGGCTCAGGCCAGCCAAGCGATCGCACCTCATGCCTGTTGCCTGCATAGGAAGGCAACTGGTGGTGGTGGTGGCGGGGGGGTGGGGGGGCAGCACCGCATAGATGGCAAGCAGCGGCAGTGGCGGGGGTGGGGTTAAGCTGCTGGCAGCTGGGGAAAGGAAAGCCCTGATAGGCCCTGATCACCAGCCAAGCTTAGGGACCCTACTCAAGGGGTCTTGAGAGGATGCAGGCTGGGCTGAGGGACACCCCTCCCATGCACAAATTCTGTGCACTGGGCCTCTAGTTTCTATATAAAAATCAATAAAAATAGAAAAATAAAATATAAAAAATATTAAATATTTAAAGATTAACTTAAAATCTGTGGAAAAAATGAACAAAATACTGCTTAGAATTTTTAAAGATGACAAAATAAATGGAGCCATAAACTAGGTTTATTATTAATTAAAAACTTAAATTAAGATTATTCAATGCATTTACATATAAATTCAATGAAATTCTAATCATCTCCAACAGGTTTTTTCCCCTTAGAAATTGACAAGACAATACTAAATATATAAATGGACCAGAAATAGTCTCAGATTTTTTAAATAAAAGAACAAAGTTGAAAGATTATGCTCCATAACTTTATGATCATTATGAAGCTATCTATAATAATAAAAGGGCAATATGTTAATTATACAGGACGTCATTCTGGACATCATTCCAGATGTTCTTCTGGACTAAGCCAGTGCTGGAGGGAAGCCCGCATCTTGGGTGCCTGCTGGTGGCCAGAGCAAAGCCCGGGTCCTGGGTGCCAGAGGGAAGCCGGTGCCAGCAGTCAGGGGAAGGAAGGCCTACTCTTGCACAAATTTTGTGCATCAGACCTCTAGTTATTAATAATTAGGACAGACTGGTATTGGCATAAAGATTACATCATTGAAATAGAGTTTTCAGAAAGAGATTTACATTTATATGCTCTATTTATTTATTTTAAATGGCACAAATAATTCAAGAAGAAAACAAAAGATTTTTAAACAGATTGTGCTTGCAGCCATAGATGAATCTCAAGAACATTATATTGATCAAAAGTAGTCAAATAGAAAAGAGCACAACCTTTATGATTTCATTTATATAAACATTTTTACATTTAAAATATATTTGTATTGACTTCGGAGAGGACGGGAGAGGTAGAGAGAGATAGAAACATCAATGATGAGAGAGAATCATTGATAGGTTGCCTCCTGCAGGCCCCGTACTGGGAATCGAGCCCGAAACCCATACAGGTGCCTTGACCTGAAATCAAACTGTGATCTCTTGGCTCACAGGTCAATGCTCAACCATTGAGCCACACTGGCCAGAAATTTTTATGTAAAATTTTAGAGAAAGTTAATTTAACTCATACTGACTAGAAACAGATGAAAAGTGAAGTTATGGATATAATAGAAATGTTCTAAATCTTGACTGTGATAATGGTTACTCAAGTGGCTACATTTAATTGTATGAATTTCCATAACCATGTCAGAAAATTGTTCATGCATGTTTCAGGGGAGGCTGTTCAACTTTTGTGCAGTAGTTGTCTGCATTTTAAGGAACTGATACTCAGATTGAATATGTTAATCCTGTGAATATTTCCTTGACTAGTTTTCCTTTCACTTTTGAAGTTTAATAGGTTTTGCCAATACCTATTACTAGTTTTAAGGTATTGCAATTTGGTATTTTTGCTGTTTACTCTCACATACACTTGGCAGAGAAAACATTGCTAACTAGCTGTCATGTACGCTTGGGTGTAGTCATCTTCTCTCAAATCTAAAGTTATTCTTGGTATTTATATAGGCGAAGACTCTTGATTCCATTGCTTCATTCATCTGGAACGTTGAAAGCAGCCTGTTATTCATGCCTTAAGTTCATTTTGCATTCCTTCAGTAAGCTTGCATAACTATAGCTCTTACGTCCAATATCTGCACACATTTCTCTTTACCGGAAGCCTTGCTGTGTTCCTGTTTTTCACACATTTTAAATTTGTGAACTATCTCTACATATTCTCTATGGCTGAATAACAAATTATAATTGTTACATTCTACTTTGCCTAAAGAGAAAGGTCCTGGAGCCTTTTAAAATCAAAACTAAAACTACAAACACACCAGTAGAAAAATTGACAAAACAGGCAAGTTACAATAAACATGAAAGGATTTAACCTCATAAGTAATCAAAGGGATGCAAATTAAAACAGTCAGATATCATATGTGCCTATTGTCAGGAAAAAATAAAAATATTCATTGTTTTTAAAGCTGCAGGAGGCTGCTGCTAGGAATATAAATTGCTTTCTGAAAGAAAATAGATATTCTTTAAAAACTTTAAAATGTGCATTATCTTTAGCTCAGAAATTGTACATATAGTGGTTTATTCTAAGTAGTCAGCAAAGGCACAAATATGTAGGCACAAACACATTTATCACGTTTACTAAATGGTAATAATAACTACCTGAACAATCAGACAGAGGCTGAAAACCAGGACTACAGGCTTTATTAGAGAAGAAGCACCTGCCAGGCTGTCTCGCAAGGGGAGGACAGCAGCACGTGCAGGGTGGGCATGCCTTTTGAGGGGCGGAATGGGAAGGGGTGGGGGCTTAGTGTACTCGGCGCACACTGATTGGTGGCTTACTGCATTGTCCATATAGGACAAGAGCTTAGGGTATTTGGCAGGTGTGGACTGGTGGTCCAATGTATAGTCCATATAAGGTACCTGGGTAGTCACTCAGGTATTTCCGGGCTGCAGGTTACGTCATACTCCGCCCACCAGTTGGGGGAAGGGAGGATCTATCACTACCTTTCTAATAAGGGAGTGATTGATGGTGCATCACATAGATAATGGATGCCCATAGATGTCATGATTTTTGTTTTAAAATGCACATGTATTTAGAGAAGACAATCTGAAATAAATACACTTAAATGTTAACCACCAATATTTATGTTGTGAGATTAAGAATATGTTTATTTTCTTTCTTTAGTTCTTCTGTATTTTGCAAAAAGTCCACATATGACTTTAGGCATTTGATTAACTCTGTATTCCATGGGCCCATTTTATAGCTTTCAGTTTCTTTTCAATCTGTTTGCATTTGATATCACTGCATTCAGTTATACTATTGTCTGGTATATTACTTAAGATGAAAAAAGTCACCATATTATTTTCCCAAGATTTTCTGGTGACTCAATTGGTCCCCAAGGTAAATTCAAATTGCTTACATGGTGCATAAGGCCCTTCAAATTCTAGCTCTAATTTACCTTGTCTTCAGTGACTGCTTTAATACTCCTAGAGTTATAGTTTAGTCTCAGAAATCCCCTAGTGATCAATTTATTGTGCTAACCATTTCCTAATATATACATATATCAAATCATTATGTTCTACATTCTATTTTAATATAATTGTATATGTCAATTATATCTCAATAAAACCTGAAAAATTGTTAATCATGCATTAGAGTTAGTAATTAGCAGAATTAAATATAGTCCTTAATGTCCTCTGATCTGTATTATTTTCTTAAACCCATCTGTGTTTGCAGAGGTATTTCATGGCATTACTTGGATTAAAAGATCAAATAAGGTTGCGAATGAGATTTATAAAGTCTAAAGCTATGAATTATTATTTTAAAAAACAAATTGCACAAACAAAACCATTCACTACCTTTGAAGATAGCTGTTACTCATAATAATCATATTAGACTACACTTGGTTGATATTTATAAAAGTTGTATATAAAAGAGTTCTATTGTAAGCCTCATAGCCTAATGATTGAAATGTTATTTTTTCTTGTTCTGACTCAAGACCAGATAAAATATGCTGCTTAGTTTTATTGAAAAAATTATATCCTTCTTAGCTTTTGTAAAATATCCTATGATTTCTAGAAAGGTAATCACTAAAGCATAATGGATCAATTTGCCAAAAATTAAATGAAGCAACACGCAATCTAACCATCCGGGCAGAATGATATTTCGCCTGCCTAAACTCCTCCTGACATTTTCATTGGCTAAAGAATTACTTTTTACTTCAGGAATTAAAGTTGCTTAGTGCTTCAGTAAAGCCAGCTGCTGAGTCTCCTTCCTGAAGTAACTCGTTGAAAATTATAAATAAAGCAGTATTTGAAAGTATTTTATATATGCATTTGTAAACTATTGGGAAGTTTTAGAGAAAAAGGTAGGCATTTTATATATATTTTAAAAACACCATGTACTATACATACTGTTTCTTGTCAACAACATGTTTAAAAATTTTCAATGAAAACATTTTTGTAAGAAAAAAAATCACTTAATTACTACATATTTTCTTTTCTTTTTTTTAAAAAAAGGAGAATTGATCCCTTTCAATAATCTGAAATCCCGTTCTCTTCCCCCAGAAGTGACACCATTGTTGGTTTGATGAGATCCTTAAAAAACATTTCATATGTTGACTGAATATAAGACAGACCTGGGGGCTTGATAACCCAGGGGATCCCCTGACGCCTTCTGGCCCCTGGAACTTGGATTAGACTTTGGCCAGCATTTGCCTGTTCTGGTAATTTTCTTTCATTAATTTGAGCTTTCTCTCAGTCAAAATGGCTGTGTTCCAGTTCTTAAGCCCCTTTCTCATAGAAGGTGGTCTCCGTGGTCTTCTTTTTGTAGAAAGAAGTGCCTTTCTCCAATTCCTTGCCCATGTCTTCTGCCATCTTTCTGTGCAGGTTACAAATCTAATATGTGGAGTTCATGTATTTAAACACATTGAGAAACTATTTATTCATTACTAAGCAGTGCAATTCTTCCTGAAACTGTTTTTACTCAAGTGGCCTTACGTAATCTTGCTGTAGCTCAGGCAACGTTTGAGGGTTCATCTTCAGATGGTGAATCTCACTTTGGAGGTTTGAATTTTCACACTGCAAAGGCACCTCTTCGATTTGGAGATGGGTTATCTGTGCTGTAAGCTCTTCATTCACTTGCTTTTCTTCCCACAATTGTCTGGCTATTTTTTGATGCTCCTTTTCTTGACTTTGAAGAAACACATTGAAGTTGGCATCATCAGGGACACCCTTCAGATCAACTGGTGACCGAAGGACGTAGTAACCACCGTTTTCTGCTTCCCTTCCTTATTCGACCTGCCACTTCATGTGAGCTAAGTGATCTCCAAGGAAATCAGGGGGAGGGATGGGCTGGGGCAGGTTTTCAGTCACTGATACTACATGGTTGACTTTCTCTGTTTGTGCATTCAAATGCTCCAGCCTTTGTTTCTCCTCATTTCCCTGGTCTCTCTGCTTCCATTTCATCATTTCTTCATGGAGCAGTTGTGGATTTTCTGAAAAATAAGTGTTTCCTTTGAGATAATTTGTTTTCATCTGAAGTTTTTCTCCATTGATGTCTGATGCTTTTCAGATAGGGTTTTCACCAGCCAGCTGGGAAAGTGTAGGAGACTGTCTCTCCCCTGCCTTTTCCAGTGAGCCAACCTGAAGTGACAACCTGCTCGGGTGTGCATTCCACACCAACAAGCATGAGATTTATAACATGGGAGGACTAGCCTCTGCCCCAAGCAACCTGACATTGGCTTGTGTTATTGGACCAATATTCCCACTACGTCTTTCACAGATTTCATCGCAGGCAGAACACTTTTTGCCTAGCGCCTTTATAAACCTTAGAGTGCTGTCTGTTTATTATAAAGAATACCACCACCTCAGCACATACCGGGATCTTCCAGGAAAATGCAGGGAGATGTGAAACGTGTCTCAGGCTCTCAGAAATCACCAGTGCGGTGCTCCAGGACCACCTGGAAGGTGAATGTGGAGGCAAGCAGCAGGCCCCACGACTGGCTGGACTCACAGCTCTGCTTCGGAGTGCCTCTGGGCTGCAACTGACCACTCAGAACCCTACAGAGCACTCCATCTCAAAGGTAAATAGATATTTAGCAACCAGGGCATATCAATCGGCCGGGGAAGGGGAATCCAGCAGATTCTAGAAAACTGTTTTCCCTAACTACTCTGAAATAAAAATTGATCTCACGTGTACAAGCTCTGGGGCAGGTGGAGAGGCCTGATTCCAGTCTGGAGTACAGAGTTCACATACTATAGTATATGTCTTTGACCCCCTCCCCCATAAAATGTCCCTTACTGTTAACACCATGCCTTAGTGTGGGGCGTTTGTTACAATTAATGAGCCAATATTGTTACGTTCTTATCAACAAAAGTCCTTAATTTACATACACATTCCCTTTTTTGTGTTCTATAGTTCTGTGAGCTTTGTCAAATGCATGTGTGATGTATCCATGCTAGAGTATCATACAGAATATTGTCACAGCCCAAAATATGTTGTGTTCCACCTATGTAACCCTCCTTTTCTCCTCGTGAACTTCTAGAAAACACTGATGATCTTACTTGTTCTGAGGCTGCTTTGTCTAAAATTAATTTAGTTAGTCTCTTTCTCTTAATTAGTGTTAACATGGTATATCTTTCTCCATCCCTTCAGTTTTCAAATAATTGTGTCTTTAACATAGGTTTGTTGTACACAATACACACTTGGCTGTTGCTGTTTTATTCCTTAGGACAATCTCTTTCCTTTCTGCACTTAAATATTTAAGGTGATTTTGATATATTTGGTATTTGGCTATCAATCTTGTTTGTTATTGTTTTCTATTCACTGTCTTTTGTTTGTTTCTTTCTTTTTTTTGGGTCTTCCTCTCTCTTTTGCTTTCTCTGGTTTTAGTTGAGCATTACATATGATTCCATTTTGTCTCCACTCTTATGATATCAATTACACTTCTATTTAAAATGTTTGAATAATTATGCTTGAGTTTGCAATATCCTATATAATAAAAGGCTAATATGCAAATTGTCCCCTCAGGAGTTCGACTGGGAGTTTGATGGCTTGCTATGATGTGTGCTGACCATCAAGGGGTGGCGTGAAATGAAGGAAGGCCACAGTCAACAGCTGGCAGCTGGGGGAAGGAAGGCCCCAAGCAGCCATGAGCACCTGCTAGGCCTAGCGACCCTACCCATGAATGAATTTTGTGCACTGGGCCTCTAGTACAATTATAATTTATTCAGGTCCACTATCAAATAACATTATACTACTTAATGTGTTGTGCAAATACTTTAAAGCAGAGTATTCCCAATTCCACCTTTCCATCTTTTGTAACACTGCTATTCATATCACTTATCCATAAGCTATAATCACACAGTACATTGTTGCTATTATTATTTTGAGTAAATTTTCTGTTGGATCAAAGAATAAGTAAAATACAATATTTTATTTGACCTTCATTTATTCCTTCTCTAATGCTCTCCCTTTTTTCATATAGATCTGAGCATCTATGCTGTCTCAAAATCTGCTATTCTTTATAAATAAGCTATTGTAATTGATTCTAAGTCTTATCTTCCTGGGGCAAGTATTAAGGTTATTTTTGCTGGTTTTCAACATTTTTTAACAGGGTGACAGGAAGGCTGCTACTTAATAGAGTTGTGCATGGGTCTTCATTTATTTTCCTAAGAGAGATTCCTAGAAGTGGACACTCAGGGGCTCAATATGTGTGCATTTTTATGTTAACAAATGCTGTCAAATTGTATTCCAAAAAGTCTGTAATAATGAACATTCCAGCAAAGGCATGTGTTATTCTATTTCTCTAACTCTTACTAACACTACATGCAATTAAGCTATTAATTTTATCAACCTGGTAAAAGAAAAATGTCATGTTATTTGACATTTTAATTATGATTTCCCTGATCTTTTATTAACATAGTTGAACAGCTTTCTTATGGTGCTTAGTTATATTTTATCTTTTATGATATATCTGTTCATGATATTTGTCATATATTTTTATTTGTAACACTATCTATAATAATAAAAGGGTAATATGCTAATTAGACCAGACGTCCTTCCTGATGAAGCTGGGGCTTAAGGGAAGCCAGCCCGGGTCCAGGGTGCTTGCCAATGGCCCAAGGAGGAAAGCAGCCCAGGTCCTGGGTGCCTGCTGGCAGCCAGAGGAGGGAAGTAGCCCAGGTCCTGGGTGCCTGCTGGTGGCCGGAGGAGGGGAGCCCAGGTCCCGGGTGCTGGAGGGAAGCCAGTGCTGGCAGCCAGGGGAAGGAAGGCCTACTCTTGCATGAATTTTCATGCATTGGGCCTCTAGTTTTAAATAATATGAATTTCTTGCATTTGTGTCTAAGAGATGGCTTAGTGAGTTCTGCTAAAAGGCTGCCATTGATTTCAGGTCTACTTCACCCATACCAATTTGGAGCTTGGGTTGAGTGACAATAGTTACTTGGAACATCACTTTTCATGGAAATGAAAGCTATTGGAGAGATGAGTACAAATATGGGATTTCCCTTAAGGACTGACATCCTTTCACTTGTGTCCACGTTCTGCTAAAAACAAATCACATGGCCCTGCCAAAATCAATAGGATGGGGAATTTATGATTTTCATAGGTGTCAGGCTGACAGGGAAGTGAATATTTGTGAATAAAAATCTAATCTTCTTAGTTAGCTAAAGCTCACTCTTGCTTGATCCCTCCCAGTAGATAGTTATGGTGCAGAATTCGGTGAAGATCATTGCAATATATGTTTTGTAACTAGTCAAAAAATATACTTTATGTATCCATGAACCATCTACACTAATAAAAGAGAAAAATGGTAATTGGCATACGACGATACCCTTTTCATTGGCTAATCAGGGCTATATGCAAATTAACTGCCAACTATGATTGGCAGTTAACTGCCAACAAGATGGTGGTTAATTTGCATATGTAGGCACAATGCAGGGAGGCGAAAGGGAAAGCAGGAAGAAGGCCCCTGCCACTGACAGTGATCGGAAACCTAGGGGGGAGCTAACAGGTGGGGGGCAGGGCAGAGGCGGCCCTGGGGCCGCCTTTGCCCTGCCCCCCAGCCATGATCGGAGAATCAGGTGCCTTTTCCGCCCTGGCCAGTGATAGCAGGAAGTAGGGGTGGAGCCAGCGATGGGAGCTGGGCACGGTCGAAGCTGGCAGTCCCAGGAGCTAGAGGCCCCTTGCCTGGGACTAAAGCGAAGCCCACGATCGCGGGGCCGCTGCAGCTGCGGGTCCCCGCTGCCCGGGCCGGACGCCTAGGCCAGATGCATCAGGCCTGGGCAAGGGGCCGATCCTGCGATTGGAGGGTGATGGGGGTCAACGCCTGAGGGCTCCCAGTATGTGAGAGGGGGCAGGCTGGGCTGAGGGACAGTCCCCCCCACACACACCCAGTGCAAGAATTTCGTGCACCGGGCCCCTAGTTCTATATAATAAAAGCCTAATATGCTAAGTGTCCAACTGTTCGTTCAACCAATTGACCAGTCACTATGAAGCGCACTGACCACCAGGGGGCAGACGCTCTGACTGGTATGTTAGCTTGCTGCTGGGGTCTGACCTGTGGAGACTGGGTGAGAGGGGCCAGACACATCCTGGAGCCCTCCTGCGGTCACTCACCGGCCCTGAGTGACCTGGTGCACTGGTGGGGTCACTTGGCCTGGCCTGTGCCCTCTTGCAATACAGGACCCCTCAGGAGATGTCAGAGAGCCAGTTTCAGCCTGATCCCCGCAAGCCAGGCCTAGGGACCCCATTGGTGCATGAATCCATGCACTGGACTTCTAATATTATATATATATATATATATATATATATATATATATATATATATATATTATTGTATACAAGATTTATCAATTTTATAAATTAATCACACACACACACACACACACACACACACACACACAGAACATAAAGAGATGCTAAATCTGACTGGTAATTCAGGAAATATAAATTAAAATGTTTTTTATATAAATGTGCTTCCAACTCCTTGCCTCTTTGTGACCACTAATCCAAAGGTGTTATATTATAATTTCTGTTCAACATAAATCAGTTCTTACCATATAAGTCTTACCATATAAGACATTCTTAAATAACATTTACATTCTTTTTATAATCTATACTAATGAAAGTGTAATATGCTAATTAGACTGGGTCGACCCGCCATCTTCCGGAAATCCAACTTCCTTCCAGACAAAGCCATGGTGGTGGAGGCCGAGGCAGAGGCAGTTAGGGGTGATCAGGCTGGCAGGGGATTAGGAGAAACCAGGCTGGCAGAGGAGGGCACTTGGGGGCAAGATCAGGCTGACAGGGGTGGGCAGTTGGGGGTGACCAGGCCGGCAGGGGAGGGCATTTGGGGGTATTAGGCAGACAGGTGAGTGGTTAGAAGCCAGTGGTCCTGGATTGCAAGAGGGATGTCCTACTGCTGGTTTAGGCTCAATTCCTGCGGGCATAAATATCTCTTGTGATATTTCATGCAGGACTGAGCCTAAACTAACAGTCAGATATCCCCCGAGGGTTCCCAGATTGGAGAGGGTGCATACTGGGCTGAGGAACACCCTCCACCCCCATGCACAAATGTTGTGCACTGGGCCTCTAGTAGATTAATAAATATTAGTGGCCCAGTGCATTAAATTCGTGCACATTGCAAAGGAATTAATTATAGGAAATATTTTAATATTACTATTTGCCCTTTCTCTATAATAGAAGTGTCAAAGATGGAAAAAAAATTAGTAAAATGTATATGAAATTCTCCCTCATTTCAGAGTCTTAGGTGCACCGCAGGACCCAGAGTCAAGTCCCTGCCCACCCGCATGCACCTTGAAATTGAACGAGACCCAGACTCAGCTGGCCCCACCCCTGTCAAGCTCCACAGGGCAGGAGGCACAGCCTCAGGTCCCCAGCCCTGATGCTGGGGTGGGAATGTGGCCTCAGGTCCCCCAGCTCCAGCATGAGGGCACGAGGGAGTGAGGGCGCACCAACCATTTGCATATTAGCTCTTTATTATATAGGATGATAACTCTAAGTGTTTGTGGGTAAGTATGGAATGGAAATTTTTGCTCATTGATGGTAAAACTGTGTATAGAAAGTTGGTGATTTGGTTGTGAGTCATTAAGCATGCCTTTGCATTGAAGTAGCTTCCTTTGTTTTTCTGGAAGAGATAATATAACATAAGCATTTTCTATTCCTTTAATGTTTGTAAAACTTAGTTATAAAAACTTTGGAAACTAATTTATATTTTGGACAAAACTTAAACTACATTTTCAAATTTTTTAATGGTTCTTATGATATTCAGATTTTTTCTTGACACATGAGTAACTTTAAATAATTTTAATTTTTCTAGTAGATATCATTAACTTTATTCATGGATCCTGTTAATATTTATATTAACTGTTGATCCCTTCTTTTTTTCCAGAACTGCTCTGTTATACTGCTAAGTTTTAGACCTATAATTTCCAAGGCTTGATGCTGAGATGTGAAATAAGCCTGTCTGCCCAACTTATCAATCCGATTTCCTTTGTTCATTACAACAGTGAGACTGGGTAGACAGAGTGTTACATATACAGGGTGGGGCAAAAGGAAGCTTACAGTTGTGAGTGTGAAAAATACAGAGTGTATTCTTGAATTATTATTTATTTATTATTGTATTATTTTCCATACGAACAACTGTAAACATACATTTGTCCCACCCTATAAGTTATCTCCAATATACCATGGCTTCAAAATTTCTAAGTATATACACCTCAAATTTGTAATAAAGCGGAGAGCCATCTATGTAGAAATCCAAATATTTAGGCTTCCAAGAAAATGTAGTAATCTCTAGTAAGCCTGTTATTGCTCTTGACCATGGTTATAGAATATAAATCTTGTTGTTCATTTTATAGTGGATCGCTTTTATTGATTTAGCTATGTCATTAATTTCATTAGGTTTTAAAAATTAAATATATATTTTAATTTTTATTGAATTTTTTGGGTGACATTGGTTAATGACATTATATAGGTTTTAGACATACAGTTCTGTAATACATCATCTTTATGTTGTATTGTGTGTTCACTATCCAAAGTCAAGTCTCCTTCCATCACCATTTATCCACTCATATCCTCTTCTACTCTCCGCACCCTCACCCTCCCACACACACACACTCTTTCTCTCAGGTAGTCACAATATCATTTTCTCAGTCTTTGAGATATTATTATTATTACTTTGCTTAATCCCTTCATGGGGAAATCTCTTTATTACCATCTTTTTTTTTTTTTTGGTAAGAAATAAAATAAGGTGACAGTGCCATCATTTCTTAGTTTGTTTTGTAGTGCAAATTTTGTTTTTCATTGTTTTTAGGTTGATTCAAAATCTTCATGTTCAAACACTTAGGGAATTTGGCCAATTTTCAAAGTGAAATGGGGTATGAAACCCAATGTTATCTAGCCAATTCAGAAAATACTCTTCTTAATTTTGAGATTCATATCTGGACAAACTAAAACTAATCTTATGGTATAATTAAAGTGTATTTGCACATACTGCTTTTTAAAACAGGTTTTAGCAAATGTTTTCATGAACTATCATAATGTGCTATAGAGATTTTATAAATGGTCTATTTTTTTCTATACAGACCATATTATCTAGAGTTTGGAGTCTCACTTTTTTTTTCAAGGACAGATAATTTTAGTGGCATATTATGACCTTGACTGTAGTTAGAAAGTTAGAGATATCACATGAGAAAGTTAGAGAGTAAAGCGATCCTAAATTAGAAATAACTGAGGTACTTGAACAATTTAGCATTCATTCTTCCAATAAGTTTGCTTTTGGCCAGGAATTTGTATAATTAAATACTAATAGGAATTTGTATTATAATTTAAAAAAATGTTTAAGATGAATTAATGACAAAATAGAGATCACAACCTACCTGCAGACCCAAATCATCCTCATTAATAAGAAATAATAATTAATCCAAAATGTTTTCAGTATTCATTGTGTTATAAAATTACCAAAGTATCTCTCTAAATAAATATACTGCTCCAAATACAACCTTAGCCTAAAATCATTTGGGTAAAGGGTAAGTAAATAGTCAGAATTTTTATTTTAGATAAATGTATTTCAGGATATTCATTGAGTAACCCCACCAACGCCAACCAACTGGTGCATAATGAACTAGCCTATGGTCTAATATATTTCAAACATGAGATGAGATACATATGTTAACATAACCTCAAATGTTCCATTTTATAAATAACTAAGCTTTAAATTCACGTGTTTAAAGAACATAGATTTTAAAATATTTGAACAAATTTGGACATCATGAGCTACAATTCCATTAAAGCTTTTTGTATAAACAAAATTGCTATTGAAAATAATAATTCTGTTTCTCAAATACCCATATGATTCCAAACATTAAAAAAAGTTAAATACATTTCTCATTCATTACTTGTGCTTTAAGCATAGTTCTGTTCACATTCTAATTAGTCATTATCATGCTCTTTCTAATTGTCTCAAATTTAAACCATTAAAAACTAGAAGTCAAACTTTAAAATAATAGTAGCAGTTAATTAGCTTCCAAGAGTACTGAGAGAATTGAATTCAATACAAAAAAATCTATTATTTTCAAATGTCATATTTTTCATTGAATTAATTTTACTTTATGTTACCTGAAAATACCATTTCCAATAATTTTAGAAGTAAATTGAAAGATATAATTATTGAGAGGAAAGATTGACTGATTAATAAGATGATATTTCAAAAGGCTCTGTTTCCTCTCATGACAAAATACTATAAAATACTAGTATTTTTTGGTGTCCACACACACCAGAATAATTTGTACATTTTAGATGAGAGTATTGGTCAATAACCTGGAGGTTTTACAGAACAAAGTTCACTGAGGTTCATGTACTCTTTCTATGCCTCAGAGGTAATCATAAGAGATGAAATAGTTTGAAAATTTATAGAAGCGTTATATAAGCATCAATTAAAAGGCTTGCAGTTATGACCAAAATGAATCCCATTTCAACAAATGGGATGAAATGACAGTGCGATTAAGTAGATAAGGAGGGTTACATTCACTCCTGGTGGTAGGGTAGCAGGTTCTTAATACTTTTTCAAATAATAGCTGAAGGTTCAGTCCAAATTTAGAGGTGCAAATTCAGAGAGGCTTTGTGTTAAAGCAGTTGGAATAAAGAGGTAATTTCAATATAGAAACAGAAAAATGTGTGTATTTTTGTAGAAAAATGAATCTATACAATAATATGATAGGCAATTTAAAATTGAGATGGATAAAAAGGGTCTACGGTTCATTGGGAAATCTTCACTTGATTAATAGGAAGCAATGCCACTTTGAAACAGCAAAGCAACATGCAGCAATTTAAAAGTTATAACAAGATAAGCAAGCCGAACAGAGAAACAGACTCATAGATACAGAGAACGGTTTGGCTTGATGGTTGCCAAAGGGGCAAGGTTGGAGGGATGGGTGAAAATGGTGAAGGGATGTAGAAGTACAAACTGGTAATTACAGAATAGTTATGGGGATGTAAAGTACAGCATAGGGAATAGAGTCAATAGCATTGTAATAACCATATATGGTGTCAGATGGGTACTAGATTTATCAAGGTGATCACTTCTTAAGTTATATAACTATCTAGTGACAGGTGTGTATACCTGTAACTGAAACAACATTGTACATCAACTGTAATTTAATTTTTTAAAACTAACTTCTTAGTACACTCAAATGAATTGAAGTCATGTGCTGACATCTTGAGCACTTGCATTAAAGACAAGTTGAATGAATGAGAGGTTACCAACAAATGACAGGGTTCTGCTGAAGACAATCAGGAGAGGGCTTATTGTTGCACAAACAATAAAGTTTCAAATAGATATGAGGGCTGTTGGTATTGTTTTGTTGTAGATCTTATAAAGACTAAGAAGGATGAGTTGGAGGGGAAAACAATTTTCAGAGAAAAAAATTTTAAAAACACAAAGAAAACGTAGGAGGAGGAGGAGGAGTTAAAGAAACTGTTTCCATGTGTCATAGGGAATAAACTAGCTTAGCAAAATAATTGCACTTTATATTTCACAGTGCAGTCCAGGTAAGAATTTAGGAAAACAAAACTAGGATTATAGATGTCTAGGTATACAAATATAAAATGTATTGATACTTAGAAGATTAGAGCTCAAATCTGGAATCAAACCCCTGACCTTTAGGTACATGGGATGATGCTCAATCAACTGAGCCACACAGGCCAAGGTGAGGTATGTCATTTTAAGCTTTATGTAAGCTTATTCTTTGGATGAGATTCAAAGAATGAGAAGCAATAATATTGTGGCAGTGTACTACTGCCCCATGGAGAAAAGAGTACTGGTGTTTTTTTGTTTGAGCTTTTTGTTTGTTTTTCTAATAGAATTTATAGAACTAGTTCAGTAGAAAAGTATAATAGTGGTGGTATGCAACACAGAGATGTAAAGAATGTTTTAGTTTTTGAAATACAAATTTCTATGAAGCCTTAGTTTGCCTGGAATTTGCCTGCTGACTAAAATCTATTTGTAACCCACAAATTGACACTGGTGCTACACTCCCAGTAATGTGAAGACATGGATATGTACAAAGAGGTGAGAAATATAACTCCTCAACATGCATTTTCCCAGATAAGATCAAACAAGGAGACATCTTGCTATCTTGTTTCAGCTTTCAGACTCTAAGCAAGTGTACTTCTTGTGGTGATTTAATGTTCTGTTTTTTGCATTTTTGTGCTTTTTGTTGGGGAAGTTGTTTAAAATTGTTCCCAAACAGAGTGTTGAAGTGTTGTCTACTGTTCTTAATTACAGAAGCTGCTGATGGGCCTTACTGAAAATATATGTGTTAGATAAGCTTTGTTTAGGCATGAGCGATAGTGCTATTGACTGTGAGTTCAATGCTAATGAATCCACAATATGGATTAAGTGAGTGTCTTTAAACAAAACACTCATAAAACAAGGTTTTTGTGTACAAACTGTGGCCAAGGGTTACAGGAATCTAATCCTGTATTTCTTCTAGCAGCAATGATTCAGTATTTGTTAATTCAGTGTTTGCAGCAACTTCATGGAACATAATCACAGTGGATAATGAGGATCAAATGTCTATATTTTTTCTTGAATAAGTGTTATTTTAAAGCGGTATCTATTATTCATAAAGCTGGTTAGTTTTACCTTTTCTGTTTTCAGAAAATACAGTTAATCTGCAATTAAATCAACTCAGGTTTGTAGGTATCTAACAACTGAAGTTCCTGGGGTTAATTGTTAACTCTACTGGTTAGTTACATTCCAAATGACATGCTATGCCTTTGCATTAAGTCTCGAACTTGAGTGTTTGCCTCCATCTGTATAAGTAACTGAGTCATGGTTGGCACAGTCACTATGGAAAACAGTATGTATAAGTAACTGAGTCATGATTGGTACAGTCACTATGGAAAATAGTATGGAGTTTCCTCAAAAAGTTAAAAATGGAACTTCTGTTTGACCCAGTGATCACGCTT
The DNA here is from genome assembly GCF_963259705.1 of Myotis daubentonii. Taxonomy (NCBI): domain Eukaryota; kingdom Metazoa; phylum Chordata; class Mammalia; order Chiroptera; family Vespertilionidae; genus Myotis; species Myotis daubentonii. The sequence goes on along the minus strand of NC_081846.1, from coordinate 71,030,826 downwards.
CTGGGAACATATCCTAAAAACTCCAAAACACCAATTAGAAAGAATATATGCACTCCTATGTTCATAGCGGTGTTATTTACAATAGCTAAGATTTGGAAACAGCCCAAGTGCCCATCAGTAGATGAATGGATACAAAAGCTGTGGGACATTTATACTATGGAATACTATGCAGCTGTAAAAAAGAGGGATTTCTTACTCTTTGGGACAGCATGGCTGGACCTGGAAAATATTACGCTAAATGAAATTAGGCAATCTGAGAAAGCCATATATCACATGATCTCACTTATTTGGGGAATCTAATGAACAAAATGAATTGACCAACAAAATAAGACCCGAAGCAGGGAGGTATGGACATACCTTGATGTGGGGTGGAGGAGACAAGAAGAGATAAAACCAAATAATTTATATACTTGTATGCATTGCCCATGGACATGGGCAATAGGGTAGTGAAGACCTGGGGGGACTAAGATCTGGGAGGAGAGGGTTAAAGAGGGGAGAAGATGGAGATATCTGTAATACTATCAACAACAAAAAATATATTAAAAAAACCCAAAGAGATAATGTGAAAGAAAATATTTCTTAAACTAAAATGCTGAACAAATTACTGTTATCATTTAATTATATCAGTTTTATCTTTTGAGACAAATGGAACTTATTTAAATAATTACAACTAGTATGAACATTTTACTCATTGTTAAAAAAAAATGACTCGCAACTACTAGATATTTAGGAAGTCATCATATTTGGGAGTGTGAGCATGAAAAATGTAAAAAATATACCCAAAGAGTTTGTAGTTTCGGTGAAGAAATTTGGCCTTCATATTTTTTTAATAGTCGTATAAGGTATTAAATAACAAAGACAGACATTTCTACTAAGGCACTAGGAAGCATTAAACCATAAACAAAACTTCCCTTGAAGAGACAACATGATACACAGTTTCCTCACATGAAAATAGGAGGAAGAGAAAAACGTTATGTTTTTGTCATTTTATTTTCCTTGATTTAAAAAATTATATAAAATACAGAAAAAATATTCCTAAGAAACAGTCTTGTGCAATAGTTATTTTAATTATAGCTATGAAGTACAATATGTTTGCTGTCACATTTGTTCTTAAATGTGATTTTGGAATTCATCTACTGCATTTTTTCTGTAAAAAATATGATTTTCTAGACTTGTTATGTACTTTATGTTTGTTAGTTATGACAGGATCTCTATTTACACTCATTAATAAGTGCTATAGTTATATAAAGCATGCTTATACACACTAATTTAGTGGGGATGATATTTAAATATTTTTTTCTTTTTTCTGTCTACAACAGGGGAGGATGAGGTGCTGAGATTTATTACATAAAGAGGATAAAAAAACCACAGTGACATCATGAGTTTTGCCAGCAAGTTGGGGCATGGCAGGTGAGGCAGGTATCGTTTACTTATGCTGAGTGGCTCTCCTGCCTCTAAAGAGCTTTCTTATTCCTTAATCACAAGAGTGAAACCCACAGAGTTGGGGATCTAATAAGAAGAAATTGTCTTGTCCTAACCGGTTTGGCTCAAGAGCGTCGGCCTGAGGACTAAAGGGTCCCAGGTTTGACTCCGGTCAAGGGCACGTACCTTGGTTGCGGGCACATCCCCAGTGGGGAGTGTGCAGGAGGCAGCTGATTGATGTTTCTCTCTCATCAATGTTTCTAACTCTCTATACCTCTCCCTTCCTCTCTGTAAAAAACCAATAAAATATATTTTTTTTTAAAAAAAAGAAATTGTCTTACTGGATAATGGAGCAATCCTTTCCAGATACAATTTCTTTGTAACAAGATTCTGTGTACCTGTTGCATCCTCTACTTGTCTAATACAGCATTTTCAGTATTACTAAGCATATTAATAAATCAGCAGCTAATGGTTATAAGAAGCGCCTGAAAACACACAGTCTGAAAGGAAAGTTCCTTTTTTTCTGATGAGAGCTGATAAATGTTTGCTTAAGTATCTTCTTCTTTGAAGCTTACTTGCCTGATCCTGCAATTCCCCTTGGGATCTGGGTCCCTGCCTCTTAGTGCTCCACAGTGCTCTTCCCCATTGCTATTCACATTTCCCTATTTCCTGGTTAGTGCTGGATACAGATAAGGACAGAGTATTTCTCCTCTTGATAAGATCTTCTCAACCTTGGTGTTCAAGGCAAAACATTTAAATGTGCTGGGGCTGACCAGCAGACCCTGAGCAATGGATGAATGACTACTCTGACACGTTTGCTGTGAAAGAGAGGGCTAAGGGACCGCCTGGATAAAGAAACCAGGCAGCCTCATTAGGCTTTTATTGTAGCAGCAGTTTGAGATAAAGTTTATTTTTTATAAGTACCGCGCGCTAACCGATTGCGCCACTGGAGCTCCAAGAGATAAAGTTTATTTTTTAGATACAATCAGTAGGGTAAGTAATATTGGGAGGACACGTGTTTATAATGTCCTTTAAGCAAAGACACCCAAAGGTTAAGCATAAGGATTCCAGTAAACAACTGGGGGGGGGGGGCAACTCGTGCACAGACTTTTTGGAAAGGACAAGGAATAATTAGGGGCACCACCTTCAGCACTCCCTTAAGTGGGAATTCCGATAAACAGGGTGGGCGGCCTTCTGCACACTTCCCTCTTCTCAGAATGTCCTCCTTACAAACTTTCCATCCAAGTCTCATGCTCCCCCACATAAATGTATGCCACTACTTATAAATATTAAAATGTTCTAGAAGCCAAAGAGAGTCCCACAGATTGATTTGATGGTTGATTTTAAGAAAGCAGAAGAGTGTTTTTAAAGAAACTGAGGTTAGAAACTAAGGAATGAGTGGGAGGACATGGAGAATTGTGGAATAGAGGGTAAGTGACCCATTAGGGATTTTTAAAAATCAACTTCTCTTATTCTATCTCATTTTATATAGAGCCTATACTTATATTTTAAGAATCAATTCAAGTTATTTTTCCTCCAAAAGCTTTCTGACCTCCCCAGTTTTATGCTTATTTCCCTCTAAATGTTTTCATGGCATCGTTACATAAATTATAACAGTTATCATATAGTAAATATATTAAGGATAAAGACCTCGCTTTTAAATTTTGTATCCCTAGCACAAAACACATATTTTGTTGTTGTTTTTTGCTTAATAAACATGTCCCTGAAACAAAAAGATAGTGTATTATCAGCTAATATGGTTGTATATGTTTTAGGTTGTATATTGTATTCTAAATTATGTTTGGTAACTATTTATTTGTGAAGTTATATGTTATGCATGAGTATCATTGCAGTACTGTAAGTAAATTGAGATTTGCACTTGTAGCTATTGGTTAAGGCAACACTAAAGAGATCTTTTGGTGCAAACATATGTCTATTCTTTGTATAAAATAGTCTCTGAACACTGACTTTAAGGTCAGAATGATGGTTTTCTCCTCACATTTGAATCTTTATATATTTATACTAGTTAAATTATTAGAAATAGGTGATATTTATCTGTGCATAAATTAAGGATAAAAATGGAATTCCAAAGGGAATGGACTCATTGATAAAAACATAGGAGTGAAAGGAGAGCAAAATAACTTGGTTTCTTGTTTTAGACTGCATAGATTTTACATGAGTGTAGGTCAAGATGATTTTCAGGAATATATTTTTATTAATATTATTGAGTTTTAAATCACAACTTAAGCAATATAGATATTTTAAAAAATTAATCACTCAAATTATCTGACATATGAGGAATATAACTAAAACCAATATAGGAAACTAATTTAATGTGCAGTTGTTAGCATATAATAATACAAAAAAAACAGAAATTAATTTTGTGTGTTCTTCTTACCATGTAGGAAGGGGAGCCAATAACACCAATTTAAGGAAGTAATTACAGTGTATCTAAGACTTTTGCTCCAAGAAATCCAATAGGCCTGAATTTAGTCTTCAAAGTAGAGCAGGATTAAGTAATTTTCCTTTATCTGTGTTTGTTTTAATCTTACCAAGCATTTAAAAATGTGTACTCTTTTTCTTTCTTTTTTTTTTTTTTACATAGTAACTCTGTCAGATGGAGACATTTCATATCGTGAACACTACTTTGTGGAAAACAAACATTTCAAGATATTTAAACAGGCATCTCAAATACAACATGATCACACAACCAAAAATCCTAAAACAACCATATGAAAGAGAGGCACACGATTTAAGAATTGCACTAACATCTGAGGAAATAGACATAGTAGGGCAAACAGAGTAATACTTTAGGTCAGTGATTCTCAACCTTCCTAATGCCGCGACCCTTTAATACAGATCCTCATGTTGTGGTGACCCCAATTTCATTGTTACAAATTGAACGTAATTAAAGCATAGTGATTAATCACAAAAACAATATGTAATTATATATGTGTTTTCCGATGGTCTTAGGTGACCCCTGTGAAAGGGCCGTTCTACCCCAAAGGGGTCGCGACCCACAGGTTGAGAACCGCTGCTTTAGATTGTAATTATTGCCAGAGTTATATCAGTATCAGTGATTATAGAAATAATTCTATCATGAAAAACAAAACTCTCAAAAGTTATGCATAATAGCATAATTGACTCTAATAGTGAGAAAAATTCTTTAACAGAAATACTTCCACAAGATAATACAAAAAGAAAGAAAGAAAACACAAAGGAGAGACTCAGCAGTCATAAAATATATTTTTAAACTATGGTACAGAAGATTTAAATAGATACTAGTAAAATGAAGGACCAAATGTTTGTTTGTTTTTTAAATAAGATTACCTAGAATTGAAGAATGATGGTACTACTAAATTAATGTCTTGCCAAGTATTAAATGGCAGAATTAAACACACACACACACACACACAAACACACACACACACACACACACACAAGCATACATTCCTAGACACATCATTGTGGTGATTTTCTGAACCTCCAAAAGTAAAAAGAAACTACTTTAGCACTTAAAACTGAAGTTAAGACAAAGCCGGTTTGGCTCAGTGGATAGAGTGTCGGCCTGCGGACTGAAGGGTCCCGGGTTCGATACCGGTCAGGGGCATGTACCTGGGTTGCAGGCACTTCCCCAGTGGGGGATGTGCGGGAGGCAGCTGATCGATGTTTCTCTCTCATCGATGTTTCTGGCTCTCCGTCTCTCTCCCTTCCTCTCTGTAAAAAATCAATAAAATATATTTAAAAAACAAAACAAAACAAAAAAAACTGAAGTTAAATGACATTGAAATAAGCCTCTTATTGGCACTATTTGCTGTAAAATGATTGTAGAAATATATTTTCAGAATTCTTAGGAACAAATGATTGTGAACAAAAAATCCTACATGAATCAAATTATAATTTAAGGAAGAAGGCATGTAAAAATCTATCCTTTATTTTTAAAAAGTACCCAATTTACAAGAATTATAATAGAACATACTCAAAAGTGTAAACACAAAGAAACAATTCAGCACAAAGAAATCAATCAAGTTTACATTAAATATGAAAAGTGTGGTATGTTTCATTAATAAGCCTATTGATGAAATCTCAGGATTACTTACTAAATAGAAGATGATGGTTTAGGGAAGCGCAAGGGACAGTGGAAAAAATTAGTATTTTTAAATTTTTATTCTGCTTTACTATCTATATTAAAAATCTAAGTCTAATACTTTTAAAATATATATGCAAATATCTCACAAATCATTATATGACCAAGAATAAAACAAAGAAAACTAAACAATCCAAAGTCAGAAAAGGAGAGAGTGATGAAAAACATGGAAAATTAAAAAGAAAGCTATATGAAGGACAGCAATAGTTGCAAATATTTTATTGATAAAAATGGGTTTAAATTCACATTTAAAAGACAGAGCCTCATAGTTGAGTGAAATCTGTTTATAGAAGCATAATGAAAAATATTAAGCTACTATGAATAAAGGCATAGTAGTATATAAACACTAAAATAATATTAAAAAGAGAAAATAAGTATAAACATCTTAATATCAGCCTTAACATAATTATTGATGCAAAACTTTAGAAGCAAAACCATTTATATTGATAAATATATGAGACAGTTATATTAGTCAAACTAGGTATAATGCAATACATATTTTCAGGCAGGTAAGAGTCCAACTGATCCTATATAATAAAAGCCTAATATGCTAAGTGTTTAGTGACCAGTTGACTGTTGGAAAAATCAAAGCCTAATATGCTAATGATATGCTAAAGCTGCTCAACCACTTGCTATGATGTGCACTGACCACCAGGGGGCAGACACTTCAACCGGTAGGTTAGCTTGCTGCTGGGGCCTGGCCAATTGGGACTGAGAAAGATGGGCAGGACATGCCCTAGAGCCCTCCCGCAGTCCCTCCTCAGCCATGATCATGCACCAGTGGGGTCTCTTGGCCTGGCCTGCACACTCTCGCAATCCGGGACCCCTTGGGGAATGTCAGAGAGCTGGTTTTGTCCCGATCCCACAGGCCACTCCCCTCAGGAGGGCACCAGATGCAGGGCTCATGGCTGGTGAGCACTGCTGCAGCGTGGCGAGCCTCTCCCAATTGGGACTGATTGTGCACGAGCCCACAGCAGGCGCAGTGGGGCCAGGATGAGCGGGAGCAGCAGGTAGGAGTTGCAGACAGTGTTGGACTGCGGGTTTCAGCCTGATCCCCCTGAGGGACCCCACCCATGCATGAATTCGTGCACCAGGCCTCTTGTATTAAATGATAAGCTTCCCCATGGTGATTCAGACATCCAAGCTCCTCCCGTTTTTGCCTCTTCTGCAAGTTCATGAAAGGGCTCTCTTCCTCCTCTACATTTGCCGGGAGCCGGTCCATCCTTGCTCTTTCAAGGGACCTGGCATATATGGCATACGGCTCTTAATATGTTTGCTCACCTTCTTGGCGCTGTGTTTTAACCAAGGTCACCTCTCGGAGAAAGGTTGAATCCCCAGGTAGGGATTTTCCCCTGAAGTTAGGGAGGGAATAAAACCCCTCAACTAAGTGCCAGGCGTGTAATTAATCACTTTAACTACGAACAATCATGCTTAAGCTACATAATCTTTACTCCCTGGAATGGAGATAAGAAACGCCCTAACCTTTGTAATAGAGATTGATAGGATTGAATCAACTGGTATAAATACAGTTGTAACAAGACAGAACTCAGAACACAGAACTTAGGAGACAGGGCTTGGAAGACAGGACCAAGAGAGACAGAGCCTAGGCACAGAACCTACACAGAACGTTCTCTAGAGACAGAAGAACTTCGCTGGAGAGAGCATGCCGGAGGATCCTGGACAGGGACTGGCCTCGGAGCCTGGAGGCGGAGCCTGGTGAGAGAGCATGGCAGGGGATCCTGGACTGAACCTGACTGCGGAGATTGGCAGGAGAGCCTGACTAGAACCTGGTGACTGAACCTGACTGGAGAACCTGGACAGAACCTCTCTGGAGATCCTAAGCAGAACCTCTCTGGAGATCCAGACCAGAATTTGGCTGGAGATCCTGGCTAGAGATCCTGGCTAGGCTGCTGATCAACTGAACGCTGTCTCCATGTCATTCCTTCTTCGCCGACTCCGTCCATGCCTTTGGGAACCCCTGGACCTGCTGGGGTTGGACCCCGGCATACATTCTGACAAATAAAAAGAAAGAACAGAAATGATCATGTTGACTTTTTTGTGGATCTAGATCTGAGAGTGGTATACAGTGGGGCCTTGACTTACGAGTTTAATTCGTTTCGAGAATTGATGAAACATGTATGGAATAACTGACCAGTCCACAATTATAGTAAGATACTTTATATTTGTAAATCCTATGAACAAATTACACACATTAGATTTTACATGATTGTTCTTTAAAGTTTCACAAAATTTCTAATGAATTGAGAGGATAGAAACTAAGCAATAACTCCATTAGTTTTTAAAGTCACTTTTTTTTATCATACATAAATATGTGTGTATGTTGTATATATGTGTGTATATATGCATATATACAGTATAAACATATTATGTGTGAGTATATGCTGTGCCTATAAACATATCTATAATAATAAAAGGGTAATATGCTAATTAGATTAGACATCATTCCAGACATCCTTCCTGACTAAACCGGGGCTGGAGGGAAGCCAGCCAGGGTCCTGGGTGCCTGCCTGCAGCCTGGGGGAAGCCAGCCCAGGTCCCAGGTGCCTGCAGGTAGCCCAGGGGAAGCTAGCCGGGGTCCCAGGTGTCTGAGGGTGACCCGGGGAAAGGCAGCCTGGGTCCCAGGTGCCTGCCAGTGGCTGGAGGAAGGAAGCCCAGGTCCCGGGTGCCAGAGGGAAGCTGATGCTGGCAGCTGGGGGAAGGAAGGCCTATTCTTGCATGAATTTTTGTGCATCAGGACTCTAGTCTATATAATAAAAACCTAAGTGACCTTTATGGTGGGATGACCAGAACGACAGGTCACTATGATGTGCACTGACCAGTAGGGGCAGATGCTCAACACAGGAGCCACCCCCTGATGGTCGGTGTGCTCCCACAGGGGGAGTGCCACTCAGCCAGAAGCCGGGCTCATGGTTGGCAAATGTGGTGACGGTGGCAGGAGCATCTCTCACCTCTGCAGCAGTGCTAAGGAGCAGCAAGCCAAGCAGTAAGGAACAGCGAGCAGGTGCACGGTAAGGAGCAAGGGGTCCTGACTGTGAGAGGGCACAGGCCAGGCTAGGGAACCCGCCCAGTGCAAGAATTTCATGCACTGGGCCTCTAGTATCTATAATAATAAAAGTGTAATATGATAATTAGACTGGACGTCATTCCTTCCAGACAAAAGCTGCAGTAGGCAGGGGCCGAGGCAGAGGCAGCAGAGGCCCCCAGCCGCAGCTGCAGTGAGCAGGGACTGGGGCCAAGGCCCTTGCACAAATTTCGTGCATTGGGCCTCTAGTGTGTATGTGTGTGTATATATATACATATGCTGCTTATATTGCTTCAAAACACAAAACACAAAATTTTATATATTCTGTAACTACTGATATACTTGTTATTAGAATCTAAGAGGTCCATAAAACAATTTAAAAATACCATAAAACAATTTATAAAATCCTATTCAAGTCATAGTTACAACTTCAATCAAGTGTTTTGCTATTGGTAGATTATTGATGCAAATGAAATTTGAACAGCATAAAATGAAGCTGATATAGTAGGTGAGATATAGTAAGCCTAATGAAAAATATTTATAGTATGTATGTATGTATGTATGTATGTATGTATGTATTTATTTTTGCAAGGCTCAGAGAGATTACCAAGCATGTCTAAGGTCACACAGCCTAAAGGAGCCAGAACCAGGCTATGAATCTTAAGTCTGATGCCAATGTCCACACCCTTACCCACCCAAGTAGGTTTATATGTCACCTACAGGAGCAAAACCCACAAAAAATACTTGTGGAATGACTAAATTGTAGTCAGTATACAATATAGGATGTCCTGGAAACCTGAAAATAAAGTTGCCCTCTAAGAGGGAAGCTAGTTAGAATTAGGAGATAATGGATGAGATTAGGCAGCTATACCATTAAGCCATCCCCTTAACCAGCCAAGTACAATGTGTCTAAAACTATGGTATCAAGAAGCTATGATTTATGTCTACACAAAAATCTATAAATAGCCCTGGCCAGGAATGGCTCAGTTGGTTGGAGCATTGTTCCATACAGCAAAAGTTCTTGGGTTTGATTCCTGGTTCAGGGCACATACCCAGGTTTCTGTTCCAACCCCAATTGAGAAACACGCAGGAGGCAACCAGTCATTTTTTCTCTCTTACATCAATGCCTTTCTGTCTGTCTTCTCTCTTTCTCTCTCTCTCCCTCTCTCTCTCCCTTCCTCTATAAAAATCAATACTATAAACATCTATAAACAATGCTCAGCAGCTTTAATCCTACTAAACAAACATGCCCAGCACCACCACCTTCACCATCCCTAAGTACAGTTGTTTTTCATCATTTGCAATTCGATACTTGTGAATTTGCCTACTCACTAAAATTTATTTGTAACCCCAAAATCATTGCTCAGAGCATTTTTGCAATCATTCCAAGACATGTGCAAAGAGGTTAAAAATTTGAATCACCCTATGCACTGTATGCACATGTTCCCAGTTGAAGTCAAATAAGATGATGCTCTGCCTTCTTGTTTTGACTATCAAAAGTGGTCTTTTTGCAGTCTATTTAGTGCCACATTTTCCACATTTATATATATATATATATATATATATATATATATATATATATATATATATATATATATATATATATTTCTGGTTGTTTTGCTGTTTAAAATGGCCCCCAGCATAGAATTGGAGTACAGTAATTAGTCATTAAATTCACCTAGCCACTTGCCTTGCTTAGATTCCATGAGTAATAAAGAACCTCAGATAACTTGTTTTCCAAGGCAGAAAGAACACCATGACCAGCTGACCAAAGCACCCCAGGCTTCGTGGCATTTCTACTTCTTCTTATTAATTCCACATCCTGGATCTGTTAGCTTCTTATAACTTTGTTTAGCATGAGTCAGTCCTTGAGGATCAGCTACACTCTGATAGCTTTGGACAATTGCAAGCCTAAAGTACGGCCTAATCTTTAGCTGACTAAAAAATATTTACAGTCTTTAGAAGAAGTAGCTTAGTAAGTTGTCAAATTTTCCCCAACTGTTGTTAGAAATAAACAACAAAATCTTTCCGGTTTAGTTTGACTGTATTTTTATTCTGGAGAGGGAAGTTGAATGGATGAACTATTTTACCATTCTGAGTCTTCGGGCAAGTGTTCTAATTCATGGCAAAGGAAATGAGATGTTATTACCTCATATTTCACCTCTGCATTGTGGTAGAGAAAGCTCAGACAGACATTGTACTTATCAAACACAACTCTCATAGTGCATATTCCTTATTCATGAGTTCTTTGAGGAAAAGACAAAATTTGTAATGTCTTTACATTTCTAGTACTTGGCATAGTACCTAAACATAGCGGATTTGTTTGTGGAACTTTATAGGAGGAGAGGTGGCAAGGCCAAGAACAGGGTAAATTTTTACAAAACAAGAAAAATGGTCTGTTCACTTCACCTTTCCCTCTAAACACACCCATTCCTGCTAGAATACCTGACCCTTGACTTTTAAATTGCAGTGGCCATATTTCATCTCACATTAGTTAAATTTTTGTTTCTACACATGGGAATATCATTGTCCATGTCAACTATGGGAATGTGCCAATTTGTATTTTAATTACTAGCACAGAGACCAAGAACTACTGATTAAAAAAATAATAACAGGTGTATTTGAAAGCATTATTCTTGCCTTTTTTATTACAAATCTGTGTGCAGATATTTCTTAATACAATGCTGAACTTCCTGACAGAGAGATGACATTTTCTAGTCAACCATTAGCTTTCTCCCATATGTAGTAAAATATTAAAGAATTTAAGTATTCACATTGGCACTTCATTAAGCTGACCTCCAGCAAAATGCGGATTGCTGGAGTTTAGTCTGCCTCCACTTGCAGGCTTGCCCATGATTTATATGTTCTACAGTGAAATCTACTTTCCAATCTTCTTGTCACCAATTTTATTCTCTCTGATCAGTCTTTTCTGTCACTCTCTCTGGAGTCTCATTTCTGTCTGTCTCATAAAAAAGATATTAGTTATTATCCTAAAAGACTCCACTTCTGTTTCTCTGCTCATGTACATGCACACTGCTCTAGCAGGCATCACCATCTCTGTTTGCTAGTTTACTAGGGTCTGGAATTATTATTCAAGGTAGCTTCCCTGGTCCCCAATGATCCCCTGACCTTGTCCTAATAGCTTTTTCTCCTAAAGTTACAAATAATGGCTGCCTAAATTCCTGTTTTAATTGCCTCAAAATGAAGTAATCTGGCATCCTTGCAGAGTCATAAATAATTCTTTGAGTGAAACTACTTACAGAAATGCTCTATCAAGACCTTTTTGGGAGCTTGATGGTGAAAAGTGTGCAATGCCAAGTAGCCACCATAAACCAGATCACAGCTGTAGGAGGGGGTTTGCTGAAGGAAGTCTCTCCCCAATTCTTCCCTTTTGCTATAGGTATGAAAACCACCGTCATTCATTCATATTATTTAAGTAGTGATGTTAGGACACAACACACTATCCACAGAGCCAGCGTAAAGTTAGGGCTTTATGAAAACGAAAATGGTCTTCATCTCTGCTGAGGTCAAAGACATCTTGCTGATTTTTTTAGCCATATTGATAAAGCTGCATTCTATCATCACTACTTCAATTTACTTTTCAAAACTACCCAAGACTGCACCTCAATAATCTACACTTGGAATTAAGAGAGTAAATAGGATATAAGAGATTGGTAAAAAGTTCTTGCCTAAAAATTCAATTTTACTATCACATATTAAATATGATGTAGTTGACCATTATGAGAAATTGAATCCAAGGAACAAGGGTGTTAGTGTTAGCCAAAACTCAATATTTATAATTATCCTGTATATTTATTAATATGTGCTCATATGTATAGTCTCTGAAGCACAACAAATACTCAAAATATTTATTGAACACATGAATTAATAAATATTATTTTTAGTATCATCTCTTGTTCCCCTGATTAAAAACAACATTGCATATAGTTTTATAGCCCATTCACCTAGAAATAAGTTGACTTTCAACCAGAAATCAAATTTCTGCAATCTTTGACATCTGAAAAGAGGTAAAAAACCCTACATAGTTCAGATAAGAGTATTGTACAGCTCTTGGTGTTCAAAAATGGGTAACTCTGATATGAGAAATATTAAGTAGTATTCTGTTCAGGAAGGTGAGAAAAGATGCAAATTACAACTGCTTAAAATTTTAGAGCATGGATAAATAGGTAAGTTTTAATCTTTTGGAATATTTATTTTCACTAAAATTTATATCATTATATACCTAAATGAATTCTTTTTCATTAAGAGGACCTTAATGAGCAGGAGATTCTGAAGCAGATGAATAGTAGGTAAGATATGTCATGATTCATCATTCTCAAAATGCAGATGGTGACTGGATTACTCAGAGAGCCAGGCACAGTAAGGGCTAATCAGTGAAAATAGAAAGTAGCTGATTCAGCATTCTTAGATGAGTGAGAAGCACATTATTACAAAAACACAGAACTCGGAAAAACTCAGGAATCCTATTCAGCCTTATTCTTCCAGAGAACTTATTTAAAAATTTATAGAATAAAAGTTTTTTCCCTTAGTTGAAAGATTTCTAGAGGGGAAAAACAGCACTGTAAGAACTTACTTTACTAACTTATATTATTTAACAATCTCTACTCTCAGAAAACCCTTCATGATATCGGATCAGAAACTTTTCCAAGTAAGAAGTTGATAAAATGATACATGTGATTATTTAAATATTTACCAACCAGTTTTTAACTTTGTGCTTCTTTTCATGGTTCTCTGCTTAAAGTTTACCAAGTTTTCTGGGGCACATTTTTCTACATTCTCTGCATCAATTAATAAGAATTTCAGAGCTTCTCAAAATCAGTATCTGAATATACAGCCTGCTGAGTATTAAAAGGTAACTATTATTTTTCATTTCACATAAAGATGAAACAAAAGTATGTATGCTCTGCCTCAAACAACAGGGAAAATTAATGAAACATTAGAAACAATATATTTTTCTGATATTATTTTTTCTGATTGGGCAGCAGGAAGCACAGGATGGGAATGCCTAAGTGAAGAGGAGCAGTGAGGTAAGCCCTCTGGTTGCCTTGTCCTGCCGAGAGGTAGTTTGGGGACTGCAGTGCAAGAAGAGAAAACATGCAGAAAACATAGTGATCACTAATATAAGACAGAGATGAAAGTTTACGGAGGCCAAGGTGGCTATAATTTGTGGCACAATAACGGAGAAGGTTGTGGTACAGAGAGAAGGGTAGAGATCTGCAGAGGGCCCCTCAGCTCTCCATCTGGGTACTAATCAATGCCCGTGTCAAAGCAAGCTACACAAAGCTGGGGAAAGACCTGTCAGAAAATAGGCGGCTGACTAACCTCCAAGGCTCACGCGTGTCTGGAATACTTCATATTACTACCGGCCAAAATGGAAAAAAATGTTCATAAGTGAGGCATCAGATATGTTCCCAGAAAATATCACCTTAGTAATAGGCTGAACGATCCCTGGATTAAAGACTGCTATCCATTGACCTAACAAAGCTTAAAAGCAAACCACAAAAGTATTAAAACAATTCCAAGTAGCTTAGTGCATGCCAAAGAAATGTCCAATACTATCTAAATAAACACTATAATACCAAGAACCCCAAATGTAAGATCCATATTATCCAGCATCCAAATTACCAGGCATGCTAAAAAGCAGGAAAATATGACCCGTAACCAAGATAAAATTAAATGACTGCAGACCCCAAAATTATATCAATGAAGTAATTTTTAAATTGTGACTTTTCATTAAAATGTTATTGTTAAACAGATTTCCAGAAAACAAAAAGTATTCCATATGTTCAGAATAATGTGTGTGTGTGTGTGTGTGTGTGTGGCGGGGGGGGGGGGGACGGGGGTGCGGGTGGAGGGAGAGAGATAAAAACCTGAAAAAAGAAATGAGTGACACCAAAAATACACAACTGTAAATTCTAGGGAAATAAAATTTAATACTGGAGGTGAAAAAATAGATAACATTGACAGTAATTAGATATTGAAGAAGAAATCAAGACTTACACCTAGATTTAGAAATGATCCAAAATGAAGCACAGGGAAAAAAGATAAAGCAACAGCAACTAGATGATCAGTGGCCTGAGGAACAATCTCAAGTGTGTTATAATATTCATAATTTAATTCCCAGGAGAGGAGAGAATAGGAAGCATAGGGGGAAAAAAGATATTTGAAGAAAAACAAATGGGTTAATTTTTTGCAAAATTTGATAAAACTCATGAGCTTGGAGATTCTACAAACTCTAAGTACCCAAAGCAGAATAAATATAAAGAAAACCACACCAAGGCACAGTAAAATGAAACTGCTAAAGCCAGTGATAAACAGAGAATCTAAAAGAAGTCAGAAAAAATAGATCAATACAGACAAAGATTAAAATTATGGAGTGACATCTTTAAAGTTCTGAAAGAAATAACTGCCTACCCAGGATTCCATATCCAAACATTTTTTTTAAAAAAAATGAAAGCAAAATAAAGACTGCTCAGACAAAAGAAAAGTGAGATAACATCACCAGCAGACCTGCACCACAAGATATGTTTAGAAACCTATTGAGCAGAAGCAAAGTTTTGAACACCAAAAAAGGGTAATTATGTGGTTATTAGCAAAAAATTTCTTATATAATTTTTTTAAAAATATATATAACTGCCTATCTATAGCAAAAATAATAGCAATGTACTGCAATATTTATAGCATGTAGAAATGAAATGTATGACACTAATAATACATAAGAAGGGAGGAGGAATATAGTAGTGGACTAAAATAAACCCCATCCATAATTACATCAAATGCTGTTTTCAATGCTATTTATTAGAACTATAATGCAAGTCACATGGGTAATTTTAAATTTTGTAGTAGCCATATTTAAAAACAAAAGACAGCCCTAACCGGTTTGGCTCAGTGGATAGAGCGTCAGCCTGCGAACTCAAGGGTCCCAGGTTTGATTCCAGTCAAGGGCATGTACCTTGGTTGCAGACACATCCCCAGCAGGGAGTGTGCAGGAGGCAGCTGATCAAGGTTTCTCTCTCATTGATGTTTCTAACTCTCTATCCCTCTCCCTTCCTCTCTGTAAAAAATCAATAAAATATGAAAATAAATAAATACAAAAGACAGGCAAACACATTTTAATAAGATTTTTTATGTATCCAATTACCCAAAATATTATTTCAACATGTAACCAATGCAAAAGTTATTCATGAGTGTGTTACATTCTCCTTTTTTATTTGTACTAACTCTTTAAGACCCAGAGTGTATTCTATAGTTACAGCACATCTGAATATCAAGGGTTCACTAGTCCCATGTGGCTATTGGATATTATATAGACAGAATAGCATTATGTCATGATTCTGGTGAAGGTCACATGACCTAATACATTTGTCAAAGCTTAGCATATTGCATACTTAAAATTGTTGAGTTTTATTGCATTGCATTGCATTCAGCACACAGATGCCTCCCAAACCAAAATATACAATATTTCAATTATACTTGAAAGTTCTTTGTAGTTAAGCCCCACCATACTCACCAGACTGAGCACTCTTGTCTTCTATCACCGTGAAATAGTTTTGCCTGTTCTTAACCTTTATATGCATAAACGCATACATTATTTATCCTTTTATGTCTGTCTTGTTTTATTTGACATGATATTTGAAAGATTCATTCATGTTGTGTATATATTATTTCTATTTCTGATTAGGATTCTACTGCATGAATGCAATTGAGGGATTCATTTTTCTATTGACAAATATCTGAATGTTTCAGTCTTTGGCTACTGTAAAGAAAGTCACTAAGACATTCTTGTATACAACTTTTTGTGGACACATAAAAGTATTTGTCTTATTAACCAGCAGTGAAATTTCTATGTCAGAGTTATTGTATGTCATATACATGTTAATGTTTATAAGAAAATGCCAAAGAGTCTTACAAAATGGTTTTACTTTATATGGCACCAAGCAATGCATGGGGATTGCATTTGCTGCCCTTCCTTGTCAGTATTTAGTATGATCAATTTTTTAGTTATTCCAAGTAGGTTTATAGTGGTATCTCTTTGTGATTTTAATGTTCAGTTTCTGGATGAAAGATGATATCGAGGACCTTTTCATATATCTACTGACTATGCAAGTATCTTTTTAGTAAAGTGACTGTTCAGTTCTTTTGCCCATTTTAATTTGGGAATATCTATGTTTTCATTATTGATTCATAGAAGTCCTTCATTCTCTCTCTGATCACAGAAATTCCTGTATCCTAATATTTATCTTTATGGGAGAACATCTCAGGTTTGTTTCCACATTACTTATCTAATTATTTAGAGTTTAGATTTCTGCTTTTCTAATTATAATAAAGATATTAATTCTCTGTTATTTTTTTCTTGAAAGAAATTTAATTTATCCAGCTCACTTTCCCTCAGTCATATTTCACTTTACATTAATGTTTTCATCTCATCTTTTATCTCTTATTTGATAAAATAGATCATTTATTGAATATATTGAAAAGGAATAAATCAGGCACTTTCTAATTTTTAGTGTTTCCTACAGCAAAATATTGTTCAAAATGATGCTTTTCTTTTTCATCTTGAGCCAAAACAAATTAATTAAGCAGATTATTTTCACAATATTGTGTGTCTTTCCCCATTTTAGGCTGATAGATGCCTCTCAAAGCCTGGGTGGCTGATTGCTATTGGTTTTGTTCAACCTCTTACATTTTGGACACACTGAGGGAAGCAATAATGGAAACTGCCACAATGAGGAAAGAGCTCCTGTTTCTAAGCAACAATGATCTGGTCACAGAAAGGAGCATTTTTTTTCTTTCTGGTCCCCCAGAAAGGCCTATTCTTGCTAACACTGTGCTTGAAACGATGCTACAGGGAATATAGTATTCCCTTGATTTTCATCTGTGTTTGCACTTTTTTTTTTTTTTTTTTTACTGACTTCACTTCCCAATCTACAATTGTCCTCTTTTATTCTGCGCCTAATATTTTTTTCCTTATTAGGATATGTGGGCACCAATTTGATAAAAAGCTCATGATGAGAGGTTATTCATCTGGCTATTTCAGAAAGCAGCTCATGGTCAAAAGGTAAAGTGGCTGCTGACCGCTTATTACGTCGAATGGCTCCTGTAATACTTATCACATCATATTATAGTTAGCTTTTTTTTTTAACTGACTGCTGGCTGAACTCAGGGCTCATTCATAGGCTGTAATAACTATCAAAGCACTTTTTGCCAAGCCTTGTATTAAGCATTTCACAAGCAATATTTCTTTTAATTCCAAGATAACTTTTGAGGTAAATACTATTATTACCTCCATTTTACAGATGAGAAAGCTGCTGATTAAAGGTGTTAAATACTTTGCTCAAAGGAGCACAACAAAGTGCAAATAAATAACATAAAAGTTTCAAGTAGGGCTGTTGGGGAGTATGAAAAGGATATTGGCAGAATCTCTCCATTTTCATCACGTTCTTGCAGGCTTTACTCAATATTCATATTGTTCAAGAAGGGTTTCCTGAATAACACTTCTTATGGTGATTAATTTTTATTCCATGCTCTCCGAGGCACTGAGGTTCTGATAGTAATAATAAATTATCATGGACAGAGAGGAGCACACAGATGGTGAGACAGAACTCAAATCTTCCCTCTTCTTCCACAACTCTAATTTCCACTTTTAAAATTGGTGAAACTATGTAATAGCATTACTTGTGATGCTCTTTAAATTCCAAAATAATAATGTAAATTCAGATATAATTAACTTTTTCTACAATATAAAAGGAACTAATAAAAATATCTGCTCTATGAATTTTCTCCTACTTTTAATACTATCTATAATAATAAAAGGGTAATACTATCTATAATAATGAAAGGGTAATATGCTAATTAATCAGGACATCTTCCAGACATCATTTTGGATGTCCTTCCTGAACAAACCGGGGCCAGAGGGAAGCTGACCCGAGTCCTGGGTGCCTGCCAGTGGCCGGAGGAGGGAAACCCGGGTCCCGGGGGCAGGAGGGAAGCTGGTGCCGGCAGCCGGGAGAAGGAAGACCTACTCTTGCATGAATTTTTGTTCATTGGGCCTCCAGTAAATGTATAAAATGAATTTTTTGTTTAAGATGTATGGAAAAATTAGGGAAAACATAAACCTTTCCACCTCAGGACATTTATACAAGTAAAATTCAATTGCACTTATTAAACTGAGCAGGCCTAACAAAAATACAAGTTTGAAAAACTATCCTGAAATCTCAGAACCATGCAATTCTATCTTACTAGTATTTATTTATTTATTTATTTATTTATTTATTTATTTATTTATGTAAAGACATGACAGAAAGGGCGAAAAAAAAGTATTTCCAAATATTTTGGTTGAGCTGTGTGGGGCGGGAAGAGGGAGGCAATTGATTCAACCACTAAATAGATTCCAAAGTATTTTAATGAAATGTTACAATGTTCTTTAATCCTAGAAGTTTTATGTCAAATACCTTTAACTTCAAGTAGTGTTTATTTATATTCAAGCTGGGTCTTTCTTGGCAGTTTCTACCATAAAAAGTTTAGAATCCTGCCCTGGTTGGTGTGGCTCAGTTGATTGAAGCATTGTCCCATACATTGTACGTCTGTTTGATTTCAGTCAGGGCACATATCCAGTTTGCAGGTTTGATCCTCTGGCAGGGTGTGTAAAGGAGGTAACCAATAGATGTTTCTCTCTCTCATCAATGTTTCTCTCTCACGTTGATGTTTCACTTTCTCTCTCCTTCTTCCTTACTCGCTCTCTAAGATGAATAAAAACATATCCTTGGTGAGGATTTTAAAAGAAGAAGTTTAGGATCCTGTCAGATGATAGACCCTGGTAAATGTGAATATTTCAGAGTATATAAGAAGCCTACTAATACCATTGCTCAGGAGTTGACAAACGTTTTCTGTGATCAGCCTGATAGTGAATAGCCTACCAGCCGTCGGCAAACTACGGCCCCCGGGCCGGATTCGGCCCTTTTGAAATGAATAAAACTAAAAAAAAAAGACCCTACCTTTTTATGTAATGATGTTTACTTTGAATTTATATTAGTTCACACAAACACTCCATCCATGCTTTTGTTCCGGCCCTCCGGTCCAGTTTAAGAACCCAGTTTGTGGCCCTCGAGTCAAAAAGTTTGCCCACCCCTGGTAGGCTCTGCTCTGTGGATCATACAGTCTCTGTCACAACTTCAGGAAGTTGATGCTTTGCACAGTAGGTAGAAAAGGATCAGAAAAACTCCTATGCATGTTAAAAGCATGCAAAGCAATCTCTATTAACGGGTAAAGTTATGATGTTTTTTCATAGCCTTTAAGCATTTTGTCAAAACATTAAATGGTCACAGTCAACTGCAAATGCACAGGTAAATGAAGGGAATAGTAAAACTAATACTTTTTAGTATATCATGACTTCAAACATTGAAAACATTGGAAATTAAAATAATTTATTACTTTGTATAAGATTAGTTTGGAAAGATATTATCATTGTGTAAAAGCCACATGAGGTCTCTCTGCATTATTTCTTAGCAAGGCCTGTGGATTTACACTTATCTGAAAAGAAAAAAAAAAGATTGGTTAAAAAAATAGGGGTAGTTTTAACAATGCTGTCTTTCTTCTAGATGTTGTATAACTAAATATATAGAGTGGGCATCATTTCTGTACCTTGGGGAGTTGCCATGTTTTTTCTAAGTTTGTATCAGCTTCCAACATTTTATTCTTTGCTCTTTCAATGTCATGAAATATCTCCAAGAATTCCCTATTGGGGAGATTTTGCCAGCGTCACTTCCTCTGAGACATATTTATCTTTGTAATCACAACCACTTTACTTACAATATCAATAAGTTCTCCTTCATCAGATTCCTCTGGCTGTACATTTAGAGTCTCTTTACCGGTGTGAACATTTTCACAGTCAGCTATTGCTTCTCTAACTCTATTTATGTTATACTCAAATTTCACTTCCAGCATTATTACTTTTTATTTATTGGATGCACCTCCATCTTTTATGGCCAAGTCTTTTTTTGTTGTTGACTTTCCATTTTTAAAATATCACATGAATATGTCACCAGAAAACGGGGAGGCAACACAATAACATACTTGTCTGCCTGTGTGTGAACTGAATAGTTAATGCTCAACTATCGACTATTAGTTCACACACACAGGTGGTGATCATTTGTTGATTGATCACTGATCATAAAATGCTTAGTGATTTGGGTACTGAAGAGCTAGCAGCAAAGTTTACACTTTTTTTAATTATTGCTAAAAAACCATGATAACTGAAACTCGAACCATGTGCTTGGTTTTATATAACAAACACTTGCTGTGAGAAAATCAGCTACCATGTTCGAATCAGGATACCCCGAGAATACCATGTTTGAGAGTCAGCATGCACTGCTGTAGATGGCAGCCTCCGCCAAGCTCTTAGCCAAGAGCCAGCATCAGCTGCTATCCAGACGAGTGAGCCATCTTGGATAGCTATCTAATTCAACTAAGTATTCAGATGATTGCAGCTTCAGCCAACATTTGACCGCACCAGCATGGGAAGTCCTAAACCCAACCACGTTCTTCCAGAATTCCTGACCCATAAAACATGAGAAAAATAAAATGTTTATTTTAAGCCACTAAGCTTTGGGATAATTGTTACATACAGTAGTGACCAGAATAGAGAGGATTATACTAACAACTGAAATGTGTATCTTGATTATATGTTTGGGGACGTGGGAAATCACTAACAGGTGTATGGAGCCAGAGTGATATGAACCTGGGCCAGGTTCATTTATTATCCATTCATTCTCTCCATTTATTATCTTACTGCCACATTCTCCCAGTGCATGATTAAATATTCATAGATTCTTTAGCACAGCAATTTTCAACCTTTTTTTTTTTTATCTCACAGCACAAATAAATGAATTACTAAAATTCTATGACACACCCAAAAATATTTCTTTGCTGATCTGACAAAAAAATAGGCATCATTTTGATTCATTCACACCAAGTGTCTAGTGTTGTGTTGGCTGTTGTCATGTTTTTTTTTTTTTTTATTTGACAATCAAAGGGAAAAGAGGTCAGTGCCCTTGACTAAACAGTCAGATATTGCATGTTTTAAAAATTATTGCCACACACTGGTTGAAAATCGCTGCTTTAGGGGAAAAACTGGAGGAATTATTACTTTGCATGTTTACTATGATGTTACAGGGTGCTGGAAACCTAGTCTCTCATTCAGTCTTTGTTTACTTAGTCTATAAACTCACTCAAGTATGGAAACGGGGTTTTTATTGGGGCTGCTTCTCTAGACTTCCTGATCAACCACCATGGAGTCTCTGTTTTATTTTGTTTTGTTTTATAAATCAAGCAGCATCATTGTTAGCTGCCCATATAGCTTTTCTGCAGGAGCATTGTGTTCTACTCAATCACCATGGTGATGTTTGGTCTGGTATCTGGCTTCCACTCTGACTTTGACACATATTTCAATAATTCCACTCATCTTTCTCCTGACAATTAAGCTCTGCCACCTGGCCTCTATTAATTTGACATTCCATCACCTTCCTTTCAATAAAATAACATCATCTTTTAAAATCATTCCTAGCCTACAGAGGTTGGCTATCACCGATATTTACAATGCTGGTGCGCCCCTCATTAACACATTCCTTGCCAAATGAATTGTATTCAGGATTGCCATAGGAGTAAAAGAATTATGTGCTATATTCACTCTTTCTGCCCATGATTGTGAGCATTTTGCCTTTTCTCCCATTGTTTGCCAGCAATCTCTGCATTTCTCTTTATTTAGGGAAGGCAAACCTTCACCAGTACATTGGCACCATCTCCCAAGGTCCTTATCAAATTATTAAATTCTATGTCATGGGGAGTATTCCCCTGTTAAGAAACTCTCCCTTACATAACATTATAATCTTCCCTCCTTGATCCAGCACCCTCAGATCCAATGTAATATAGACTTTCCAGGGTACCTGCCTGTAACCTTGGCCAGGTCCTACAGTTTCTTTGGCACGTTAGCAGTCCCAGCATTCTCACAGCCAAATTATCTTATAATTTGACTTTAGGTAATAGAGTCTTTGGGCAAAGAGCAGAAGTGGGAATATAGCCTGAGAAAGGCTTGTGTTGTCTTGCATCAGCAGTAAGCCTGGATAAAGTTCTAGCCTTTAAAAAGGAAGTGGTGGGACACTTATGAAAGCCCAGAGAATTTTAGGTGATCTCAGATGCCAAGGTTCCTACAACCATTGGCCCAGATAGCAACATCCTTAATATCTACTCTTTCCCCACCAAAGCCCAGACCATAGCTTAAATGAGTTGCTGGGTTTCATCTACTCCTCTAATTCAGCCCTGAGCCTGATCTTCACATTTTTCTGCACTGTTGCATCAGAAAATAAGAATCTCTGTATTTGCCAAGGAGACATTGTGATTTTCATACATTGTCTTAAAACATTAATCAATCATACTCTTTTTTTGTCTTTTTCCAGTGCATAGATAGTATCCAACAAGAGTCCTCTGGTCCCATACATTATAATGACTACTTTTCTTTCATTTCTTAAAAGCCTGAGATGTTCTACCACCCAATGCATTTCTTTCCATTTGTTCACTACTGATAAAAGTTCAATAATTTCATTGGTCTAGTATGCCAGGGCTTATCAACATTCCTCCTCCTATCAGTCAAATTCACAATACAGGCCAGTCAAAGTTGATCCATTTCCAATATCCCATTTTATAGTTTGCTTTTTAGGATCACTATTTGCATCAATTGACTTAGACCAGGGTCTTCAGAAACACCTTCTAAGATAGGAATTTGCATGCAGAAGCTGTACTCATAAAGACATATTGCAACACCACCAGTAAGGAAATGTAGGAAGCAGGGCTGGACAGAGGGAGAAGTTAAACAATGATTCAGATGCAACAGATGAGGCCTCAGCCAGCCCCACAGCATTTATAGGAAAGGTTGGTTCCTCAAAATTTTCCCAAATTAAAGTAACAGAGCCAGGCCTTCAAATACTTGCATGCACCAATCATTGCAGGTGAGCCGACCCCAGCAATGAGCATGACCTTGGGAGGGGTAGCTTCCTTAAGCTGAGGGTAATGTCTACAGTGAATCAATGATGAGCCATCTGTAGGGGATGCTCAAATTTCCTGGAGAAATGAATGTGTCTGTCCTGAAGGAGGGATCTGAAAGGCACACAGCAAGATGCACTACAATTGCTAATATGCAAAGAAGGGTATTTTTTAAAAAATATATTTTATTGATTTTTTACAGAGAGGAAGGGAGAGGGATAGAGAGTTAGAAACATCAATGAGAGAGAAGCATCGATTAGCTGCCTCCTGCACACCCCTTACTGGGGATATGCCTGCAACCAAGGTACATGCCCTTGACCGGAATCGAACCTGGGACCCGTAAGTCCCCAGGCCGATGCTCTATCCAGTGACCCAAAGCAGCTAGGGCTAAAGAAGGGTATTTAATGGTAATACACATGTTCATTGTTAATACACGTTTTCAGCAAGAAACTCTAAGTTGCAAATGACTGTGTGTGTCATAAAGCCATTCACCAGAGAATATCTTCTGGTGATTGTGTCAGAATGAAAGTGTGTAGTAAATAGAGTATAGATAACATGTTTAAATCACAGAGAGGGAAAATTCCTACAGCCATTCTTAATAATAAGTAAAGTGAACAACTAAGATTTTGAGGTTAATTTTATAAAGCAAAAGTTCTGTACTTAAAGGATGTTATTTGGAGCGAATGCAAATGTTAGAACCAAAGTTGTCCTCAAGTAGTAATAAGGCTCCTACATGGCATAATAGAACTGGAGCATTTCAGAGAGAAAAGGTAGCCCAACCAAAGCTTTGCAGAAATGCAACCCTTAGACCTCCTTCCCAATTAGAGTTCGCTCACATAATTTGTGAAACAGAAATCAGCACCTCAGTGAAGGCTATATCCCAAGGGAAATGGTTACAGTTCTCTCCTACCCCTAGAATTTGGACAGATGTAATTATAAAAACATATAGTCCATACTGAACAATCTTCAAGTTAACCAGCGCTTGTAGAATTCTTATGTTTAGCAACTTTGGCTAGGCCAACTCTGCCCCACTATGGTAGACAGTGTTCTGTGGTCCAAGGACATACAAAATCAAGTAGCCTCCACATGCAGCTGTAGCTTTCTAAGTGAGTCTTAGGCTTGATGCTGTCCAGATTAAATACCTATAAACACCATTGCACAATAACTAGGATTTTGATATAATTTAACTGTTAAAAAGATTTAGAAGAGAATTTGCAATTAAATTATTTAATACTCACCTGAGGATATGTTTATTTTGATTTGAGAGAGAGAAAGAAACATCGGTCGATTGGTCACCTCCCATATGCCAACAACCTTTTGGTGTACTGGGTGATGCTCCAACCAACTGAGCCACTTGGCGAGGGCTCCGATGAAATTGTTTAAATTAAACTACATTGAGAGAATCAGGATTACTTTAGTAATATAAACATTTATAAGACAGTTTTATTGGCAGTAAGCAGGAGAGCAGGAACACCAAAATATTTCTCTTTCTCAAGATATATGCAACTTGGGGACAGGATTTGCCTGTACCACATTCACACTGGTAGTTGCATTAATAGCAAGGTTGACATATTGATATTTGTTTAGTGAAGTTAACACATGACTCAACAATGTCATGTAATAATTTTGTGGACCTCTGAAGTTTGTGCCTCCAGTTTTCTTAATTCTAAAATTTGTTCTGCTTTGGCATTTGGCTCTAGATTTTCCATCTCCCTCTCTTTCCTGTTTGTGACATATCTTATCTGGACATTTAATATCATTTTTTACCTTCTAATGCTCAAGATACGTCTTCCTTCAGTGTTCTCCTCTGTCCTCAGTTCAGCTAAGGCTTTTCACCATACCACATCGACCTTCAAATCCATGCAGCAGAGCCCTTTTCCTTCTCTACTGACAGAAGGCAGAAGGGAAAAAATTCCATCCTGTCAGCTCTTCTCTATCTTCATAGATTTCAATTGCTTATAACTCCAGATGTCTAAATTTGAAGTCATGCTTTTGACTCTGAAATTCAAAACATGTAAGTGAATGCTCAGGGCCATTTAACCAGTGTAGACAGTTCATTAAGGAATATCAACTTGATAAGATCTTATAATTTTCATTAAATTTATAGTCATTTCTCAGTAATTAGAAGGTTTTTATTCCAGTATTATATATGCTTTCCATTATTTTTTTAAAATCACATTAAACTAGATTCAAACATTCTTTCTCCTTTCTTTTCTTTTTTTTAAAAATTATTGTTTAAAGTATTGCGTAAGTCTCCTTCCACTGCCCCCACCCCCACCCCCACCCCCACATTGACCTCTTCCCAGGCCTTTTCTCCTTTCGATTATCCCAGGTAAATTCTATGTGGCTTAGGATTTTGAAGGAGAAGCAGGGAGAGAGAAGATCTGACAGGATCCCTATTTACACACACTCCTTCCTTTTCTAGTGCTGGTTACTCTGGTTGGATGGAGGAATAGTGAAGGGGAATGAGAGTGTTTTTTGACTAACTGAGAGAGATGGCAATCTGGTTAAGCTGATTATTGAGTGTGGTTTTTTGTTAGTGTGCGTGTGTTTTTTGAAAAACTAAAAACTGGCTACAATCATTTTTTATGTAGCAGTAACCTAAATGCTGGCTTTCTGTGATAGCACACCTATTGGATATTAAGAATTCCTTCCAAGTGGTAGTTACTGGCACAATTTCCTAATGTCAGAGTGAAGCTCTGACTAGAATTGCCCCTCATGTCCTCCCAGCATTAACCTTTCCCAGGGACTCTTATTGATAAGGACCCTTCTGTCTGTTCAGCAGACATTGTCCAATTGTGAAGAGACAAGAGCTTACTTCAGCTCTCTCTCTTAGCTCTCCCATTTCCTTCTAATTCTCTCTGTCTGCCTGGGTGGTGCAGGAATTCAATGGCAGGTTTGCTGCACAGAAGAAAGGCATAGGAGAACCTAATTCTCTCTCCTTTGCTTTTAGGCACTCTTAAGAAGTGATTCCCTTGTCTTTGAAAATGGGAACACTTTCCTCTAATAACACTCACAGCCTTCCCCAGAGTTTGTCTCATTTTATAATTTTTTTAATTATATTGTTACCTCTGCTTTTGGCATTTGGCTCTAGATTTTCCATCTCCCTCTCTTTTCTGTTTGTGACATATCTTATCTGGACATTTAATGTCATTTTCTACCTTCTAATGCTCAAGATACGTCTTCCTTCAGTGTTTGGGTCACCCAGTGCTTGGGTCACACTTTTGGGTAAACAGGAGAAATCCTACTCAGTCTCACTTGACATTAGTAAGAAGTACACCAATACAATGAGTTTCTGCACCTTCAGTTGAGGGAAACATGGTGGAAAAGACCCACAAGGAAAGGCCAGAAGGATTTGACCTGTGCTAGACTGACAGATCTTTTCAAGTCAACCAAACCAGGAGGACTGGCTGAGATCTACGGAAGTCTGGCCAGAGGGCAGTCAAAGCAAGAAGAGATAGTGGGAGACAATTGTTAAAATTTGGCTAAGGGTAAGCTGATTCCTATGAAATGTCAAAAGGAACTTAGGAAGATGGCGGCATAGGTTAACGCCAGAGATCGCTGCCTCGAACAACCACTTCAGAGATATAACTAAAGGACAGAACGGACATCATCCAAAACCACAGGAAGGCTGGCTGAGTGGAAATTCTACAACTAGGAGGAAAGAGAATATCATACCCAGACTCAGAGGAGGCGCAGTGCTGAAGTGAAATACTCAGGTGCGGAGTGTGCGCGCGGAGCGGGCTGGCGGCGGAGGGCGCGGTTGTTGTTTTCAATCGGGAGGGAGTTTCAGACTCTGAGCTCCAGATCCAGGCGAGTCTCTGGGGACCAAGACTCAAACGGGAGAAGTGGGACTGTCTGGCTTCGGTCGGAACTCGAAGGCAGCTTTCTCTCCGAGGTTTGCAGCCATTGCTGGGACTCTGAGAGGCAGAGCCCCTGGGGAAGGAACTGAGAGCAGCCATAACTGCTAGCTCCGCCCGCCCTGTAGATCCCCGGGGACCCGCCCCGCCCAAGCCCTGCACAGAACCATTTGCCGGATAGCCTCAGGCAAACGCTAGATTAGCACCACCCTAGAGATCCAGCACAGAAGCCCTCCCACTGCAGACACAGCGGACTCTCATAGCCACTTAGCCTGGAGGTCAAATCACCCCCAGTATTGCCGACATCAATCAAGGCTTAAAGGCAACAAGACTGCGCACAAAGACCACTAGGGGGTGTACCAAGAAAGCATAAAAAATTCGGAGACAAAGAAACAGGACAAAACTGCCAAAGGAGGATATTGAGTTCAGAACCACACTTTTAAGGTCTCTTAAGAACTGTCTAGAAGCTGCCGATAACTTAGTAAGGCCCTCGAAAAGACTGGTGAGACTGCCGATAAATGTAGTGAGATCCTCAAGAAATCTAATGAGACCCTCGATGTTGTGATAAAGAACCAACTAGAAATTAAGCATACACTGACTGAAATAAAGAATATTATACAGACACCCAACAGCAGACCAGAGGAGTGCAAGAATCAAGTCAAAGATTCAAAATGCAAAGAAGCAAAAAACACCCAACTGGAAAAGCAAAATGAAAAAAGAATCCGAAAATACGAAGATAGTGTAAGGAGCCTCTGGGACAACTTCAAGCGCACCAACATCAGAATTATAGGGGTGCCAGAAGATGAGAGAGACCAAGATATGGAAAACCTATTTAAAGAAATAATGACAGAAAACTTCCCCCACCTGGTGAAAGAAATAGACCTACAGGTCCAGGAAGCGCAGAGAACCCCAAACAAAAGGAATCCAAAGAGGACCACACCAAGACACATCATAATTAAAATGCCAAGAGCAAAAGACAAAGAGAGAATCTTAAAAGCAGCAAGAGAAAGAAACCCAGTTACCTACAAGGGAACACCCATATTACTGTCAGCTGATTTCTCAACAGAAACTTTGCAGGCCAGAAGGAAGTGGCAAGAAATATTCAAAGTGATGAATGCCAAGAACCTACAACCAAGATTACTTTATCCAGCAAAGCTATCATTCAGAAATGAAGGCCAGATAAAGAGCTTCACGGATAAGGAATAGCTAAAGGAGTTCATCACCACCAAACCAGTATTATATGAAATGCTGAAAGGTATCCTTTAAGAAGAGGAAGAAGAAGAAAAAAGGTAAAGATACAAATTATGAACAACAAATATGCATCTATCAACAAGTGAATCTAAGAATCAAATGAATAAATAATCTGGTGATCATAATAGAATCAGGGACATAGAAAGGGAATGGACTGACTATTCTTGGGGGGAAAGGGGTGTGGGAGATGTGGAAAGAGACTGGACAAAAATCATGCACCTATGGAAGAGGACAGTGGGTGGGGAGTGAGGGCGGAGGGTTGGGCGGGAACTGGGAGGAGGGGAGTTATGGGGGGGAAAAAAGAGGAACAAATGTAATAATCTGAACAATAAAGATTTAATTAAAAAAAACAACAACAAAAAACCCCCCAAAAAAACAAAAGGAACTTAGGATTACCATATATATAGAGATTTAAAAAGAAAGAAAAACTCATAAATTGATGTTTGAGTAAATCCAGATGTTCATATATAAAAAGTATTTCTTAGACCACAACAAATTAAGTCTGATATAATTGGGGTATGAACGGCAGAAAAACAAGAAACCTAAGAGCATGAAATAAGGGAAACTTTTTGACATGTCCTAACTAACTGGAATTTCCACACAGAGGCCTCTCTAAATATTTCACATGTGATGATGGAGTTAATGGGGAACCACAGGCCTGGATTTGTACCACTTGCAATTAAGTTTACATGTTATGTTTTGGTATAAACCTTTCTCATTATATTCAGTGGTAAGAATACTGTACTGCTCTGCCATGATTTCTGGGGACATTTTTCCCACCATGGATGCGAATATATATAGGGGATATCTACCCAACAAGAGTATCATAATTCACCCTGGTTGGTTTGGCTCAGTGAATAGAGCGTCGGCCTGCAAACTGAAGGGTACCAGGTTCGATTCCAGGCAAGGGCACATGCCTGGGTTGCGGGCTCAGTCCCCAGGAGGCAGCAGATCAATGATTCTCTCTCATCATTGATGTTTCTATTTATCTCTCTCCCTCTCCCTTCCTCTCTGAAATCAATAATAAAAAAAGAGTGTCATAATACTAACATATATATATATATATATATATATATATATATATATATGAGAGAGAGAGAGAGAGAGAGAGAGAGAGAGAGAGAGAGAGAGAGAATAACTAGGAGTTCATATTATCAAGAGGTATTAAACTTTAGGTGGGGTAAGAAGGGTGGGATGAGGAAGATTTTCATGATGTGGGGCAATTTCTCTCAAGTACTACTAGTAGTTGGAGCAAAAGTGGAGAGAAAAGTGTACTCACATGAGCTGGGGAACAGTGTATCCTACTGCAAGGTGTTGGAGCTCAAGTGGGGTGAGAAAGGCATCTGTGAATGAAGAAGATGGTGACAATATTGGAGTTCAGTAACACAGAGTATTGATCACATAAATAAATATGTCAGGTAGGAATAATTGAATCTGGATTTCCTCAAAGGAGGAAATTATAAATATGAAAAAAATACTAGTGTGAATTCTATCGTATTATATTGATGTTAAAGGTATTAGTGCCTGGCTAGTGTGGCTCAGTGGTTGACCATCAGCCTATGAACCAGGAGGTCACTGTTTGATTCCCTGTCAGAGCACATGCCTGGGTTGTGGGCTCCATCCCCTGTAGGGGGCATGCAGGAGGCAGCTGATCAATGATTCTCATCATTGATGCTTCTTTCTCTCTACCTTTCCCTTCCTCTCTGAAATCAATAAAAATATATATTTTAAAAAAGGTATTGGTGAATTCATGATTTTCAATATAAATATAAA
This sequence comes from Myotis daubentonii, assembly GCF_963259705.1. Classification (NCBI taxonomy): domain Eukaryota; kingdom Metazoa; phylum Chordata; class Mammalia; order Chiroptera; family Vespertilionidae; genus Myotis; species Myotis daubentonii. The sequence continues at coordinate 71,000,276 of NC_081846.1, read as the reverse complement.
AATATAAATATAAAAATATAAATATAAATTAATAGATAAAGATGTAAATGTGTATTTATATATATGTTTTGTAGTTTTTCCCATTGAGAAAGCCAGAAAGTAGGAACATCCTAATAGTAATAAAGCACAATTTTAACCCAGTTCTTGTTTTTTTAAATTCTATTCTTGCGTAAAATAAGTAGGACTTGTTGGAGGAAAGCCCAATTCCAGAGATAGTCCAGGAAAGAACAACATGAGCACCAAATAATAAAAGTCTCAAACAATAAAAGGCACTGGAAAAGAATGTAGAAGACAGCTTTAAGGACTTTGACTAGTCAAATCTGGGACAATTAGGTATCAAAATAAATAATGATGTTAATGGATTTCAGCCCATTGAATATAAGAAGAAACCTTGATTCATAATGATGTACAAAAATAAGCAGATAGATTGAAAGTCTGCATAGTAGAAAAGTATGGTAGATCTCACTTTAACCAAGAGATCAAAGTTAATATTCTTAGTAATAGGACAAATTAAAATCTTGGGCAATCTAATAAAATATAATGAGAAGAACATAATACCTATATATATAAAAGCCCAGCGACCCTTACAGAGGAATGATCAGAACGACTGGTCACTATGATGCACACTGACCACCAGGGGGCAGAAACTCAACGCAAGAGCTGCCCCCTGGTGGTCAGTGTGTTCCCACAGTGGGAGCGCCACTGAGACAGAAGCTGGGCTCATGGCTGGCAAGTGCAGCAGTGGTGGCGGGAGCCTCTCCCACCTCCATGGCAGCACCAAGGAGCAGCAAGCCAAGTGGTAAGGAGCAAGCAGGCAGGCGGTTAGGAGTAAGGGGTCCTGGGTTGTGAGAGGGTACAGGCTAGGCTGAGGGACATCCCCCACCTGCACGAATTTCATGCATCAGGCCTCTTATTACTTCTATAATATTTCTAAAATATACAACCTGAATTTAATTGTGAGTAAAAATCAGACAGAGTCAAATTGAGGGACATTTTAAAAGTATTTAACCCATATCTATGAAGATGAAATTTTATAAAACCCAAGAAGGTTTCAGAAATGGTTTCATAAAGAAGTGGACTAAAAGATTAAATGTGCTACCAGATTCTGATTTGGGTCCTCTTGCCATTAAGAACATTTCTGGAACAGTTGGTAAAACTTAGGCGGCAGCTTGAATTCTGCTTTGTTGTGTTTATGGTAGTAATATGCCAATGTTAATTTCTCAATTTTGATGACTGCCTTGTGTCCCTGTAGAAAACCTGACCTTGTTTTAACAACTACACACTAAAGTATTTGGGGTTTGTGGAACACCATGTAAACAATTCTTTCAAATCATAAAGGAAAATAAATAATGTGCTTGCTTATACTTACAATTTGTCTGTAACTTTGAGATTGTTTCAAAAAATCAAAGAATCACGTTTTGTTTTTTTTAAATAAAAGCAAGACATTATCAACATATGCTGATGTAAATGAGAAAAGAGGAATTTTATATTCTTTCCATTCTTCATATATTTGACAGTGTAATAGAAAGAAGGCTATACAATAGAAAATTACTAAATTCTAGGTCTATAGCTTCAGAAACTACCTCCAATTCTTACATGTGAACTGAACAAACTTACTTTAGGTCTCAGTATTCTTCATGTAGCATGTAACACCAAATCTTGCATTCTTTATACGTCAGTTCTTATATTTGAGCTAGGAGGCTCAAAGGGGTTGTTTGTGAAAACATTTTGTGAAGTCTAAAATGTCATAGAAAAGTCAGCTATTAGGCGGTAACATGATCAAGACAGGCTCAACCCATACTATCTGAGTCTTCCAAAATTCCTGGTGTGTTTGTTCAAAGTCAATCAAGTCAATTCTGATTTGATTGCCCCTTCTGTTGGTCTGACATAGATCAAAGTCCATAGCTGTGTGATAAGGCTCAAAGGAGTGTGTAAGTTTGAATCCATGGTATTTCTTCCAGCTCCATTCAACACACTTCTCTGAAGCTGCCTAACTCTTCAGCCTTACAGAGCTATATTTCTACAACTCTCTTTGCTTCAAGATAGGTGAGCTGGCTAAGGTCAAAACTTTTTCCTGGCAAATCCATCTTAACTTTGATATTAAGAACACTCATACTTGGTGTCAATAAAGGTCAGGCAACATACCTTTTTTTTCTAAGTGCAGTAACCTTCTGAGGTAAATACAGTAGAACTTCTTGTTTGTATTTTCTATTTGTTTGCAGTGTACTATTTTTAACCACTTAAAAAGATTAGAAAATTAAGATCCAGAAAGATCATTGGTTTATTTTAGGAAAATAAGAGTCTATAACCTTTCTAATGATTGTATGAACTATATATACAACAATGGTCTTACTGAGAACATTGACTCTGATATGAAATTTGTTCCTACCTTGATACTACTACCAAGGAGGTTTTGTCAAAAGGATGTGATAAGTCTCCTAACTGAGTAACAAATAAACATTTAAAACGGGCTTTCACCTGAAGTCTGTTGGTACAGTTCATTATGTATGTGTGTATGTGTCAAACTGTAACTCTCAACCAGAATCAGTCACAGCATCATCCTGATTCATATCAGGAACTGAGGAAAAATAAGTATTACTGATGGTGTTTTTACTTAAACTTATATTTAGCCCATCATATATTTTTGCATTAGTTTTTATTTTTTTAATATTGCATTAAAATATACTTATCTTGATTACTGAGATTTTGGGTGCCTCTGTAACTCTTGAGCTGAGGCCAGCAGCCTTACTTGCTTTACACTAGTTCTAGCCCAGACCCCTAGAATAAGGTTGGTTACATAATAAATAGTGATTGTTGCTATTGTTAGTATTACATGAAGTCTAGATATGCAAAATAATAATATCAGTGAGACATGGATGCCCTCTGATATCATGGCATCTATGGCTGCTGAAGCCAGTGTGTACATGAGCATGTGCTTCTGTGTAGATTCCTCTGTAGAAACTGAAGGAATGTAAGGAAATGTTTCCATTCTCACCTGAGTATCCATCATAGAAATTAAACTGTGAATGCAAGATGCCTGAAAAATTACTTCCCATAAGAAATCATCTTTTCCTGTCACCCGATAAACTAGAATAGTACCCCACTGGTCCTAAGGCTCCCATTCCTCAAGGCAATTCCAAAGAGAAGGAGTTTATAGCAAGGTACCAGTTTAGATTTATAATCTAGTATTTTCTCAATTACCTTTTTTCCCTTGCTCTGAGGCTTAAAGAACTTCATTTTTCCATCCATCTTTTCATCCATTCATTCATCCACTTATTCTCATTCAACCAGCATTTTCTGAACATGCACAGAGCTGATAGAAGGAGCTCAGGAAAGACTTTTAAGAAGAGATTTGAACAGAATATTTAGAAAACAAATAGGTGACCCTGGAAAAAATAAGAACTTTTCTAGTTGTACAGAAAAGTTAGACAGTAGTTTGTGTTGTTGTGACAAAATGTGAGTCTAGAGAGGAAGTCAAAGGTCAGTTTATGAATAAATGGAGAGAAAACAATAAAAATTAACAATATTCTTCTTGTCACATGGACCCTAGACTATTTAAACAATTTGATTGTGATACATCTTGGAGTGGTTTTCTTTAGATTTTTTTACTTGTGCTTTGATGAGTTTTTTAAATATGTCTATTATTCTACTTCTAGAGGCCCGGTGCATGAAATTCCTGCACTGGGGTGGGTCCCTCAATCCATCCTGCACCCTCTCTAATCTTGTAGCCCTCAGGGGAGCCCCCTCTAATCCAGGAGGCCTGACAGTTTATGCCCACTCCCCGTGGTTCTCTGCTCTCTGTGGGGCCTGGTCGCTCTGTGCCCACTGCCCAGAGGCTCTCTGCAGCCCAGAGGCCCTCCGCGGCCTGGACGGGATGCTTGCCTTGTCGCCACCACCCCAGCTGCTCCTCACCCACTTCCCAGAGGCTCTCCGCAGCCAGGGCAGAATGCTTGCCTCGTTACCATGCCATCTTGTGGCTATGGGCGCCACCATCTTTGTGATGGAGTAATGGTTATTTTGCATATTACCCTTTTATTAGATAGGATTTTTCTCTCTCTTCCTACCTCCCACCCTCAACCCCATTCAATTCTCTCTTTTATGATACTCTATCTTGCAATTTTACCTGCCTTGGCCTCCTTGAAATCTGAAATGTATCTCTCACCTCATGTTTTTGAAAATGCTCTTTACATAGTGTCCTGGAGCCATTAAAGAGCTCACTTATTTTGTTTTTCTTCTCTCAAAGGTTGTTATCCTGCTATTCCTGTAGTCTGATGTCCATAATTGGATGAGTAAATCTGGTCTCTTATTCTGTTATATCCATCAGGGAAATTATTTGAAATATAAACAGAAATGTTAGTTCTTTCATTTAAACTAGTGTAAAGAAAGAACATAGATGAGATTAATCCCTGATTCTTTTTCTTTCACATTCTCTTTCAATCAATTTGATGTCTATTTCTTGCTTCAGACACCTAAAAGATAAAGATATGCATTATGGGTGTGTGTTTTTCCCCCCCAACTAGAATTCTAAGAGAAAGCAGCCAAGGTTGCAGAGATAGGAATGTACAGATTTTGCCATGAGGGGAAAGAGTAGAAAGATAGGTACTTTGTTTTAGGTGATTCTCAATCTTCTACATGCATCACAATCTCTATCTGTATTCCTAAAAATATTGGGTTGAAAATAACTGATTTTATATCTATGAACTCTGCTTATTTAGGTGAATTAGAAAACAATACACTTTATCCTTTGAGTTTAACACTGAAACTTCCTTTGTTAATTCACAGTAATGGTTGTGAATTTATACCACAATTATGGGTCTTTGACACGTGAAGAAGGTGATTGAAATTATTTCGCATGAATCAGCACTATATGTGATCTGATTATATTTTCTGATGCATTTGGAATAGAATCAATAATCAAATTCATGCGTGTGATGTTGGGTAATAGTAAGGCTTAAATTATTTTTTGATAAACAATAAACAATTCACACTTAAAGATAAAATAAAAAAATAACTTCTATACATGAAGTGATTCTAGAAAAATATAATTATTTTGAGAAAGTCAACTGTATTTTCTTGTTGTACAATATTTTCTAGTTTGGTTTGTAAATGGTGATTTAATGATAAATCCTGTAGTGTTTTTTATTTGTTTGATGCTCGCGTGCGCGCGTGTGTGTGTGTGTGTGTGTGTGTGTGTGTGTAAAATAAGCCTAATATTGCCTTCTGATTTTATTGACTTCTAATTTTATTGACTAACTTCTAAGTCAGCTTTAATTTTTGTCAACAATTATAAAGATGCATTTCTCTTTGTCTCAAAATTGTTTGTCAGCAAAAAGGTAAAAAAAGAGGATATTTTAGGAAGCTAAACATGTAAACCTTAATGGATTATTAATTAGTCTGCCAAGTTTAATTTTGGTCAGGAAAGAAAGGTAATACTTGAGCACGTTTTAATTAACCAATTTTAAATTCTTCCATCACTACCATTGAAGATCTGGAAGAAGAGATTCCACAAGTGATGAATTTTTTTCACAGCTCTCCAAAGACAAGATCATTTAGATGATTGAGGTGGATGGCACAATATGTCCAGAAAGCATTAGACAAGGGAAGGCTCTTCACCCCCCATTTTTGACTCGCTTGAGTCTATATTAAGAACTGCACAATGCATCTCACTCACCCTAAAATCTGTACTGTTAACTTGCAACATTTCAGAAAGTTTCCTTCTTCTATTATGCCATCCAACAACATTTTACAAAACAGCATGCTTTCACTACAGTGTTTTCCAAAATATATCTTACAAGTGCCAGCAACTGAGCACAACCTGAAACATCTGTGGAGTTGTCCATTTATGGGGCAAAGTAATCACTTTCCAAACTCTTTAAAACCAGCTGTTCACAGGCGTTAATTGGCATGTCACTTACACACTTTAGAAGAGCAGCATTTGATAATAGTGCACACGGTTAATTTATTTACCACATCTGTTTGTTTCAGTGAATACCATCTTCATGGCAGATGGTAGTAGAGAGTTGTTGCAATTATATACTTTAGAAGGGCTCTGAATTGTGATGGATGCCATATGCATGTAAGTGACTAAATTTTTAAGTTAAAACCCATATGTAAATTTCTTTAAATAGCTGGCTAAAGAGTTCCATAATCTAGGTTTTATTTAATTTTAGAAATATACATGTTGAGTCTACCATGAGAAAATAATTTTAAACACTACTTTTGTATATCAGATCTTCAAAATATATATCATGCCTGTCTTAAAAGAGCTGAACATGTTGGTGTCTTCTCTTCCTTAAGTGATCCAAAAGCATCAAAGCTCACTGGTAGAAAGAATGATTAAATATTGCCAGTTTCCAGCACCCAGGACTCTTTGAAAGTACTAAAGTCTGTAACTTTCATGGGATTTATTTGGGAACAGTGGAAGGCCAAGGTAGTTTGAGAAGAAAAACTCTACATGGCTCTTTTTTCTCTTTCTTGTTGTTTTCTCTAGAGTTTGCATACACACACACACACACACACACACACACACACACACACCCTTACCATGACAATCCAATTAGTCTGAGAGAAAAGATTGACACAAAAATTATATCAAATATTCAGGAAAGTCATCTGGAATTAATTCTTCAGTAGCTTTTGTCCCTTGGCCTTGACTTGACTTCTCAAACTATTTTACATCCTTGATGCTTGATTTTGGAAGTCTCACGTGCCTTACTCTATGTAGCAGATGATGAATTCTCAGAGTTTGTTAATTTTTCTTGTTATTCTACCCTTTAAATGTTAAGGCTCCCAGCAACAACGTCAACATACAAATACTGAGAATAACACTTGCAGAATTTATGACAAAGGACTACTTTTTAATATATATTTTCCATGAAACATATAAAATGCCATAACTTCTGTCATGTCAAAAAAAAAAAAGAAAGAAAATTTTCTTTCATGATTTCACAGTCCCGTGCTACTGTCATGGCATCTCTCCCTCTCTTCAGAGAAAATGTATAGTGCTTATTTTGCAATCTCCATGTTTTCCTATCATTTCTCCTGAGCTCCCTTTAACTAGTAACACATAATACTCCACCAATCAATCAGCTCTCCTCAAGGTGGCCAATGTCATTTATTTTACTAAATCTAATGGTGGCTTTGAGTTCCCACTTTTCTTAACTTATAGATAGCATTTGACATATTAATTCACTCTTCTTTCTTCAGATACTCCCCACCCCCCCTTTCCTCCTAAGATACCACTGTCTATAGGTTCTCTTCGTCCCACATGACCCTCCTTATTCCCTTTCCTGGTCTGCCTTCAGCTCCTGGATTTCTCATCTTTGGTGTGTCTGAGAGCTCAGTCCTTTCTACTTTTCTGTGGACCCTCACTTCCTCCCTCATCTCATCCTGGTTCACGTGACAGCATACTATTTATATGCTGTTGACATCACAAGTTATATCTGTGGTCAACAGTTCTCACTTTGTATATAAACAAAAGTTTTCACACTTATATATAAAACTTCCTATTGGAAATCTTCATTATATTTGGAATTACAAAAGTGAATAGATGTTTCAATAAAGAGTTAAATTATGAAAACTAAAGAAGATGTTTTAAATGGAACATAAAACCCCATCCTATCTCCAAACTTGCAGTTCCTATAGTGCCACTCATCTCAGAAATTTTGTTATTTTATTTGCTTTGGTCAAGAAACTTGCAAATACTCTCACCTCCTCTCTTGATCTGATGTTTCACAAACAACCCAGCAGCAAATTAGGTCATCTTTTGCCTTCAAAATACATTCAGAAGCTCACTACTTCCATCACTTCTATTTTTTACTTTCTCCATCATCTCCGGCTTGTACATGGCAATGACCTCTTAACTGGTTTTCCTGTTCCCTCCCACCATAGGCTATTTGAAACACAGCAGACAGAGAGATCCTTTGAAAGTAGAAATCAGATCACATAACTCCTTTTTTCAAAACCCTTTAGTGACTTCCCAGTCCTCTCAAAGTAAAAACCAAAGTCTTTTGATAGTATGCAATACTTTTCTTTTTATCTGTAGACCTCAACTCTGTCTGTGTACTAAATTTTTGGGCAAGCTTCAAAATTATATGATATTGTTGGTCCTTACCCCATAGATTCTGATTTAATTTGTATAGAATGAAGCATAGCTATTGGTATTTTAAAATATGTTTTTTATTGATTTTATAGAGAAAGGAAAGGAGAGGGAGAGAGAGAGATAGAAACATTGATGAGAGAAAAACATCAACATTGATTGGCTGCCTCCTGCACACTCTCTGCTGGGGATTGAGCCCACAACCCAGGCATGTGCCCTGACCCAGAACTGAACCAGCAACCTTTTGGTGCATGGGGCAATGCTCAACCACTGATCCACACTGGCTGGGCTGTATTGATTTTTTTAAAAATATATTTTCTTGATTTTTTATAGAGAGGAAGGGGAAGGGATAGAGAGTTAGAAACATCGATGAGAGAGAAACATCGATCAGCTGCCTCCTGCACACCCCCTACTGGGGATGTGCCTGAAACCAAGGAACATGCCCTTGACCAGAATCGAACCTGGGACCCTTGAGTCCGCAGGCCGATGCTCTATCCACTGAGCCAAACCTGTGAGGGCTCTATTGATATTTTTTAAAGCATATGCCGCCAAAGTTGAGAACTACTGTCCCATGGTCCAGCCCATTGCTACTACTCTGGCCATCTTTTCAGCCACTTTTCATGTTGCATGCTCCACTAAAGCATGTTTGCCTCTTGCTGTTGACAACATACCAAGCACATTTCCCCCCTTAAAGCCATTTCACTTGTTGTGATGCTCTCCCTGTAATCACCTTCTTCCAGTTACCTCCTTCAAGTCTGTGCTCAAATGCTGTCTAATTGATGAAGGTATAGCTAACCACTCTTTATAAAACAGTAGCTCCACCAACACTGGCCATTATTTATCTTCCTCTTGCACTTATCATATTTATTTTCTTTCTGCCCTCCTTCCTCATTAAAAATAAGCTCAAGTGGGCTAGATTTACAGAGGCAATAGAGACCAGAACAAATCCTGACCCCAGCAAGTGCTGAAAAAGTATTTGTATAATAAATACAGAAAAAAGTTATTAAAAAAAGTTTACACCTGAAATTTTGTATTTTCAAGGAATATACATGAATAAGTGTGTTAGTCAGGGTCAATTAAAATACTCAAAGTCTGACAATACAAAAGGTTTCTTTATGAGTTATAGGTATTGGGAAACCATATGGTATAGGGGCAGAACCCCAGGTTTAGTGAAATTTCAGCTAGTGCCATTTCCACGCCCCAAGGGACTAAAACAGGAATGATTACCAGAACCTGGAGTGACAGAGTTGTGAGGGCTTGATTGCCCTGAGGAGAGCTGTGACCTTCAGACTAGCTCTGACCCAATACTTTTCTACTGCTAATCCTTCCCGCTCTCCCTTCCCTGGCTCCCAGATCTACAGAATGAGGGGATCCTTTTGTGGGAGCCACTCTTAGCAGAGATGATCCCCCTGTCTGCATTCACCTGACCCTTGCCCCAGTGTCATTCTGTAGGGGGAAAATGGAACACTGGGGGAGCCAGCACTTCTTTCTGGCCTCTGGCTTATATTATCTCAGCAAGTGCCTAAAGATTTGGCTGTTGTTTTCAGTTTGGCTTATTGTCCTAATTGACCACCTGGCAGCTCTCTTTCTGACAACCCCTTTGATGTAATCTATATATGTTAGCATCTCTGGACAGATAGCAAGGTAGAAAAAAATGAAACATGGATCTGGAGGATAAAACTAAAGATATTCAGTACATTTTAGACCTTTTGCCTCTCAGTCTTCAGTCCTGTCTTACACCTCAATCTCTACACTTGTCCTTCATCCGAGTAAACTTTGTGTTCCTAATATGGGGAATATATGAAATCCCACTAATTACAATATCATTGCAAAGTGTTGCCAATTTAATCATATTCTAAAAGCTAAATAAAACAGAGAGAAAATAAACTATTCAATTCCATTAACACAGCTGCTGTGGCAACTGCCTCATATTTAATAAGAAGATTTGTGTTAAATAACAACTTATTCCTGGTCCTCTTACCTTCTGCCCTCAGCTTATTTAAATGAATCCTTTCTCTGTTGGGACTACACAAATCTTTTCTCTTATAAGAATTTAATCCTTGATGATCTTGTCTTTATAAGATTGCTGCTGTTTTTATTGACCGGAACTATTTGGCAAGGGACTATTGAAATATACTTTAAATCAATCCTTTGAGTTTCCTCTTGTAAAAATGTAATGTCAGGAACTCATTTCCTTTAGTGATCAGGATCAACAATCCTAGCCAGTACAATACTTCTATCCCCAGTGGCTCAAATTCATGAAAGGTTATTTCTTCTGGAAACAACAGCAACTTGCACTTTATGGAAACCATGGCCATGGCACCTCATGAAAACATTGCTTCCTTGGGCATAAGAACTCCCAAATCCATTGAACCAAAGGTCATGAGGAAGGGGGGACAAAGTAAGCCATTCTCACCTCTACCATTAGCCTCCTGGTCCTTACATCTTGGCTAGAGAATATGGTAAAAAATGTTGGTCAATAGTTTGAGACATGTACACTATTTAGTAGAACTACACTCTAAACTTTCTGGGTGGGGTCTTTGGCTGGCATAGCTAAGCCTTCAGCAGGCCATTTGACCATTCTACCAGACAAGTTGCTTGTGGTTGAGGGACACACCGTAAGACCAGTGTATACCATGGACCTGAGCCACTACCACATGTCCTTTGCTAAAAATCAAATATCTTTTGGTTGGGTGCAATGTTGTGTGGGGCAACCTGGTGAGGTCTACAATTAACAGAAGATTTTGAGAAGGGAAACAAACATATTTTATATTATGAAGACAAAGTATTGTGTTTTTCTTAATAGGTGGGGTCCAATATAGTTAAGTTTCCAGCAGCTAAAAGGCTGTTACCCACCACCCACTTACATTATCAGGGGATGATGCCATATTGAGGCTCAGCCTGAGCTGAAACCAAATGGAAGTCAGGGCTAATTGATGCAGTCTGTCCACACTAACATGGGGAGAGCAGAATAGAGAAGAAAAGAAATCAGGTTGATCAAGGAAGCAAACAGAAGGACTCCAACATAGAAATCAAATGAAAATGATAAACATCTAAAAGATGATCAACTTAATTCATAGCAATTCCACAACTGCTATTTAAAAACAGTGACAAGCTATATTTCATCTATCAGATCAGCAAAGTTCTTTTATAAAATTGAAAATAGTACGGGTGGATAGAGGATGTGATGAAAGAGGAACTCCCACATGCTGCTGGAGAAAGTAAAAATTAACATTCCTTTGGGAACTAGATTTTCATAAAAATAAGAATGTGCTGAACCAGAGTCTACTTCAAGAAGCATAAGAATGAAATATTTATAAAGAGCACAGGAATATTGTTCAAGTTATTTATAGTTTTGCTGTGCAATAAACAAATTATGGAAATAATTCCAAAGTCCATAAATATGGGATAAGAAGTAATTTCGGCACAGTGAAGTAAAATGGCGTTTGATTCAGCTGTTCACAAAAAAGGATTAAAGGATTAAAAACCTACATGTACTTTCATGGAATTAATTTTGTGCCAAATGGTAAAAATTAAGTTGCAGAACAATTTTTAGAGTATGTTTCCATATGAGTTTTTAAAAGTATATAGTATAAATTATCCAGATATTATAGGAAAATTTAGAAAATGCAGCTATTATACAATGTTATTGTCTAGGACAGAATATATCTTCTACACATTTTCTATTTTTCTATCTCTGTCCAAACATGAAGATGGATTTAAAGCATGCATGTGGCAGCACGTGCACACGCACACACATGCACATACACTGAAGTTTTTTCTTTCTTTTGATACTTTTCTAAAATTTGGGGGGAGATAGAGGAGAATTGCAAATCCATGGTCTGCAAAGTTTCAGTCATCTTCATTGTTTCCAACTCATTATTAAATATTTACCTCTTCAGAGATAAAGGCAAGTTATTCCTCTTTAAAAAAATACACACAAAAAAATTCTTCCTTATTTTGCATATACTTCCATTCTTTCAGTTCCTTAGCAGGTCTGGCCTTCTACCTTAACTTATCTAGTGAAAGATTTATTTTCCCGTAACAAACACCATGATCTACCTGGGGCAATTCTATTAAATACCATTTTCTCCATCTACTTATGTAATCTACATTTGCATATTGTTACATGTATTCAGAGATATTTACCAAATGGTTAACAGTGGCTACCTATGCAAGTAGTTGGGAAACTACATAGTAGAACATTCATTGATTTATTTTTCCAAAAAACATGCATCACATTTACAAATTTAAAAAAACTGTTCATTTATTTTTTTTAAAAAAATATAAGCATTGGCATCTCCCAGAATTTGATCCTAGTCCATATCTCCTTCCATTTCTTCTCCTCTAGTCATCACACTTACTATGAGAGTTTTAGTTACTCTGGTAATAGCAATGATTACAAATCCATATTTATTTTGGATATCTTTCAAGCCAAAGATCTCTGTATTTTCTATTGGAGACTCCTTCTTTCCTAGAGACGTACGTATCACCTGCCTAATACATGCCAGGTTATGGGCTCACAGTGTAAGTGATGGGCACTTGATGGCTGAAGAAAAGTGGCATTGTCCCTGCATGCACTCATTTGAAATCTTTTAAAGTGGTATATGATAAACAAATAAACAAATGTATTTTAACATGTTGTAAGAGATGTCCTCCAGAAAAATACACACGCTGCTATAATAAAAAAATAATTAGAAGTCCATCTTAGAATGGGTGGCCAGGAAGTCCTTTATAAGGGGATGATGTTTAAGGTGAAGAAGAACTGACTAGTCATATGAAGAGTAACAGCCAGGCAGACGGTCAGTGGGTGGGGAAATCTGAGCTGGGAAAGTGCTTGCTGTATCTTGGAAGATGGAGAGAGAGCTGTGTCAGGCTTAGGCATGGAAACTGAGAAGGGATGTGGCATAGAATAATCTCAGAGACATGAGCACAGGAATTCGTTCATGGCAATCTTAGATCAAATGGAGACTGAACTTTATCTTAAAAGCAATGGGACTGATTGAAGAAAATTAAGTAAATTAGGAATATGTTTTGGTTTTTATTTTTAAAACATCTTTGTTCGATTATGTATGCTGTGAAAGGGGGTCAAAGAAGCAGATCATTAAGAACCTGTAAGGCGTTTTAATTTTCTCTATGGCATTCTCTATTTTAAATTCCAGAAATCTGGGTATATCTTGGGCTTCTCTGTTCCCTTCACTTGCTTTAGCATTCTATGATACATTTTTAACAATTTTAGATTATTAATATCTCTCATAGGTATAATTTCTTCTTTTACCTTTACTGCCTTAAATGAGGGCTTCATAATCCCCTTTCGAAACTATTACAATAAAATAGCCTTCTTAACACATTTCCATGGCTACTAGCATATAAACCTGGATAATGCAAACTGATGCCTCATTATTTTAATAAAACCACTTTTAAACATGGTACTCCACTGCTTATATCATCACCAAATGTCCACAAAAATGCATATATTATCAATATAGGAAAAATGCCATTTATTAGCACTTTTTTGGGCATGGTTAATATATCAAATCTTTATAATATCTCCGTATAATAGGGTTTCTCGTTGTTCCTGCTTTATACATGAAGAAACTGAGGCTGGGGGAGAGTAAATAAGAATAAAAATGAGTTATTTGGTCCATTGTATGGTAAATCCACTCTTAGAAACTACTCCATTGATTGATTATTTTTGGAGTTCTCCAGCTCAAATGTATATGCAAAATTTATTCTATTTAAAGCCTATCTTTAGGTTCTTTGACATGGATCATCTTTCCAACAATTTGGTAGGCTGTCATTGGAAACTTCAAGAACACTTCAGAAAGTCACAACAGGTTTTTAATTTATTGATTGATTAAGGTATTACATATGTGTCCTTATCCCCCGTTACCCACCTCCCCAGCTTATGCCCTCACCCCCCTGGTATCTGTGTCCATTGGTTAGGCTTATATGCATACATACAAGTCCTTTGGTTGATCGCTCCCGTTTACCCCCACCCTCCCCTACCTTCCCTCTGAGGTTTGACGGTCTGATCGATGCTTCTCTGTCTCTGGATCTGTCCTTGTTCATCAGTTTATGTTGTTCATTATATTCCACAAATGAGTGAGATCATGTGATATTTATCTTTCTCTGACTGGCTTATTTCGCTTAGCATAATGCTCTCCAGCTCCATTCATGCTGTTGCAAACAGTAATAATTCCTTCCTTTTTATAGCAGTGTAGTAGTATTCCATTGTGTAGATGTACCACCGTTTTCTAATCCACTCATCTGCTGATGGGCACTTAGGCTGTTTCCAAATGTAAGCTATTGTAAATTGTGCTGCTATGAACATAGGGGTGCATATGTCCTTTTTCATTGGTGTTTCTGGTTTCTTGGGATATAGTCCTAGAAGTGGGATCACTGGGTCAAATGGAAGTTCCATTTTTAGTTTTTTAAGGACACTCCACACTGTTCTCCAGAGTGGCTGCACCAGTCTGCATTCCCACCAGCAGTACACGAGGGTTCCTTTTTCTCTGTATCTTCTCCAGCACTTGTCATTTGTTGATTTGTTGATGATAGCCATTCTGACAGGTGTGAGATGGTACCTCATTGTCCTTTTGATTTGCGTTTCTCAGATGGTTAGTGACTTTGAGCATGTTTTCCTATGTCTCTTGGCCTTCTGTATGTTGTCTTTTGAAAATAAGTCCGTTGTCCACTTTTTGATTGGGTTGTTTTTTATCTTCCTTTTGTTAAGTTGTATGAGTTCTCTGTAAATGTTGGAGATTAAACACTTATTGGATATAACATTGGCAAATATGTTCTCCCACACAGTGGGTTTTCTTGTTGTTTTGTTGATGGTTTCTTTTGCTGTGCAAAAGCTTTTTATTTTGATGTAGTCCCATATGTTTATTTTCTCTTTAGTTTCCATTGCCCTAGGAGCTGCATTGGTGAAGATATTGCTTTTGCATAAGTCTGAGATTTTTCTGCCTATGGGTTGCTCTAAGATTTTTATGGTTTCCCATCTTACATTTAAGTCCTTTATCCATTTTGAGTTTATTTTTGTGTATGGTGTAAGTTGGTGATCTAGTTTCATTTTTTTGCATGTATCTGTGCAATTTTCCCAACACCATTTATTGAAGAAACTGTCTTGATTCTATTGTATGCTCTTGCCTCCTTTGTCAAATATTAATTGAGCATAGTGGTTTGGGTCAATTTCTGGGTTCTCTATTCTATTCCATTGGTCTATATGGCTGTTCTTGTGCCAGTACCAGGCTGTTTTGAGAACAGTGGCTCTGTAATACAGCTTGATATCTGGTATTGAGATCCCTCCTACTTTGTTCTTCTTTCTCAGGATTGCTGCATCTATTCGGGGTCTTTTTTTATTCCAGATGAATTTTTGGAGAGTTTATTCTAGGTCTCTGAAATATGCTGTTGGTATTTTATTGGGGAGTGCATTAAATCTATATATTGCTTTGGGTAGTATGAACATTTTAATTATGTTGATTCTACCAATCCATGAACATGGTATGCTCTTCCATCTGTTTATGTCTTCCTCTATCTCTTTTTTCAGTGTCCTGTAGTTTTCCGAAACCAGGTCTTTTACCTCTTTAGTTAGTCACAACAGTTTTGAATTAAGGCTACTAAAGCATTCCATGTGATGGTTTATCATACTTGATTACTTTGTTTCCTTTGTTGGCATTAAATTTGTTTTCCATACTTGTAGGAAATTTACCAAATTTTACTATTTATAATACCTTTGCTTTTTTTTTGAATCCTCTCCCAAGGATATGTTTTTATTGATTTTAGAGAGGTAAAGGGAGAAAGCAAGAGAGAGAGAGAGAGAGAAACATCAATGTGAGAGACAAACATGGATCAGTTGCCTTCTTTATGCACCCTGACAAGGGATCGAACCCACAACCTAGTGTGTGCCCTGACCTGGAACTGAACCTCAACCTTTTAGTATATGGGATGATGTTCTGACCAACTGAGTCACCTGTCCAGGGCAATATCTTTACTCTGAATAAATAATTAAGCAAAAACCATTTAAAATGACTGATATTTAAGACAAGCAGAACTATATTTCATTTTTTTCAACATGAGATAATCTATACATTAAGGAATATAGATTTCTGTCAAGTTTGTGAGTCATTAGAACTGAAGCCCACTCTGCCTTCCAGTCTAGGACCTGAGCCTGACCAGCTCAACATTTGCTCTTATTCCTCTCCCTACTCTACCATCAGCCCTTGAGAATCAGCTTCATTACATGATTCAATGTTATATCAATATTGGTCAAACTGTTACCAGCCTGTTTGACTAATATTGGTCCCAGCGAACCTTAATACAGCAAGCTTTAGTAAAGGCAGATAATGTAAAGTGACAGCGATAGCATTCCACAGACAGCTAGTTCATTACCAAAACACATATCAGATTGCCTTCCATTTGCTGCTTTCCTTCTCTCTTAGTTAGAAAAAGGTAGAACTGAAGGTGCTTTATAACTTTAAGGTCAAAGTTTCCTTGAGAATTTGTTTTCTACATAATTGTTAAGACAACAATTTCTAAAGATTTTTGGTTGGACTGAGATTTCATACAAATCTGACTACAGTGTATCAAGAAAATTAACAAACAAAAATTCATAGAAAGACAAGAGTATGGTTGTTACCAGAAGGAAATAAGGGTGGAGGGGTAATAAAGGGTAAATGGATCAAATATGTGGTGACAGAAAAACATTTGACTTTGGGTGAAAAACATATAATTTGACTTTTGGCGATAAATATATATAATGCACCATAGAATTGTACACTCAAAACTTACATAATTTTATTAACCAAGTTTACCCCCCAAAATTAATTTTAAAATAATTAAAAATTATCTTAACAATAGATGTTAGGCACAAACATAGGGGATGAGCAAAATATTTTAAAATCACATGACTTTCCTGCTAGCATGGAAGCTTGCTTTTCTGTAATCACGAGATAGAACCTTATTTAACAAACTCCAGCATATCTCTCATTTGTCTCCTGATAAATTAAAATTTTCATAAAAGGAAAACTATAATTACATGAATATAAAAATATATAATATACATATCCATATGTTATATGTATGTATGTGCAAATATATCATGTAATACAAATGAGCCCTTCTCAGAGATATTTTGCAATTCCTTAAGTAATATGATGCTACAGGCTGAATTGTGTCTCCCTAAAAATGTATATGTTGAAGTCCTAATGCTGAATACCTCAGAATGTAACTGTATCTGGAGAGAAGGTGCTTAAATAGATAATTAAATTAAAATGAGGTCATTGGTTTGGGCCCTAATTTGATGATAGTTTCCTAATAAGAAGAGGAGATTAGGTCACAGACACACGCAGAGGGAAGAACATGTGAAAACATAGGGAGAAGACAGCCATCTACAGGATAAGAAAAGAGGACTCAGAAGAAACTGTCCCTGGTAATACACTGATGTCAGCATTCTGGCCTTTATAAATAGGAGAAAGCAAATGTCTGTTTCTTACACCACTCAGTCTGTATTTCTTTGTTATGACAGCTCTAGTAAATGATACATTTGCTAATACATATGAGCATTCTTATGGGCGAAAGATAATATGAGCTCATATGCATTATGGGCAATGAACACTTTGCATTGCTATTATTTTTCCATAAGTTAACTTTATTCCTATAGAGTTGCAAAATAATCTAGCTATAGAAAGTCAATACAAAGTGCAAGCCCATATACTGTCAGATATTCCTCCAAGGGTCCATTAGACAAGACTCATCACTGAACTGAAAGGATGCCCAGTGACCTCATTTGCCCATTTCTAAGAAGTAGACATTTTTCATTCCAAAACCTCATTCCCTGCACAAAACTTCTATCTCGTGTATGAGACCATTGACAAGATATATCTCCTTTCCTTGCATTCAGAAATACTTGCGAGAATATTTTCCTAGTAGTATCTATGTACGTGCCACTCAGGTCAGACCATCCTCCTTGGTCCTGGGTGAGTGTCCTCTACCACTCTCCTGGCCAGAATGTCGGTTTCTGCCTTCGGCTATCAGTTAATAATCAGAAGCTTCGTTGTGCTCAGTTACAACACACGGTCATCATTTTACATGTACAGAGACATCAGATTCTCATAAAAATAATAAAAATGCTCATGCACACCAATAAAATGGATGAAGCCATTTTTACACATACAAATCTGTTTTGAATATTACAACTTCTGTGAAAGAATTAAATTCAGATTTTTTTTTTTGTTGATAATATTGATTCTTTCAAGTAAGCCAAAGCATCCTGATGATGGAAAAGCAGGTGGGGAGAAATATACACAGGTTTTAGAAAAAGGAGGTGTAAGACAGTAATGAAAGTCACCGGCTATAAAGGACTGACGCGACCACTCCTGCTCTTAAGCAGGTGGGAGAAATATAAAAGGTAATGAAGCTCCCCTGCTATAAAGGATTGACGTGACCGCTCCTGCTCTTAAGCCATATCCAATCTGGCTTTACTCATTCATGACCTAGTTTATTTTTAAGAGCACATGACAATATTTAAAAAAAATTTTCAAGACCCCCCTTGATAATCAGCCTACGGTTGACATATCTTGCAACAAAATATTTGAAGAGATAATCCAATCAAGGCACACGTTAACCCTTCTGACAGGTCTGTTTTTAGCATTTTTCCCTAAAGTCTAATGTTAGGAACCTTGAGGAAATTCCAAATTTTCTAATTCATCTTCCCGAAAGGCTATGCTGTAGATTTCGACTTTATTTGGTTCTCCTATTTTAAATCAAATTTTCTCAAGAAATTGGAACATTAAGTTACTCCAAATGCCCAGTTTAAAGAGCAAAGGGAACTGAAAATTTGACTTAGCAGCCATGTGTGAGTGACAGTAGTGAGTGTCGGGGATATAAAGAACATGAACTTTTCAGAGTGCCTTAAAATAACATGTTATTTAACGTGCTGATTATTTAATAATTTTTTAAAAATAATGTGAGTTTATTGCTTTATCAAGAGAAGATTAAGCTGTGCTTTTCATTGCACTCTTTCTTCTAAAGCACTGGAATTATGCTCTTTGTTCAGTGCATGGCCAGCTGCTGCCCTGGTAAGTCCCACAAACTGGTTGCACAGCTGCGCTGGCTGTTCCAGATTTTGGAATTGGAATGTTCTTCTTAGGAGTCTCAGCGATTTTGGCCCAGATTTCATGTGAACATTTTCATAACCCACAGTTGAAAAGCATCTGTTTTTGTGAACATCACATGCAAAGTGGTTTAGTTTTTTAATCAAGTGGTTTTAGTTTTTTTTGTGTTGTGCGTGTTTTTTAGGAGTGTGGAGTATTTGGCTTTGTATTGTTGGAAATATTTAGACAAACTTACCAACTTCTTGCAGAAAACTCAGAGTACATGAAAAGGTGAACAACATCGCTAAACCACAATGCAAATTAAAACCACAATGAAATATTACTTCACATATGTTCGAGTGGTAATTATTATAAAAAATAGCAAGTGTTGACAAGAATATGGGGAAATTGAAACCTCTGTACACTGTTGGTAGGAATATAAGATGGTGCAGCTGCTATGGAAAAAATAGTATGAAGGCAAAAACATAAAAATAGAACTATCATGTGACCCAGGAATTCCACTTCTGGTTATATGTCCAAAAGAATTGAAATCGGGATCTCAAAATTATATAATTGCAACATTGTTCACAATAGCCAAAATGTGCAGACAATCAGAATGTTCATTGAGGGATGACTGATAAAGAAAATGTGGTATATACATGCAATAAAATAGTGTTCAGCCTTCAAAAGGAAGGAAATCCTGCCACATGCAACAAACAATACGAATGGACCTGGAGGAGGGCCTGCTAAGTGAAATAAGCCAGTAAAAGAAAGGCAAATACTGCTTGATCCCACTTATATGAGGTATTTAAAATAATTAAACTCACAGAAGTATGGAGGAGAAGGGTGTTTGCTGGGGGCTGAAGGGAGGAAAAAAGGGACAGCTGTTTTTTGTTTTTTTTTCCAGTGGATATAAAGTTTCAACCCAAGATGAATAAGTTCTAAAACTCTGCTGTGAAACATAGTGGGTGTAGTTGACAATACTCCATTTTACACTTAACATTTGTTAAGAGGGTAAATCTCATGTTTAATGTTCTTACCACACATGCATATACATACACACACACACACAAAAAGCAAAGGAGCACAGGGAGACGTTTAACAGTGATGAATTTATCTTGATTGTGGTGATGATTTAATGAGTATTTGTTCACTAAATTATGTACATTAAATGTGTGCAATTTTCTGTATATTAATTATTTTTGATAAAGCTGTTAAGGGTGGGGAAAAGCTCAGATGATATGAAGCTAAATAGCCTAGTATTTCCAGTAACCAGGTGAAGCTAACCGCCTGAGTGTTTTGAAATAATTTTATTCCATTCCTCTTCTCTGTTCAACTAAACTTGACAGTAGCCAAGATACATTCATATATTGATCTCTGCATTTTGCATTCCCAAAGTCCGTTCTGTTTTAGCATCTGTTCAGGACCAGTTTCACTGACAGTTCTTCCTCACTGACTCCTTCTCTTCACTCAGCTACTTACTACTCACACAGAAGAGTGCAGTGCACTCCCTCTGTTTCCAGTTTCTTAGAGTTTTTGTCCACTTAGAACATCATATGCTCTGAATCTTTGCCTAATCTCTCCCAGAAAGCAAAATTCATTGTCTTTTGCTTCATCCCATATGGTCTATTTAATACAAGGCCAAGTAATTATATATCTATGTTATATATCTATAGTTATAGCTATATCTATTGCTAGCTCATCTATATCTACCTATATATCATAAACTATGAAATTGATGCATGATATCAATTAATTATATTCAATTTTTCTGTATTAAAGTTATGTTTGCACCACTTTATCATTTACTAGGTTGTGAGTTCCTTGAAGGCAACATTATGTCTTATTCATTTTTTTTCACCAAAATTAAGCAATTAGTTGCTTGATAAATGTAAATTTTAATCTGAACTAAACATTTGAAGTTCATTTGGGCTTTTCTGATTAGAACCAAACTTTGGTATTAAAATTACAATTTAAAACAAATTTTAAGATAAAAAAATTATGTATAATGACACCCTTAGTTTGTGCCCTGCCTTCTAAGAGGAAAAAATATTTTGTTGCTTGGGATCAAAATATTGTGTTGATTTGGTTGACCAGATTGAGTAGAGCCATACCTGAAAAGACTTAAAATGGGCTAGAGTGATTTCCACTAGCAAGATCTGACAGCCACCTGACAAATAACAGTTAATTGTGGAAGCTGGAGCAGTGGCTTATTAATTCAAAGTCAGCAAATTCTGAATTTTAAAGAGATTTTGCATGAAGTTTAAAAATTAAACAGCAACAACAAAACAGAATGGAATCCTTCTGGCATTCATGAGATTTAAATGAAGAATTGCATTGCTTTTCAAGGTTTCTTCCTCCTCCTCCGCCTCCTCCTCCTCCTCTTCCTCCTCCTTCTCTTTCTTCTTCTTCTTCCCAATAAAAAATACTTTTTACAAAAACATGAGGTGGGCCAGATTTTTCCCAATGAAAATAAATAGTTTGCTAATCTATACTTTATAGAGAATCAAACACTCTTCAGAAAGCAGACTAGGTGATATATCAGCTTACTTCTAATTCAAAAGTTCTATAAATCTATGCTATTGTAACTAAAGACTCAGCCAAAAACATATTGGAACAACATGGATGAATCTTGAGGACATTATATTAAGTGAGAGAAGTCAACTAGAGAAAGACAAATATTGTACAATATCACTAATATGTCAAATCTAAAAAATGCAGGGGAGGGGGTTGGGGGCTAGGAGAATTGGGGAAATGTTATTAAAGGATACAAACTTGCAACTAGAAGATGAACAAGCTATCAGGGTTTATTTCAAATGTTGGCATTTCTTTTGGATGCTGTTCATGCAAGAAACAAACATAAATGCACATTATGTAGTAATTCAACCTCTGTGACAAGTACAGTGGTGATGGTGGTAGTAAAAAGGTATGGTTTTGTGGCCCTTATATCATCCCATATAGGTGACCATTATAAACCTGGTTCAACATAGTTTAAAAGCTTTCTGATATATTTTAAACATTTTCAAGAAATAAGTTCATTGAAATCCGTTGAATGAAACAATTATCTATAAACTTTACATATACTCTACAGATAGTGTATATAAAATTTATATTTTGCTAATAGCAGATTTTATGTTATTTTCTTTTTCTCTTTACAAAAACCATATGTATACTATAATTTTAAAAAAATATTGAGAGTGTGGTATCTGTTTTTAGTTTCTGGTTCCTGGCATATAGCTCCTAAATCCCTTGGAATTTCCTGAGGGAAAGGGAGGTAAGAACATCGTCTGTTTAAAGGAAGCTCTCTTGCTTAACCCTTAGATAGCTTCAAGATGGTAGCTGATCTCCAGAAAGCCCACGACTTCATTAGGAGTTTGGAACTTTCACCCTCACCTTCCAACTTCCGGGGATAAGAGAAGTACTGAAGATTGTTTGAGTTAACCACAACAAATCAATAATTTAATCAATCATGCACTTGTAATGAAACCGTCATGAAAATCCCTATTTATTTTTTATGTGTTTTATTTAATTTTTCTTTTTAGTTAAAGGAACTCAGTTTTCAAATTATTAGAATTGAGAATTTCTAAATTGTCAAAAACCTCAACGTGTGAGGAAGGGGATACAGCCCAACTCTATGGGGATAGAAGCTCCTGCACTTGGGACCCTTTGAGACCTTGTTCTGTACAACTCTTTATTGGGCTGTTCATTTGTACATTTTGTAATAAACTAGTAAAGATAAGTAAAGTGCCTTCTTGAGTGAATTCTGTGAGTTATTTTAGCAAGAAATCAAACCTGAGGAGCTAGTTGTGGGGGCTTCCAAATTATAGCCAGTCAGTCAGAAGAATGTTTGCTGGGGACTTGGGTTTGGTATCTGAGGTGAGAGAAGTCTTGGGTGAATTCTCCCTTGGGCGACTTTTCCCTTGGGCTCAGTCTTAACCTTGCAGAGTCTGACATTAACTCCAGGTAGCTGGCATCAAAATTGATTTGAATTCTAGGATATTAAGTGCCGTTAGAATTGATGTTGGTGTCTAAAGGTAAAAACCTCTCCGAAAGTAAAAAAATAAGAAAAGTGAAACATTCACGACTCCTCATATAAGCAGAGGTAAGATACATAGATAGATACACACATATACATTTTCTCTTGCACCACACACATTCACACCCACAGACAAATAGTTCATAATAAATTCGGATTATAACATACAGGTCTTTGAACTGTCAATCTATTGTTATCGAAAATATTTTCTTTAATAGAATAGGATACAAATTTATTGACATATGTACTTTAATGTCAACCATTACATTTCAAGATATCATGAATAGTCATTTTAGTATCTTGCATTTTAGGAAAAGCTGTACTAAGAAAACATAATATCACAAAAATCATAGCAAAAAACAAACAAAACAATAAACTGACTATCCATAACATTTTCTATTTTCTTTCCAACTAAAGTGAGACAGCACATGAATTTATACAACCCTTTGGAGGATTATTTTGTAATACAGATGTTCCTCAACTTACAATGGGGTTGTGTCCTAATAAATCCACTGTAAATTGAAAATATCATTGTAAGTCAAAAATGTACTTAATATAACTAACTTACTGAACAGCATAGCTTACCCTAACTTACCTTACAGTGAGACTTATCTTGAGTCTTAGCTCATGAGTATTGCCTTTCTCTGCTCCTTTTTACCGGAAGCAGCAGACAGAGATGAGAGTTTTGTAGACATGATGTTATGTGAAAACACAAAACTCAACACTCCCAAAATGCTGACAATACGGTACAGTGTAGAGTATCAGTTGTTTTCCCTTATGACTGTGTGGCTGACTGGGTGCTGTGGCTACCGCCCTTGCCCAGCATCATGAGAGAATATCCTACTCATATTTCTAGCCCAGGAAAAGATGAAAATTCAAAGTACAAAAAGAAGTGAGATGATGTAATGACCATTTGTGTGAAATAGATCTAATAATACTAAAAAGTATTTATTACCTGAATTCTGGAGGTACTGTGTTTCAAGCTAACTTTTAGAGATTCTTTTATTTATTATTAAAGCCAAGCTTTATTGGAACAAAACGTTCAATTTATTTGAAATCTAATACACAGGAGAACTTTGGATGACTGAACCTTTGGATAAGCTGAGATATTCTATTAATCAAAAGAGACGAAAGAAACACAATTCAAATTCCTCATAAGCTGAAATCAATAGGAATCTGTCAGGCTGAATTAAGCAATATTGTATTACTAACTTCATATATTATCTAGTGTGGCTAAATAATTTTATTTATTTTTATCTGACTTTTTTCTCTTGTACATAAGAAGCTGGAGTCATATAACTTTTGCACATAGAAGGATCTTAGATATTAAACAAATAATTCATAAGCAACAGTGCAAACTCCTTTGAGGTAAATGCTGTATTTTCTTCATCTTTAGATAAAACAGTGAGATACACAAGTATACCTACTTTTTAAAATATTATTAAATTTAAAATGAGGAAACTATGTCCGAAGAAGTTAAGTAACTTATCAAATGACTGATAGAGACTTAGATGCAGCTAGACTTTAGAATTTATTATTTTTAATCCTAGACATTAGTAATATTATGGCAGACTTCCTCTATTAACGTAAGTATCTTTAACAATAGGAATTATTATATATGCAGTTTTTATTTCATAATGATGTAAATTTAATTATGTCCAAGGTTCCATACTGAAATTCCCAGACAGGTTAGGACAAGTAAAGTAAGAGAGAGAATATAGGGGATTGGGGTAAATTGAATAAGCCTCCTGATTCTTAGCTCCAGGAAACCTTGGAAACATTATTGCTGGAGGTGCAGCAAGAAGCTGCTCTGCCTCAGTACTTAAAACAGACATAAGGCAGAGTTTAGCTGCCATTGAAGGAAACGGTCAGGGACACAGACAGAATAGTAAGTATTCTTACAAAAGAGAAAGAAGTCCAGACACTGACCAAGAAAATAAGGCAAACACCATTACTATTATGGTCCATCTGATTTTGAAACTACACCACCGTCTTCTGGCGGGTCATCGCTGGTCAATCCCTCCTCACATCGGAGTAGTAAGAAAAAATATCCTAAAAGTCAGTTTTCAGATAGCGAGGTCCATCACCACGCCCCTAAGAAACCAAGTCATAAGGGTCCATCAAACAGACAGGAAGTCCGAGTGGGATTTCGCTCCCAGAGCCTGAATAGGGATCCACTTCGGAAAGATATTGATCTCGTTAAAAATCGGGGTCTTTCTGCAAGACTGCTAAAAATCAGTGAATTGCAGAATGAAGTGACTGAACTCCACATCAAGTTAGCTGAGCAGCTAAAAGAAAATAAGGCTTTGCAAAGGCTTCAATACAGACAGGAATAAGTTTGAAGATACAGAAAATGAAATATCACAACTTATTACTCATCATAACAATGAGATCACAGCACTCAAAGAACGCTTACGAAAATCTCAGGAGAAAGAACAGGCAACTGAGAAAAAGGTGAAAGATGCAGAAGGTGAACAGTTTAAGACAAAATTTTCCTTAAAGAAATGGAAAATGATCTCTGAAGCTAGACACCTATCTGAGCGAGAGGATTTGGCAAAGAAACTAGTTGCAGCAGAGTTAAAATTAGATGACACTGAGAGAAAAATTAAGGAACTATCAAAAAAGCTTGACCTGAGAAGTAACAGTTTCCAGCGACAGTTGCTTGCTGAAAAGAAAAGGGCATATGATGCTCATGATGAAAATAAAGTTCTTCAAAAGGAGCTACAACAACTACATCATAAATTAAAGGAAAAGGAGAAAGAACTGGATATAAAAAACATATTCTAATTGCCTACCAAAGACTTCTCTAAAGAAAGAAAAAGAACAAATATCAAGAAAAAATGCTGCATGCCAGAGTGATTTTACATACCAGTGTACAAAAGGAGTGCAAACCAGGGAAGACTTCATGCTAGAAGAACTTCCTATTATTCCACAAACAGTTATGTGTTATGAAAACAAATGGGAACCCGAACTTCTTCCTTTGGACCTGAAATCTCAAGAGAAAGATGAGCATGAAGAAGCAGGGATTCTAAACCCAGTTGAGGAAAGAGAAGACAATTTTGTTAAAGATCAAAGAAGCCATGTTGTGAGGAGAAACCAAGATGGTGGCATAGGTAAACACCGGAGTTTGCTGCCTCGAACAACCACTTCAAAAATACAACTAAAAGACGGAACGGACATCATCCAGAACCACAGGAAGACTGGCTGAGTGGAAGTTCTACAACTAGGAGGAAAGAGAAAAACATACCGAGACTCAGAGGAGGCGCAGTGCTGACATAAAATACTAAGGTGCGGAGTGCATGTGGAGCAGGCTGGTGGCTGAGGGCATGGTTGTTGTTTTCAATCGGGAGGGAGTCTCAGGCTCTGAGCTCCAGCTCCGGGCAAGTCTCTAGGGACCCAGACTCATACGGGAGAAGCAGGACTGTCTGGCATCGCTCAGAACCCTAGGGCAGCTTTCTCTCCGTGGGGCTTGCAGCGATTACTGGGAAACTGAGAAGCAGAGCCTCTGAGGGCAAGACTGAGAGCAGCCATAATTGCTAACCCCGCCCTGTTGATCCTGTGGGACCCGCCCCGCCCAAGCCCTGCAGAGAGACTTTTGCTGGATAGCCTCAGGCAAAGGCTAGATTAGCACCTCCCTAGAGATCCAGGAGCCAGGAAGCCCAGAGGTCAGAGTGGGACCATCCAGTTTGCAGCTCCATGGAACCATAAAAGACACACTCAGAGGGCAGACTCAGTGAGCACCAAAGCCCCATCGAAGCAAGTCTACCCCCAGAGGGGTGTCTCCAGCACAGAAGCTCTCCCACTGCAGACACAGCTGATTCTCACAGCCAATTGGCCTGGAGGTCAATTCCTCACAGTGATAACTACAACAATCAAGGCTTAACTACAACAAGACTGTGCACAAATCCCACAAGGGGGTGCACCAAGAGTGTCTACCTCAGCTAATTGGGACACTTAGCACAGAAAGGCACTCTATCGACACAGTGAAGCATAAAAAATGCCAATACAAAGAAACAGGACACAAACGACAGAATGGGAGGAAAGCAAACTGCTGGATATAAAGGTCAAAACCACACTTTTAAGGTCTTTAAAGAACTGTCTAGAAGCCGCCGATAAAGCCCTCGAAAACACTGGTGAGACCACCGATAAATGTAGTGAGATCTTCAGAAGACTGGTGAGACCGCCGATAAATGTAGTGAGATCCTCAAGAAATCTAATGAGACCCTCGATGTTGTGATAAAGAACCAACTAGAAATTAAGCATACACTGACTGAAATAAAGAACATTATACAGACTCCCAACAGCAGACCAGAGGAGCGCAAGAATCAAGTCAAAGATTTGAAATACGAAGAAGCAAAAAACACCCAACCAAAAAGCAAAATGAAAAAAGAATCCAAAAATACGAAGATAGTGTAAGGAGCCTCTGGGACAGCTTCAAGTGTACCAACATCAGAATTATAGGGAAAGAAGAAGAAGAAAGAGAGCAAGATATTGAAAACCTCTTTGAAGAAATAATGACAGAAAACTTCCCCTACCTGGTGAAAGAAATAGACTTACAAGTCCAGGAAGCACAGAGAACCCCAAACAAAAGGAATCCAAAGAGGACCACACCAAGACACATCATAATTAAAATGCCAAGAGCAAAAGACAAAGAGAGAATCTTAAAAGCAGCAAGAGAAAGAAAGCCAGTTACCTACAAATGAGCACCCATACGACTGTCAGCTGATTTCTCAACAGAAACTTTGCAGACCAGAATGGAGTGGCAAGAAATATTCAAAGTGATGAATACCAAGAACCTACAACCAAGACTACTTTATCCAGCAAAGCTATAATTCAGAAGTGAAGGCCAGATAAAGAGCTTCACAGATAAGGAAAAGCTAAAGGAGTTCATCACCACCAAACCAGTATTATATGAAATGCTGAAAGGTATCCTTTAAGAAGAGGAAGAAGAAGAAAAAGTTAAAGATACAAATTATAAACAACAAATACACATCTATCAACAAGTGAATCTAAAAATCAAGGGAATAAATAATCTGATGAACAGTATGAACTGGCGATTATAATAGAATCAGGGACATAGAAAGGGAATGGACTGACTATTCTTGGGGGGGGGGAGAGGTGTAGGGGGGAAGGAAGAGATTGGACAATAATCGTGCACCTATTGATGAGGACAGTGGGTGGGGAGTGAGGGCGGAGGGTGGGGTGGGAACTGGGTGGAGGGGAGTTATGGTGGGAAAAAAGAGTAACTAATGTAATAATCTGAACAATAAAGATTTAATAAAAAACAAACAAACAAACAAAGAAGCCATGTTGTAAAACAAGAGGTTGAGAAGCTGGAGCATGAATGGGAAAGAGAAGAACTTTCTAAAAAGCAAAAAGAAAAGGCATCTATGCTGGAGAGAGATAAAAGCCAGCATTGGAAGCTGGAAGATACCAAGTGGAAATGTAGCAAATTCAAAATATTGATGAAGAGGAAGAAGACAGACTAAAGAGAGAACTGCTGCTTGCTAAACTGAAGGAAATCAGCAGAGAACAAGAGTCTCTGAATCTAAAATGTCCTTCTCTGCCATTGCTACCTGATTTGGAATCTAAACTGCACTCTCCAAATAGAAGCCCCAAACCATACCTATAAAAAAAAAAAGTCCCAGGAACACACCAAGTCCTCCAAGTCCCAAGAACACAGTACCTGTCTATGTCTAAAGTTGGGCCAGGAGAGTAGAGACTCCTTCCCCTCCATACATATGCTTATTATAGCAATTCTATTCATAAGTGCCCAAACTCGGAAGGAACCAAGATGCCCTTGAGCAGGTTGGTGGACACATCAACTGTGGTATATCTGGACAATGGACTATTATTCAACACTAAAAAGAAATGAGCTATCAAGCCATGAATACATGGAGGAAATTTAAATGCATTTTACTAAATAAAAGAAGCCAATCTAAAAAGGCTACCTACTATATGATCCCAATTATATAACACTAGAGGCTCGGTGCACAAAAATTTATGCATGTGGGTGGGGGGGGATGTCCCTCAGCCCGGCCTGTGCCCTCTTGCAGTCTGGGACCCCTTAGGGGATGACCACTTGATGGTTTAGGCCGGCTCTCTGGGGGATTGGGCCTAAGCT
Source organism: Myotis daubentonii (assembly GCF_963259705.1). Taxonomy (NCBI): domain Eukaryota; kingdom Metazoa; phylum Chordata; class Mammalia; order Chiroptera; family Vespertilionidae; genus Myotis; species Myotis daubentonii. The sequence continues at coordinate 70,970,922 of NC_081846.1, read as the reverse complement.
GGCAATCAGACATCCCTCTGGCAGCCCAGGAGCCCTTGGAAGATGTCCATTTGCCAGTGGAGAGCAGGCCTAAGCTGCAGCCAGACATCCTTAGCGCTGCTGAGCAGGTGGGAGGGCTCCCACCACCACCGCTATACTGGCAGCAGTCAGCCTGGCTTGTGGCTGAGCAGAGCTCCCCCTGTGGGAGCGCACTGACCACCAGGGGGAAGCTCCTGCATTGCATATTACCCTTTTATTATATAGGATAGAGGCCTGGTGCATGGGTGGGGGTCCTGCTGGGGTGCCACTGGGGTGCCTGGTCAGCCTGAGTGAGGGGCTGTGGTTGTTTTCAGGCTGGCCACACCACCTTTAGGGTGGGGGGTTCCCACTGGGGTGCCTGGCCAGCCTGGGTGAAGGGCTGAGGGCCATTTTCAGGCTGGACAAGCCTCCCCAGCAACAGAAGCTCCCAGCCTCTCCTTTTTTTCTTTTTTTTTTTCCTGGGATTTATTTACCTTCTATAATTGAAACTTTGTAGCCTGGAGTGGAGCTCAGAGGCAGCCAGGGCTTGGCTTCCTCCATCGCCAGGGGCAACCAAGGCTCCAGTTCAGTGGCAACGGCTGGCTGAAAGCAGGTATCTGGGGTTTATTTACAGTCTATAATTGAAACTTTGTTGCTTTGAGTGTAGCTTAGAGCCGGCCATGGCAGGCAGGGAACCTTGGCTTCCTCCATTACTGGAGCAAGCAAGGCTCCTGCTCGTTCCAGCTCCGTGGCTGCTGGTCGTCATCTTTGTTGGCAGTTAATTTGCATATCTTGCTGATTAGCCAATGGGAGGCATAGTGAAGGTATGGTCCATTACCATGTTTGTCTATTATTAGGTAAGATTTTTGAAAAGGCAAAACTGGAGAGAGTAAAAAGTTCAGTGGTTGCCAAGGGTTGTGGCAGGGGTCAAGGGAGATAGAAATGAATAAGCATAGCACAGAGAATTTTTAGGGCAATGAGAATATTCTGTATGATATAATAATCATGGATAGGTGTCACTAAAAATCTGCTCAAATCTATATTATGTACAACACAACACCAAGAGTGAGTGACAAAGAAAAACTAAAGAAATCAACACCTCTATTCAACATGCCTGAAATAAAATTTAATATTTTCTCCCCAAATATGTCCTTCCATCTACATTTTGAATTATAATTTTCAATTATAGATAGTGGCAATGCCACCCACAGTCACAAAGATCTATCACAGGTGGCATTTTATTGACAACTTTATTCATCAACACTCTGTTTATGAATTACTAAATTCTGCCGATTTACTTCTAAAATATTCAAATTCACCCACTCCTTTTAAAAACCTTATTGAAATATAATTTAAGCAGTATACAGTTAATACATTGATGATTAAAATGAAATGTTTTTTAGTAATCTTACAGAGTTGTGCCACCACCATCACAATTTTAGAATATTTCATCACCCATCTAAAAAAAGAGAAGAGTGGGGAATGATCAATTAACAATCATTTCCCACTTTCCTCTCAGCCCTTCCTCTCCTAGGCAACCACTAATCTGCTGTTCATAGATTTGCTTCTTCCAGGCAGTTCATATAAATGGAATCATATAAAATGTAATCTTTCTCTTTTTGCCTTGTTTCTTTTGTGTAACATGAGGTTGTTAATGTTTATCAATGTTGTAGCACATATCTCTTTCTGCCAAATCATATTCCTTTGTATACTACATGGTGCTTACACATTCATCAATTAGTGGACATTTCATTGGTTTATTATACCTTTTGGCTGTAATAAATGATGCTTCTCTGAACATTCATGTACAAGTGGTTGTGTGGACATACATTGTCATTTCTCTTGTTAATATACCTAGGATTGGAATTGCTGGGTAATATGCTAACTCCTCTAACTTTAATATTTGAAGAACTGCCAAACTGTTTTTCAAAGTGGCTGTAAGGTTTTATATGCTCACTAGCAATGTATGAGGATGCTAGTTCCTTCACATCTTTCCCCAAATTTGTTATTAGCCTTCTTTTTCATTATAACCATCCTAGTAGGTGTGAAGTTCTGTATCTCATTGTGGTTTTGATTTGCATTTCTGTAATGGCTAATGCTATTGATTGTCTTTTCCTCTGTTTACTGGGTATTTGCAAAATTTTGAGGAAATATCTATTAAGATAATTTCCTGATATTGTAATTGTTAACTTTTTATTATTACATTTTAATTATTCTTTTTTAATATTTATTTTTATTGATTTCAGAGAGTGAGAGAGAGGGAGAGAGAGATAGAAACATCAATGATGAGAGACAATCTTTGATCAGTTGCCTCCTGCATGCCCCCTACTGGGGACTGAGCCCGCAATCTGTGCATGTGCCACTGACTGGAATCAAACCTGGGTCCCTTCAGTCTGCAGGCCGATGCTCTATTCACTGAGCCAAACCAGCTGGGCTCTTTATATGTTCTTAATACAAGTTCTGTATTGAATGCATGATTTGAAAATATTAACTCCAATTGTGTAGATTTTGTTTTTACTTTTTGATGATATCATTTGCTACGTATTTCTCTTTATGCCCATAGTAACTATTTGAATCCAGATCCTTATCATTTCTAGGTCATTTTGGAATTGTTTGGTTGATTTCCAGATGGGCACTCCTCTTTAGCTTCTACCCTCTCCCATCAACCTATCATGTAGCAGTCAGCTGTTCTCCAAAACCAAAAATCAAATTGACATTTCTCTCCCACAAACTGTTCTGTGCCTTCTTTTTGTACTTAGAATAATTGTTAGCTCTTAAAATGGCACCAAACACATTTAAATACTGGCTTAAATTTAGAATTGTAGCATGGTCTCAGATATCAATATACCCAATCCTCTCCAGAATGTTGGGCTCCCACTGCCCCAACCTATTTTTTTGGGTTATGCACAAAATAATTTCTATATCTCTGTGCTATTGTTCATATCTGAAACATCTTTTTCTTCCTCCATCACCACCACAAAGTCATGCCATATTTGGAAACCAAGTCCTCTAGAAAGCCTTTTCTAATCACTATGTCACAAACATGAACTATTTGTTTTGTCTTGTATGGGGTTAAACAGTATAGTTAATGACGTATCTGTTTCACTAGTTGTTAAAATGCTTGTGAGGAAAGACCATACCCCATTTTATGTGTCCCATGTCCAGCATGTACTACTTATACCAGGTACATGTTTATTTAATGAATAAAAACATATTTAAAAGAGATCATTGAGAATTTATTTTCAAATTATGAAATAATTATTGACTTTTCAAAAAGTTAACTGCAAATATTTTTTTAATTTATTTACCTGTTTGTTTTTATGTCAAAATACTCTGAGAAAATTTCACTATCTTTTAGAACAAAATTTCTTCACGGTATACTTTCAGGATATCTGTCTCAGGATGATTGGTACATCTATATTATTATTTCTACAAGTGGTCTTCTGTAATTACCATTATCTATGGACATGATTTCAGAAATAGGGTGCTCTGCTTTGTTTTATTTCTCTTTTCCCTCAGCAATTTGCATCAGTGAGAAATATCACAATTTTCATCTTGTGTATTTTTAGCCTCAGATCCCGTGTCAGTAAAATAACTTTATTAGATCAGATTATTTATAATTTTCCATTTAATTCCTAAAATGTGTTATGCATTGGATATTTGCTATTGATCTTCAGCAGCAGCCAGATTCTGTGTGTTCCTTTTCTCCTTTACATTGCCATCAACATTTAAATTTCAGCTCCTTACTTAATGGAAATATTATTCAGATGTTTCAGCTCTTCCAACATGGCAGAGTCTTTTGCTTTTGGAGACTTTAACTGAACAGAATATACATGAAATTTCCACAATTGTAAAGCTGAGCTGGTGACCCATTCTTAGCTTTTAACTCATTGTTGATAAAATTTTTTGAAGATTTTTAAATGTATTCAACTCATTTTCTCCTTTCCCTGAATTCCCAATGTGATTTTTCCTCACTTTCCTGCTTTTGCATGGAAAGTAAATGCTGCTGAGAAAAATTTGATTGGAGTCTATAAAATTATTTTCATTTCCTCTTGCTTCACTCATTTTAACGTAATGATTTTTCTCATTATATATTCAGGTTTTCTCATATTTCTCATCTGTACTAACATAATTAACTCTAGTTGATGTGTTAGGCTAGAATATTCCTTTTATAATACCTCAATATTTTTGAAGAACCTTTTCACTCTTTCTCCTATTTTTCTTCTTCATCATTTTTATTATTATCACCATTATATCAATAGCAATAATAAAAAATAATATATCATTACTGAGTGCCTTCTATGTGTCAGAAATAATTCTAGATGTTTTGCATTATTTTTCTGGCTAATCACCACAATGACACTATGAAGTAATTATTATGAAATACAGTAAGAAAATTGAGAGTTCAAATGATTAAATATAAGGTTTATTGAAAATAAATGAGAAATTTAGAAGTCTACTTCAAACCATACCTTATAGGCTCATACTCCCATTGAACATATCTAGTTTGAGAAAAAACAACTCATTCATATTGAGAATTTCCAGGTGAATATTTTCTTATATATCTGTGGGATTTTAGAAGGCTGAGTCTAAAATCATGAAATTGGGTTGTAAGGAAAAAAGTAACATATTAAGCAAAATAGATCTTCATTTGAGTCCTAGTCCATGAGTACCATTTAGCCTCACACTCCTTGTAGTTAAGTGAATCTCTCTGAGGTTTAGTTTTTTCTTCTTTCAAGAAGAAAATATTGGAGAGAAACTAAGATGGCGGCATAGGTAAACACTGGGAAATTGCTGCCTGCCACAACAACTTCAAAAATACAATGAAAAGACAAAACGGACATCATCCAGAACTACAGGAAGGCTGGCTGAGTGTAAATTCTACAACTAGAAGAAAAGAGAAAAGCACACTGAGACTCAGAGGAGCTGCGGAAGTAGAGTGCAAATTTACTGAGGTAAATTCCTTCCACATATGCGCCAACAGCAATAAGTCTCTACAACAGAAGGCTGCACACAGCCCACAAGGGGGTGAACTTGGAGCATTCAGCTCAGGTGACCTGGGAGGCTTTGCCACTGGGCCTGACAGGACATCTACTACATAAAGCCACTCTAGCAAGACTGAGAGACTAGCAGCTCTGCCTAATACAAAAAAAAACACACAAATAAAACACAGGGAAGCAGCCAAAATGAGGACACAAAGAAGCATGTCTCAGATGAAAGTACAGAACAAAATGCCAGAAAAAGAACTAAACAAACTGGAGACAAGCAATCCACCAGAAGCAGAGTTCAAAACACTGGTTAGAAGGACCTTCAGTGAGAACTACAATCAAGAGATAGGAAACATAAAAGTGGATATAGAAGCCCGGACAGCATGGCTCAGGGATTGCGTGTCAATCTATGAACCAGGAGGTCATTGTTTGATTCCCAGTCAGGGCACACGCCCAGGTTGATGATTCAATTCCCAGTGTGGGCATGCAGGAGGCAGCCGATCAATGATTCTCTCTCACCACTGATGTTTCTATCTCTCTCTCTGTCTCTCTACCCTCTTCTCTGAAATCAATATATATATATATATATATATATATATATATATATATATATATATATATATATATATATATATATAATGGATATAGAAGCCCTTGCTGATTTGGCTCAGACATTAGAGTGTCAACCCATGGACTGAAAGGTAGGGGGTTTCATCTCTGGTCAAGGCCACAAAGCTCTGTTGCAAGTTTGATCCCAGACTCTCTAGGGGTGCTTGCAGAGGCAACCAACTGATGGTCTCTCTCACATTGAACTCGCTCGCTCTCTTTCTCTTTCTCTCTCTCTGATTCTCTCTCCCCCTCCTCCCTCCCTTCCACTCTGTCAAAAAAAATCAGAAGAAAGAAAATCCACGAGTGAGGATTTAAAAAAAAAATTAATGGTTATAGAAAACATAGGAGAAAATCTTCAGGATCTAGGGCTCGAAAGAGTTCTTAAACTTGACATTAAGAACATAATCCATAAAAGGAACAACTGATAAATTACACTTCATCAAAATTAAAAAGTTTTGCTCTGTTAAATCTCATATAAAGATACTGAAAAGACTACCTGCCATATGCGAGAAAATATTTGCAAACCATATACCTGGCAAAGCACTGATGCTTGGAATATACAAAGAACTCTCAAAACTGAAGATGAAAAAACCTGATTAGAGAACTGGCAAAGATATGAACAGATTTTACCAAAGAAGATATATAGATGGCAAATAAGCACATGACAAGATGTTTAACATCATTAGTTATTAGGAAATGCAAATTAAAACTACAATGATGCATTACTATATACTTAGAATAATGACCAAAATAATAATAAAAAAAATTGTCCCCGCACCAAATACTGGCAAGGTGGTAGAGAAATCAGTTCACTCATACATTGCTGGTGAGAATGTAAAACGGTGTAACAACTCTGGAAATGAGTTTGCCAGTTTTTTAGAAACCTATATAAGCAACTATCATACATCTCAGAAATTGAACTCCTGGGCCTTTTTCACATAGAAATAAAAACTTATATTCACAGAATGACCTGTACACAGTTGTTTTATAGCAGCTTTATTTTCAATAGCCAAAAAAATGAGATCAGCCCAGATGTCTTCAATAGGTGAATGGTTAAGCAAACTGAGTTATATGTATAACTAACTACTACTCAATAATAAAAAAGCATAAACTATTGATACCCAAACCAACTTGGTATAATATGGAGTTATGCTGAGTAAAAAAAAATCTCAAAATTTTACATACTTTATGATTCATTTATATAACACTAGAGGCCTGGTGCATGAAATTCACTGGGTCAGGGGTCCCTCAGCCCGGCCTGTGCCCTCTCACAGTCCAGGAGCCCATGATCGATCGCCCCAAACAGGTAGGTCCTGCCCACTCCGCCGGGGATCTGCAATGGATCATCCCCACAGAGGGAGGCCCCGCCCACCCACTGCAGCACCACTGCCAAGTAGCCTGGCCTCCCTCTGCAGGGCAATCATGGGCGATGGCCAGGCCCCCAACCAATTGCATGGCACCTGCCTTGGCTGTCCTGGCACCAGTGGTTGTCATAGCATGGTCGTCCAGAAGGTCGTTCTGCTGATCGGTTGTTTAGTCGATTTCATATTATACTTTTATTAGTATAGATTTTCAAAATGCCAACATTTAGTTATGAAAGAGAAATTGAACAGGGTTGACAGCGGGTAGAGACGGGCATCAATGGAATAGGAGAACAGTAGATTTAGTTATGTTAGGGCAACATGAAAGAGCCTTGTGTGTTGGAATTCTTTAGCATGTTGACTAAGTTTGTAGATACAAGTACATATAAAGTGAGTGACAGTATTGTATAGGAGCTAATGTGCATGCATGCGCGTGGAAGCAGACACACAAAACTGAGAGAAGTAAAACAGCTGGGGAAATAGGAATAAGATTGTAGGATTGTGTCAATGTCAATACCTGGTTGGATGGTATACTAGTATGACACTTTGCAGAATACTACTATTGGGAGAAACTGGGCAAAGTGTTCAGGGGATCTCTTTGTATCTTTTCTCCTAACTGCATGCAAATCCAAAATTAGCTCAATAAAAAAATTAAAAATAATATATGAAAGTCAATTAGTTTGAAAGACTTATAGCGAAAATCATTGTTCACTTGGTACCAGGAAGATAGAATTCCATTTGTTGTCTTAAGAGAACAATGATGCTGTTCTCATCTACAATCAGTTTTTGTTTTTTTTTTGTTTTTTTGAAAGATTTTAAGATTTCCTCAATGTATCTGTTTTGATAATTTTTCACTCACTCTGTTTATGATTTAGGCCTCTCTAAAGTAAAAGCATTTAACTCAAATAATTTTTCTTGTATTAATGTTATAGTTATTATTGATAACTTTCTAATAGTTGGCTATTTTAACCTCTTATCTCTTCCCTTATATAATTTTACCTTTATGTATTTTTATCACTTTTAGTCAGGTAGATTTCTTCAAATTTATCTTATAATCTTATTAATTTTATTTTTTGTTTCCAGGAAACCACATTTATTTTGTGATTATTTCTTTTTCACTATCTTTTTTAATGGACACAATACTTTTTTGATTTTTATTTTTGTAACTCTCTCTCTGAAGATTCTAATGAGGATTTTGGTGCTTTATTTACTTTTTTTTCTGTTTTCTAACTTCTGTCTCTTTCATAGTTGCTTTTTTCAACCTTGGTCATTTTATTTTATTTCAGAATCTTGTGTTCAGGCCAATGGTTAATTATTCACATTTAAATGAGCCAAAGGAAGGTTGATTTGCAGCTGCCTTCATGTATCTGAATTTTGTCACCCAGAGGATGTTTCTCCTGGGTGAGCGTCTGGCACATGGTCATTTTGCTGGAAAGCCCTAAAACAGCGGTTCTCAACCTTGGCTGCACATTAGAATCACCTGGGAATCATTTTAAAATCCTGATTTCTGGGCCTCATCCTCCGGAAATTCTGTCTCTTTGTTATGGGGTGGGGCCCCAACATTAGTAACAAAGAAACAGAATTTCCGGAGGATGAGGCCCAGAAATCAGGATTTTAAAAAGATCCCAGGTGATTCTAATGTGCAGCCAAGGTTGAGAACCACTGTCTTATTCAAAGCAATGAAACCTGATTTAGATCATCCCATATGTAGGGTAGAATTGTGTATAGGCATGGCTATTGCTCCTATGACCTTGTAATCAACCTTACTTCTCACTCCTGCCTTGTGTAGCCTGGCAGGCAGTTGATCCAGCTCATCAGTTATAACCCCTTCTGCTTGTCAACAACTGTGGCTTTGTCATGTCATTAGTCAACTCTGTCTCTATTGGTTTCTGTCCTCTGGAAATTTACTAACATTACTCATTTGTTCATGGCCACCATTTGGTATTCTTTATTGTTGTGCTTTATATTATTAATTGCTTTTTGTTTTACTATTACTTTAATGTGTCAAGAGAAAGAGGAAATATGTATTTGGGTTGTCTGCAATTTTCAAACATAAGTCACCATTAACGTATTCTAGAAATGAAAATATAAGTATATTTTACCAGTGGTAATTTAAAAATCAATAAATATTTCTCTTTCCCCGAGAAATATAATTGAAAACTAAAGCCATAATTATATTTGCCAAGCTAACAAGTAATTGAAGCATGGATTTATTTTACCTTACTCATGTTTCATGTGATTTTTAACTACTAGCCTTTCACAATTAAAAATAAGTTCAATTTTTGCCAAAGTATTTTTGAAATCCTTATTAGCAATGATTTTGATTACATATGAAATGTTTTTCCATATTGTTTGCTACTGAATCAATGCTAGGCATGCAGTATTCAATCAATTCATATTTATTTGTAAATGAACACAAGTGTAATTTTAATGTGTGGTTTTGTGTTCTGTGAATCTCAGTAGCTCTTGTAGCATCACCCTCAAATCAATCTCCCTTCCATCTTTGTCCTAAGTTTCACTGACAGTAAAGTCATCCATCTCAGTGGAGCAGAAAAGTAAAAGCAGAATCATTGTTTGGAACTACTTACAGGTCGCACATTTATTTCATTTCGTCCAAGAACCAAAACATCCAAGTCATCTTAACCATGCCAATAAAAGCAAAATCATTTCCGAGCCCTTCAATCTCTTATCAGTTAAAAAAACTTCAGTTAAATCACTTTCTTTTTCTGCCTGACACCTTATTTCTCAGTGAGGCTATTTTATGTAACGCTGTGTTCCTGATTAGAAGACTGAAACAAGGCAATGATGAAAATAACAACAAAGGAAAACTACAAAGGAAAAGCAATTTTGGACACTCCTGATTTAACCACTTCCTGTGAATATTTATGTTATGGTATAATATTTATCATTGGGAGGGCTATTATAAAGATTTAATTAGCAGTGAAGAAAAAGAGGAACAGGAAACTTTGGGTTAAAGCAGTTTAACATTTTTTTTTAAGTTTGTTTTTCAATTACAGTTGAAATTTAATGTTGTTACATTAGTTTCAAGTGTACAAAACAGTTTGACTTTCTATAACTAAACATTGACACAATGGCTTTCTCTGGTTTCTTTATAGAGCTATACAAAAAGGGATACAGCTCAGTGGATAGAGCGTCAACCTGCGGACTGAAGCATCTGGGGTTCAATTCCGGTCAAGAGCATATGCCTGTGTTGTGAGCTCGATCCCCAGTAGGGGGCGTGAAGGCAGCCGACCAATAGATTCTCTCTCATCATTGATGTTTATCTCTCTCCCTCTCTCTTCCTCTCTGAAATCAATAAAAATATATTTTTTAAAAAGGGGGGTACAGTTTATCGGGAAAAAAATCTAAGTTAAAGAAGTCAATTAATGTAGTCTTATAGTTATAAAATCATTGTGAAGGGTTAACTCTCTCAAAGTCAGTGTGAATCCAGAAATGGCTTACTTTCCATGGTGTGAACTACAGAAAAATTACATTTCAGTTCAATTTTTATTTATCTTGCCTTTAGACCTTAAAGATTAGAGGAGACACAAGAGAAAAAGAGTCTAGGTTATTTTAATCTTTTAATTATTCTTATTTATTAACTAGAACAACTGAATAAGCAGTTGTTATTTTGGTATTCCTTCCATTATTATTTCTAGAAATATTATTTCTTGCTCTGGTAATAAGTAGTGTAGAGCCACTCATCTTAGTATAAACTATGTTTAACTCAAAGAGGCCAACTACTGTAACAAATAATCCTAAAATAGTGCAGGCTAAACATAATGAAAATCAAGGGGTTTTGTTTCTCCGTGTCATTCAGGGAACCTAGTTTTGGTTTTGCTTTCTTTTTCTTTTTTTAATGAATCTTTAAAACTGGTCAAGTGGAAGCAGATGCTTTGATCACCCACATTTTTCTTAAAAGATTTTATTTGCTTATTATTTTATCTGATAATCAGGCTAGCCCAAAATCTGGCTCTTTAAAAAAAAAAAAAAAGGCTTTAATTCTAAGTATGATATTTCTTTTCTAGGCTGTATTTTCAATGTTTGGATCCTAAAGGAGCCATCATCATGCAGAATTAAAAGCTTTCTCCTTTTATTGATTAAAAGAAAAGAAAAAAGTTATCCTGGGATGGCTAGCTTCATAGGTGTGTGGCCCATGCAGTTCCAGAAGGCTCCTCCCTCAGAAAGGCACTATGTTTGGTTTTACTATTGGCATCTTAAAATTCTTAAAAAATTTTGGACTTGGCTTTGAACTTGGTTTTGTAAGTTAAGTTGAAGGGACTGTGGGGCAGAGACATGAGCAGAGGCTTGATGCCCAACATGTGTGTCTGCCTCTTTCCCTTCAGTTCCATTCCATCAGCCACCTTCACAGAGCCCGGGAGCACAGAACCCCCACTGGCTTTCCCAATCTAGGGGCCCGGCATTTCTTAGGACCTTCACATTCTTGCTGGATCCTCTAGTTCCTGCAAGTTAATAAAGGAGGAGAAACACAGTGGAGAATTGGGAAGTTTTGAATCTAATCTTATTTGGTCTAATTTAATGTAATCAATTTACATTCCATCCCTCAAAGTGACACGATTAGCTCTGTGCATGCCCTGCAGTCTCAACAGGACCATCTACATCATTTGGGGGCCTGGTAAAAAATGAAAATGTGAGGCCTCTTGTTCAAACATTATTAAGAAGTTCATGACGGGGGCAACAGAGCATTAAACCAACACAAGGCCTTTCCATGTGCAGACTCTATGTGACTGCAGCGTCCACATGCCCCTGAAAATGGCCCTAAGTTTCATTTAAAGTCCAGAGAAACTGGGAAATGGGGCCCAACTATGAATCAGGCAATGGTGGTATGTTAATGTATTACCGAAGACTGCTGTAACAAATTACCACAAACTTAGTGTCTTGAATGATATAGGCTTATTGTTTTACAGTTCTGGAGGTCAGAAGCCTGAAATGGGTCTCACTGGCCTGAGACCAAGCTGTTGGCAGAGCTGTGTTCCTTTCTGGATGCTCTAAAGCAGTGGTTCTCAACCTTCCTAACGCCGCGACCCTTTAATACAGTTCCTTATGTTGTGGTGACCCCCAACCATAAAATTATTTTCGTTGCTACTTCATAACTGTAATTTTGCTACTGTTATGAATCTTAATGTAAATATCTGATATGCAGGCTGTATTTTCATCGTTACAAATTGAATATAATTAAAGCATAGTGATTAATCACAAAAACAGTATGTAATTATATATGTGTTTTCCGATGGTCTTAGGCAACCTCTGTGAAAGGGTCGTTCGACCCCCAAAGGGGTCGCGACCCACATGTTGAGAACCACTGCTCTAAAGGAACATCGATTTAGTTGCCTTTCCCGGCTTCTAAAGACACTGTCCCCTTGCTCATAGACCATTTCTCCATCTTCAAAGGCAGCATCTTTCTGATGATTCTTCTGGAGTCATGTCCCTTTCTGACCAAATCTGAGTATGATCTGAAGGACCCATATAATTATATTCGCCCACCTGGATAATCCAGGCTTACCTCACCTGGGCTTTCATTTAATCACATTGGCATGGTCCTTTTTGCCATGTAAAGTAACATGTTCACAGGTCCAGGAGATCAGGACATGGGTATTATGAGGATCCATTATTCTGCCTACCTCAGTAAGCATATGGCATGGTTTCTACTACAACTTGCTGCACTGTGAGATCTAGTGTAGCATATTTCTTTAATGAATTCTACCCCATGAAATTTAGTTTCTGAATGTAATTATTCCCAATTAAAACAGTGTCACATCATAGATATCATGGGCTCCAATGATGGCTCTGGTGCTGTCTTCCCATTATACATTCTGCCTACGACGTTTTCCTTTTTAAGAGCATATGGCTGCTGTTTTAAAGACTGTCTATTAAATCCTTCATCCTAGATCTCTTTTTCTACCTTTGTTGTGACTAATCTTATTTTTAAAAGGAACACATTTGAATTGAGTGAAGATTGAATTGCTGAAATAGAATCAGAGTGAGGGGAAAAAAGGAAAAAATACATATGTATATCATACACACCAAGTCAGAGTTAAATCTAGTACCGACGGGTTATTTTTCTTAAAATCATCTCTTTCTGTTAATGCAGTTGCTTTGAATGTTGATAAAAGTGAGCCTGCTAACTCACGCAGAACATTTTTTAAGCAGTTTCATTTGGTATCCCCCAAAAGAAAAAAAAATCCACTACCTTTTTTTTTCTCATTTTAAAATTATTAACTGCAAAATTATTAGTTGTTTAGAGGCACGTTCAGACAATGTAGTGGTGTCCAATGAGAAACACACACACATTTTTTATTCTCCTCAAGCAACTTTGATTTAGTTCAACTATTTCTAAATGAAAGTCCCGCTTGAAAGCCCTCTGCTTGATTTCCACTATGCTTTGTTTCGTGTTCCTTTGTAGATAGAAGAATTTGGAGAAAGGATGAAGATTCACATTTGAAAAAAGAAGAGAGACAATGGATCAGTAATTCTAGACATTTTTTTTTTCTCTCGCCTCAACTTACCTGTGTGGAGAATAAAGATGAGCTTTCTGCAAGATAAACTCACCATGTACAGCCTCTGGTAATGGTTACAACGTGCCTGTATGAGGAGGAAGAAAGACCAAAAAGAGTAGGATTTTTGTTGGTATGTATACCTGTGTGTTATTATAAATCACCTCTGTATATCATACACATATACATAGTTGAGTATTAGTCAACTTTTGCTAACTCATGCAATGATGCTAAGTAACTCTAACATCTTAGAAGCATACAAATAACATTAATTTACTGCTTGCTTGTGTGATATGTTGGTGGCTCTCAACACAGGCTGCAGGACGAGCCTCATTTGGGACATGCTATTCTTATGGCAAAGGGAAAGGGCAAAACAGTTGGTAGAAAAAGACAACAACACATAAAGCTTCCTCTAAGGATAGGCTTGTACCACTGCGGTTCCTTTTATGGACCGAAGTAAGTCGCTTGGCCACACTCACCATTGGAGAGGAAATGTATTTCACTTGTGGGAAGGGAATGCTAATCACATAGCAATGTGCCAAGGAATGTAAACCTCTAATATGAAAGGAGAGAGAAACAATTAATCGGGAAGCATAATAAAATCAGCAACACTTGTTAACATACTCCTTAGAACAAAGAAAGCTATTATTTTTCTTTCTTAAATCTGTTCTTTAAATTGCATCTCCTATGTTGTGAAAATTACATAGAATAGAAACATTTTAATATTGTGATGTTTTGGATAACTACAAATTTAAAGAGATAGTGTAAAATTCAGTGAAAGCTGGAGTATTGCTTGGAATACTACTAAGGGAGGAAAACACTTTAATCAGAGAATACTGTTTCAAATCTATTCTGTGTTTCTTTAAGAAAGTATTATTTGATTGCACCTGGCTTTGTGCCCAATTAAGCCAGTACATTTCTCAGGTTCCTTTGCAACTTAGGTACTCAGTTGAACATAAGAGGGAGTTGTTGACAAGATGACACTTCTGAGAAACTACTTAAGAGTGAGGCAGAGGCTAATGTGCAACTATTTGCCATTACTACCTTCCATTTCATTTTTCCTATAAATACTAATAAAAGGGTAATATGTTAATTAGATCAGACATATTCCAAACGTCCATCCTGACAAAGCCGCAGACATCACCAGCCTGTAAACGGCCATTAGCCCCTCACCCAGGCCCACCCCACACCCAGCGGGGACCCTCACTCTAATGGGGCATGGCCAGCCTGCAAATGGCCCCAGCCCCTCGCCCAGGCCAGCACCTCCCCCAGCGGAGACCCCCACCCCTATGGCAGCATGGCCAGCCTGCAAATGGCCCCAGCCCCTCGCCCAGGCCAGCACCTCCCCCAGCAGGGACTCCCACCCCATGGAGGTGTGGTTGGCCTGCAAACCCCTGGCGGCCCCTTGCCCAGGCTGGCCCTACCCCCCAGCAGGAACACCTCCACCCCAATTGGGGGTGTGGCTGGCCTATAAACTGCCCCAGGCACCTTGCCCAGGCTGGCACCACCCCCCCAGCAGGGACCTCCATCCCGATTGGGGCGTGTCCAGCTTGCAAACCTCCCAGGTCCCTCATCCAGGCCAGCCTCGCCCCCGAAAGGGGATTCCCACCCTGATCCAGGACCCCCTTCAGGGCAGACCAGCCAGCTCCCACCCATGCACCAGGCCTCTATCTATACCAGGGGTGGGCAAACTTTTTGACTCGAGGGCCACAATGGGTTCTTAAACTGGACCGGAGGGCCGGAACAAAAGAATGGATGGAGTGTTTGTGTGAACTAATATAAATTCAAAGTAAACATCATTACATAAAAGGGTATGGTCTTTTTTTTCAATAGTTTTATTCATTTCAAACGGGCCGGATCCGGCCCGCAGGCTGTAGTTTGCCCATGGCTGATCTATACTAATAAAAGAGTAATATGCTAATTATACCAGACATCCTTCCGGGTAAAGCCATGGTGGCGGGCCAAGGCAGAGGCAGTTAGGGGTGATCAGGCTGGCAGGGGAGAGCAGTTAGGGGGATCAGGCTGGCAGGGGAGGGCAATGAGGGCAATCAGGCCAGCAAGGGAGGGCAGTTAGGGAGATCAGGCTGGCAGGGGAGAGCAGTTAGGGATCAGGCCGGCAGGCAGGCAAGCGGTTAGGAGCCAGTGGTCCCGTATTGTGAGAGGGTGCAGGCTGGGCTGAGAGACAACCCTTGCCCCTGAGCATGGATTTTGTGCACCGGGCCTCTAGTATAGAAATAAAACCCAATGAACAAAGATCTCTAGTCATTTTGGACCCAACCTTGAGGATGAAACCTGAGAGCTGAGACTGTAGGAGCTAAATATTAAAGGTGTTTGCATCTTTGCTGGCAATACGTAGCCTTCCTATCAGTGCCCAGGTATTTACCTCTGTACTTCTTTTATGAGAGAGTGATATAAACTTCAATTTTGTTTCATTCACTATGACTTTCTATTTCTCTTATTAGCAGCTGGGCACAATTACTAGAGGTACAAGACTTGTTTAAAGAATAGTGCCTAAAATTGAGGCAAGCCCATTTTAGAGATCTGTGTGGATGTTTAACTGGAAAATAAGATGATACAGAATAAGATGCTTAAGGACCAAAACAAGATTATGATGTCCAAGACCAAGAAGAAGACTGAAGCAATGCTTGTATTCAGCCAAATTAGTAAAACTAAAGAATGGTATTACATTAAGATATGATTGCATAACATGTAAACATTTAGCTGTAATAATAAATATGGGTATACTATGTCTTTGAGCATACACTACACAGACCACATAAATTCACACAAATAAATAAAAAGTTCAGATTTTTGTGTATAAGTAGAGTCCTATCAAATAGACTCCTCACTGATGCTTACACTGGAACAGCATGCAACCATGAGTCATTAGTTATGTAGACTGATATAAGTTATGTTCTCTCTTATGGACACTTGGCACTAATGTCAGTTACTTTCCTAACTTCTATAAACTTCTTAACAATAGCTATGCCCAAACAATGAAAACTGTTCAAGTGATTTTATTGGGAATGTAGTTTGTAAATACACAAGTACTGTAGTTGTTTGTTTTATGAATCTACCATTTGAACATTTTCCCCTCTTGTAGTTAGTTTCTATTAAATGTATGACCAAAAATAAAATAATAATAGTGATCCTATATAATAAAGAGGTAATATGCAAATTGACCCTCACACCCTCACATCACAAGATGGCTGCCCCATGTCATTACAAGATGGCTGGCAGGGGAGGGCAGTTGGGGGTGACCAGGCCAGTAGGGGAGCAGTTAGGTGTCAATCAGGCTGGCAAGGGAGTGGTTAGGGGGTGATTAGGCTGACAGGTAGAAGAAGTTAGGGGCAATCAGGGAGGCAGACAGGCAAGTGGTTAGGAGCCAGCAGTCCCAGATTGTGAGAGGGATGTCCGACTGCCAGTTTAGGCCCAATCCCGCAGTCGGACATCCCCTGAGGGGTCCCAGATTGGAGAGGGTGCAGGAGGGGCTGAGGGACACCCCCTTGTGCACAAGTTTCATAATAATAATAATGGCATGACTAACTCAATTCTGCAGAATCTCTATTCCAAGTAATGAGGGTCCTTCCTTTCTAAACAGTGGGTGAGGCAGACACACCTCGGTATTTCTTAACTCTGATGATGTGCTGTCTTTGCCATGCCCTGATTTTGTCCTCCCTTATATATTCATCACCACTTGAAGACAGAAAATCTAAGAGGCCTCTTAACTGCTGAAAGTTTTAACTTTTGAAATCTGTCACAGCAGGAATCTGTAATTTAATAAGGATCAGGAAAAAGAGCAAGAAAAAAATAACCTCAAATGCTTATGTCAGAAAACATCATTACTGCATGGGGATGATTTAAACTAAAGCAGGTGTGATTAGGACAAATAAACTGATAGGGCCACATAGGATATAGATAACCAATTATATGATTTTTAAGTATTTTTATTACAGTGGGGCCTTGACTTACGAGTTTAATTCGTTCCGTGACGGAGCTCGTAACTCAAATTATTCATATGTCAAATCAACAGTGAACGAGTGAGACACGTGAGGCTGGGCTGATGTTGTGGTGTTCACTGTGACGTTCGCTGCACCAACTAGCGGTGGGGTATCTGAAGCTGGCTCGTAACCTGAATTTTAGCTCGCAACTCAAAGCAAAAAATCGGCTGAGAGATGGCTTGTATCTCGAAAAACTCGTTAGTCAAGACACTTGTAAGTCAAGGCCCCACTGTAATTATAATTTCAGGCGGAGAGGATTCATGGTAAACCCCTGCTTTGGTTTCCAAAGTCAGAAAAAGATTTCAAAGTTTTCAAAGAGGAATGAATAATATTTGACCAGCTGAAGTAAAGGGAATGCAATTAGTGAATGTGTGTTGGAGTACAAAGAAGAAGAAGTAGGAGGAAGAGAAATAGGAAAGTGAGGAGGAAGAGAAAGAAAGTGTGTGTAAGGTTGCATTTGAAGCAGAGAGGGTGAGATGGACAAATGTGGGAGATGAGCAAGGGAAACTGGCTTCAGACCATAGCGTAATAAAGGAGCTAGACACTAACAGCTGGGTAGAGGCCTGTAAACTAGTATGTTTGGCTATTTTAATATCAGTTTCTGTTGACTAGACTTAGATATTCACACTTAGATATTTTAAAGGTGAAATGAATTAACACGCTGCTTATATAGCATTAATATCCTGGTTACGTAGAGATGTTTAAGTAACATCTTGAATTGTAGCGCCTTTTGCTGCTTTTATTCTAATAACTAAATACATGGTATTTTTGTATAATTGCCAAACCATGATAGCTTAAAAATTGTAAAATAATCCTTAAAATGCATATCCTGCCAATTAGTCAATAAATATTTTTAAAATATTTTAAGATATGTTTTAAATATTTTTAATATAAATATGGAAATGCTTCCTTTTCCCTTATATCTCTAACTCACCAGGGGAAAGTGGAGTATTTGGGTTTCCTACTTCAGGAACTGCCTCTTAGAAGTGTATCAATTGCATTCAAGATCTTACAGTTACATTTGTTCGTTTAAAGTTATTTTTTTGTATTTACCTTGCTGGTGCCACTTGGTGCATAATAGCGAGCTATCTTGTTGAAATAGAAATGTCCATGTAGACTCTTTTTTCTTTCAAAAAAGATTTCAAGACCGATAAAGAAAAAACGTAAAGCCAGCAAAGCACCTATCATTTTTCCATAAGTGCTGCGCCTGTTTCTTTCAGGCATGTGGGAAAGGCCTGAATACATATTATTTGATTTATTTTACCATTGCTCGGAGTACATTTGGTTTTGTGTTTTTTAAACAGAGAGACAGACACGATGTGATAAACAATATCCATCAAAACAACTTGAAACCACTTAAGATGTTGGTCTTTATAGAAAGTCAAGATAGCTTTTCCATCCAAGTAGTTCTGAGTACTTCTGTTAAAAGTATATAGCAGGAAGGAGATGAGGGGAGGTAGTAAAGCAAAGAAGGAGAAAGGTTTAAGTTGGAAATATAACTTCAAATGTCGTTAGTGCCTTTGAGAGCAGATACATCGTCCAACCAGGGAGTTCTTATTTGATAGTAATAAATGTCAACATTTGGTCTGAAGCTAAAGCACTGCGGCAAAGCTCCATTGACTAAACATGAAATTCTCTTTGAAATAACAAACTTGCAGATGTTCTAATCGACTCAACTTGTCTTGCTCAAAGGAAATACTCAATTTATGTACACTGGGATGGTTTATCACCTTTCAGATGTGTAACTGAGGCTTTCTGTTTCAGAGTATAGGTGAATAAGCTTTGAAATATACCACAGCAAATATTTAACAGCAAACAATGCTGATTAATAAGGGAGAGAGGAATAGATATTACCCCAGTAAAATAACATAAAGATTCAGGAAATTGGTAGAGAATTTTCCAATTTAAAATTTGGCCAGTAGACAGAGTATCTCTCTCTCTCTCTCTCTCTCTCTCTCTCTCTCTCTCTCTCTCACACACACACACACACACACACACACACACACACACACACACACTCACACACACCTAAAATAGCAATATGTTCTCTGTTTTTAGGCATAAAATAACATTATGTTCTCTGCTATTTTGAGTGGCCATGAACAGCCAGAACATTAGTTCTGTAGCTGAGTGGTGAGAAAAGGATTGTTGAGTCAGTACCCTGAGTTATTATAATCCCCATCTCCCTATTTATTTTGCTTCTGAGGATACCTCATTTCTAAACATTACCCTATTGTGTGGGGGTCTGGTGGACTTAGCTCATGTAAGGTAATTATTAAATATCTGCCAAGGCCCAGAAAATTAGAATGACAAATCCACATGTAGTAATGACCACACCTGAAAAGAACATGTGTGATCACGATTAGAGGGGATATGGAGGTGAAAGGAAAGTCAATCCTTAGCGTAAAATCTGAGCGGAGCTTAAAGGCAAAGCACCTCTGTCCCTACCGTATCACGAAGAGCCACACGACCCTCCATCACAAGTCTGCTTCCAGTTGCTACAGTTCATCTCAGTGTGTTCTGGTGCCCAAATCAGCTTCCTTTCTGGGCACAGTAAGTCTCCAAATTTTCATATTAAATCCCCACTGAACTTTTGCCCATGAGCAGCAGGGTAGATGGCCAAGGATGATGGTCCCTTCATCACCCACCAGATGGACAGCATGTTTTTTTGTGGGTTGTTTTTTGTTTTTTTTGTAAGAATATGTGGTTAATTTTTGCAAACTGAGAAAATCACATTTTAAATGATTTAAATGCCTTGTCTGTAGGGTATTTATGGCTAATTTGAGAATGAGCACGTTGCTCTAAGCTAAGACGGAAATACATGTTAAGAGTGTACAGATAACTTATTGCACTGATAATGCTGCCTTGTGCAAGCCAGAAGTAGACTGCACCCTTGATTATACTCTTCTCCAGCCTACACCCACTTCACCTCTCTTAACAAAACACACAGTTTATGGGAAAATGAGGAAGAGACAGTGAGGGAGTAAAGAATAATGAAATTTTTCTAGCAGCTTACTAAAAAATTACTTATTTTATCTAGGTCAATATTTTCAATGATTATTTTTAAATCTGTATTTTATTTGAACTCACAGTAGCATTAGGTGGTATTACTCATTCTCTTTCTCTTGTAATCCCCTTTTCCCTTAGCTTTCATGAACAATATACTCTCTGATCTACCACACACCCCTGTCTTTCTGGTTCATCCATGTTAATCTTTACTACTTTATCTTGCTTTTTGAGGTTTAAAGTATTAGAAATACTCAAGATTTAGTCCCAGTCATTATCTTTTCATTGTGTCCCTTCTCCCTTGGCAATTGCATTCACACAGGTTGTTTTTTTGACTTTTAAAATGTATTTATCCCAGAGTGCACTCCTGACTTCTGAACTCTTATCACCTTCTCTCTCTCTGTGGTAATGGCATTTGGATATATCAAAGGCAACTGTATTTCACCATATCCAAAGCTGAACTTTTTCCCCCCACGTAAATATGCCCTACTCTAGCATTCTGTTTTAATGATTGGGACCACCACCCATTAAGATAAGAAAATTAGAATTTCAGTAGTTTCAATTCCTCTTTCTTCTTTATCCCCTATACCAGATAAATGGCCATGTTCAGAAAATGCATATTTTCTAAATATGTGCGTCATCCTTAACACCCCAAATCTATTGCAGAGGGCTCTATTTCACTTGGCCCTCTGCAATACATTTCATCTCCTCATTCTCCTTCCCATCTTGACCACCTTTCACAAGTGAGTTCAAGGTGATACATTTTAAATACAAACATTTGTGTTGTTCTCCCTGCTAAAAGTATTCTAAAGATGGCCTATTGTTCTTGAGATAAATATGCACTCAAGATTCAACGCTTGACTACCTCTCCAAGTAATTTTGTACCATTCTTCATCTCTCTTCTTGTATTTCATCTATACTGGCTTCTTTACATCTAAAAATTCCACTCTGATCTTCCCACTCACACATTTCACCAACTCCACCCTGGAACAGTAACATCTTAAGCAAGTTACTGCTTTCTTATTTATCATCTCAGCTCCATCTTCTTTCCCTAAGGTGAGCCTACCCAAGTGCACATCTTAGAAATAGCCCATATTGTTACAGAAAAACCGGACCAGAACCAAACAGCGCTCTGAGAGTTTGGAGTTATACTTTATTCTCCGTGGCGGGCTTAGGGAAATGAATCCAAAATATAAGCAAAACTACAAGCAGAACTTCCCTTTGTATAGAAGAGCCAGCCCTTTGTGTGCTTGCTGGCGGTGGCCTTGAAAACTATACAGTTCTATCCAATTAAAAAATGCACCTGGCATGGCATTGGGTGTATCTAGTCTCTGGCCTACAAGGTCAGAGAGCTAAGCTTATCTCCCCCACTATTCAAGCAGGCTAGAAAGCAAAGTTACTTTTTCAGAATAAAAGGCCGTCCAAAAAATAGCAGAGAATTCCAAACAGTAGTTTTAAAGAATAGGGGTTTTCCTTTACAATATAACTTCTCAGAACTCACAATTGTCTCTCCTTTATCTTAATTATTATAACATAATTATATGTGTCCATAATTAGACGATGAGCTCCATAGAGTAACATTAATGTCTATTGTAGTCACTTGAAGGATAACTTAGTGCCTGAAATATATATATTAGACACTCAAAAAATGTTTCCAAATGTCTATAGAAAAGACCTGGTTTATTTTGTATACAAATTTAAATGAGAATATGTTTTTCCACCTAAATTTTTTACACTTAGGAGTTCACATTGAGCAACTAGCTAGTAGGAAACATTTGTATAAGATGATTTATTAATTTTTAATAAACTTTTTTATTATAGGACAATTTTACATTTTTTTTAAAAGTTAGAGTTTCTGTATATTCCACACCCTGGTTTCCCTATTATTAACATCTTCTTTGGTCGGATAAATTTGTTGCAATTAATAGAATAATATTGTTACATTGTGATTAATTAAAGTCCATACTTTATTGAGATGTCCTTAGTTTTTACCTAATGTCTCTTTTCTGTTCCTGATTCCTTCTAAGCTGCCACATTACATTTAGTCATCGTGTCTCCTTAGGCTGTGTCTCCTGGCTGTGAGATTTTCAGACTTTCCTTATTTTTTAATTTTCCTTATTTTATTGTCCTAAGGAATACTGTTAAGATATTTGTAGCGTGTCCTTCACTTAAGATTTGTCTGAAATGGTTTTTATTTTTAGGTTGGAATTGTGCTTGAGGGGAACACCCCAGAGATAAAGTGCTATTCATTTTATCAGCATAGCTTCTCACTATCAATGTGAAACTTGATCACTTGAATGAGGACCTGTTGCTGAGATTTCTCTACTGTAAAGTGATTCCTTTTCCTCTGTTCATACAGTGATTTTTAGGAGGATGTCACTCTGTGCAGCCTACCTTCTTGAGGGCAGAATATCTCCATAAATTATTTAGAATCCTTTTAGATAGGAAATGCGTCTATACTCTCCCATTCATTTATTTTTAAATAATTTATTTACATCTGTATGGACTCAAACTTATCATCATGGAAGCTTAATTTTAATGTCATTTATAAGGACACGATTTTTAAAAATCTTTTAAATATTCATCATTAGTGATTAGTTAAATAAAGTATGAAATTTTATGCAATAGAGTAATATATAGCATATTATAAGTCAACATAAATATATATGTTGACATGGAAAGATATTCATGTGCAAAAGGCAAGAAACTTATTCTTAGTACAGTTGTATTTTTAGCAGAAAAATAAAGTATATAAATAAGTATGTGTGTAAGTGAGTATGTTTTTAAAAGTTGAGAGAAAAAAAACAACTACATGTTGAAAGTGACCATATCTTGAATTATGGCAGTGGTTTTCAATTTTCTATATTATAAAGTTTTAATTTGGATAATTTTCATACTGAATACATATTAACTTTTTGTTTACAATTTTTTTTCCAAGTTGAATTCTGTTTTTAGTTGAGTGTCATTACCCACCTCTGACTGCACAGTTTTATTCCCTCCTTCATTATGTAGAGTGACAAACAGCCTGCTCATTCCAGGTCTCTTTAGATTGATCTGTCCACCCATGGAATAGAAAGGGCTGCCATTTGTTATGCGTAATGGGTGCTGTGTCCTCGGCATGCACCCTCTGACTTCATAATTGAAAAACGTATGAAGATCTATCGTCATATTAATCTCCATTACAGAGATGAAGTTCTAGAACTTGTAACGAGTCACACAGTTTACAGTAAAGAGAAGAGTCAAGGTTGAATGACATGTGTAAGTCCCAAGTTTATGTTCTTATTCATTATGTTACTTGCCAGGACACTTGTTCCTATAAGTGTCATACAAGACTGCCCTCCATTCACCTATTTAATGCCACCTGCTTCTCTTCCTTCCTTCCTTCCTTTCAAATTCCCTGGCTTTATGCTTTATGTCAAAATATTCTGCTTAAATCCTCCCTTATTTGATAGCTCATCCAAATGAGTCATTGTTTTTTCCCTTAAATTCAAATGTATTCATGTTCTGCCTTTTGATCCATTATACTAGTAGTTATGAGTTAGACATATCTCTAACATATTTGGGCCATGCCAGTTTCATATTTTTATAAGTCACATTCCTAAAAGAAGTGTGCATTGCATTGGTTAGCTGTACTTGTGATGCACACAGAGTTTTTCATTAGCTTTTAATATTAATTACAAGAAAAAAATATAACCCCCACCATTGAGAAAAATAAATTAAAAAATGAATTACCCTTCAAGAATAAATTCATTTTAATTAAAGGCTAAGTATGAAATAATCACTAATTCCTCTTGTTGGACCAAGTTTAGTAAGTTGTCTGTGCACCTGAATATTTTAAATGTATTATGATCACAGACTTTGACATCTGGTGTAGTTGGGCCACAGTTAAAAGTCTTCGCTGAGGTTGCATCTTATAATACTCTG
The DNA here is from genome assembly GCF_963259705.1 of Myotis daubentonii. Classification (NCBI taxonomy): domain Eukaryota; kingdom Metazoa; phylum Chordata; class Mammalia; order Chiroptera; family Vespertilionidae; genus Myotis; species Myotis daubentonii. The sequence goes on along the minus strand of NC_081846.1, from coordinate 70,946,521 downwards.
ACCTATTTCAGTGAGCTTTTGCATTTGTTTATGTATTCATTTTCCTAGATGGAGAGTTTATAATAATCTTGTATTACTAAAAGTTGCCTACTATGATGTTTTGCTAGCATTTTATTCTGAACAAACCCCATTCTTTAGGCTGTCAATGTTTTAAGGAGAATGGGGGTGTTTTGGCGTAATCTTTTGTATTATCAATTCACTTTTTATAATAAATACGACTGCCACTCTTAACCAATCACCTTTCTCAGATTATGCTTTCAGTGTAGGAATTAGTGATTTATTTAATACTTTGTAGAGATGTTCTTTGAAAAGTGTTTAATTATGAATAATAAAGGGCAGCCATTAGGCATGTTCAAACTGATAACATTGAATGTTTCCATATGTTAAGGACATCTAATGTGTATTAAGTTTGGTAATGGAATGTTTGTAAATGATGCTCAACTTAGTAAAGAAGTTTAAGAACACAGAAACAAAATTTAAAACCCACAAGCCATGACTTTTTTTTTTTTTTAGGGCCAATGCATAATAACACTGAAATTATAACAATTATTCCTTCAAATTATGCCAAGAAAAATGGCAGAATCCAAATTCCAAGTGTAGGCAATCAGGTTATTTGCACATTTAACATGATATAGAAAGCATGTTAATAAGTTAATATGTTGCAAAATGATCTACATAGCACATCAGAATGCATTTAGTCAAACAATAAGCCACAGTGGTTCAGAACTAAGCTAAGAATTTTGATATTTATCTCATGTAAACCTCATGACAACTAAGGGAGTACAATTTAGAAAACGAACCAACACTCATTCTGTGTTTTTAAAAAATGAATAAAAACATTAAGGAACTAGATCCAGACATATAAAAATAAAGAAAAAAAAACTTCTTAAACAAATTAGACAAAGATTTCTAAACTGCTACGAAACTATTTCCCTCTCTCTCTCTTTTCTTTTTTCTTCTTTTTTTTTGCAAATGTAAGAGACTTTACCATCAGAAATTTACAGAAGTAGCAATCAGCAATGACTACACAAAGACAATTCTTTCAAGAGTTAACTATCACAAACCTCTGTGCAGTCTCCTCCAAAACTGATTATATGGCTCTGTCTGCAGTCTAAGGCCAAATATGGTCACAAGATATTTTAAAATAAATTAATTACATCACTGAAGTCCCATTGATTACAATATGATCATGCCCCAAAGCATGTCCCTTTGCGCCCCTTCTTCTGCACCCACTGTCACATAATTACTCTACTGACGGCTTTCCGTTTGTGCTGTTATTCGGGGAATGAAAATAAATGAAGGGGAAATACAATGATGGCTCTGGATAGTGAAGAGGTCGGATTAACTGGCTCTCACTTTGCAGCCACAGAAGGCAGTGGCTTCCACATGAAATGGTTCTACTAAAGACATCTGCATCACAGGGAGGGAAAATGCTTGGTTCTTTGGAGATTTCAGGGCTAGGAAGAAATATAAATATTGTTTGCATCAGTATGTACAAACCACTTCCCTATTTTTGATAGTCAATCAGAAGAGCTAAGGATAGAGTGATAGGTTTGGCTAAGATAAACATATCCTTTAAAAGCGTATGCAGTATTTCTAATGACCACATTAGAATTATCAGATTTTACAAATAAAATGACAACATGCCCAGCTAAATTAGAATTTCAGATAAACAATGAATTTTTTTTTAAGGGTAAGTATGCACAAAATATTGATGGTACATACTTACACTTTTAAAAATTTTGTTATCTGGGGATTCTATCTTTATTTGTCAAATCTACTAGAAATTGTATCATCTAGAAGATATTTTGGAAATATAGAAAGTAAGATGCTGGCTCAATAACTCTTCAGGAAAAAGAATGGATATATCAAAATAAACATCTCTTATATTAGCCAAAGGGTTAACATATTTCTGAGCCCAAAGCACATTAGGTATGGAGAGAGAGAGAGAGAGAGAGAGAGAGAGAGAGAGAGAGAGAGAGAGAGAAGACATTCTCCTAAAATAAGGGTGAGGTGGCTCCTCTTGTTTCAGTTCTTTGGAGGAAAATTCAGTGCTTTCTATAAATAATGTTGCCTTTCTCACCGAGGATGCAAAGACCCACGTATCATATCCATTCCAGCTCTTAGGTTTTCTAGCCTTTATGAGTGAGCAGCATCGGCTGATCTTTATGTGGTGTTGATTCAGACTTCACTTCAATCAGTGTTTCTTTGTATGCATAAGCCTTATTTTGAAGGTCTTCTCGGGGTTACAAACAAAATAGCCTTCCTGATTTTTTGGGTCTAGCTGTGTACTTTACTATTTTTATTGTTGACAGAGGAGGAAATGAACTAAAAGGGCACGTTTCCCAAAAGCCAATGAACCTGGTAGCTTTAGACATTTAAGTTAATAAGCATGGGACTCCAAATGCCACCCCAGTTAGAAAGGAAACGACGAGGACCCTGCAGTCTCATGCTGATGAACATACACTTATTTCCTAAATTTAAGGGCGATACACCCCTCCCCACCTTCGTTCTCTCACTGGTAAACTGGTGTGTCATATAGTAGGAATGTCAGTACTCTGTGCATTCCCTGGCATTTACACTTTCTCTGAAACATTTGCAATCACAAGTGTCAACGAGGCAGAACAATAAGGTGACTTGTGGCAACAATCCATATGGAGAACCCGGATTTCATGCTGCAGAGCTTGACAGAGCAATCCGCACCGGTCTGGAGATTGAGGTGCTGAACTGCAACTAAATGTCCCTCAATCTCCAGCCACAGGGATTAGTTAACTGTGTTCCCTCTGGCAAAAGCCTCAGAATATCTTCATCCCTCAGTTTGCAACTCTCAAAATTGCAACTCTCAAAATCTGCCTATTTTTAGTTGAACTCTTGTTCATAATAGGTATAACTGCTGGGTATTGTGTTCAAAGCCACACAAGAATACCAAAGATTGGAAATGTTTTGCCATGTGAATAGTTTTTGTGTTTTTCCTACCTGTAGACCTCATATTTATTTATGGATAGATATGACATATGATAGATGATAGATGATAGGTATAGATATAGATATAGATATAGATATAGATGATATAGATATAGATATAGATATAGATATAGATATAGATATAGATATAGATATAGATATAGATATAGATATAGATAGATATAGATTGATAACAGATAGATATATAGACAGGCATATATGTACTAAACATGGCATCTATATATATAAAAGCCTAAGCAACGGTTATGACAGAACAACTGGAACGACCAGAATGACACGTTGCTATAATGCACACTGACCACCAGGGGGTAGATGCTCAATGCAGGAGCTTCCCCCAGCCCACAGGTCCCAATCGCTGATGGGGCCTGCTGGCCAACCTCTCAGTCCCTCCCCCGGCCGGCAGGTCCTGATCACCTGATCAGGGCCAGGCCCCCAGGCTGGGATGGGGAATTGGGGATGGGTGGCTCTGGATGTGGCCCCTTTCCTGGGGGTTCCAAGGGCTGGCTTTCTCCTTGGGGCTGGCTGCCAAACTCCCAGGTCCCTCCCTCAGCCCCTCCTCTCAGCCATTAGGCCCCCATTGGCCCGCTGCCAGCCACTGTGATGGCAGTTGGCCCCTGCCCCCAGCCAGCAGGCCCTGATCACCTGATCGGGGCTGGATCCTCCCTGGGCTGGGATGGGGAACTGGGGTGGGTGGAGGTGAAGGAAGGAGAAGAACGGGAGGCAGGGAGGCAGGGAACCTGAATGGCCCTGATCACCAGCCAGGCTGAGGGACCCCACCTGTGCACAAATTTCATGCACTGGGCCACTAGTATATATCTATATAATAAAATGGTAATATGCAAATTGACCTCAACAGCAGCACGACCAGGAATAACCAGTCGCTATGATGTGTACTGACCACCAGGGGGCAGACGCTCAACACAGGAGCTGCCCCCTGGTGGTCAGTGTGCTTCCACAGGGGGAGCCCCGCTCAGCCAGAGTCCAGCTCATGGCTGGCCAGCGCAGCGGTGGTGGTGGGACCCTCTCCCACTTCCGCGGCAACACTAAAGATGTCCGACTAACAGCTTAGGCCCATTCTCCCCAGGGAGTGAGCCTAAGCCAGTGGTTCTCAACCTGTGGGTCATAACCCTTTCACAGGGGTCGCCTAAGACCATCGGAAAACACATCAGAGAACCACTAGAAGCCATTAGTCAGACATCCCCCAAGGGCTCCCAGGCTGCCAGAGGGATGTCTGCCTGCCAGCTGAGGCCCAATACCCCCAGGAGCAGACCTAAGCCAGCAGGTGGGCATCCCCCGAGGGCTCCCAGGCTGCCAGAGGGATGTCTGCCTGCCAGCTGAGGAACAATAACCCCGGGAGCAGACCTAAGCCAGCAGGTGGACATCCCCCGAGGGGTCCCAGACTGCGAGAGGGTGCAGGCCAGGCTGAGGGACCCCCGCACCTGCACATGAGTGCACGAATTTTTGTGCACCAGGTCTCTAGTATATTTATGAGTTTAAATCCTCTAAAGAAAGTCTATATTACAGAATTGTCCCTGATTTGTAATGCTATCAAACTGCCATCTTAGTCATTTTCAAATGATTTTACTAAACATCTAAAATGATGCAGTCCCTAACTCCATCTTGAAAGTATACTTTCCCTTCGAGGATCCAGATCCCATACAAGGATAAATTTGTCACATTTTCACTTTCCTCATTTGGTTGGTGTTTGCCTAGTAAGCTATGCATTACTAGCAAGAGTACCAGACTTTCCCTGGGCACAGTAGGTGCTCACTGAATCGTTAATCATCAAATGAAGCTGCATGAGTTACCAGGAGGTTCACCACCAGGCGCCAACTCTGTCCTGTGCTGCCTTGAGAGGAAAATAACCAACTGACATGAAATCAGGTAGTTCTTAGTCAAATTAGGATTTCTTTAAAGAAAAAGTGTTCTGCTGCTAGAATAATTCAAAAATACTGATAATAAAGGGAACAGGGGAACAATAAAACATAATCTCAGCATTTTTTTCAACTTTTCTACAAGTGAGCTGATAAAAACCCATTTGCTTACCAATCATAAATGCATTTCCAGACTTTATCACTTTCTCAACTTCTTGTTGCTCTCTTGACAGTTTTATTCCTCCTCCCCCACCCCAATTGTAGCTCTTCACTGTGCGGTAGCAATTTTGAGTTATTGCATCTCCCTGAGACATTGATAATTTCCACCTAATGCATTGTGGTGCTTGTGACTAGGAAAGCAATATTGTGATGTGTCATCATCTTGTCTTTAAGCGATTTCATTTGCAAAATTCTGTTAGTGCACAACTTTCTCTGATATTAAGTTATACAACTTGAACACCACATTACAACCTGAAAACTCCAAAGATATTCTAAATTCCTAGCTGGAACATCAAATAAAAGGTACCTAAGTTTTCTAGCCTATCAGTAGTACGTGGGGGAGGAAGGAGGCAAAAATACACAAATAATATAGATTAGAAATTGTGTCCCTTGAGTGACATTGGCACACTGGGTTAACTGTGTTGAAACATTAAATTTCACTGGAGATGTAAAGGAAGATTGGAATTGGATAAATACCTTTTTCACATAACCAGAAAATGCGGAAAAAGCAGAGACAGAAATGTTGTTAAAACTATCCTGAAGAGTTGCCTGAAACATTTTATCATCCCTAAACTTTTGGTTCTTTTAGTTCTACCATCCTGTAGCCCAATTTTCTGTCTCTTAATCAGATATATTTTAATTTTCATTAAGGATAAAAGAAGAAATTCCATATCAGCTATTCAAAATCATCTTCTTTCATGTTTTTTTTTTCTTGATCTCCTCCTTATAATGCCTTCTCCCCATTACTCTTGGTTTCCATGTTTACTCATCTGAGTTGTCTTTTCTGTGGGAAGGCCAAAGGCAGCACCCCTGCTTTTTGGGACCTTGGACCTTCAGAGAGTGCTGCTCCACTCTCTATAAATCCTCAGTTTCAAATGAAATATATATATATATATATATATATACACACACACACACACACACACACATATATATATATATATATATATATACACATATACATCCTATATAATAAAGAGCTAATATGCTAATTAGACTGGGTGGCAGAACGGCCAGTAGGCAGGGTCAAGAGGCAGCCGGGGCCATGAGGACCAAGCCCCTTGCATGAATTTCATACATCGGGCCTCTAGTATATATAAATTACACTCTTTGTTGATATTCCAGGCTAACATACATAGAAATGCTTAAATTAGATTTCTTATTCAGTTTTTAAATTAAATTTAAAATTTTGTAAAATTTATTTGAACACTGTTCTTCATTATTCCCTGTGACTCGAAGCATTAACCAAGGCAGAGAGGTAGATGAGGAAGCAATGGGGCACACATGTATTTTTCCATGGAAATAATTTTTGTTTTAATAAAAGTATTTTTCAATTGATTTTAGAGAGGAAGGGAGAGGGAGAGGGAAACATGGATGTGCCAGAAGAACATCAATCAGCTGCCTCCTGCATGCTCCCTACCTGGGATCAAACCTGCAACCCAGGCTTGTGCCCCGATAGGGAATCTAACCAGCAACCTTTTGGTGCACAGGATGCCCAACCAACTGTGCTACACCGGCCAGGGCTCCATAGAAATAATTTATAAAGAACATTCTTCTCTCTCCTATTCTTTCTCACCAAATATCTATCTTTAGAGTCTTAAAGTTCACATTTTATTTTCCTTGAGTAAATGCTAGGACATATTATTATTAAGTTTATGTATTCATATCATTATGCATAAAATAAGCATTATCTTATTGAAGTAAGAGTGTACAAAAGATTACCTCAGCTACTCTCTTTTTTAAAGAGCTTTATTGAGGTACAATTTATTGTGAAATTCACACATTTAAAGGGTATAACTCAAGGATTTTTAGAATATTCAGAGTTATAAAACCATCACCACAATCAATCTTAGAACATCTTTATCATCCCAAAAAGGAACTCAATACTGTTGAGCTATCACACTCCAACTCTTCCCACATCTACCACTTCCCCCAGGCAACCAGTCATCTACCTCTGACTATATTTGCCTGTTCTAGACACTTTATATAAATGGAATCACATGATACGTGGTCTTTTGAGACTGGCTTCTTTTACTCAGCGTAATGTTTTCAAGGTTCATCCATGGTGCAGCAGGTATCAAGCCCCCCCCCCTTTTTTTTCTTTTTCTAAATTGAGGTAAAATTCATATAACATAAAATTAACCATTTTAAAGTGTACAGTATTGTGGCACTTGGCACATTCACAGTGTTGTGCAACCATCACCAGTCTCTGATTCCAAACAGTTCTATCATCCCCAAAGAAACACCTTACTCATTAGCAGTTATTCCCCAACTTCTTTTGCCCCCAGCCTTAATAATCACCAAACTGCTTTGTATCTCTATGGATTTGTCTATTCTAGATGTTTAATGGGAATAGAATCATAAATATGTGGACTTTTCTTATGGCTACTGTCACATGTTTTCCTTTTATTAATTAGTAACCTTCCATTGTAGCTGTAAGAAGCCTCTGTTAAGGCTGGTTGAGTTTCTTTAGCTTTTGCTTGTCTGGAGAATGCTATCTCTTCTTCAGTTTTGAAGGACAACTTTGCTGGGTAGAGTAGTTTTTGTTGGCAGGTGCTTTTAACATATTGTGCCACTCCTTTCTGGCCTGCAAAGCTTCTGCTGAAAAATCTGCTGGTAGTCAAATAGAGGTACCTTTGTATTTGACAAGTTGTTTTTCTCGTTGCTTTTAAGATTCTTTTCTTACCCTCAGCTTTTAAAAAATAAATTATGATGTGTGTTGGCATTAGATTCCTCTTCTTTGGAACATTATGAGCTTCCCGATATGGATGTTTGTTTCCTTTCCTGGGTAGGGAAGTGTTCAGTCATTATTTCTTTGATTAATCTTTATGCCCCTTTCTCTCCGTCTTCTCTGTCTGGGCTCCCTATAATGAATATGTGGGTCCTCTTACAGTGTCCCATAGGGTCCTTAAGCTTTCTTCTTCCCTTCTTTTCTTTTTTTTTCTTTGATTTTTTAATTGCATAAATTTCACTGATCTATCTTTGAGTTCACTGACCCTTTCTTCTAATCTCTCAAACGTCGCTATTGTTTTCTTTCAGTTCAGTTCTTGCATTATTCCAGTATGTGATATCTGTTTGATATTTTCTTTGTTGTAATTCTCACTTTGTTCATGTATCATCTACCGACTTGGGTGAGCATTTTTATGATAATTATGTTGAAATCTTGATCAGGTAAATTACTTATCTCCATTCCATTATGGTCTGTTCCTGGAGGTTTACCCCATTCCTTTGTTTGGAACATATCCCTTTGGCTCTTCATTTTTCTGGAATCTCTGTTTTATTAATGTAACAGATAAGACAGCCACCACTTCAAGTCTTCACAGAGTGATCTCAGGAAGGAGAATTACCCTTTCAATCAGCCCAACTCCATCTCTTGGTTATTTCTCAATCTTTTGTGATTTTCCAAGCCACCTTCTTTTTTCTTACTGGCTCCCACTTTGAAGGTGTGCCAACAGCTTTCAGTATCCCAAAAGGAAAATCTGTTTTCACGTTGATGCAGGCTGACTGGAAAGCCAAACCTTCAGGTAGTAGCTAGGAAACATGAAGTTAGAACTTCCATCTATGGAAAAATTAGGAGATGGGTTTTTTCCCCCCTTCTCATCTGAGCTGGGCCTTGATGGGTAGCAATGGGAGTATTTTTACAACACCTTTTTTGTTCACTATAGTCCTGTAGGACTTGTGAATGCAATTCTATTTGCTGTTAAAGCCAGGCAATCTAGGGCTCTGTCCCTTGGGCTGCAGCCACAAAGTTGGGGAGCTAGATATGATTCTGATTGGGGTTACTGGCTGGAACTTTGGTTCTTTTTGTTGACACAGAAAAGATTTTAAGGTCAATAAAAATGAAAGTAAAGAAAAATGGGGTTTATTGAAGATGCCCTCCAAATGAGGAGAGGGCCCCTTGAGAGAAAGGGAGAGCGAAAGAGAGTGGCCTTAAACTCCTGGGTTTAAAAGGGCGATTTCCTGGGTGGCAACTTTCATTTGCATTCAGGATGATTGACAGGAACTATGTTTCTTCTGGGCATGCCCTTACCCATAATGCATACAGAAATACCCATGGGGAGGGGGGACGGGAAGGGGGTGTCAAAACTGAAATGCGCCGAAACCTGTTTGGCTCAGTGGATAGAGCATCGGCCTGCGGACTGAAAGGTCCCAGGTTCTATTCCGGTCAAGGGCATGTACCTGGGTTGCGAGAGTGTCCCCAGTAGGAGATGTGCAGAAGGCAGCTGATCGATGTCTCTCTCTCATCGATGTTTCTAACTCTCTATCTCTCTCCCTTCCTCTCTGTAAAAAATCAATAAAATATATTTAAAAAAAAACTGAAATGCAAATTTTATTATAATTAGTCTAGTATCCTAGTAAGGTGGCATTGAGGTCAAAAGGTCAAGTCATTTTCCTCTGACCTTGTGCCAAAAATCTACTGGCTTGGAACCTGCCTGCTGGCGGTCTGCTGGCTGCTCGCTGCCCAGAGAGAGGCATCTGAAGGAATTGTTGGTCCCACCCCTGTTCAGGACCCCAGGGCAGGCCTCACCCCAGCTGCTCATGTCTAACTAACTTCCTACCTAGCAGGTGCATGTACAAGCCTCTTCCAAAGAGATACTGGCAATCTGAAGCAAGTCTTGAATAGGAAGGCAAAAGTGTTGTCTGCTAGCTCCCCCAGTCTCCAAGGAGGATTTAGGAAGACAGATAACAGAAATCCAATTAATCAGACCTTATATGTGTGCTGACTTAGAAGCCCGACCCTCAGGCACAGCTTTTCAACTATGTAAATAGCCCTCTGTAAGGGAAAGACAGCACATGAGCTTTGTGGCTGCTTCCTCTGTGCCGAGCCCTGGGGGCTTAGCCCAGTGCGTCATCATGAGCCCATTAAGAACTGTTCCCTTGTTTGCCATAGTCCTGGGTTTCATGGACACAGACCTGTTGGTTTACAGGACTAGGTGTTTTGGCAGCCCATTCCTAGGGGGAGTCTAAAACTTGGGGGCATTAGTATAGGGTCCAAACCCTTTATTACTTAGAGAAAACCTGGGATTTATGAATTGCTTTTTGATTATATGATGCTATGCTAAAGGGGGGCTTCATGGTGAGAGCGTGCCTTAGACTTTTCTAATGGTTTTGATGTATATGATGTGGTTATTTTCACATTTGCTGGCGGGTAAGAGTCACTCAGCTAATTTCAGAGGGAATTTCCATGTGTGTAGCTATAAATTCACTGTCTGTGGGAGGAGGTGAGTTCAGAAGGCACCTATGACACTACACTGGACCAGAACCCCCAACTTTTCTTGTAATCTAGAACAGCTGTTTTCAACCGGTATGCAAGAATTTTAAAAACATGCAAAACTTGACTATTAAGTCAGAAGCACTGATGTCTTTTTCCCTTAGATTGTCAAATTTAAAAATGACAACAGCTAAACAATAGCTGTCCAGTGTGGATGAATTAAAACTGATCACTGATCTAAAAGGAATGATGCAGAAGTCACCATCATCTTACACTGACAGTGTTTGTGAAACAGGAATTTTAGGGGTAAGATAGGACAGGTTTAGGAAATTTTAGAAATTTTGGAATTAAGGGAACCATGGAGAAGAGCACAGGGCTACAGAGCAGCAGAAAGTATATTTCCATAGAATGGGGGGGGGGGGGGGGCTGCAACAGATGCATTTCCATAGAATGAGGGAGCTGGAAACAGCAAAATATCTATATTTACAAAATAAAGAGAAGGAAGCTCTTTATTCAGAAGGAGAGGAAGAAAGCCCAAAGTAAATAGAAAAAGAATAAGGAAGGAGGGTGGGGGAGAACCTCACATGTCCCATGTGAGACTCAACCTTTGAGCCCAGGAGTTACTAGAGTAACCAGCCAAAGGGAATAGTGGCCAATCAGAGGGGATATCAAGGCACCAGGATCTGCAGCCTTTATGAGCCATAGGGAAAAGGAACTCAGTGGGACCCTTTCCCCCTCCCCACGTGGGAGTCCATTCTGTGGGACTCTTTCCCTCTCCCTGACGTGGGAGTCTGTACCTGTTCGGACCACTTTCTGTCCGTGGATTCATTCTTCAACTCCAGCAGACAAAGAATTAGGGTTCTAGTCCAAAAATTTCATATCATTTGTTGTCTACAAATTCAACTTTTGGTTAGTAATGCTGTTATAAACTAGTAAGAAGCTAGGAAAATTCCAGAACAAGAGGATACGGAAACTAAGACAGATAGCTAAACAGCAGGTTGCAGCCACATAGTAAATCCTATCTTCCCTAAACCAAGAACCTTAAGAGTAAATGGTTTACACTTCTCCCCAACCAGACAGTTAAATAGCTTAAATCACCCTATTTAGGGAGACATATAATCGAAATCCAATTAAGTGCCATTTGCCAACCACACCCAGGGACAAAAAAATTAAGAGAATATATCTTATTTTGGTACATTAGCATAAAGCTGATGAATATTCTATTGATCAGCCCCTAAGACCTCCCCTAAATGCCCAGCCTTTAAACCATCTAAAAACAAAGGTCCCAGGAGGTTCTCCAGGGAGCACGCCTGTGCCATTCCCTTACCCCCCACCCTACTCCCCCTGTATGTATCCCCTAACCTTGAAGGGACCCCAGGCGACTTGCCACCAGGGGAGCAATGAGCAGTGGCAGCTCGTCCTGGGCTAACCCCCTGCACCTGTCTCCAAGGCCCCTGTCCTCTGACTTCCCAGTGAGCCAATGCAGCCCTGCCTAGGTTCTCCTGTTGCTACTTCTATGCCCTTCCTCGTTTCATTCTTCTAAGTATATTTGGCTGCAGTCAATACATTCTTGCTTGCTTTTCTACACTTTGTCTTTTGATTAAAATCTTTCCTTCAAGAAGACAAGAACTGAGTTCTCCTCATCTCCCCAGTAACAATGCTAGGTTTCTCCACCTAACCTCCAAGGTGTAGTTGATAAATAAATTTACATGAAATTGTGGTCAAATTCTACATGTTTCATCAGAAGAACACTTCTAATGTCTTTCCTCAATATCAACCCTTGATATTTACCAAGTATTTCTTGATGCTGTTCTTTGAGGGAATAATGTTGAAAAATTTTAATGACAGGAAAAAACCCCCTAAGACAACTTGACACAGTTTAATTTCTTCCTCAAATATTTGATATCACAACAAAATATTTCTTTCAGCAATAACTACATACCCAGTAACTATAAGCCCTAATTATGAAATACCATAGTCATATACAGACCAATTATACACACCTCATGGATACTATTTTGTAGAACTGTATTTAAATCCTTTATCTGAACTTTATATATATAAAGGCATTGCTGAAAAGATAAATTAAAAACACAAACTTAAGCCCTGACTGGTTTGGCTCAGCAGATAGAGCATCGGCCTGCGGACTCAGGGGTCCCGGGTTCGATTCCGGTCAAGGGCATGTACCTTGGTTGCGACCACATTCCTGGTGGGGAGTGTGCAGGAGGCAGCTGATCGATGTTCCTCTCTCATCGATGATTCTAACTCTCTATCCCTCTCCCTTCCTCTCTGTAAAAAATAAATAAAATATATTAAAAAAACCCACAAACTTAAAAATGGAAGTGTTTGCTTAAAAACTGAAGTGTTTACTTAAAAACATGGAAAAGAATAAAAACAGAAGACATTATCAAAGAAGTTTAGTAAAGTATTATAATTGATAGAAATTAAAATGATGAATAGACTGTTAAAATTAATCAGTCTTCCAATAGAAACTAGAGCATTTGGGAATATAAATACAAATTACTCTTCAATAGTGTAAACTACAGTTACTAGTGGTCTGAGGGTAATAAATGAGTAAATGTTGTGGCAACATCAGAAATTGTAAGGGAGTTTGTTCTCTGAGGCAAAAGCGTTAGAATGATAATAAGGAAAATCTTTCCTACTGGACATTTATTTCCCACTAGAAGCTTGGCATGGTTGTTTCCTGTATTACTCCAAAAGAGTTTCTATATAGCAGGGATCTGATCCATGTGCCAAATCCAGTCTGCTGCCTGTTTCTGTAACTAAAGTTTTACTGGAACATGGCCATACCCATCTTTTACTATTGTCTGTGGTTGCTTTCACCCTACCTGGCATAATTGAGTCGTTGCAACAGAGACCATATGGCTTTCAAAACCCAAAATACTTATTCTCTGGCATTTTACTGAAAGTTGGCCACAATGTGTTGTATATCAAATTTTTTGAAGTTAGTTCATATCACTATTTCTAAAATTGAATAATTAGATTTTGTCATTTCAATAAATTTAATGGTATTCATGTTAGAAATGACAAAGATTAGGAAGAAAGAAAACACTTATTGCTTTTGGACACTGCTGCCAATGACTAATTTCATGTTTACAATTACAAACCATTACAATGACAGGGTTTGCATTGAAATAACTGCACAGCAGCTAGATTAATTTGGAATTATTTTCTCTGAAAGTTTGGTATTTGGCCCTAGAAATGAGTTTGCTGAGACAAAAGGCTAAGCCTAAGCAAGTTGTTTATGTGTAACTAGAGGCCCAGTGCATGAAATTCGTGCATGGGAGAGGTCCTGGCTTGCACCCTCTCCAATTCGGGACCTCTTGGGGGATGTCGACTGCCGGTTTAGGCCCCATACCACCTCTGCCTGCTGGCCTGATTGCCCCTAACTGCCCTCCCCTGCTGACCTGATCACCCCTAACTTCCTCTCCGGCTGGCCTGATTGCCCCCAACTACCCTCCCCTGCTGACCTGATCACCCCTAACTTCCTCTCCGGCTGGCCTGATTGCCCCCAACCACTCCTGCCTCGGCTCCAGCCACCGTGGCTTTGTCTGGAAGGAGGACTGGACAACCAGAAGATGTCTGGTTGACCTGGTCTAATTAGCATATTACCCTTTTATTAGTATAGAATTAGTATAGATTCCACGGCAGACATTCAGCATTCTAGTCTCTCTCTCTCTCTCTCTCTCTCTCTCTCTCTCTCTCTCTCTCTCTCTTTCTCTCTCTCTCCTGTTCTCTGTCTTACTCTCACTCTCTCTGACTTTCTCTGCATTATTTTTTCTATGTCTGGTTCTCCCAGCCTTTGCTTCCTCTCTTTTTTTCTCCATTCTGCTATTTTGTTTCTTCCTTTTCTTCCACCAAAGCCACACAAATTCAGTAGCTGTAACTTTGCCTTTACATTATACTTTCAATATTTTATTAGGAAACCAAATTGAGAGCTGCCTAATGATCCCAGGAGAGGACTTTCAATTTAACATAACCTCTAAACAACATTTGAGAGGCAATTCTGTAGGGCCACAGTGGAGTAGGTACTGCAAAGTCACCAGGGCAGGGGCAGTTTAAGGTAATGTGCATTTTGGTTCCTCCTCTTTGCTTTTAGCACAGACATGGAGTCCTGCAGACATTTGCTCCTGGTACTGCTGGCTTTTCACTCTAATTTTTATTAAAAAACTAACAAGGGGCATTAAGCAGCTCCCTGTTTAATTTCCCATAGAAAAGCAATAGTTTTGAGCCGCCCACTGTTGGAGCGATATTTAAATGCAAAATGCACAGCTGTGCCAAATGTATGCACCAGAGCAAAACGGGGTTCTTAATAAGACAGGTTAATACCATGGATTTTTATTCCGTTTGTCACTGAAACAGCTAACCAGAGAGAATTGGAGTGATGGGAGCAGAGGTAAATTTGGGTACTTAAGAGACAAAGGATATTGCTTGTCAACCTTCTATGGTTTTAATATTATGCTAGTATGCAGAATTGACGGAAAGTTAGCCTGCTGGAAAGACTTTTCCTGTTCAGTCTTCACATATCTAGGCCATCTAGAAGCTTCCTACACAGAAACACTAAGTGAACCATGTTCCCATGGTAAAACCAGTGGGAATTGTGGCTGTGTGAGATGGGGGCTGCTGGAGTCCCAGGCTTTCCTCTTGAAGGGCCCCTTGCTCTGAGCTCCAGGGCTGTGGGCAGCAGCTCCAAAAGTTTCAGAGACATTTGGGATGATCAGAATTGTCTGGCTTCAGGATGAGGGTGAGAGGGCAGCTTCTCCTAGACCAGTGATGGCAAACCTTTTGAGCTCGGTGTGTCAGCATTTTGAAAAACCCTAACTTAACTCTGGTGCCGTGTCACATATAGAAATTTTTTGATCTTTGCAACCATAGTAAAACAAAGACATATTTTTGATATTTATTTTATATATTTAAATGCCATTTAACAAAGAAAAATCAACCAAAAAATGAGTTCACGTGTCACCTCTTGACACGTCTGTCATAGGTTCGCCATCACTGTCCTAGACACAAGCCCAGCCCCCACACAGAGCCAGCAGCCCAGTGCCATATCTGAGCCTCCATCAACCTGGCTCACACTGTTTGTCCTGCATTGGTGATTCCCTGAAATCCCATCCAACCCAACTTTGGAGCCCACGTAAGCCATTTCCAGTGGCTTTCCCACACAAACCACCTGTTCTGGCTCATGCTACAGACTTTCCTAAAATCTCTCAAACAGTGGTTCTCAACCTTGGCTGCACATTAGAATCACCTGGGAATCTTTTAAAATCCTGATTTCTGGGCCTCATCCTCTGGAAAGTCTGTTTCTTTATTATGGGGTGGGGCCACAACATGAGTAACTAAGTAGCAGAATTTCCAGAGGATGAGGCCCAGAAATCAGGATTTTAAAAAGATTCCCAGGTGCTGTAACTGGTTTGGCTCAGTGGATAGAGCATCGGCCTGCGGACTGAAAGGTCCCGGGTTTGATTCCAGTCAAGGGCATGTACCTTGGTTGCGGGCACATCTCCAGTAGGGAGTGTGCAGCAGGCAGTTGATTGATGTTTCTCTCTCATTGATGTTTCTAACTCTCTCTCTCCCTTCCTCTCTGTAAAAAATCAATAAAATATATTAAAGAAAAAAAAAAGATTCCCAGGTGATTCTAATGTGTAGCCAAGGTTGAGAACCACTGCTCTCAAGGGTTCACAAGTGAAAAATAAGTAGCATCTGGCCTCAGCAAGACCCATACCTCTTATTAAGTGGCCCCAGGTGCAGTACTAGCTGCAGCTGGCCTTGGTCAGCAGGTTGACCTCTCCTGGGCACCTCCAAGCCCATCACAAGTAGCAATCATCCATACATCACTTTGTAGCTCATGCTGGGTGACCCTGGAAAGGGCACAGTTGGAAGCTAACCTTGGCTTCTGCCTCCTGGGAGGCCCCAGAGCCAGTGCCCCTAGTGAACAGTTTTAGATTACACCAAAGCACCATCCAGCTACCGCCACAATCAGCACACTCAACGGGCAGACTCAGCAGGCACCAGAATCCCACAAAAGTGAGTCCTGTTCCATGGGGTTGGCCCCCGCATAGCAGATCCTCTGCTGTGGGCACTAACAGTCCTCACAGCCAATCAGCTTTGGAGTAAATCACTTTCATTGACAGCAATCAAAGTTCAACTACAACAGGAGGCTGCACTCAGTCCACAAGGGGGAATAGGGTATACCCAAAGCACCCAGTTCAGGTGACTAGAGAGGCTGTACCACTGGGTCCTCAAAGGCATCTACTATATAAGGCCACTCTACCAAGACTGGGAGATGTGGCAGATCTACCTAATACATAGACGCAAACACAGGGAGGTGACTAAAGTGAGGAGACAGAGAAATATGTTCCAAATGAAAGGACAGAACACAACTCCAGAAAAAGAAGTCAACAAAATGGAGACAAACATCTACCAGAAGCAGAATTAAAAATACTGGTTATATGGATGCTTAATGATCTTAGTGAGAACTTCAACAAAGAGATATGAAACATAGAAATAGAGATAGAAAAAGTAAAAAAGAAATAGTCAGAAATTAAGGCTACACTAACTGAAATGAAGAATATGTTACAAAGATTCAACAGTAGAATAGATG